>NW_026294402.1:5209605-5809605 GCF_007827085.1 Peromyscus californicus insignis
AAAATATATAAAGAAGTCAAGAAACTAGACATCAAAATAATGAACAGTCCAATTAAAAAATGGGCTATAGAGCTAAACAGAGAATTCTCAAAGGAAGAATTTCAAATGGCCAAAAGACATTTAAGTAATTGTTCAGTATCCTTAGCCGTCAGGGAGATGCAAATCAAAATGACTCTGAGATACCATCTTACACCTGTCAGAATGGCTAAGATCAAAAGCAAGTCAAGCCCCTTTGGGTTCTGAATTTCTGCAGTGATGGTCTTCACTAGCCTTCCCCTACCTCTGTCCCTGCCTCCTTCTGAATATTTCCAAGAGTTCATCTCTCTCCTCCTGCCCCTTCCATGTCGTTATCTATGTCCCAGACAAAGTAAACATAAAATCAAAATCTCAAGCATGGCAGAAGGGAAACTAGAAGAATCTATTCAATTTTGATAATGACCATCTTTAGTGGCCAGCATACAAGTCCTTTTTTATACCTTTATCTTCAATTTTTTCTTTGATGGAAAATAAAATAACTGCAATAAAAAACAACTGCTTTTTAGAAAGAAAAGGAATTTGCCCAAGTCCCACTCCCAATGCTTTTCTCTCTTGCTTTCTGAAGTGTCATTGGTTAAACATACTTCTCTAGTTAAAGTTTGAAAAGTGACAGAGCCCACCAGCGCCCGATTGGACTAAGAGGTGAGTCTTTATCCTCATACCTGAACACCCCAGCCCCTAGGCTTTGGGCCCAGGGGCACAACCCTGCACCCCTACACCACCACCCATTGCAGTCTCAGTCTCAAGCCAGTCGGCAGGCAGACCTCTTGAAGACATGTCAGAATACCACCATTCCCCACCAGCCCCTGTAACCCACAAGCCCCACCCCTCCCAAACCCACCCACCCTCTGAGACTGCAACTGGTCCCTGAGACATAGCCTGCCAGTGCCCGGTTGAACTAAGAGGTGAGTCTTTGTCTAGGTGGGGCCCAACCCAGAAGTCACTCAGAAGAATTGATAAAGAAAATGTGGCACATTTACACAATGGAGTATTATTCAGCTATTAAAAAATAGGCATCAAGAAATTTCCAGGCCAGTGGATGGAACTAGAAAAAAAAATCATCCCAAGTGAAGTAACCCAGACTGAGAAAGATAAATAAGGTATGTATCACTTATATATGGATATTAACCATTAAGTAAATGATAACGAAGCTACAATCCATAGACCTAGTGTATAGAGGAAGGGACTGGGGGAGGACACATGGATCTCCTTGTGAGGGGGAAAGAGATCACTTTTATTTCTTAATCTAGATCACATGCTGCCATCTTTGATCTAGAAAGGCCTGATAGAAACCTCAGAAGCTCAAGCCAGGTGAGGTGGGGCAATTTGTAATCCCAGCACTTGGTTAGTGAAGGCAAGAGCATTAGTTCAAGGGCAGCCTCAGCTATAACGAGAATTTGAGGCCAGCCTTGTCTGTATAACACCCTGTCTCAAACAAACAAACAAAGAAACAGACAGACAAATGTGCAAGATAAGAAACTTCATGTTTCTGAATCTTACCTTAAAAATACACTATTGGCTTCCTCTCTTTTTATTTTTTTTGAAACAAGGAAGCTTTTAAAAGTGAACCACCATGGCTCACATTTAATCTTCTCTCTTATTTTATTATTGTTTTCATTGAGAAGATAACACTGCCCTGACCAGAACAGCCTGCATATGAGGAAACATGGCTTCCTCACAGAGTTGACTAGTAAGTGCTAGAGAAGGGGGCGGGTGGATCCCCAGGGCTCATAGACCAGTTGCCTAACCCAATTGGTGAGGTTACCACATGCACAGTGAGAGACCCTGAGTCAAAAAACAAGGTGGATAAGACCCATGGTTATCCTCTAGCCTACACATGTAGGCATGTGCACATGTGCACAATAGTAGGCGGCTGAACAACCACATCTAAGATGTGTGTGTGTGTGTGTGTGTGTGTGTGTGTGTGTGTGATATGTGTGTGATATGTGTGTGTGTATGTGTGTGTGTGTGTGTGTGTGAGAGAGAGAGAGAGAGAGAGAGAGAGAAAGAGAGAGAGAGAGAGAGAGAGAGAGAGAGAGAGAGAGAGAGAGAGAGAGAGAGAGAGAGAGTATTTAGGAAGAATGAAGAATTTTGAAAACATTTGCCAAGCAAAAGAAGAAGGCACAAATGCTATTTATGTTCCATTTATGTGACCTATCCAGACTAGGTAGCTCCACAGAGACAGAAAGATGATTGGTTGATGATTTCCAAGGTGTGAGTGTAGGGAGGAGTGCCTGCTTATTGAGTACCCGGTTTTCTTTCGGGCTGGTAAAATGCTTTAGTTTAATTGAGGTCAAAGACTGTACAATTAGGTGAATGTGCTAAATGGTTAATGTTATGTTATGGAAATTTCATTTTTAATTGAAAAGACAGTGACTCTTTTTGGTAACTGGTTCTTGGAGCAGTGTCTCCAGGGACCTGGAGTACTGTGTGGCACTTAGTCAACATTGATGACATGTAATTCAATAATGAGAAGGTAAATTATACATGGGGTTCTAATGCCTTCATTTTACTGTTTACTGAAGTGGGTTCTTATTTGCACTTGCTAGTCACGCTCGCTATTCCTCTCTCCTGGTTTCTGGTCACTGTCATCCTCCCAAAGCGTACCCCTTCTCTTTCCATGACATATATGTTCCATCACTAGCTCTTGTCCCCTTAGGACATCTTGCTTTTCTCTTTGGTCCTTTCTACTTTAATGTCACCCACACAAAGATGCTGTCCAGATCTCTGATGTTTAGGTTTCATTTTATTTGAAGGTGTTTTATGTAGCTAGAGTTTTCCTGCCTGGCCCATAGTCAGGACAAATCTCTTTCACCTGCCAGTCCCACAGTCACTCAGACCCAACCAAGTAAACACACAGAGACTTATACTGCTTACAAACTGTATGGCCATGACAGGCTTCTTGCTAACTGTTCTTATATCTTAAATTAACCCATTTCTATTAATCTATAAGTTGCCACATGGCTTGTGGCTTACTGGTATCTTTACATGTTGCTTGTCATGGCAGCGGCTGGCAGTGTCTCCCTCCACCTTCCTGTTCTCTCAATTCTCCTCTCTGTTAGTCCCACCTATACTTCCTGCCTGGCTACTGGCCAATCAGTGTTTTATTTATTAGTCATCCACAGCAATTTTATGTACTCCTTTGGATTCCCCTGAAAGCAGAGCCTTAGATTAGATGTACTGACAGGATTAAATGGAAGGAGAGTCTAGGAACAAGTAGCACATTTGCTTTGAGAATGAGCTAGAGACAGGACCTGCTTAGTGCAGTCATCATGGTGTGGCAGAGGTTCTGCAGGAACGACTCATGCACCTGTTGCCTGCAGGACAGAACGCCAGGGCGCTTATCTGCTGTGAATGTGCCTCTGTACTTTAGCTCCCCTGTGCTCACAGGCTTGGCTTCAGCAGAGCTGAGCAAGCTCTTTGGCCTTGAAAAGGTCACCATACAGCAAAGTGGAGGAGAAGTACTCACATGCATGCACACACTCATGCATACACACATGCACGTACACATGTTCTGACTGGTCCAGAACAGCTATAGAGACAGAGCTGGGGATGCAATGGGAAGCAGCTGCACTATCTGCTGTAACTTGTGAATTTAATTTCAAATTTAGTCAACTTTTAAAAAGTAATGTTCCAAGAAAATGACATGTACAAATACAGCTGTCAAAAATGGAGGCACCAAGTACCATTTTCAGGAAGGAGATGACTGCCTCAGTGAATGCTAGAAGTATTTATGATCACAGACACAGTGTGCACCAAGTGTGTACCCTTGGGTCACAGAGACCTGTGTGTTGTCCTTTCCACCATTCCCTCCCTCCCTCCAGCTTTGCTGCCTCCTCTCAAGTGCCTGTTTACCAAGCTATAACTCAAACATTTCCATAAATGGCTCTGACTCCTCCAGAAATACTCTTCTTCCATCGTTGGCTGTGGTTGCTATTGTGATTGCCTAAAGTTTGATGGCGTGAGTTATGACTGGCTTACACTGGGATGTCATCAGCTGGACTGTGACCCACCTACTGTTTGTAATAGAGTGCTTTCTCAGAAATTAGCCACAGCCTGTGCAAGTGTTAAAGGGAAGTGATCACTTGTCTTCATCAGGCAGTGTAGGGTGCAGATGTAAAGCTGTATTCATTTTCAAGATATTATATGTCTTAGCTACAGGACTGTTCTCTGAATATAAGTAAGAGGTGGTGGATTTGCCAGCTGAAAGATACATTTATTTTAAAATATTTTTATAGTAACTTGTAAAAATAAATGTGATTTGTAATGATTTATCTGAGTATCAGTCTCATTAATCTACCAAGTTTCAGAGGAAAAAAATCAGGATTAAGAAATAAGAGGCAGATCACACTATCTGGGGCAAAGGTCATGTGGAAGACAGACATTGTCATAGAGGAAATTTGGGGACAGGGTGTAGCAGTCTTGAGAGTGTATTAATTTGGTATGGGGTATGTATGTGTGCAGGAGTGGGCATTTTGTCCTACTGTGTAGGACAGGCATCTGAGTACTGACCAGGCTTGAGAACCTGCGCAGATTTTGTACCTACAGTGGCATAGATGGAGGAGTGGCTGGAGATGGGGACTGTATAGTTAGTGTTGGTTGTCAATTTGACAGGCTCTGGAGCTACCTGGAGGCAAGCCTCCAGGTGCACTTGGGAAGGATTATCGAAGTTTAGCTTCTCAGAATGTCTGTAAGGGGCTGTCTTGATTACATTGATGTGGGAAGACTCATCTTAAATGTGGACAGGCTTTCCTTGGGCATGGGATTCCAGATATACAAAACAGAAAAGCCAGCTGAACATACACAGTCTGGATCCTCTGCATTCAGACAGGTGATGTGGAGCATCAGGCTCCTGCTGCCTTCCTTCACCAGGACAGACTTCTGAACAGTGAAACAACCCTTTTTCTCTTTAAATGATTTTGTCAGGGTGTTTTATCACAGCAGCCAAGAAGCACAAGCCATCTGATTCCCAGGCTGAGAGTACTTGGGTTTGTAGTTTGTCAAGAGAGCTGGAGCCTCAGGGAGGTTGTGAAGGCAGCACTCCAGCTGACATGGTTCTGTTCACTAATTCTAAATGAGTGCTTGGCCACAGGGACACAGACACATGCTAGTACATCCTTAAAGGACAAAGGAAAAGAGGTAACAGATGATAGGCGCACACAATACTTCTTCAATTGGAATGGTCCCAGCTTTTGCCAGGAGGTAGCTGAAGCCAGTGCCCTGCCCTTATTTACCTGACAGTTTGTCCTTCCTCCTCTCTCTCTCTCTTCCCTCCATTCTCTCTTAAGTAAAGTTTGCTGATTTCATCTGTTACTCGATACAGCCTATAATATTTCCATTGTTGTAACTGAAGAAGCCTAATTTAATGTCTATTTTTCTTTCATTTTTGAGATTACAGTATAATTATATCATTTCTCCCTTCCCCTTTCTCCATCCGAATTCTTCCAAATACCCCTGTTGGTTTTCTTTGAAATCATGGGCCTCTTTTTTCATTAATTGTTATTATGTGTACACACACACACACACACACACACACACACACACACACACACATCTCTTTCATGCACACATACACACACGGGTATGCACACACACAGTCACACGGGCACACACACACACACATCTTTTTCATGCACACATACACACACGGGTATGCACACACACAGTCACACGGGCACACACACACACACACACACACACACACACACACACACACACACACACGGGCACACACACACATTCCTAAATATAACCTGCTCAGTCTGTATAATGTTACTCCTATGTATGTTACAGGACTGACCATTTGGTGCTGGATAACCAATTAACGTGCTCTTCCCTGGTGAAACTCTCTCTCCAGCTCTCAGCATTCCTTAGTCGACTGTAGTTCTTTGTGTACAGGTGAGGACTTGTGGACTTTCCCCTGTCCACTGTGGTATGTCTATTAGTCTCATCCTTGCTCAGCTCATGCTTAGGCAGTCATGGTTGGTGAGACTATTGCTGTAGCTTCTGACATTACTAGGAGACACAATCTCACAGCAAACTCTCTCACCCTCTGGCTCTTACAATCTTTCTGCCACTTCTTCTGCAATTATCCTTGTGCTTTGTGTGTGGGAGCATTTTATAGTTGTGTTTATTGGGACTGGGCTCCATAACTCTGCATTTTGATTGGTTGTGGTTTTCTGTAAGTAGTATTTGCTGCAAAGATATTTTTAGTGGTGCTGGGGGTTGAACCTAGGAACTTGTGTGTCTTAGACAATCCCTTTACTGTTGATGTTCCCTTACAGCGTAGTCTGTGTGTTTCATAACAGCAATACAATGCTCAAATAGTCAGTCACCTTCCAGGTTGAAAATGTTTCCTAGCATACACATTTCATTGCTTTCTCCCCATGTAAAACGTTGCTTCCATGCACTGTAGTGAGCCACGGATGAGAGTGACAATTTCTTTAAGGTTTAAGAAATTTTATTTAAAAATTATTTGTGTGTGCATATGTAGCATATATATGAGGTACCTATAGAGGCTGTAAGAGGGCATCAGATCATCTGAATCTGGAGTTGTAGGTGGTTGTGAGTCGGGTGATGTGGGGTTGGGAACTGAACCCTGGTACTCTGGAAGAATAGTATGTGCTCTTAACCTCTAATCCATCTCTTCAGCTCCTTTTCATTTTTAAATTTAAGTAGTTTATTATTTTTTTGTGTGTACAGGTACATGTGCATGCATAGGAGCATAACTACATGCTGTGATATGTTTGTGGAGGTCAGAGGAAGTTTGCCAGGCCTCTTCCTGGGGATCAAATTCAGGTCATTAGGTTCGGTGGCATCCTTATGGTTCCGAGACTGCCATGTTCTAAAAGGGTTCAGGTGCCGTGATCTGCTTTTTCCCAGTTCAGCCCAGTTCCATTAAAGATGTCATCTAGATGACCAGTCCTTTAGAAGTTTTCTCCTTGAACAAACTTACTGCTTAAATTGAAACCAATCAGCTTTTGATCTGGGGAAATGGCCCGGGCAGCCTGATTCTTCTCACCCTGTGGCCTGTCTCCTGGGGATGATGCTAGGTTGTAAGAGCCCCAGAGTGGGAGTTTTCTCACAGAATTTGCTAGCATTCAGAGAAGGAAGACGCTCTTCTCTGAAAGAAATTAGCATGTCACTTTCTTTAGTTCATGCATAATTAAGATGCATAACAAAATGTGTAACATATTACAAATTATCTTCCTTATTCTAGATCACTTACATGTACCTCCTTATAGTTCTCTATTCTGTATCATTATACTTTTTATTGTGCATGTAATAGAAAATGGCAACAATAGTAGTTAGTATTTCTTGAATGTTTATTATTTTTTAAGTACCACATTGAATTCATTCTCTACTTTATCTCATTTCAGTAATAAGAATTTCCCTGTATTAGGTGATTATTATCCTATTCTTCAATCTATGATTTAGCTTTTTTCTTCACTGTCACTCAGATTGTAAGCAGGTAAAATTTAAACATAGTTTTGACCCCAATTTTGCAAGTTATTTACATTCTAATCAAGAAGGCATTCACTCTAGCCTGGTGATGAATTCAGTTCACGGGATGTCAGGCGCCTATGGTATGCCTATCTGTTTGTGGTGGATGCTAATGACCTTAAGAGGGGGAGAGATAGTGTGGGTGTTAGTTTGTGTGGACTTCCTGAAAGAAGGACAGAGACTGAGTAGCTTTAACAACAATTTATGTTCTCAGAGTTTTTGGAAGTCTACCATCAAACTGCATCCATAGCTTAAGTTCTGAATTCAGAGAATGCAAAAAGTAAAACAAAATCTTGACATATATGCTTGGACCAGAAAGCAGAAAAAAAATTGCAAAAACTCTAGAACTGCATAAAGAAATTCAGTTACTTGTTGACTGGCTGTGAGAAAGTTTGAACACTGAAGTTACAAAAATGGTGAGATACATTGAAGCCTGAGATACATCTGGGTGTTTATAATAACAAAACACAGGAAACACAGTAACGAAACACAGGGGTGATGTCACAGAGTGATATCAACTGATGAATGTGATCGAGTTAGAAAATCATTTTATAAAGTGTGAAACAGCTAATCCAAGCAAGACACATCCAAAGAAATCAGATTTACTATGTGAAGAGGATTTCAGAGCCTAGCATAGCATCTGCAGCGTCCTTAATTATGGAGAGGGAGCACGCGGTAATACTACTTGTGTCTTTCTTTTATAAATATGTAGGCTTCTATTCCTTTGGAAAACCATGCATTGCCCTTTGCCATATCTCACTGGCTCTTGGGAGCCAATCAACTTTGTCTTTTTCAGTGTTACTCTTCACAGGGAAGGTGACCTCTTCGGATTGAGTGACTGTAGTCAGCATAGTTAACAATAACTTATTGTGTATTTCCAAGTATCTTTCTGTTTTTAACACAAAGAGACTATATGTGCTTGAGGTCACAGCTATGCTAATTACTACCATTTGGTCATTGCACATACATTGAACTGTTACGTTGTATCCCATACAGACTGTATAGCCAGATGACCAGTGGGGCCTTTCCACTCTTTGGGGGACTATTAGTTGTTAGTGGTTTTGGAGAGGGGTGTCATTTTCCCCAGTGCTGCAGCCTTTGATAAATTGCTCCTGCTCCAGTAATTACTTCCCATCTATGCTCTTGGCAAGAAACTCTAATTAAACTCATTGGCACACGTGCAAAAAGAAAACATGGAAGCAAGAGGAGGATTTGTTGAGAAGAAGGGTCCAGTAGGAAAGGGATGAGAGAGGGATGTTGTAGTTTGAGTGAGAATGGCCCACATAGGCTCATATATTTGAATGCTTAGTCATCAAGGAGTAGCACTACTTGAGAAGGATTAGGAGGTGTGATTTGTTGGGTTAGGTGTGGCCTTGTTGGAGGAAGTGTGTCATTGGGGCTGAGCTATGAAGTTTCAAAAGCCCAAGCTATTCCCAGTGGCTCTCTCTCTTTTTCCTCCTGCTTGCGGATCTAGATGTAGAACTTTCAATTACTGCTCCAGCACCATGTCTGCCTACATACTGCCATGCTCCCTGCCATGTTGATAATGGACTAAACCTCTGAAACCATAAGCAAGCCTCAATTAAATGCTTTCTTTTATAAGAGTTGCCATGATAATGGTGTCTTTTCAAGCAATAGAACACGTTAAAGACAGAGGTTGGTACTACAGAGTGTGGTATTGTGACAGCCCGACCTTGCTGTTTATTGGAGGAATATGGAAGACTCTGGGATGAAGGACTAGAAAAGCAGTTGAGTGCTTTAAGTTGTTCATACTAGTAGGAACATGGAAGACAGTGTGAATGCAGTTTGAAGAGAGGGAGCAAAGCACAAGAGGTTTCTGAGGAGAAAAATGGTAGTAAGTGGCCGAGAGACTAGTCTTGTGATATTTTGACAAAGAATGTTGCTGCTTTCTGTTCTTGTCCAAAAAAATCTGCCTGAGCTTAAAATAAAAGTAAAGAGATTTGGATTAATGGCACTGGCAGAAGAGATTTTGTGACAGCCTGGTGTTGGCTATGCTGTGTGGTTACTAGTGGCCACTCCTTTGCAGATCTATAGTGAAAAGGTGCAAGCTGATCGAGGAAAAAAATGTATAGTTTGAGGAGAAAAGGGGCACCAGGAAGTATAATGGAGCTAAGTTCAGTGCTCAAGGAGATTAAAAAGTTTAAAGACAACCCTGATGTTAAATGGAACAAAGGAAGTGGTGACCTCAGGGAAAGATCCCACCTAACTAAGCTTCCATCTTTGAAAAGGAACTAAAGAAAAGCTTAAGCGTTGAAGGAAACCATGGAAAATAGAAAGCTGATCAAAGTGTATTTGAGCAAGAGGGCTAAGTTCAAACTTAGAAAGCAGGAGAATTTGGCAACCTCCATCATGTGGTTCTAGCTTTAAAGTCAAGAAAGGGTTGTGGAATCTCCCTCTATGGCTAAGGAAAGCAGCTGAGGCCAGGCATGTGTCAGAGATATCTGTGCATGGAGGCCCAGAGAGGTCATTGCATAAAGCTGTGAAGGTGATGCCTGAATCTCATTGGAGACCCTAAGATGTCGGAGATGCCAGAGCTGTGGGAGTTTTGCTAAGGAAAACTGCAGACTGGGTGTGGAACCAGCCCAAGAGAGAGAAGAATGTTGCAGCCAACAAAACTGAAAGGAGCCAGGTGTTAGTGGTGCATGACTTTAATTCCAGCACTCATGAGGCAGAGGTAGGTGGATCTCTGAGTTCAAGGCCAGCTTGGTCTACAGAGTGAGTTCCAGGACAGCCAGGACTACACAGAGAAACCCTGTCACAAACAACAACAAGAACAACAACAGCAACAGCAAAAGCTGAAAGAAGTTGGAAATCTGAAGAGTATTTTGATATCAGACATGGAGATGCAGAGTTTGGAGTTTGCCCTGATGGTTTTCAGTCTTGCTTTGGCTCCAGTATTTCCTCACTATGTCCCTTCTCTTCCCTTTTGGAGTGATAATGTATATCCTGTGCCACTGTATGCTGAAAGTATGTGACCTGCTTTAAGAATGGCCTCTGTAGGCTTATGTATTTGAATGCTTAGTCATCAGGGAGTTACAGTACTTGAGAAGAATTAGTAGCTGTGGAATAAGACAGGGGAGATGACTAATATTTATTATATAAATGTGTGAACATGTTGAGTAGTTAAAAATAATAGTTAAAAAAGCCTTGTATTATTTGGGCTTCTCTAATCCATTTCTTTTGACTTCAGCAATTGAGAAACACCATTGGAGAACAAAGCATAGAGACAGACATGAATGATAGCTTCTATTAACCACTTCTCCACCATGCTGTGACAATGTCCAGGCAGTCTTCTCTCACAGCAATGGTTCTTACTGGGCTTTGGTTAAACTCACCTCCCTTCCTCTGCAGGGAAGGACTTCTGTGATGGTAGAGCTCCATTGTCACCCTGAGTGAGCATTCCTGTAGGTGTGCCTCAGGTGTGTTTTTGGAGAGGCTTAAATGAGGGGAGGCCCACCTTAAATGCTGATGGCATCTTTCCATAGGCTGGTGTTCCAGACTGAACGAAAAGGAGAAAGTATGCTGAGCACCAGCAGTCACCAATCTCTGCTTCCTGAGTGTGGGTGCAATGTGACCGGCTGCCTCAAGCCTGCTGCCATGATTTCCCCATAAGATGACAGCATCCCTTCTTTTTTTTTTATTTTAATTTATTTTGCAATACAATTCAGTTCTACATATCAGCCACAGATTCCCTTGTTCTCCCCCCTCCCGTTCCCCTCACCTTCCCCCCAACCCCCCCCCCCCATTCCCATCTCCTCCAGGGCAAAGCCTTCCCCACAGACTGAGGTCAACCTGGTAGACTCAGTCCAGGTAGGTCTAGTCCCCTCCTCCCAGGCCAAGCCAAACAATCCTGCATAGGCCCCAGGTTTCAAACAGCCAACTCATGCAATGAGCACAAGATCTGGTCCCACTGCCTGGATGCCTCCCAAACAGATCAAGCCAATCAACTGTCTCACCCATTCGGAGGGCCTGATCCAGTGGGGACCCCTCAGCCATTGGTTCATAGTTCATGTGTTTCCATTCATTTGGACAGCATCCCTTCTTAAATGACGAGCCCGAACAGACTGCTTTGTGTTTGATCACAGCAACGAGAAGAGTAACCGAGACAACGTCCATTGTATCAGTCCTGGTGTGATGTTTTTCTTTGATGGGTCTCTAGCCTTGCTCATGTGATTGTGAACAGACTCCATGAATTTTCACCCCCTCAAGTGTGTCATTTGATTTTCTGCAGGGACCCCGACGATGCTCATAAATAGATACACAACACTCAACAGGTCCCCACACACCAGTCATGATTAACAAGCAGCACAGAGAGACGACTCGGACGCCAGAGCCAATCTTCCCACTGTGTAGGTGTGTGCAATTGCATAATACATGTGGATTTATTCATATGCCCCCATTGTCTCTAGTGCACCAGATTTCTGTATTATATTCCTTAGTAATATGCTAGTAAGACCAAGTGAAAATATAAACTAGCATGGGACAGAAAAATTAGAAGTGACTAAAGTATGCTGCATATCAAAATCCTGAAAGATTAAATATTATAAAAAACAAATTTTAAAATTATCTTATAATGAAACACCCATAAAATCTCATTATGTTTCAGAGTGCTTTTGGAGTTGCTAGTGATTTTAAAGTCCTTTTGAAGAATAAACAAGTCAGAACAGCTAATAAAAACTGAAGTTCATTTGAAGAAGAAGCAAATAAGGATAGCTAATAAAATTGTGCAAATGAGTTTCAGTGTGTGGGTATTTGACACATTAGGTATTTAACAAAACAGTGTGATATTAGCCTAAGGATTTAGAGGGTAATGGGACAAAATAACCTCTGAAGGTGTTCTTTGTATCTTCTACTGTATATGTTTGATTTGAACAAAAAAGGTCACTGCAAGCAGCTGAGTGAAAGAGTCAGAAGATGTTTAGGGGTGATTGAATGTACATTGAAAAAATCTGTATATGAAAATTATTTTCATGTATATTCAAATCTAAATCTGACAAAGGCTATTAAAATCTGGAAGAGAGCCGGGTGGTGGTGGCGCACGCCTTTAATCCCAGCACTTGGGAGGCAGAGCCAGGCGGATCTCCGTGAGTTCGAGGCCAGCCTGGGCTACCAAGTGAGTCCCAGGAAAGGCACAAAGCTACACAGAGAAACCCTGTCTCGAAAAACCAAAAAAAAAAAAAAATCTGGAAGAGAAGTATATACTTCTGATGTGGAGACTGGATTGATTTTTGAACTAAAAGGAGTGGAAAATATTCTTAAAGAAAAATACATTATTTAAATGCACAGATTTGACTTTATTATTGTTTATCTTGTGTTACATAATAAAGAAACTTAAAAGACAAATGGGAGATGTTATAGAATATTTATAGCCTGATGGTGTATAACCTACTATGTAAAAACTTCATGCACATTCATACACAATGAAAATGAGCAATCCGGTCTAGAAATCTACTCAAAAATCAGCAGAATAAAGTAAATGAGAGTATGTTACTCTTTATTTTGGCAAAGGTAAAGAGAGAATCAAAACAGTATTGAGGAGTGGTCATAAAAACTCCCTCTTTATACTCTCATGGGTTGGAGTTTAAGTTGGATTAACTTTTTAAAAGATCTTTAGGCAGTCTATCCCTGGACATAAGGGTTTCACAAGAGATCTAATTTGCACAGAAACGTGAAGAGCGCCCAAGGTTTTTTATAGCAGCCCAGCTGAAGTCACTGGTGTAAGTTCTTGGGTAGTCGATGCTAGTCTGGCTTGCTCAAATGCCTTCTTTATACAAGGCTTTGGGATAGTTCTGGAGGAGCTTTGGGATTTATGTGTCTTGCTTACAAGTTCAAAAGTTCATTGTCCACTGTTTGGCTTCTGATTGGATCTGACTGTGGTTAATTACATTATTTTTAATCACTGCTTTAGATTTCAGAGAGCCAAACTCTCACTACAGGCAGAGAAAATGGGTGTATCTCATTAATGGATAGATTAGACAGAACAGGAATCAATATTTTAAAGGACATAGGTCAAAAATTAATTTTGTAAATTGAAGCAGTTGCAGACTAAAACTCCAAATGGATCACTTAACAAGGCCCATGCTAGG
This sequence comes from Peromyscus californicus insignis, assembly GCF_007827085.1. NCBI lineage: Eukaryota > Metazoa > Chordata > Mammalia > Rodentia > Cricetidae > Peromyscus > Peromyscus californicus. The sequence goes on from NW_026294402.1 coordinate 5,223,252, forward strand.
GATGACCCATCTCTAGGACCCATGCTAGGGATGACCCATCTCTAGGACCCAGCTTTGTTTAGAGGCTGAGAGGGAGCAGTGACTAGGAAAACATTCTCCAGCGGTGTTAACACAACTGTGTGAGTAAGATATGGAGGCTGTACTGGTAAGTGATCTATGCCCCTACATTTCTGTTGCTTCCTACGGCAGGCTCTTGGGATAACCAATCACTTACCAAAGTCAAGGTTGGTGTCTTTGTAAAAGACCCCAGGAAACCCCATTTCCCTTCCTCTAGGTGAAGCTGGGAAGATGGCCTCTGTGGTCATGGAAGACAAAGATAGTCTTTTTCCTATTTGTTTTTCTCTTGCTGTGGTAAAGCATTATTGAGTCACCTTGGGAAGAAAAAGGATTTATTTCAGCTTCCAGATGAGATTATAGTGTGTCACTGAGGGAAGCCATGGCAGAAGCTGAAGCCAAACCATGTAGGAAGGCTGCTTACTGGCTGGGTAGGTGTGAGAACAGGAGCCTCATAGCTCCTGATTAACATTTATGAAGAATTATTGGTATGCTCTGTTTTTGTCATTTAAGCAATGTCCTAGAATCTTACTGCACATTTTGAAAAAATATTTTAGTTTTGTTTTAAAGTATGTGTATATGTATGTGTCTGCATGTGGGTTTGTGCATATGAACGCTGCAGTCACAGGTGGTTGTGAGCTACCTGATGTGGGATGTGGGTGCTGGGAACAGAGCTGAGGTTCTCTCTGGGTGTAGTACATGCTTTAAACTGCTGTCTGTTCAGTGCCTCATGTTCATTTAAAACAACTATAGAATAGATATTTTTGATCTTTAATTCCAACTCCCAAATCTGTCCTTCCAGGAAGTCTGAGCCAGTGTGTTTGTGTGAGCCAGTGGGTTGTTTGTGTGAGCCAGTGTTTGTGTGGGCCAGTGGGTTGTTTGTGTGAGCCAGTGTGTTTGTGTGGGCCAGTGGGTTGTTTGTGTGGGCCAGTGGGTTGTTTGTGTGAGCCAGTGGGTTGTTTGTGTGGGCCAGTGGGTTGTTTGTGTGAGCCAGTGTGTTTGTGTCAGCCAGTGGGTTGTTTGTGTGAGCTGGAAGCTCCTCTGAGCTATCGATTTGCTCAGTGGCTTCCAGCAACCCAAAGCAGCGCGGCTCCCTTGGTGAGGAGCCACAGATGTCCCTTTCTTCTCCCTCATGCCTTTGTCTCCCTCCTGTCTGCCTTCCCTTTTTCTTAGTCATAAAAATTCACTTACCAAGTCACAGAAGGATACTGGGGGAGGTGAAGCATTCCATTTCTACATAACTTTTCTCAAGTTTATTTGAGATGACTAGGTAGCAGCTGTCTGGAAATGATTTTACAGGGAAGAGGTAGGAGTGGAGACCAGTAATTTGGAAGCTGTTCACATCTGGAGGACAGTTGAAGCTGCAGGCACTGGTGAGTCTGCCTGGACCCAAAGACTCAGAGGATTCCTGGAATACTTAGGAAAACATTTACAGGTTTGGAGAGGAGGAAGAACCTGAGAGTGGTGTTAATTGTGTCTATAAATTGCTGTGGCACACAGCTTCTCCTTGTAACATCAATAGCATTGGACTTAGTCATCAAAATATCCATTATATGTCCTGGCTAGAGGAAAGATTCTATCTTTGATGCTTTTGGAAGACTACAACAGCATTTAGTGAACAACTGATCAGAGTTTAAAGTCAAGTATGACATAGATAATGAAGAGATTGAAGTGCAACATGGAAAAAAGTTGAGAGCCCTTAACTTCCAGGATGGGTATGTCCTCTCTAAGAGAATGCAGAGCTTCTTTATAGAATTAGGTTGAACATTTTTTTTCTTATTATACTACTTCTTTGAATTTCTTTGAATTGAAAATAACAACCCACTTCATCAGCATAGTGTTGTGGTCTCCATGAGCTGTCAGTAATGGTACTGACGGGATGGTAATTGAGTGTAGAAAGGTCACTGGAGCCTTCCCGGTGAGAGGCCAGCAGGGAAAGTGAAGCCTCCTCAGGCCTTTCTACTACTTCTCTCTGGTTGGATTGTCTCTCATTTCTCCAAGGGTGGGTCAGAACAGTGCACAGAATAGAACCCAGCAGCCTCTGCTCCCATCTGGTGTACCTACCACCCTTTCACGTGCTGTCTTCTTTAGGCAAGCGTACCCCTCTGAATGTGTGTGCACCTGTGTGGAGGTCAGAGGTCAGTGTCAAGTGTTTTCCTGTCACTTTTTTATTTTTGTGACAGGGTTTTTACTGAAGAAGAAACAGATTGATTCTGAGGACCAACAAACCCCGGCCCCTCTGGGTCGTCCTCCCCAGCACTGGACTTACAGGTGTGTGTCAGCATACACTTGGTCTTCAGTGCAGTCTCTGGGCATCTGAACTCAGACCTCAGGCTTGCATAGCAGGCACTTTGCTAACCAGGCTATCACACCACCCTTTAAGGAGCTTATCTGTTGGGAGAGGCTGCTGACCCGTTCTGGAAGTAGCCCTTACAGCTGATGGAGATGTAGGATCAGTACTCTTTTTCTCACTCTTGATTGGGGCACTTTTGAGGCATATTTACAAAAGTAACCAACATTATCCAACAAGATTGAGTCCCGGGGCCCACAGAGATCATAGGTTCAGAGCTGAACCCCGCGTTGGGTTTCTGCTCTTCCATGACTCAATTTCTCCACCTTCTCTTGCTGCTTCCTGGGGTCATTTTTCAAAAAAAGCCTGTCTCTACTGTGTCTCATGGTATGCTTTAGAGCTGAGGGGAATACACACAGATACCTTGTGTAAATTGGAGAATTAAAAATTTCCTTAGGATAAAGATTAAACCTTAGAAGACAAATTTGATGGAAATAAACAAGAAAATGCAAATGAAGGTCATGGTGCTCTTTGAGACATGAGAAAAACTCATGACCAGAATTTTCCTAAATGTAGTGTAGGTGGGTTTCAACCCCTTGTTTGAACTGTGACATAACAGATTGTACCAACCCCATAGAGTGAGTACATTTTCCCTACACACGTACACAAAGTTAAACTTATATTAGCTGCAGTAAGAGATTGATTTAGGTACAATAAGAGATTTAAAGCAATAAAATAAATGTAATATTTAATTTTAAATATTGATATTATAATAATAAAATTAGCAGGTAAAGGCACTTGCCACCAAGCCTGTCATCTATGTCTAAGTCTGAGGAGCCACAGAACTAACTCTCTAAATTGTCCTCTGACTCCACATGCAGGCTGTGATAACAGTGAGTCTACATCCAATAAATAAATACAATAATACTAAAATATATGGTAATACAATTTTTGTATTTTAGAGCCATTACTAAATAAAAGAAACGTTCTCTTGGAAGGTTTGGTAGACACAGGTGTGGACATTACAATAATAATACATTTCTCTCAGAAACATGTGTTAGTTTATGATTTGCTTCTGAGGTTGGAGGAATGTTAATCTGAGTATTCCATTGTTGTATTATTATAAAGAGTGGTCACTGGCCATCCAGCTTGTACAATAATAGGGCAAAACAACTGCTGATCTTTCAAAGTCACCAACAACTCTACCTTTAAAATGGTTAACAGACAAACCTGTATGGGTTCAGCAATGGCTTTAACAACAGAGAAACTACCAGCCTTGGAAAGAGCTGGTACAAGAGCAGTTAAATGCTCAGCATATTGAAGAATCAGCCAGCCCTTGGCATTCTCCTGTATCTGTATTAAATAATTAATTTAATAAATAAATTTATAAATAAATTATATATATAATATATAATAAATTAATTTAATAAATAAATAAATACATTAATCCTGTATTGAAAAGAAATCTGGTAAATGGAGAATGGTAACAGACTTAAGAGCAATTAACAAAGTAATTCAGCCAATGGTCTCTCTACAATCTGGAATTCCTTTGCCTACTCTATTACCTAAAGGATGGCCTCTTATAGTTACCAGTTTAAAAGACTGTTTCTTTTCAATACCCTTATAAGAAAAAGACAGAGAAAGATTCGCCTTCACAGTGCCTACTTACAATAATTCTCAGATGGTTAAGAGATATCAGTATCAATGGAGGGTTCTCCCACATGGAATGTTGAATAGCCCAACCCTGTGCCAATATTTTGTATGATAGCCATTGGAAGTAACACATAAACAATTTCCTAAATCTATAATTTATCATTACATGGATGATATTTTACTAGCTGATTCAAATGCAGATAACTTAGAAAGAATGTTTGAAGAAGTAAAGAAAATTTTGCCTTCTTGGGGATTTCAAATTGCTCCTGAAAAGATACAAAGAGGAGATTCTATTAATTATTTAGGTCATTAAATAGGTCTACAAAAACTAGACCCCAAAAGGTGCAAATTAGGAGAGATCAATTATGGACTCTTAATGACTTTCAAAGATTATTTGGAGACATTTCTCATTTATGAACTGTTGTTGGGGTAAAAAATGATGAACTGATTAATTTGTTTAAAACCTTAGAAGCTGACAAGGACTTAAATAGTCCAAGAGAATTATCAACTGAAGCTGAGAGAGAACTGACCTTGGTGGAAAAGAAAGGACAGGAAGGACAAGTGGATTGTGTGGATCCAAAGCTTGATTGCATTTTGGTTATTTTATTCACTAGGCATTCTCCTACAGGAATTTTCATGCAGAGGGAAGATATTATATTGGAATGGATATTTCTACCAAATAAACAGAGTAAAAAATTAAAAATTTATGTGGAAAAGATCTCTGACTTGATTTTAAAAGGAGAGTTGAGACTTTGTCAATTAGCAGGAATAGACCCAGCAGAAATTGTAATACCTTTAACTAAGGATGACATTGACAAATTATGGGCAGAAAGTGAATCTTGGCAAAGAGCTTGCAGTAATTTTTTGAGAGAGATTAACAGCAAATATAACAAAAGTGATAAAATTCAACTTATAAAGAGAGTTGATTGGATTCTGTCTCACATTGTACAGGAAACAACCATATCTGGAGCCCCTACATTTTATACAGATGCAAAGAAACAAGGAAAGGCAGGTTACAAATCAGAAAATTTAAGCAAAGTGGTTCAAAGTCCTTATAATTTGGTTTAAAAATTGGGATTATATGCCATTCTGATGGTATTAATGGACTTTTTGGAACCTCTCTACATAGTTATTGACTCTCAGTATGCTGAAAGAGTGGTCTTACATATTGAGACTGAAGAATTTATCCCCAATGAGTCAGAATTAACTTCACTATTTATTCAGTTACAAGATATAATCAGGAATAGGAAGCATCCCTTATATATAACTCACATCTGATCCCATACTGGTCTGCTAGGCCCTCTAGCACAAAGTAATGATGAGATTGATAAACTATTAATAGGAAATGTGCTGGAGGCCTCAGAATTTCATAAAAAGACATCATGTCAATAGTAAGGGTTTAAAAAAGGGTTTTTCCATAACCTGTCAACAAGTCAAAGAAATTATAAAGAAATGTCCTACTTGTTCTTTTTACAACCAAACTCCACTATCAGCAGGATGTAACCCAAAAGGTACTCAGAGGAATGAAATCTAGGAGAATTTGGAAAATTTAAATATGTATATCACATCATTGATACCTATTCAGGATTTCAGTGGGTGACTGCTCTTAGTTCTGAAAAGGCTAATTCTGTAATCACACATTTGCTAGAAGTTATGGACATCATATGCACAAATTAAAACTGGTTATGATCCAGCATATGTCTCTGGTAAAATGTAACAGTTTTTTGCTTATAACAATATAAAGCATATTATAGGTATATCACATAATCCTACAGGCTAAGCAGTCATATAAAGATCAAATCACACTCTAAAGGATATGCTAAATAAACAGAAAGGGGTAACAACCCCCCCAGAAATAGATTACATAATGTTCTGTTAACTTTGAATTTTCTCAGTGCTAATGAGAAAGAAACAACGGCTGCAGAGAGACATTGAATAATAGAAACAAAACTACAGAATTAAATCAGCCTATATACTTTAAAGATGTGCTGACCTCAGAATGGAAACAAGGATATTTCATTGGGTATGAGGTTTTGCTTTTGTTTCTACAGGAGAAGAAAAGCTATGGATACCATGAAAATTAATAAAGGTTCAATTTGAACAAGAGAGACCTCTTAATTAGAAGAGGTGATAGTTCATCAACCAGCATGACCATCCAATTTAAACTAATTTATACCACTAACAAAAGCTTTTTATTTGGTCAGATATAACTTGACAAAAGGGAACCTCCCCAAAGTTAGGTTTGGGGAAAAGTTTTTGTTTTTGTTTTTCAGGAGAATGAAGGTTAAGGAATCTGAAGAACACTGGACAAATAAGACAACTGAAGAAAAAGGACAAATCAACCAGAATAAATGTCCCAAGAAAAAGAGTGAATTAGCCTATTGGTACATCACATATAAGATTTCGTAAGTCTTCCTAAATGCGTGTTTCTTCTATTCTCTACAGACACTTAACACAAATGGTCTTTATGTAGTCCCAATTCAATTAAAAATTAAAGCTGGCTTTGGAGTTGGAGAATGGCTCTCTCTCTCTAAACCCATGCATGCTTGTTAAATGCAAAATCTCTGTGTCCTGTCAGAAGAGCCATCTGATATGGGATAGAAGAAAACCAAAATTAAGGGACTATTCTATTGCCACTGATCTCATAATTTTTGGTTCTATTTTGATTCTTTAAAAATTTTCTTAAGGTGTGAATTTTATATCAAAATTTATAAGATTAATACATAATATTTTAAACTTTTGTCATGATATTAATGGTCATATAGAGTACTAACTAATTCTAGAGAAAAGGCTTCATCTAGCTGCCTGTACATGTTTTTGTGTTTGAGTCTATCAGTTTTATGCAGGGAATCATAACCACACTTAACAGCAAATTTGAAGTCTCCAAAAAGATAGTGGGGTCCCACAATGATGAATCCATCAGGACGATGATAATACCACTAAGCTGACAAACACCATCCAAAGATCGGCGTTGAACTACAAACTGCTCAGGACAATTTCAAGATGGCTAGCTGAGATGATCCAGCCTCACAGATTACTCAAACAAGAACTTGAGATAAGCTCTACACTTTTACATTATGCAGAGACTGGACAAATGATACAGCTACTTCTCCCAGGACTTGACAATTAACTCAATTTTTTTTTTCAGGATCCCTAAAGATGCCTTCACCCACAGAAAGCAGGAAGTAATTTAAGAACATGACATCCACATTCCCAAGAGGTGGGGTGGGGTGTTTTTAGTTTTTCAATGGGCTTTGGATAATTGTCATTGTTTCGGATGGTTGGTTACAAGTTATTATTGTTAATGGTCAGGAAAAAGGCTAAACAAAGGTGATTAGATTTAAGGTTCTTGTTTGAAAAAAAAGAAATAGAAAAAGGAGGCTATAGATAAGAGGTAGATTACTGAATCTACTCTGGAAAAAAAAAGAAAAAAGAGAGGATATATATATATATATATATATATATATATATATATATATATATCATATATATATAAATCATATATATGATATAGATAAAAGGTAGATTATTGAATCTGCTTTTAAAAGGCAACTACTAGTTTTAAATAATTTAAATTGGATTGGATTTTTGTATATTGTATACAAATCATATATATTGATGCAAATTTGAGATTGATTTTGTTAGAATATATTGTACATATATTTCTAATCTTGTTCAAGGTATTTGTACCTATACAGTTCATTTAACAATGTAATGCAATTTTCTAATCCTTGAAAGTTATTATTACATACCAATTAGGATATAAAGAAATGTAAGTTAGTATTCAGTCATTACAATCAAACTTGTAGTCATATTAGGTATGTTTTTGAGGTCAAGCAGAGATATATTTTAGATAGGTCATCTTCAAATACTTCAGAGATCTACAGACTATGGCATTTAAGATGTTTTAATAACATAGTTTTTTTCTTTTTATGACTATGAGACATGTCTGCTCCTGGCATCACCAATCTACTTCAAAGAAGATGATGGGCACTGAAGAAACTCCATATGGAGTTTACTTTCATTGTGGCAAAAGTTAGTCACTGGGCAAGAAAGTGCCCTCACATCAACTGCTGACAGTATGCTGTCCAAAATGGGCAAGCAGGACACAAAACAAAGGACTGCCTATCCTTGCTAGGATAAGGTAGGAAGGCTTTTTAGAAAATTCTGCTTCACAGATGAGTCTGTCAGATATGCTAGGCCTGTAGGCTAAAGATGATGCCCCAATGTTGCAGAGAACCTTGGGTGACTGTCCAGGCAGCTGGCTGTTTCTTTCATAACTCACATTTTTTTGGAAATCACTTGTTTGCACTTCCTGTTTTACTAGATAATGTTATTTCCTTTTTGGGTCTCTGAAGGAATTGAAGATTAGATAGTTACAGTTTTCCATGTTAAGAAATTCAGAAAAGAAACTCACTAGAGAGGTGTAAAGTATATAAGTTTGAAAGACATCAAAAGATAGTTTTGGTAATGCAAATTAGGATAGAAGGTAAATTAGATACAGTCCTTTGGATTCACAAAAATAGGATAGATAATGGAATATTTTCTCTGAATTTGTCAAATGCAAATGGGCTAGACATTGTTGATGTATTTATTGCTTGTATATATTGTATATAGTTGTTGTACTTATTGTTTATAGTTTTTCTTATGTTAGTTATAACTTTTTTATTTTTATTTTAGACAAAAAGGGGAAATGTGGTGATATATTGTGTTCCCAATATATTGTACGTCTTAATAAAGTTTATCTGAGAATCAGAGGAAAAAGCCAGCCACTATAATAAACACAGAGGTCAGGCAATGGTAGCACACACCTTTAATCCTATCACTGAGGAGGCAGAGATCTGTCTGACTCTCTGTGAGTTCAGTGCCACACTGGGAACAGAGTCAGGTATGGTGGTACATACCTTTAATCCCAGCACTAACCATAGTGGTCTGGAGGTCTGTACAGATAGACAAGAAGTGACAGAGCTGGGCAGAAAGAGGAAGTGATGTAGCTGGGTAGAGAGAGGAAACAAGATGGCAGAAAAGAAAGACATACAGGTGTGGATATACAGGAAGTAGGTCTCTTTGGAGACTGAGGTATTGGTGAGGTTGTCTGTGGCTTGTCCTATTTCTCTGATCTCTCAGTTTTTCACCCCAATATCTGGCTCAAAAATAAGACCATTTAGCAATTCATCCTATACACACTCTCTCTCTTTTTTAAACTAATTCCCCCCTTTAAGAATTCTCAGTTGTCTCACCAAATCTGCTGACAATGACGGTGAAGATGATGGTGAAGTGTGAGGCTGACTGCTGCTGCGTAGAACAGTAGAAGCCTGAGCAGGTGTCACGGCAGCTACCTAGTGTGGCAGCAGCCTGAGGAGGGGTCCAGGAAAAGTCCTCAGCCCACTGGGAGAGGGAGCTGTCTGTCTGAAAAATGCACACAGGTGATCATGGGGAAGAAGCACGTGTGGCAGGAGCTGCCTGAGACAGAGCTGGCTGGTGGTGAGGGGCCAACTCTGGTGGCATTTGGAACCCAAGCACCTGTTGGGTTTTCTGAAGAGAGGCTACAACAGAAAAATCCCAGACTTGCTTAGAGGGCTTGGGGGAAAAAAAGGAAAGTCTAGCTGGCTGAGTGGTAAGTGACTCCAGTAGGAGCCTCCAAGTTCCACTCCAATGCGTGTTGGTGGCTACAATGCCACAGGCAAGTGGCTTTTTCATGAAGTCATGACCCAAAAGTTGGACACCAGATGAAGCATGATCCTAATTAGTCTTATCAATAAAAACCAGGAGTCAGATATCAGGGAAGCTGAAAGATCAGAGAAGTAGAGGAACAGCCACCAGAGACTTTTTACCTCTCCAAATCCTCAGACCAAAAGAGCTGAGATCCTGTCTCTGCCCTGCATTATCATTTCCTGTCTTCTGTCTGTACAGACCTCCAGACCTCTATGGTAAACTAGTGACTAGCTCCACCCTCTGATCTCCAGGCAAGCTTTATTTGTCAGAACACAAACAAAATATCACACAACAGTGTATCCCATGGATCTTCCCCTCCTAACGTCTCTCCCCCAACTTATTGTTTTATCCCAGCCTTCAACTCCAACAAGCAGTCCCTGGGAACCCACAGGCCACTCTGACCAGGGAAGCAGGTGGACTAACTGCAGACTTTTACCTCTCCTGCTCCTCCAAATCAAGTCCCCCTTTCTCATCCTCAGCTTTGCAGCAGACCACCCACTGAGGCCCCCTTTTTTCCTATTTCTTGTGGACCACAAAGATCTTACCCTATTATCCTCCCTCCCCCTATTCATTGCCTTATCTCCTCCACCCCGTCTCCAGGCACTTCCTACAAATACATAGGCCACCCCATCTAGGGAAGCAGGTAGGCTAACTGCAGATCTTCACCTCTGCCTCCATTCTTCCAAATCCAACCCCCCATCGTCATCCTCAGCACTGCAGTAAAACACCTGCAGTGGTCTCCCCCACATCATTTCTGGTGAATCCCACAGGTCTTCCACTCCTAACTTCCCTTCTCTCAATGGCTGCTTTGTCCCACCACCCAACTCTATCAGGCAGCCCCTGGGAACCCACAGGCCACTCTGACCAGGAAAGCACGTACACTGACTGGAGAGCTTCACCTTTTCCTCCATTCTTCCTAGTCCAATACCCAGTCTCCTTAGCTCTGTGGCAGACCTTCTGCTGTGGCCTCTCCACACTCACTGCCCTCATTTCCAGGGGACTAACTAAGCAGATCCTGGTGGAACATTCTCTTTTCTTCCTTCTTGTAAAGCCCCTTCACTGACCCCAGCCCAGCTCCATTCCTAAGTCTCAGGCCCCAATATCCAGAAACACATTTACCTGGAATCCCTAGTGCCCACACCTATCAGGACACCAGGAGATTTTCCTACAGGCAACACACTCTCCTAGGAACCAGAGAGGAAGCAGAAACCAAGGAATAAAACAGCCATTCAACAAAGACAAGACCAGACATCAGCACCTAGAATTATGATCGTCCCAATCCCAGAAGCCTAGATGCCAGTGTAAAAACACAATCAATAACAGCCAGGACGATTTATCTCCACCAGAGCCCGGCAACCCTACTACAGCAGGCCCTGGTGTTACAACATCTTAACCATGTTAAGGCACAAGAAAAAGACTTCAGAATACTCTGCATGAATATGATAGAGGTCCTTAAAGAGGACATGAATAAATCCCTTAAAGAAATCCAAGGAAACATGGACAAATAGTGGAAGGAAATGAATAAAACAGATCAAAACTGGAAAGTGGGAATAGAATCAATAAAGAAAACCTGAACTGAGGGAAATCTGGAAAAGAAAAATTTAGGAACTCAAACAAGAAAAACAGAGGAAAGCTTCACTAACAGAATACAAGAGATGGAAGAAAGGATTGTAGGCATTGAAGACATGATATAAGAAATAGATACCTTGGTCAAAGAACATGTTAAATCCAAAAATCTCCTGGCACAAATCATCTAGGAAATATGGGACACTATGAAAAGACAAAATAATAGACTAATAGGAATCGAGGAATGAAAAGAAACACAGGTCAAAGGCCCAGAAAATATTTTCAACAAAATCATAGAAGAAAATTTCCCCAACCTAAAGAAGAAGATGCCAGTCAAAGTATAAGAAGCATACAGAACACCAAACAGATTTGATTAGAAAATAACTTCTCCATGGCATATAATAATCAAAACACTGACAGCCTGAGTGTGATGAGACTCACATGCAGGCCTGGGGTGATCTGCCCAGGGCTTCAAGGAGAAAACACAGGCCCTACTCGATGCTCCATCCAGCTGTAACTTATTCATTCACTTTCTTAAAGGGACAATACAAGGGCCAAGGAGGTGGTAGAGTAATGAAGCTCCTGGCCATGAGTTGACCCCAGGGAACTGAGAGGCAGAAGTATGTAGAACTCCGGGACATGAATGTGCTTCAGATCCTCCTTAAAATTTAACATATAGCCGGGTGGTGGTGGCACACACCTTTAATCCCAGCACTCAGGAGGCAGAGGCAGGCGGAACTTTGTGAGTTCAAGTCCAGCCTGGTGTATAGAGCAAGATCCAGGAAAGGCACAAAGCTACACAGAGAAACCCTGTCTCGAAGAACCAAAAAAAAAAAAAAATTAGCATATAAATGCTTAAAATTGTCTACAAGACAGTTTGCTTGTATGTTAAACTACATGTAAGATATAGTGTGCATTCCATAGCATGAGTAAGCAGAGAGGCCATCAGTGACTAGCCGAGAGATGAACCGAACCCTACCCTTAGCCTTTCCACTTACAGACAGTTGAGTAGATGGTGGTAGATGATGGCAGAGCAATAGGACCCTCGAGCTCCTCTAGTAGCAATACCAGCTCTGGGAAAGTCTGAACATATTTGTGGGTTTGACAGAAATTTGAATTCTGTGCAATCAGTAAAGTTCCAAGATCTGAGAGATGTGTAGACTTGAGTTATGGAGGGAGCAGCATTCTCCCACTCCTTATAGAAGGAAACACATGGTGTCGATATTTGTGACTGAAACAAAGCCTTCAGTGATACATTGATCCAAGATTTCTCAATGGCTTTATGCAGCAACCCCTCCCACAGAATATTCCACAGTGTATAGTGATCTCTGATAATTAAATACAACATTACTTTGGAAAAAAGAAAAAAGAAAACATGGGCCCACCTGGCCCCTTAAAGTGCTGAGCAAACAGGCATTATTGTGGTGAACAAATGTATGGTGTGGTATGAGGGGGGGAGGGTGAGAGAGAGAGAGAGAGAGAGAGAGAGAGAGAGAGAGAGAGAGAGAGAGAGAGAGAGAGAACGGTTCCTGTCCTGTGGACAGAAGAATATCTGAAGAGGTGAAAGTGGTGAGGAACCAGCTGATGTGGATGGTTTGATTGACACCCAGGGCCATGGTGATGTCTGGGCTTGGGCTGCTGCTTGGGCCCATGTCTGGGTTCATGGCCCTGATGCAGCTGTGGTTTGTGTTAATGTCTGTGTCTTCTGATACCACTGAAGGCCGAGAGGATAGGGCTGGACAGAGTTGGCCCTATATCCTCACTGGCTGCAACACTAGGGAGAACTGATTCTGTCACTCACCAGCTGAAGAACTTAGGAGAGAGGGTCCTTCACCTCACCTGGGCAGCACAATAGAGCTGACTCTGTTTGCAGGGGCATGGGCCCTGAGGGCATGAGAGGGGCATAGCTGGTACTGGCTCCTTCATCTGTGGTGTAGTAGTGGGGGTGAGGAAAAGATGCCCCCTTACCCCTATAGCCTCCAGCTGGTGAGGGAGCTGACCCTGTTGATGGGGGCAGGGATGAGCCAGCCAAGAAAGTGAGCTTGAGAGATCTGGCTCTGTCCCGCATCTGCTTTATGGTGGCGTGGGCAGGGGAAGATGCCCCACCCTCTACACCTGGTAGAGGTAGGAGAGGAGGTCTGAGGTCATAAGAGTGGAAAAGCTGGCCGGGCGGTGGTGGCGCACGCCTTTAATCCCAGCACTCGGGAGGCAGAGCCAGGCGGATCTCTGTGAGTTCGAGGCCAGCCTGGTCTCCAAAGCGAGTTCCAGGAAAGGCGCAAAGCTACACAGAGAAACCCTGTCTCGAAAAAAAACAAAAAAAAACAAAAAAAAAAAAAAAGAGTGGAAAAGCTGTCCCTGCCCCTCACCAACTACAGCACTTGGGAGAGCAGGTCCTGCACCTCACCTGGCAGCACAATAGAGATGTCCCTTTTGGCAGAAGTGTGGGTGAGCCAGCCCTGAAGTTGTGAGCATGGGAGAGCTGTCCCCACTACTCATCTGTCATGCAGAAGTGTGAGTGGGGGAGAGATGCCCTTAATTACCCATCATAGCCTGTGACAGATGAGGGAATTGATCCTCCCCTTTACCAGCTGCAGTACTCAGGAAGGCAGGCCCTGTTCCTCTCCTGGGAAGCACAGTAGAGCTGACCTGGTTGGCAGGGTATGGGTTAGCTGGCCCTGAGGGTGTGAGAGGGTGATAGTTGGCCACAATCCCCTTATCTGCCATGTGGTAGTGAGGGCGATGGAAAGATGCTTCTCCTTGTCCCTACCACCTGTGGTGGGCAAGGGAGCTGACCCTCTCCCTTACCAGCTACAGCGCTCTGGAAAGTGGGCCCTGTGCTTCGCCTAGGCAGCACAGTGGAGCTGACTCTACATATGAGAGTGTGAACTGACTGGAGATCTGGCCTCATCCCTCATCTGGCATATCATGGTGTGGGTAGGGGAGAAATGCCCTCCCCTACTGCTTGTGGCAGGTGGGAGAGCTCTGTCCTGAGGTCATAAGAGGGGGAGAGCTATTCCTGCCCCTCACCAGCTGCAGCACTTGGGAGAGTGGGCTCTTCACCTACCTCATCTGGGCAGCACAGTAGAGCTGGCCCTGATGATATAGGTATGAGAGAGCTGACCCTGAGGGTGTGAAAACAGGAGAACTGACCCCATTCCTTGCTCAGGGCTACAAGGGGGGAACTAGGCAAGGCAATGCTGCAGAGCTCACCCTGGTGGTGAGAACAGGCGAGATCTTGTGGGATGACCAACTCTGCAACTATGCAGGCCTAGAACCAGGGTTATGGGTTGGCCCACTTCAACATCCACTTTATCTGTGATCTGCTGGAGTATGTGAAGGGACGGTCTTGCAGACCCAAGGCTGCAGGATCTCCACAGCACAGGGCAACAGCTGAATGTGCAAGAGGAGTGTCAGTGAGGGCCTAGCATTGATAGTGTAGCAGAAATTGGAGGCCTTGAATCAGACCAATGACTCTTTGCTATGAACACTCACAAGTAGAGATGTATGGATAAAAGGGTTTGCTGTGTGGCTCACTGTGTCACACTGCAGCTTCCATGATTATATTGATTTTTTTCATTTTTTCTCTTAAACTTTATTTTATTTTTTTTGGGAGGTTGGATACAAAGGGATGGGATGTTAATGGGATCCAAATGCATGATGTGAAAGACACAAAGAATAAGTTAAAAAAAGAGAAAGAAAACAGGCTGAGCAAGCCATGGGAAGCAAGCCAGTAAGCAGCACCCCTCTATGACCTCTTCATCAGCTCCTGCCCCCAGGATCCTGCCCTGTTTGAATTCCTGTCCTGACTTTCTTCAATAATGAATAGCAACATGGAAGCGTAAGCCAAATAAACGGCTTTCTTCCACCCAAATAATAGTAAAAACACTAAACATATAGAACAAAAAAAGAATATTAAAAGCTACAAGGGAAAAAGACCAAGGCAGACCTATTAAAATTACTCTTACTTATCAAAGGAGATTGTAAAAGCCAGAAGGGTCTGGACAGATGTGTAGCAGACTCTGAGAGAGTCATCCCACAATACTATTCCCAAGAAACTTTTAATCAAATAGATAGAGAAAATTAGACATTACATGATAAAACCACACAGAGAGGGAGAGAGAGAGAGAGGGGAGAGAGAGAGAGAGAGAGAGAGAGAGAGAGAGAGAGAGAGAGAGAATGTGTACATGTGTGTACATGTAAGTGGAGGTGAGATATTCATCTTACTAAATTTTTAAATAATATTTTTAATTTATTCTTTGAAAATGTCATATATATTGTGGTGGTTCGAATGAGAATGCCCTTATAGACTCATATGGTCCCTAGTAGATGGAACACTTTGGGAAGGATTAGGAGGTGTGACCTTCTTGGAGGAGGTGTGTCACCGAGGATGGGGTTTGAGGTTTCAAAAGCCTACACCGTTGCCAGTTAGTTCTCTCTTTGCCTTGTGGCTATGTCTCAAGATGTGAGTTCTCTGCTCCAGCTCTAGCACCATGCCTATCTGCTGCCATGCTCCTTGCCATGACAGTCATGGATTCTGACCATCTGAAACTATAAGATTCCAACAAACCCTGTCTTCTGTAAGTTGTCTTGGTTATGGTGTCTATGCAACATTAGAAAAGTAACTATGACACATATATACAATATGTTTAGACTTAATCTACTCTCCACTATCTCTTTCCAAATTTCCTGGGGACACTTCCAACTTCTTTCCTTCCAGACTTCATATCCTCTGTGTGTGTGTGTGTGTGTGTGTGTGTGTGTGTGTGTGTGTGTGTGTGTGTCTGTGGAGAACAGAAGTGGGCATTAGATCCTCTGGAGTTGGAGTTATAGGGGATTGTGAGGCATGCAATGTTGGTGCTGGCCAGTAGACTCAGGTCTTCTGTAAGAGCATACACACTTTCAGCTGCTGAGCCAACTCTCCAGCTCATGTTTCTTCTTCTTTCTTCATCCTTGGATTCCAATTAGTGCTGATGCACACATTAGGGTGGCCATCCACTGGGGCAGGGCAGCCTCCTGGTGGTCACATACTTAAAGAAAAGTGAACTCTCCTCCTTAGAATCCATCAACTGCCAACTGCCCTTCAGCCAGAGATAGATGTTGGGGCCCTTCCCATTGATTCTGCAATTTTGACTGACTTGAACTTGTGTAGACACCCACAGCTGCTGTACATTGACGCATGCATCGGCTATGTCATGTGCAGGAGACAGCATTTTGCACTGCCCCTCCCCCTCTTCAGCTTCCTGCCCACTCTTCTGCAGTGTTCTCTGAGGCTTGTGTGAGGAGAGGTTGACACATATGTCTTATTTACAGCTAAGGACTCACAGACATGTTTCTCAGCACGTTGAGTATCTGCATTAACCTGTGCTTACTGTAAAAAGAAGCTTCTCTGACCAAGATTGAAAGCAGAACAAATCTATGTGTGTAAACAGGAACATTAAGAGGGCAGCTTGGCAACAGGACTACTATGTGAAACAACGGCAGTAGTTTCCCCACCGAGGGCCTCTGGTTGCCCCAGTCATGGGATCTGATCATGTTTACAGTACCAGATGTGAAACCTTTCCTGTGGAGCAGGTCTCAAATCTAATCACAGAGTGACTTGGTACCCCATAACTGTCATGCTGCTGTTGCACCAGTGGGCACAACTTGCCTGACAGGTTGATATTGCAGCATGCAGGGGCCTGTGCTGGGTCAGACCATTGATGTCTTTTCTCCCCCAGCTGTCTGTTCAGCACCTTCCAGCAATATAAAAGCTGGACAACTGGTAGAAATGGTTCTTTAAAGAGAAAAAAGTAGTTTTGTTCTTTTATTCCTCCCATCCATGACAGCCCCCTCAAAGAGAGACCCAGCACAGTCTAATAGTTCTCTGTTATAAGCCATACGGCCCCAGAGAGGCAAGTCCATTTGTTTGCTGGTGCTCATGGAGGGCTGGTGAAAAGGTGTACTGCTTCTCATAAGGTCTAGGGAAGAGCACATAGTTTGGGGAACTATAGTAATGCTTCAGTTGCTTCCACAAATCCCACAATGCAGTGTTTGGCATCTTGGTTTCTTCTTTTCATAAGATAAGTAAAAGTTCAGCTACACTGTAATATGTTTTGAATGAAAATTTTTCTAGACTTTCATGATTTTCTTTCCTGTCATTTGAACTTTTCATATGATAAACAGCAACTACTGTGCATTCAGTTCTATTGAACTTTGCTGAAGTGTTAATAAGTTGTTGAGAGGAACTATTTCCTTTTTATCCTTACATTTCTTTATTCTATATAATACTTATTTTTAAGATCTGTGATTAAATATAGCAATTAGAAACCAGCATATGAAGTGGTGGGTTTCACCAAGGCGTGCTCACACACTCTGTTGACGCTGCTCCTGCCTCCTTTTGTCTAACATCCTGTCTCCTCCTGTTGTATCTCTCCCTCATTGCGCTAGCCCCTTTCTGCTTTCATGTCACACATATTCTGTTACCTTCCTAGTTTCACAATCCAGTTATATAATGTTTAATTAGATTACATGCTAATTATACCAAACCAAACTGACACAAGCAGTTTGAAGAAATACAGAACTTATTCTGTTCGATACACAGCTTAGTGTTGGGAAGAGGAGCAGGCACACATGCCTACTAACAGCTGGCATCAATGGGCTCGAAGCAGGAAAGCAAACTTTTGATTCCTCTAGTGAGTTGAGTCAGTTAAGTAGAAGCTGATTAAAAGAACCCATACAAACTGAATTATAGACTGCTTCATGCCTTTCTTTTTCAGAAAATATAAAGTGAATTTAAATGTGAGATGTGGCTACTTTTATGCAATACTGAACACTTAGAACAAAATGTAAATCAACATCAGCCATCCAGATGTGTCAGCTTGTAAAGATATAATTTTAGTGATTGAATATTTCGATCTCACATGGATATTCCTTTTTTTTCAAAGGTACTTCACTTTAGGTACTCAATAAATGTTTAATTTTAACAGTAAACTCAGTGATGCATGATCCCAGTTCTAGGATTTTTAAGTAGTTGTTCAACTTTGGGATTTGGTTCACAAAGCAGCTAATTTACAAGGTAAACAAGAAAGTCCTGTGTAGTGGGCTCCCACTTGTGGGACACACAAGACTTTCAGATATCATATGGTTAACGAGTGCAACCTGAATAGAATAAAAGAATCTGAAAAGATGAAAAAATTCAAGATCCAAGGAGCCCAACTGGTTCAGCACTCCACACAAAAGACATGGAGTGAATTTAGTGACATACCTCAAAGGACCTTGGTAGATAGTCTGGAGCAAAGAGAAGGGAGGTATTTTGGATAAAGACGGAGGCTGATGTAAATCAGATAAATAGAAAATTCTGGTCAGAATGGCTATGTTCTAGTCTTCATTACAAAAGGCAAAAGAAAAGAAAAAGAAGAGAAGAGGCAAAAGCTGATGACGAGGCTGTAATAGGCAGAGGGAAGGTGTGGACCTGACTGGCTTGGCCCCAGAGACTACCTCTGACCTGGAGCCACCAGCTCTCCTGAAGGATGTGGATTTGGGAGCCCGAGGTTGTTTAATTCACAAAACCCACCGTGGTTATTTGCCTAGGGAAATGCAAACTTGACTACAGTTTTCCAGGATCACCTCACTGTTCTTTTCCTTTGGCCATATTTCTCTTGAGCTCTTAGAGATTTCATTTACTTTAAGATATCAACAAATGTACCTTTTGAAAAGCAGGACTGTACCCTCTGAGGGCAGATGCTTACATTTCAGTAAAGGGATTCATCAAGAGTGCCTTGTTCACAATATTGGAGGAAGTCGATCTGATATGTCTCAGGAACATAGAAAATAAGAATGGAGCAGATGTCTAATTAGAATACATATATAGATCTCAGCTCCCACTAAATGGAAATTACTGTTTCTACATTTTGCTTTAGTCATTTTGTTCAAATGTTGTCTAGCATGTTTTTTCTCCAGGTTCTATTGTACATGTTAATGAAATGGCTTTTCCCATTGACATATTTTATATTCCCCCAATCCAGCTATGCATGACCAGGCAACAGAATATTTCTAATGTTAACCTGACAGATAATTGTTTCTCCTTAAAAATGATGATTATTATATATGTATATATATCAGAGGGAGTTCAAAGCTACTAAACTTGAAATTATAAAAACTCAAACAATGTCAGGTCAATCTTAGAGTGTTTACTGAGAGAGAACATAATTGTGCCTTCTAAATGGAATTTGAAAAAAAATTTCAGAGTATGTGCTTCAAAATAACTGATAATTTCTCTTTAAAAATAATTGTATGTTTAAAGTATTTAAACTTTGCTCATGTAAGATCTGATTTCCTGTGCCTATGAGAAGGATAAGAGTAATGTTAATGAACACATAAAATAATTAAAATAATACAATGGCATACATTAGCTTGAGGTGGGTTGGAAACAGGTTTGTGAGAAAAGAAAACAGAACAGATTGTGTTGATTCAGTCCTACAGATGGAAAACTTTCTGGCACTGATGAGTTAGAACTAACAACCAACTCAAGCCTCAGATAAAGTAGTGCAGATTAAATAGAATTCTATTCTTCCATTCATTTTCTTGGGTGAAATCAGAACATTCATTTTTGTTGTTGGTTCAACTACTGCTTCATCTGGTTGGGAAGGATTCTCCTTTGCATTCAGTGTGTTTTGAAAGTTCTCCAAGTGTTCAAGATTTAGAATATGGGGTGTGTGCCTGATAGAATATTTACTTCTTATTTATAACTGTGGAGAGCAAAGAGGAAGCCAGTCCCTCAGCTTAGTTTAGCCTTTGAGACCGGTCAGCCAATCATCACTCCATATGGAGGCGGTACACTGGTCTCAAAGACAGAACACAAACACTCTTTTCTCTCTTTGTTTGTGCAGCCTGTATGGTCTGACTCCCCTTTTCCTGTCTTCAATAAGATCAGCACACAGATGCATTCACACTTCTCCTACTCTGATTTCTGCAAATGCCGTCAAAGATTCTGTGTTCCTGTGTCTAGTGCAGTTTTAGACACAATAAAAACATTGAGGCATTTGGATTTTGTTATCTCGGTCCTCAACCTCCAGGTATCTTTGTTTGTTTATTTGGTCCTTCCCCCATTTTTATTAGCTCTTTGAGAATTTCCTATGGTGTATTTTGATCATATTCACCTCCTTATTCCTGAATCTGTAGTCTTCCACTAGAGCGTGGTCAATCTAGCAGGAGTCTCACCTTAGAGAAAGCTGATTCTCTCACTCTCCCAGCGGCTCTCCATTTCCAATAGTTTCCTATCTAGGGCTGGGACTTCATACCCACTTCTCCCCAGGCTGGGATTTTGCCTGCATTGAGTTTGTACAGATCTTCTGTGTGCTGTTACAACTGCTGTTAGTTCGTATGTGCAGCTGCCCTGATGAATCTGAAAAAACACTGCTTCCTTGTGGTCATCCACTGACTCTGGCTCTTACGATCTTTTTGTCCTCTCTTGTACAATTGTATTAAGCCTTGGGAGGAGGGGTGGAATCTAGATGTCCTATCTAAGGCTGAGCATTCCATAGTCTCTTTTCCTTTGAACACTGGTCAGTTGTAGCTGTCTGTGTTTACTGCCATCTACAACAAAAAGAAGCTTCTTTGATGAGGGCTGAGAGATATACTAATCTATGAGTGTAATGACAAACAATTGGGAGTCAGTTAATATTCTGTCCATTAGCAGCGTAGTAGCAGCAGGTTCTCCCCTAAGGCTCATGTCTAGCCACAGGTTCTTGGCTCCAGTAATTGGTGCCAAGTATGGGTTTTAACTTGTGGAGCAGAACTTAAATCCAGTCAGAAAATGGTTGGTTACTCCCATGGCATTCTTGCCATTGTTGTGTCAGTGGGCATGTCTTGCTAGTACAGACACTACTCTAGCTCACAGGGTTCACAGCTAGGTAAGACTGATGGCTACTTTTCTCCTGCAGCAGCCTGCAGAGCACCCTTCCAGCACTGTGAAAGTCAGTATGTATACAGCCTCCTTGTCAGTAACAGCTTAACTTCTCCATGGTCTATGACTCAAGTACAGACATTACTCTAGCTCACAGGGTTCACAGCTAGGTAAGACTGATGGCTACTTTTCTCCTGCAGCAGCCTGCAGAGCACCCTTCCAGCACTGTGAAAGTCAGTATGTATACAGCCTCCTTGTCAGTAACAGCTTAACTTCTCCATGGTCTATGACTCAAGTATGTGGTGTCTTCAGCAATAAGTTCTTCATTAAGTTGTAGTGGTCAACCAAGAGCCTATACTGTTTTGGGGGTCTAAATTGTTGTTTTAAAGTAATTTATGGATAAATAGGCATATTTTATTGGTTTCTATGCCTTTACAGGCATCTGTACAAATGAATTTATGTTCTTCATCACACTAATACTCCAAGACTATAGGATGCACTCATGTCAAAAAATATTTTTAAGATTGACAAAAAATTCTTCCTACGATTATTCTAAGTAAGCCTTTGGCTGTGACAAAGCAGGGCCCTTCCGTACTTTTCATGTAGTTTAATGTGTAGGGAATTGTCACTTCATTTCCATGATGTGTCAAAACAGCACAACCTACAGACAAACCTTCTGTTGGCTTCTCCAGCACTGTCAGTGTCAATGGGCATTTGTTTTCTTAGTCCTGAGAAAAGTAAAATGCTGTCCTTTGGCCACAGAGAATTGTAGTGATAGTCTGGGAAGTGAGATGATAAGTTTGTTCTCTTTCCAATGGTTGAAACATAGTCAAGAAGCAGGGACAAACTACATATGAGGAGTCAAAGGAGGAATAACATCTGAGTCTACAGTTCTGGTCTTCTGAGTCTGTGACAGCACACACTTGAATTCTCTGACAGTAAAGAGTTCTTTGCTTGACTTTTTCATGTTTAAGCAAGATGAAGATGTATTTCTTTGTTGGCTTTATTTTGAACTAGATAATTTTATTTCTTTCTAAAATGAATAAAAAGAATGGTATTGATAGACAACCAAATAAGAGGTACAAACAAGTTTATTGATGAGAAGGCAATATTCCAGTTCATTTATTTCCATACTTAAAAGCTTAATAAAATTGGAGAAAGATTAGGGTCTGAATAAAGAGGAGAAAGAAGCATAGGAGTGTGTTCAAGTTTGCCAAGGACACTGGATAAGAAGTATGGCAAGGTTAAAACCATGTTGTGGATGTCTGCTCTAGAAGTGCAGATTCAAAATATGCAATATCACTTAGTTTCTATTTATTTTCAAGATTTAAAAAATTCCTTAAAATATTTAGCCTCATTATTTCACAGCATATATCATGATTTATGATACACCAGTGTCTGAAGTCAACGTTAGTCTTCAGAGGAATTTTGTGCCTTGTGTTTTATGTTCATATTGTGCTCCCATGTATTTGGGTAAGCTTTCATGCTTGCTTACTTAAGTTATAAGATTGCTTTCTTGTGGTTCTTGTATCACTGGGACCTTGCTTTGGACTCCCTTTGGCTCCCTAGTTTTTGTGATTATTGTCGTGAGAATTCAGAGGAAACACAGAGACCATAGTGTGGAATTCAGGTTTATTACAGAGTAAAGTAAAACACTTAAGGGGTGAAAGTGTACAGAGCACAAAGCAACTCTTGAGCTGACCTACATGAGAAAGACTTTATTCTATTTCTAAAGTTTCTAGAAGAGACGGATTTCCTGCAGCGATATTTTTCTGTCTAGATGATTGGCAGGCCCCTTTAGATTAACTTTAAAGGGAGGGGACAATGTTGTCTTTGTTCTCTAAAGGAAAGCCTTGGCTGGGTGTCAATCTTATGATCTTTCAGGCAGTTTGGAATGGTTCAGAATGTCATGTTTCCATCTAGGCCAGAGATGTTACTCAGCTTATCTTTACCAGCAACAGGAATCCTTCAGCTTCCTTTGCTATTTCTACAAGATGCTGATTATGAAGGACCTTACCCAGACCAGGTGCCTAATACTTGGACTGTAAGTCTAGAACAAATGTTAGCTTACCTCCAAGTTGCTCTTTTCTGAAGGCTCTAACTTCTTGAAGGGGTGGAGGATTTTGTCTGGCCACCTGCTTTGGTAGAGTGTCCTCTTTTTAGAAGGTCATTGAAATTCCATTGTGCTCACAGTGATGTCTTCATATGGACTGATGGCTCCTGGGAAAAAGCATCTATGTAACTTGGTCTTGTTTTTGAGGTTCTGTATTTCCTAAGTTTTGTTCCTGAAGTTTTTGCAACAATTAATGTCCACATATTATATATAGACATTTTTGCATATAACATAGATATTTTTAACTGTTTTCTTCAGCAGAATTGGTCTTTACCAGTATGGACTTGGTTTAACGTATTAAAAAGGAAAGCTTCCTTCCCACTTCAGGAAGGAGAGCTTGGGTTTCTGGGTCCTGAGATGGGGGAACACTGACTGCCAACAGCTACGAGAGGAGTATTTCGGCTGATGTAATCATCAGAAAACCAAAGACAGTATGTTTTTATAGCTATACGAACACACACCTACTTGTACACTTAACATGGGTAAAATCGTTGCATAGGTATCACTCTACACTACAGATGTTTGGAGAACACACTCAGCAAGTGATAGTTTCAGTGTTGGAGAAATCACAACTGGATTGAGGGGATTTGTGAAGGTAGAGACAGCTTGTAGCCTCCTTTCCCACTTAGTTCTCAAGAGGGTGACTAATTCACAAAAATCTCTGCAGGCAAGCATGGAGAATCCATAGGGAGAAGAAATGAAGATTTGGTATGAGTAGGCAGAAAGAGTCAGGGGAATTGCTTCTTCTTGCTAAATACTGCCTTGGGTATGGGCATGGAAGGAAATCTAGACTTTTATATGTTCTTGAAGCTCACCAGGTCACAGTGGCATTGTTGTGGCCATACAGGGGACTACAGAACAGTGGATGATACAGCGGTCTGATGGAGAGTGCAGTTGATCCAGGAGATCCAAAGCACCTGCCAGAGCTCAAGAGGGAGATTAGGAGTGATGACCACCTGACATGCTGAGAGAACAGCTGAATGTTCTAGAAACAGATGTAATAAGGACAGAAGCTGACAGACCTGGCCAAATTAAGTTGCTGTGGTGTGTATCTTACTCCTCCTCTCCATCTGGATACCAGTTGCAGATGGATTGGAGCCCTAGTTCCTCGGACTCCCTGAGTACATGTGAGCTTCACTCTATTCCCAGAAACTATCTTCCAAGAGTGGGAGATGGTCTGTTTGAGACATGACTGACAGCTCTGTAGATAGTCTGAACTTTGAATTTGCTGGAGAGTTTCCTGAAATGGACGTTTAAATTAAAAAGGCCATTTGAATCAGAAGCTAATAATGAGTTGCTTCTCACTGGCATTTTGCTGCTGTTCTGCCCCCAACCACCTCCAGGCGTATGTCAGAACGGGTGCTTGGCAGGAAGCACAGTGCATTTGTGGGGAAGGAGGCATTTTGGTATGTATCTGAATTATAGTGTGTAAATTTTGACAGATCACTGAGTCAGCTGTGCCTTTAATAAGCAAAACTTGAGTTTTCTAGGTGTGTACCTGGCTACTTAGTAATATACACATGGATATAAATAAGCAAAATGTATTTTGTTTCTTTTAGATGAGTAAAATCTCAAGGTTCGGTGTAAGACTTGAAGTTTATCTTCTTCTCTTCCTTTCTTTTCTTCTTTACAGAAATATATTTCAGCTTAAAAAAGCTCTTCAGAGCTGTTGACACATTTAATTTCAACCTCTGGGAGGCTGAAGTAGGAGGACTGCATGAGTTTGAGGCCAGCCCAGGATACATATTGAGTTCTAAACTAGCCTGGGCTACAGAGTGAGACCCTGTCATCAAAAGTACACACACACACACACACACACACACACACACACACACACACACACACACACACACACAGAGTGAATTTTCAGCAGTGTGGCCATTGCTCCTGTGCCCTTCCTCTCTGCCACATGGCTCAGCTCTCTGCCCGGGACGGCCACGTCCTCCAGCTGTTTCCTGAGATTTATTTATGCTGCTATACCTTTTGCATTCTTCTCCTTTGCAGCCAGCCAGAGGGCTCTCTTTTCTACCTGGCCCGGCAGGACCCTGCTCTCCATGAGTCCTCCTCCACACACTTTAAACCATACCCATTTCCCGTTTCTTTGGCTTCACAGAGTGTTTAAATGCAGGCCACTGGTTTGGCATTAAAAAAACAAAAACCAAAAAAACCCAACAAAAAACAAAAACCCAAACCACAAAAACCCAGCTTGCTCAGAATGGTTATTTAGCGGTATTCCATGCATTTATTTAAAATTCTCCCAAGCTCTATGGGTTCACTTCTTTACACTCACAGGGTAAAGCACCTTGCTTGGTATCAAATGCGAGCAACCCTATTGCTTCCACTTAACAGTTAACTACATGTTTTGGAGCAAATTGCTTGGCTTTTTTTATTCTATTCTCTTGTGAATTTTGGAGAACACTGGTGAGATTAGGTAACAAAAGAATTTGGCTGGCATGTGTATAATTTATGGCAAACAAATATTCAATGCATATGAGTTTTCAAGAGAGAAAGGTCTTTGAGAGCAGGAATTATATTTCCTTCTTGGTTGACTCCAATTACCTCCCATGAGCTCACTGCTCCCAGCCTCCACCTGAACCTGTTTTCTCTTGGATAGCGTCTCCTGAGCCTCCTCGTGCCAGCCTGCAGTTTGTCCTCCCCTCCACATAGGTGTGGGGACCCTGTTGGCTGGCGAGTGGCTGTATGTTAAACCATTCATTGTTGTTGGTTGTTTTCTTGACTCTTTTTCCTTTGGGGGACCCACCACCCAGCTCCCAAATAAACCACACACCGAGGTTTATGTAACCAACTGTCTTATTAAAATAAGAAACACAGAACCAATGCAAAGAAGGAAGCCAAGAGATCAGAGCTAAGAGCCTTACCCTTCCTGCTGCAGCTAGCCTCTTCAGCCAAGAGACCTACTTCCTGCATGTTTGTCTTTATATAGACTTTCTGTTCTGCCTTCTCATTGGTTGTAAACCCAACCACATGACCGCCTCGTCACTGCCTGTTTGTACAGACCTCCAGATATTCTATGGTTAGTATTGAGATTAAAGGCGTGTGTCTCCAATGCTGGCTGTATCCTTGACCATACAGAGATCTACCTAGTTCTGCCTACCAAGTGCTGGGATTAAAGGTGTGCACCACGAATGCCCAGCTCTGCTATGGCTTGTTATTAGCTCTGACCCCCAGGCAACTTTATTTATTAACATACAAATAAAATCACATTTCAGTACAAATAAAATATCACCATATTTATTATTTCTTATGAATGCCGGCCTTGGCTTGGCTTGTTGCTAGCCAGCTTTTCTTAAATTATCCTGTCTACCTTTTGCCTCTGGACTTTTACTTTTCTCTTACTTCTGTAAATCTTACTTTCACTCTTACTCCCTGGCTGGCTGTGTGGCTGTGTGACTGTGTGGCTGTGTGACTGTGTGGCCGTGTGGCTGTGTGGCTGTGTGGCTGTGTGGCCGTGTGGCTGTGTGGCTGTGTGGCTGTGTGACTGTGTGGCTGTGTGGCCGTGTGGCCGTGTGGCTGTGTGGCCGTGTGACCGTGTGGCTGTGTGACTGTGTGACTGTGTGACTGTGTGACTGTGTGACTGTGTGGCTGTGTGGCTGTGTGACTGTGTGGCCATGTGACTGTGTGGCCGTGTGGCCGTGTGGCCGTGTGGCCGTGTGGCCGTGTGGCTGTGTGGCCGTGTGGCTGTGTGGCTGTGTGACTGTGTGGCCGTGTGGCTGTGTGGCTGTGTGGCCGTGTGGCTGTGTGGCTGTGTGGCCGTGTGGCCGTGTGGCCGTGCGGCTGTGCGACTGTGTGACTGTGTGGCTGTGTGACTGTGTGGCCGTGTGGCCGTGTGGCCGTGCGGCTGTGCGACTGTGTGACTGTGTGGCTGTGTGACCGTGTGGCCGTGTGGCCGTGTGGCTGTATGGCTGTGTGGCCGTGTGGCTGTGTGGCTGTGTGACTGTGTGGCTGTGTGGCTGTGTGACTGTGTGACTGTGTGACTGTGTGGCTGTGTGGCTGTGTGACTGTGTGACTGTGTGGCTGTGTGGCTGTGTGGCTGTGTGGCTGTGTGGCTGTGTGGCTGTGTGGCTGGCCCCCTCATCCTCCTCTCCTTGTTCTTGCCCCTTGATCTTCCCTTCTCCCAGATTTCCCTTTCTATTTCTTCTCTCTGCCTGCCAGCCCTGCCTATCCTTTCTCCTGCCTTGCCATTGGCCATTCAGCTCTTTATTAGATCATCAGGTGTTTTAGACAGACACAGTAACCCAGCTTCAGAGTTAAATAAATGCAACATAAGAGAATGCAACACATCTTTGCATCACTAAACAAACATTCCACAGCATAAACAAATGTAACACATTTTAAAATAATATTCCACAACAATTAATGAATGCATTAACAATAGAAATTATAGTATATTTCAATGTACATTTGAATTTATGTTGTAACTCCCTGAGTTCTAGGAAATTTTTTGGCTAAATAAATGTTACAGTCTATAAGCTTAGACAATGTCAATATGGTGGCCACATGGTCATATCTATAGTAAATTGTTTATTGCTCTTTAAAAATAATTTGCCAGTCATGGTTACTATAATTATTTAAATATATTTCTTATAGGACAGTCATATTTAGTAGATAAATACAGGATTCCTATTTAAATTTGAATTGCAGATCAACAACTTAATATTTCAGTGTAAGTACATCCAGAATATTGATCGGGTCATACAGTATTTGGACTATTCCATAGGACAGTCAGACTGTGAACTTCATGACATTAGAGGGTGCTTCTCAGCATAAGGTAATTAATTAAGTGTTCAAGGACTTAAGACAGAACAGAGAATCTCAACACTCCCAAGGTACAGGGGCAGGGGATAAGCACTGAAAAGAATTGCTAAATGCTGTCCAACACTGTAAAATCCTGTTTTGATTGTTAATTTTGTGTTGAACTTTATTTATTTTCACTCCCCCATCCCCAACAAGGAGCTGGGTAGAGAGGTGGGGAGAATCTGGGAGGAGTTGGGGGATGGTAAACATGATAAAAATAGAGTGTATGAAAAAATTTTAAATAACAAAATAAATTATCTCTCTCCCCCATCCCTATTTCTTTCTTTCTAAGAACGAGTGTAATTTTTAGAAACATCTTTTGAGGCCTTTAAATGGCAGAAGATAGGTCCTCCTTCCCTCATGCCTGATGGTCTGGCTGTTGTGATCCCTCTGAGAAAGCTCCAGCTTCAGGCAGCTCTTACTCGAGGCTGTGACGGCTGTCCAAGGAGGTGTTGCTGAAGTCACAACTGTCTCCAGCGGTGCAGCATGAGACTCACGGGAGGCTTCTCCGAGTGGTCGCTTACTGACTACCGCGGATTTTTCTCAGTAGAGCGGTCTGAGTTTGTCATATGAGGCATATCAGCAGAGGCAACAGTAGTGGTAAAGATGGAAGCAGAGTAGCAACAGTCTGGCCGAGAACTTCCAGAGTGTGGCTGGTGCCAAAGGTAACAGGGAGAAAAGTAGGCGGAGACTATATGGGATGGTGGACTACAGAGAAGGCAGAAAGACAAGAAGGCAGAGGATGGAGGTTGCGGGTGAGAGACTGCCTGCCTTTCTCTCTGCAAGGTTTCTGGGAGCTTACTGTCTCTCCTGCCCCGTGTGTGTGTGTGTGTGTGTGTGTGTGTGTGTGTGTGTGTGTGCATGTGTAGGGGTACATGTAAACGTGTGTGGAGGCCAGAGTTTCATATTGGTGTCTTTCTTTATTACTCTCCATCTTATTTCATTTTTTCAAGTCAGGGTCTTTCTGAGGTAACCTAGAGCTTGCCTGTTTGAAGAGGCTGTCTGTCCAGTGAACCCCAGGGATCTGCCTGTTTCTGCCTCCCCAGCTTTGGGATTATAGATGAATGCTGCCACACCAGACCAGCCTTTTCTGTGGATCCTGGGATTATGAGCTCATCTTTGTGATTGTGTGACAAGCACGTTACTGACTGAGCCATCTCCTCAGACTCCTGATATTCAAATTATCTGCACATCTCTGGTTTTATTTGGCAACAATTGCCACTAGTGATTTCTGTTTTTGTTTTCTTGTTTACCTCACAGTTCTGAATGCTTTCCACCTGTTCTAAGTTGAGTAACTTCAGCCTGGTTACTGTGACCTATGCTTTCTTTGCTCCTCCTCCTCCTCTTCACACTATTTTGTGTAGTAAGTAAAGACCAAAGCTAAGAATATTTAAATAAGAGTCTTTCCTTTCCCTTGGTTCTAACAAGCAGAAAATAAAGTGCACACAATACAGACAGAATCCACTCTGTGAGAAGCTTTGGATAATGAGCCGTGCTCTACAGTGACATTAGTACCTTGTCTCTACCACCCATTAACACTCCATCACAAAACAGCAGATGGCCTGATGTGAAGTGTGCCCACAGGGTTCTGTTTTTGGGGAACCTGTGCCAAGAACTATGCTTGTTTCTCTTTCCTAACTACCCATTTGGTGGATGTATATTTGAGATTTCCTGTGGTGAGCATTACTAGGTTGTAGATTTCATTTGAATCTTCATGGCCCCTGTGGGATACCTAACATCTAAACTATTGCTTCTCCATAGTTTAGGCTTTATGTATTACTATACTGGGACTCAAATAAAATATTTGTGGCCACCAGGGAAGATTCCAGATGTTACCTTCAAGTTAGTCTCAGCATCAGTGATTTTTCTGCAGAAGACTCTACTGACCTTTAGTTTTCACTGATAAATTTAATTTCTTTTCAGATTTCATATTCCTTCATTAATAAGTTTTACTTATATTTCTGATTTTATTCTAAGAATTATACATCCTCTGTATGTATATGAGTTAGTTCATCTGACAAGCTATCTCATGTTACCAGATGGGCTATGGGGTTTCAACTCAACCAGCAGAATCTTTTATGTTACTTTTTAGTTCTTCTAGTTGTCTCCTTAGCTTCCTAGTTTGGATCTTCTAAAGATAAGTTGAACTCAGAGGAAATTGCATTCTTAGAATTATCCAACTAAAGTGAAGGGCAAATATTTATAAAGAGAGTAAATATTAAAAGAACAGAGAGTATGGTGTAGAGCTTAGATGAAGTAGTTTTTGGTTTGCTTTGTTCTTTTACCTTTCAAGATCTGCTTACCCAGAGGCGCCACATGAGGCAGAAACATCCCTTATTGTACATACAATGGTTTAGTAAGAAAGGAAATGTACATCTTAGGGAATATCAAGCTCTCAGTGTCTGTGCCCCAAGGATATTTCCTCATCTTGAATAGCAATTGTAATAATTATAATAATAGTAATAATAATAATGATAATAATTTAATCACTTAATATGAAGCAGGGACTTAAAAATACATTTATGTATCTTTCCTATTTGTGAAGAATTACGATTTTGTTAAAATTCTTGTACAGATTGTGAACTCTTCAAAGGTCATTGATTTCTCAGTTTCTGAGTTAGTGACTGACTCATTATATACTCTCAGAGGTGGAGAATAAATAAATAAATATTTAAGAAAATGAGGAAGATTTAAAGTGTAAGATGTGAAGAATATTTATTGGATCATGTAGGCAGAAGTTTCTGTCCTGCAAACCACCCCAAGTAACCACACAGAGGCTTAATATTAATTATAGGTGCTCGGCCAATAGCTCAGGCTTGTTACTAGCTAACTCTTACATTTAAATTAACACATATTTCTTATCTATGCCTTGATCATCTTGCTTCTCTCTGTATCTCTGGTGACTCCCCAGACTCCACCCTTCTCTTCCCCCCAGCATTTTCCTAGTCTGACTGTCCTGAAAATCTCTTCCTGCCCAGGTATTGGCTAGTCAGCTTCTTTATTAACAATGAGAACAACAGATCTTCACAGTGTACAGAAGGGTTATTCCATAGCATTTTTGTCTTTTTATCTAATTAAAAAGGAAGGTTTTAACTTTAGCATAGTAAACCTATATATAACAAAAATAGTTATCAAGTAAGAATTACAGTTACAATATCCAGTCCATTTGCATTTGGAAAAATTAGAGAAAATATTTTATTATCTTATCTTTGTGAGTCTAAAGTTTTATACCTAATTTACCTTTTATCAAAGCTAAGGAAAACTATTAGTTTAACTATTTAGTCTTTAACTCAAACAAAGATCCCAGAAGGGTGAAAAGTTACCGAATTATAGGGACATCTGGCTGTCTGGACAGTTACCCAAAGTTTTTCTGTAACGTTCGGACATCCAACTCTGGCCTACAGGCCTAGTATATCTGACAGACATTTCTGAAAAGCAGGGAATTTTGAAGGACTGTCCTACCTTGTCTTGGCAAAGTTTGGCAGTCACTTTCTTTTGTGTACTGCTGGTCCAGTTTGGACAGTATACTGTCAGCATTTGGGGCAAGGGCAGTTTTTTTTGCCCAAATGAAAGCAAAAGAAAGCAAACTCCATATGAAAGTTCCTCAATGTCCATCATCTTCTTTTGAAGTAAATGGGTGTTGTCAGAAGCAGACATGTCTCATTGTCATGAAAAATCCTAGGTTATTAAACATATTAAATACCATATTCTGTAGATCTTTGAAGTATTTGAAGACCATCTATTTATCTAAATATATCCGTATACAACCTTGAAAACATACCTAACATGAGTATAAGTTTGACTACTATATAGGACTATATTAATCTCCATTTTTTTAATTATACACTACACTTTAAAATGAGTTGCTTAAACACAATACCCCAAACAGGAGTAGAAAGATACATATAGTATAGCAAAATTAACTTTAAATTTGTACTAATAAATCAAAATCCATACTAATGTAAAATATTTTGAAATTAATAGTTGTTTTTTGGATTAAAGTAGATTCAGTAATCTATCCCTTTATCTCATCATTTCTATATTATATCCCCCTTTTTTCCTTTAGGAAGAGTTTTTGAAATTAACTCGTTTGTCTAGCTTTTTATTGACTATGGCCAATAACAACTTATAACCAATTCCCCATAAATGATAATAAACATCCATAACCCATTTTTTTTTGGGAATGTGGCTATAGTTCTCTAGACTACTTCCTCTTGTCTTGGGTGTTGACATCTTTGGGGGAAATTTAAGAAAATCATGATAATGGTTAAGTCTTGGCTAGAGAAGTCTGTGAGGCTGGATCATCTCAGCCAGCAGTCTTGAAGCTGTTTTGGATACAGAACTCAGAGGGAATTGTAACAGAGGCATTCTGAGATGTTTGATCATCTGGGCCATCCATTTTTACTGGTGTTTGGTCCCCTTGTTCTGAAAATATATTAACTTTTAAAGGTAACGTAAGTGTTTGTATTAATATGAGAATAGACTATGCATTGTACACAAGTCAGCCAAAGATGATTTTTTTTTGCTTTATGTTTGAGCAGGTAAAATACACATCACATGTCTTGTAGTTATTCTAGGTTTATTTCTTTATGTTTATAGCCAAGATTTTCAGGGGGTCTTCCTTGATCAAACCGGATCAACTTAAACTTTGAATGAATCCATAGCCTTTCATTTCCTGTGGAAATAAAGGCATAACATCTTCCCCAAGTAACATATCTTTTGACTTCCATTTTGAAGTCAAGACATTTAAAAATATATAGGTTAGTTTAATCCAGCAGCATTTATAGTCAAATGTCTCTTAGCAGCTATGGCTCCTTCCTCAGCAGTCAAAAAATTCAATGATAACGCAATAATATACAGTATTCAGACTCTGTTTAGTTTCCATCTATATGTGTCTTTAAAAAATATATTACTTTACTCCCTTTTCAAGGACTTCATTATTTTAAAACTATATTTTTTAAATCTATGACTGTATATATTCTTTTTCTTCTCTATCCCAAACCTATGTATATTTATAAACACACTGTAACCCATATGGAGGTTTTTTATTTTTCTCTCTGAATCTCTTTTTTTTTTCTTTTTTCTTCGAGACAGGGTTTCTCTGTGTAGCTTTGCGCCTTTCCTGGAACTCACTTGGTGGTCCAGGCTGGCCTCGAACTCACAGAGATCCGCCTGGCTCTGCCTCCCGAGTGCTGGGATTAAAGGCGTGCGCCACCACTGCCCAGCTCTGAATCTCTTTTTATTGTGTATTTGTAATCTTTTTCTGACCATATGAGCCTTTAAACTGCTAAGCAGCATGACTAGGACCTCTACCTCTGTTTTGGCAGCTGGCTCCATCTTACTTGGTTCCCTGACAGCCTAGCTTCATGGTGGAGGTACTGGCTAGTGAGAGTCACATTTACCACCCCAACTCTGGGGAGTTTTTGGGTTCAGGTTGCCACCGAGTAGTGCATTGCCACTGCTCATAAATCCCACTTAAGTGTTCGGTAGCAAGACCTCTTAAAAGAGCAGTGCCCATTTTTGCCGCTAGTGCTCAGGAAGCCATCTCTTAAAGAATCTGTGTCTCTGCTTGTTGCTAGCAAATAGAGTCTACTGAGAAAAGGTGGTTACCAAGAATCTGTTTGATTCTGTTTTTGTGTGTTTAGAATTCTTTTTTTAATGTTCCTCATTCTTATGTGGAAATTCTAGCCCCATGTTGGAACACCAGTTTTAGGCAGGCCTTTCTTTCCCACCTGCCAGTTCCCAAATAACCAACATGGAGACTTAAAATTATTTATAAATGTTTGGCTTGTTACTAACTAGCTCCAAGAACTTAAATTAACCCATTTTCATCCATCTCTGTGCTGCCCTGAGGCTCATGGCATTTACTGCACCTGCATATCTTACTTCCTCTCTATCTGGCCAGTGACTTCTCAGACGCCACCCTCCTTTCTAGCCTCCTCTGTGTCTGGCTGTCCCACCTATACTTCCTGTCTAGTTACTGGCCAGTCAGTGTTTTATTAAACCAATCTGAGTGACAAATCTTCACAGTATAAAAAAGGATTATTCCACAACATTTTCCCCTTTTTGTCTAATTAGAAAGGAAGGTAAGTGCTAATGCAAATTAAAATCCAAGCTGATGATAAACACTTCACTCTATGAATGCTGACAATGGAAAGAACACTTTGCCTGTTAATATACTTGTGGATTGTGGATTGAAATGCTGAATAAACTTTTTTGCTACTGTTGTTGTTGTTGCAGAAATTAAGGTATATTATAGAGTTTCCTGGTTGACCTCAACAGATAGGTGAGCTGATAGTATTTAGTTCATAAATGACCTGAATGTGTAGATTTTCAGTCTGCTTCTACATGTATCCCATAGGCTCCCCATTAGTTACTGAACTCCTAAAACTGGTATTTTAATATTATAACAATGTTTTGTGCCAATTTTATAAAACTTCACAGTGCAATATGTATTACTTTTCTGAGGCAAACCAAGGGTGTATTTCTCAACGTTCTGCTGCCTCAGAAGCATTTGATGGAGGATCTTTTATACGTTTGTAATAGATAGGAATAAACCAGATTGCATTTTTTAAATTGTAAGCCAGACACAGAGGAGGCTTTGAAGAAGGAGGGTAGAGTCTGAGGAGTCGCCAGCCAACCAGAGAGGAATCAAAGCATGCAGGAGAGGTAAATGCCATGAGCCTCAGGGCAGCACATAGATGAATAGAAATGGGTTAAGTTGTAAGAGTTAGTTAGTAATAAGCCTGGCTATTGACCAAGCATTTATAATTTTAAGTCTCCTTGTCTGTTATTTGGGAACTGATGGGTGGGAAAGAAAAGTCTGACTGCTGGATCATTACTAGTAGTCAATTTTAATCATAAAATTATATTTACTATACTTAGAAAAATTTAAATATAATATTGATAGATATTAAGATATGTACACATATGAATAGGCATGATAGATGACTGGTCACAGCCCAACATCCATATCAGTTCTGGATCATTATCAATAACTATTGCCTATAGGTCCCTCCCTTAAACTATTCCTGTCTTTCACCATAATATAATGAGCATTCTGAAAACTTAGCTGATAGTTTATTTTATTCCTTATATTCATATTTTATATGTGTGTGCATAAGGAATGTTTTCTATAGTCTCATTTATTTTTGAGCTTTCATAAACTATGGGTTTTGTAGGACATACTTTTTCAACATTGTGATCCCCAAATGCATTTAGTGGTTGCACATGGCTGTAGTTTATTGTGTAATAATCTACTCTGCCAGTAAGCCATGTGTTTTTGCTTTTGTCAGTGGACTTTTTCATTTTACTAGAATGCAAAGTGTTGTTATAAACAGTTTTGGATGTGTTTTACATTTGTGCTAGAATTTCCATCAGGCACACATTTAGAATTAGTGAGATTAAAGGCTATCGACATTACACAATATTATCTGTTGACTTATGGAAGAAATTGCCTTATTTTCTTGAGTAAAATAGAATTAAGATTCCAAAGTGCAACTATTTCAAATTGTTTACCTTACTTCCTCTATAATGGTTGCAACATTGTTAGACATTGTAATTAGACTGGTCCTGAAGACTTTATAATTCCATTCCAACACTGACTCCTCAGCTAAGTTCTTTAGGAAAGAAAAGAAAACGTGAAGCAACATTTCCACCCACTCTGCTGAAGTGAAGGACATCTCAACACAGAAAAAAATTGATGCATCTAGTTATTTATAGGCTTAATTTGTGTTTTGTGTAATTTCTCCTTCTTCAAGTTGTTGTAGTCTCATCTAAATTTATTTCATATGAAATATAGAAGAAATTTCAATGTGATTTGTCACTAAAAGTATTTATTGTTGTTATTTTGCTTTTGTTTTTTGAGGCAAGTTCATGTAGCCCAGGTCGGCCTCAAATTTGCTGTGCAGTTGAAAATGAACCTGAATTTCTGATGTCCCTGCTATCACGTCTTGAGTGCTGGACTTATAGGTGTATACCCCCAAACCTGGTCAGTTTGTGCAGTACTGGGGATTGAACACAGAGCTTTGTGCTTTCTAGGCATGCTCTCTACAAACTGCGCATCATTCCTAGACCATTAAAAGTATATTTGACTTACAAATACTATTAGGATAAAGTATCAGTACAGTTAATTATATACATGTGGAAACATGATTGTTAGGTGTTCTGATACTTCTAATCCATACTGGAATGCTATTCCTTTTAGAAAATTTTCACTAAAGAGGAATCCAATAACTGTTTTATTTGTACAGTGACCCATTTGGCAGACTACGTCTCAATAGATTCTGATTATAGTCCATATTTTAAAATTATCTGTATTGTTTATATTTAGATGAAAAGCTGCAAGGTGTGAATGTTATCAGTAGAAAGTTTTTGAGTGTATAATAAACTACTGGTTTTCTACTTCCATGCAGAAATTATTCCTTTAAGTGCTCTGTCTATATATCTGAACGGGTCAAATTGTTGATCTTTGGTTTTTAAATTTCAAGCTCTCATCTTTTGGGAAAGCAATAGAGCTGGCTAAATGGACATCACCCAGTCTATAAAATGACGCCTACTGAGCAATGCCAACGTGCAGTGCTTGGCACACCGTGGAGCCAGCAGGACAGAGCACTGCCTGACCCTGCTCCCTGGAGCAGGGGTGAAGTTTATTTTGTAATAAACAATGAACTTTATAGGAGAGAACATTGAATGCCAAGTGACAATCATAGTAATTTTTTGCGACAGAGCCATCCACTGCTCCTCTTACTTCTGTCTGTATTTATAAATATGAAATAAATGCTCTAAAAACTTTTTCCCCTTGTGATTTCCTGCTTTATATAAATAGTGGTGCTAATATCAAAATCAATTCAGAAACTAGGTAGATTCGTAATTATTTGACACTCCACTTTGACTCACACCATCATTCTTTTTTTTTTTTTTTCGTTTTTCGAGACAGGGTTTCTCTGTGTAGCTTTGCGCCTTTCCTGGGACTCGCTTGGTAGCCCAGGCTGGCCTCGAACTCACAGAGATCCACCTGGCTCTGCCTCCCGAGTGCTGGGATTAAAGGCGTGCGCCACCACCGCCCGGCCACACCATCATTCTTATTACTCACAAATGACTTCAGTACAATTCATTGACACCAATTCTATAATTATCCTACTTATTGTAAATATTAATAAAATCAATATAAAATATTTGGAATTGATACAATGGTGTTCATTATGTGATGATCAGAATAGTGGAAAATCTCAGTCAATGTCTGAATATATTTCTTTTTCTTTCTGGCCAGTATTTTATTAGTTTTACCCAATCACTTAACCATCTTGCCTTTTTTTTTCTTTTAAGATTGGGTTACACTATGTAGCTCTGACTGGACTCCAACTTATAACCCTCCTGCCTCAGCTTCTAGGGTGCTGCAGTGATTTTAGGGGCTACAAACATACATGGATTTTTGTTTTACTCATTGTCATTTTGGTAAGAGTAATAGACTCAGTTCCTTTATAATGTCCAAACAGCTGATGGAGATACTTCCTGGCCAACTCACTGAACATTTATTGTTGATTCTGTGTTTAAATCTATGGACTTTTTAGAGGCCCCAGTATCAATGAAAATTAAGTACTTTCTCATAGGTGTGTCACTATCTACAGACCCTTCTTAATTTTTTTATTTGCTTTGTCTCAGTATCATGGGCAGACTTTTAATTCTGAGCAGGGTATGACAGTTTGTGATTGTCTAAGTTTATACTGAAAACAACTTGTGATGAATAAAAAATGAGATCATTTACAGGAGCAGGTTGCTGGGGAACTAGCGAGGGTGGAGGGTCAGGGAAGACCACTAAGAGGACCCTCTTCAGGTACTTCATCCTGGCAGTTTTGTTGATTTGTGCGGAACAATGAGATCTGACTTGGAGAAGGTACAGCTCTCAGATACAGAGAAATCAGTCAATATATAACAGACACGGAAACATCATGGATCTGTAGACACAAGAAGAGTTTTGAAGGGTCACTAAGGTGTGGCTGCTTTTTGTCCGAGAGTTCCAACTGAATTTTGAGACTTCACTTGGGAGTAGAAAATATGTTTACCTGTCTTTAATCATGGTATATGTTTTCAGATTAAATAGAAATCTTTCAGAAATTAAAGTCATTAACCTTAGTTATCCTGTGATTTTTCCAAGTTTATTCATTTAAGAGACTCTTTTTACTAACAGAACCATTTCATCAGACACTACTTGGGAAATGCTGAACTAGAACATTATTTAGTATAGCATGTCAAATTTTTATGTGTGTTGACTCACCCCACTGTGTCTGAGTTTAAATCCTGAATTAAACTTACTTGTTGAGTTCCATACCAATTTATTTTAGGCACTACAAAAATACATAATTGGATTCTTAAGACAAAGCACACTGTTAAAAAGAATGCCAAGTGTTTTGGCAATGTAGTAGGCATGTATTTATGTTTTATACAAATATCAGAAATAAACATCAATCCACCCCCCAAGAATTTCAATGAATGTTTAATGGATTTATATAAATAATTTCTTTGAGAATATCTGGGAAACAACTGTTAAGAGGCACACATTTAACACAAGCATTGGTTATACAAATGCAGATATCAAAGTATAATGTGTTAAAATATACAGTCACAGAGAGGTACAGTAACTTCATCAGTGTTAGTAAAATGATGTGTGGGCACACAACAAAACAAGATGCAAATGCTAGTGGCTGTGGCAGAAACACAAGAACAGTGGGATAAAATTTAATTAATTTAGATAGAGCCAAACAATGCATCAGGGCAGATTTAGGGATATAAGATCAGCTTAGAATGATAAATTGCATTTCTACTTATCAGCAATGAAAAAATTCCCAGAGAAAATTAAGAAAACAATTTATGTACAATAACTTCAAAAAAGAACTTAGAATTCAGTTTAACCAAGTAGTGGAAGACCTGTATGTGAAAGTCATAAAATGTAGACATGAGACTTTAAGGGAGATCTAAACAACAGACAATCATATTCTTGCTTTGGAAGGTATAATATTGAAATGATTCTCTTAAGTTGATTAGTGTCAGGTGTGAGATGTTTCCTTATGAATTGTTGGTCACAAAGATCCCAGAGGACTGGCAGAACAATATAAGCAATTGCTCTTGCTTTTGGCTGCCCACTGGAAGTAGGTGATAATCCTCCACTGCTGAAGACATCACACACTTCAGTTGCAGGGCACAGAACAATTAAACAGGAACTAAGCTGGAAGCTTCCTCTTCTGGAAGGCTTTCACAGTACTGGAAGGTGCTATGCAAGCTTCTGAAGGAGAAGGTCATCCACAGACTTATCCTGTATGTCCTATGGACATATAGCTGTGACCCCATATGTCCACTGCAGCAGTAGTTGCAGTAAGGCTGTTGTGGGGTGACTAATTGCTTTCTGATTGAATTTGAATCATTGAAAGCATAGTATGCTTTGCCAAAAGCTCATGAACTGGGAAGTCATAGGTCCTAGGGGAGAACACACTACTGGTATTTTACTAAATATGATTGTCAAACTTCCTTCTTAATATTTGTATTTATAACCCATAGATTAGTGTTACTCTCAGCCTTGGTTTGAGAAACTTCCTTTTGAAATGCTCAGTGGTAAATTTAGAAAGTCATAAAGGGTCAAAGCAATGATAATAAATGAAAAAAGAATAATCAGTTCACACTACCCCCTCCACGGCTCCGGAGCATCATGGAAGAGGTTGTGCAAAGAATGTGAGAGCCAGAGGATAGGGAGAGAGTGCTGTGAGCTGCTGTCTTCTGGACACGACAACTGACCTGTCAACAACGTGTCATGGAAGGTGGGGTGGCTTCTGTGGCTCCTGAGGAGCTACAGTAGTTAGTGTTTGGCTGGAAGGATGAATACTACTCCTTGATCAAGTAAATAATCTTCAACCCATACTCGCGCCAGCAACCCCAACTAAATACAATGGGAAATATAACAACAACAACAAAACAAAAATAAAGACATGAAAGCAGGAGGGAGCTGAGATGAAGAAGAAGCTTGGCAGGAATGGAAGGGCTAAGAAAGGATGGTGATGAATATGATTACAGTACTTTGCATACATGTATAAAAATATGAGCTTATAAATGGAAATAAGGCTAAAGAGATACATGGTACATGAGAATCATAGCTTACCAGTTCAAATGAAACATGCCATTCTATGCCTCCTTGCATACAGTGTTTTTAGTTTCCACTTTAAGGATAAGTTGAATTTACTATTTTTTTTGAATAGATTTTATGTGCAGTATGTTTTTCTTTGTCTTTTCAGCTTTATATCTAAACTTAGTCCCAAGTGCAGTTGCTAATCAGCTGGTTGAGTGACTTCCTTTTGATTGGCTTTGTATATAAAATATGACTTGATTGTAGAGATATTTGGAACATATTTTCCCAGGACATTTGAACTACTTTAGGGGGAATGTTTAAATCCCTGTTGCTACAAATGTTCAATTCGGCAGGATCCGAAGGTCTTCAAAACAAACCAGGAATTTTAATTGAAATTCTCTGTGGCCAGTGGTCTGGGAACAGAGAGGTCACTGCAGGCATAGTGGCTTCCTTACCAAATTTATAGTGGTAATCATTGTTAATTTAAGGAAGATTCTCCTGTACACTTTTCAGTTCTTGAGAACTTTCCTGGTTTTATTCATCATGGGTTGGACTGGGTGGGATGTAAGCACAGGAGAGTTGTTGTCTTGGCAGCTGATGTCTGAGACTGTCTTGGCACAGGCTGGAACCATCTGAGAGGAGAGAGCTCCAGTTGAGAAAATGCTTCATAAGTCTGGGCTCTGGGTAAGCCTGTGGAGCACTTTCTTAGTTAGTGCTTGATTGGGGAGAGCCCAGACTGTTGTGGGTGGTGCCATCCATAGGCTTGTGGTCCTGGGATCTATGAGAAAATAGGCTGAGCAATCTTTGGGAGCAAGTCAGTAAGCAATGTCCCTCCATGGCCTCTGCATCAGTTCCTGCTCCCAGATTCCTGCCCTGCTTGAGTTCCTGTCCTGATTTCCTTCAATAGTGAACAGTGATGTGAAAGTGTAAACCAAGTACAGCCTTCCTCCCCAAGTTGCTTTGGTCATGGTATTTCATCACAGCAATAGTAACATTAAGACATGGAGATGTAGTTACACTGTTATTTTTATGTGTGTATGTGTGTGTTTGTATGATATATATGTGAATACGGCGTGTGCGGCAGACATAGGACCACTGCTGGGAGTTGGTTCACTTCTTCTTATGAATGCTTTTCTCTAGAACTCAAAACATCATGTCTCTTGGTGTATGTTCAGTGTTTGGTTTAATTATTGTTTTATTATTATTATTATTTTGCACAAACCACACCAATACTAAGATACTTACCCTTCTTTCCAGTGTCAATTTCCTTAGGCCATGAGAGAATTTAAATATGTTTGTAACATCATATGAGTACTGAATCTTTGTAGATTTTTATCATTCCCTTCTCCCTTACAAAGATTTCTTTGATCCACACATGTTCAGGCATATCTTTATTTCATCTTTCACCTCTTCTTGTTCATCTTCCACTTCCACCCTCTCTGGTCCTCCTTTCATTCTCTACTCTTCTTTTTCTGCCTTTATCTTTTGTGTCTTTTTAATTGTCTGGACTTTATGGAGGCTTCAAAATCTTCCACTTGTTCTTAGAGACAACAGCCCTGTCTCTCTGCTCCTGTTTCATCTGTTTACATGTTGGTCAAGTCACAGAATAACACTAATAAATGCAGCTGGCGTAGACAGGCCTGGCAAACGCCATGCAACCGCAGAAACATTGGTGCTGGAGTGTCCTGGAGGAGTCCTCATCAAGGCTGGGGACAGGACAGTGTGTGAGGAGGCAATGGAGGGCTCAGGAAGAGTCCATTCACTCAACTTCACAGCTCCAGTACCTGAGTAATGATGCAAAATCATTGAAACATTTCTGCCAATGGAAAAAATTAAAGAAGTAAACTGAATATACTATTTTGAGGTGAGATCCTTACTGAAATTTTTATGTAGAACCTACTAGTCTTTTCCGCTCACACAGTTTTACTTACAGGCTTGGAATCATATTGGACATGATATTTGGACAGTATTTTCTTTTTATACATTTTATTGTCTACTACACTACAAGTTGTTTCTACATTATAAATCTTCAAAGTGGATTTTCATGATTTCTTTGTGATTTCACAGTGTATCTTATGAATTCACTGAAGTTATTTACCCAACTGAATGTTATTTTAGGTTTAATTATATCTGAGCCTTCCCTCCATTTAATGGAGTATTCTGAGAGAGTGAGTCAAAACATAAACTTCATGGCTAGCATCTACTAAGAACAAACTGTTACTATGTATCCAGAAGTAGCAGAAGGAAGAGTTCATCAGAGCATACCATCTTGTGGTGATATTTTATTTGTGCTTTAATAAATATAGCTTGCCTGGAGATCAGAGGAAAAAGGCCAGCCATTGTAAGTAAACAAAGAAGTCAGGCAGTGGTAGCACATGCCCTTAATCCTATCACTTAGCAGGCAGGATCTCTGTATGTACAAGACTACACTGGAAACAGAGCCGGGTGTGGTGGCACACACCTTAAATTCCAAAACTAGTTAACCACAGAGGTCTGTAGGTCTGTACAGACAGACAAGAAGTGACAGATCTGTATAAGAAGACGAAGTGATGTAGCTGGGTGGAGAGAGCAAATCAGATGGCAGAACAGCAAGGCATATAGGTGTGGGTAGACAGGAAGTAACTCACATTTGGAAGCTGCAGTTGGTGAGGTAAAGTAGGATGGTGGCTTTCCCTATTTCCCTGATCTCTCTAAGGCTTTCACCTGTATATTTGACTCCGTGTTTTTATTTAATAAGAATATTTAGAAATTATTCTACACCATCTCTCTCAGCTTTATTCACTAAAGCGGCTTCTGGCTCTGTCTGCGCGTGTGTCTATATTTCTGCACAATATAGATTACACAGTGTTTGGATTTGTATCCCTATTATAAATATATTGGATGGCAAATAATGTACTGACAGAAGTGCTACACCAAGCGTTGTTATGCAGGACTACGTCTTGATGTCCCATCCTATGGAGGTTTTATTTTATGCTCCCCTGTGAAGTCCTGTGATTTCTCTGGTAGAGGTGACACATCTTCCCAGTAGTTTCTTCTGAAAATTTATATTGTTGTAGTGGTTTCAAAGAGAAAATTTCTTTACTCTTGTACCCTGATTTACAAAACTGTAAGCTGTACTCTGTCTTAATTTTGGGTTTCTTATTTTTTTTTTGTGGTTTCAAATAAGTTGTACTTAACATAATTATTTATTTCAGTTGAATGGGAAATAATAAAAGCCCCAAGAACAGAGTTTGGTGAGATGGCTCAGTGGGTAAAGGGACCTGCCACCAAGCCTTGGACCACATGGTGGAAGGAGAGAACTGACCCCTCCAGTTACGCTTTCACCTCTTACACGGGTGCTATGGCATGTGAGCCTCCCTGCCCCCACCTGCACAAAATCGATCAATAAAAATGTAAACGGCGGCAGTAAAAAGTTAAAAAGTCCAGTAATAGAAGGAAGAAATGTCTCAGCTGAGGACGTTCAGTGGACATTCTACCTATGCTGGTTCCCTGTCCCCGACAACACAAGGTGTGCACATGGTTTCGTTACCCACTTTCCTAAGCCTCATTGTACTCCATGACTATAGCCCTGACTCTCAGCACTTCCTACAGGGAAGCATCTCTTGTAATACACAACTCATATTTATGTTTTAGCCCAGAAATAAAAATTGTATAATTTTATTAAAAAGTCATTTTTAGTGAGTTACTAGGAAGGAGTCACATCTTCTACCCACTATTGAACAATCAGTGTGAATTTCAAAGACCAAAAGGATCAGGAGACTGTAGATGTTACTGTCTTGTTAAATAAGAAACACAGAGCCAATGCAGAGATGAAAGCCCAAGAGGTCAGAGCAGTAGCTAAGAGCTAAAAACCTTACCCTTCACTGCCGCTGCTGTTCTCCTCAGCAAGAGACCTACTTCCTGTGTGTTTGTCTTTTTTATTGACTTTCTGTTCTGCCTTCTCATTGGTTGTAAACCCAACCACATGACCTCCTTTTCACTGCCCATCTATACAGACCTCCAGGTCTTCTATGGTTGATATTGAGATTAAAGGTGTGTGTCTCCATGTTGGCTGTATCCT
The DNA here is from genome assembly GCF_007827085.1 of Peromyscus californicus insignis. Taxonomy (NCBI): domain Eukaryota; kingdom Metazoa; phylum Chordata; class Mammalia; order Rodentia; family Cricetidae; genus Peromyscus; species Peromyscus californicus. Next base: position 5,267,516 of record NW_026294402.1, read on the forward strand.
TGAACACACAGAGATCCGCCTAGCTCTGCCTCCCAAGTGCTGGGATTAAAGGTGTGCACCACAACCTCCCAGCTACTGCTATGGCTTGATATTAGCACTGACCCTCACGCAACTTTATTTATTAACACAAATAAAATCACTTTTCAGTACAAATAAAATATCACCATAGAAGTCACACCAAATCAGTGTGAATTTCAAAAACCAAAAGGATCAGGAGTCACACCAAATCAGTGTGAATTCCAAAGACCAAAAGGATCAGGAGTCACACCAAATCAGTGTGAATTTCAGAGACCAAAAAGATCAGGAATCACACCAAATTGGTATGAATTTCAGAGACCAAAAGGATCAGGAGTTATGCTACAGGAGCTGGAGGGCATAGAGCATAGATATAGGTGGGAGATGGGGATGAGACTGGGGCTGGGAGTTGGCTAAAATTATTTGTACAAAAGAGAAAGATAAATAGGGCAGAAATTCATCACATATTTCATATGGGGAAAGTAAGGAAGTTATGAGTCTAGTAAGTAATGCTGGTCATTCCTTAGCCTTCCTTGTTCAGGCCTTGGGTACAAATCATACTTTTCCAAGTCTTGTGTTCTCTTCTGGATTTCCTGCACATTGGCCAAACACTTAGCACCCTTTATAAGTTCTCCTCAGGTATCAGTCTTTGTGCTGTTTACTTGTCACTGGGGCATTCACTGTTCATCGCTCTGGTTGGCTGCATTAACCTGGGGCTGAAAATGAGGGGCCTAAAAATGAGGTGGACTAAAGTCTACTGCAATAGCCAGAGATTCAGACAATTTATACTCTGAGGGTTAAGAAGAATCACAAGAGTATGGTGTTCAATCACAAGGAAAAGCCATATGTGGCACAACCATGTTTCTTACATAGAGGCACATGAATAACAACAGCTGAAGTAAATTCAATCCTGTCCGATATAACAGTGAGGAACATGAAAGCACATTCCAAGAACAATTCTGTGTTTTAAAGAAACTGAGGTCACAATACCCTGGTCATGTTTTCTTGGGGTTTTCTCACAAGCACTGAGAATTCTCCTCACATGACTCCATTCTTAGACTGTGTTCTACCAGGGCACTAGTAATATAGTGCTTGGTAGTGAAATGGGCCTTTGAAACAAATGCTCAGATCTTGGGAATGAATTGCTCACATATTTAAGGAGGTCAGTAAACCTTCCATGGAGTGAGGTAAGGTGTAAGTAATGCATGCAAGAGTGGACATGCTCTGGCTTTCCTTTCATGTGGGCACTAACCCTATTAAAATGGGTTCAGCCCTTGTTATTATTAATTGCCTTTCTCAAATATCACCTTTTAATGCTCATATCATATCAGAGGTTAAGATTTTTAACTTTTATTCTGGGGCTTGGAGTAGGATTCCATCCATTTTAAGAGCAATATATTTTCAAACAAATTTCGTTAAGCTGATTTTTATCTAACTGAAGCAAAGATAGAAACCTGAAAGCTCTTTCTGTCCAAAGGAATGAATCATGCTGTCCTGTTCATTTCTGTTGCTGTGATAAAATATCCAGACAAAAAGCAACTTAGAGGAAAATGGATTTATTTTAGCTCCCAGTTCCAGGTTGTAGTGTGTCACTACAGGGGAGTCACAGAAGTTGACTTGAGATGTTACATCATATCCACCATCAGGAGCAACGCTATATTCACTTGCTTGTCTGCTTGTGCTAAGCTTAATTTCTCAACTCTCACAGCCTAGGGAATGGTGCTGCCCACAGTGGGTGACGGATCTTCCCATATTAATGAACTTAATTAAGACAGTCCCATACAGGACAGCCTACTAGTCAACCTGATCTAGACAATGCCTCATTGAGACTCTCTTCCCAGGTGCTTCTAGGCTGTGTCAAGTTGACAATTAGAAGAAACCATCACAAGCCTATCATTAAACTATACATTAATTCTCATTACCTCATTGAGGTCAATTGATACTTATTTCTTAACAAGAGCCTCATTAGCCTCTCAAGTACATATGAAAATGTATGTTATGACACACAATTTTAACTTCCAATATTTAATTTTTCACTATGAATGTAAACAAACACCATACTATCAAATATTAAATAAATCATTTAAAAATAATTTCTCTTAAAGGGCCGTTTAACTCTTATCTTTAAGAAAAGACATTTTAATTCTTAATTGTCATTGCATGATCTCGTACTTAAACTAAAAGCCTTGAATAGTATTTGTGAACAAAAGTTCCTGGAAAGATCCACGTTACACAGAACCTTCAGCAGGGCTGACTGACTGATTAGAACTTCACTGATAAGGAGAGAATGTTGCAAGTTCAGAGGTGAATGGTCTCAGGTCGTCTTTGGCCTCTGTACCAGCCAATGATTACCCTCCTCTGTATGTGACCTAACATCCCAGTGGCCACTAGGTAAATCCTTTGAAATGTGTGAAAAGACGCAAAGGCTAAGGGTGCATTTGAGGCCTGCAGTTGAGACTGGCTCACTTTCCTGTGGCTTGCTCACCTGACGTTTCCACCAATGTGTTGGAAAGTGTCTTGATTTACGATTTCCTTTGCTTTGTTACTATAGTTCATGGGCATATTACTATATGGAACTTAGGGTAAACCATGGTCACTCACATTTATCTCCAGAATAAACAAATTCTTATCTCCTTTGGGTTGAGAGTTGTGTTTTTGTTTTGACATAATCAATTGGTGAAACCTTCCATTAAAATATTTGGTCATCAAAGAAAAACAGTGAATTCCCAAAATATTTAATGATACCTCTTAAACGTTGGCTGGACAGGTGTACATGCTTTAGTATTTCTTGTGCTTTCAACTGAATTTCTATTGTAGTAGTATTAGATAAAGCCATATTCTATGTCAGAGCCTTAAGGATCTTGTTTTGATGACTTTTGCGTGTCCATCTCCAGTCACTGTGAGAAGACCATTTTGGCCTTAAGTTCTTTACCCCTTGAAAAAAACCAACTTACATCAAAAGTGAAGCTCTTGATATAAAAAAGATTATATATATATATATATATATATATATATATATATATATGATTATTCTACCAAAATGAAAACTCAGTTGATTGCTAATCTCTTTTATTTGCTCTTTAGAAACCTTTACCAGATGATCAAGTCCTTCTGAAATATTGTCATCATTGTTCAAAGGCATTGAAAGAAATTTCATTTGATCTTGTCTCTCATTGCTTTAAAAACTTTCTTAATGTTTGTTGAAGGAATTTTTGTTTTCTGTAAAATTATATGACTTACTATGTTTTCCCACCACTTGAGTTATTCTTCAGTGTTTGACATCTCACTATGCTCCTGAAAACCAGTGGTGTTTTTGCAGCCTTTGTGATGTGCAAAAACATCAGACCCATTTCTAAACTGTCCCTGGGAGAATCAGTAGGTGACATTAAAATTGCTGAAGCGGTATCAAAGTATTCAGAAAGATTGGTTTGAGGTTTTGAAATAAATGATTCCAGCTGATGGTACATTTAAATATGCAATTGAAAAGGTTTCAAAGGTCTCTTGTAATCTTTTAATTTACTGATCACTGAATGTAGAACCTTTATAAACCTTCCCGAGAAAGGATTTTCAGTGCTGACCATTCCCAAAGAATATATTGCCATCTTCAAAGGCAGTTCATTCACAGTCCCAGGATTTGACTTTCAGAAGGTCTGTTCATAGTGTGAATACAAGGCTGCCTGCAGTGTGTTCATAGTGTGAATACAAGGTGACCACCTGAAGTGCACAGATGCCGAGCAGAGTGGGTGAGCTAGCCAGCAGGCAGGTCTTCCTAGCTAAATTCTTTTCCTGCAGGCACATGGCTTATTTTGTTGATCTGGTTTGGGTTATTATTCATGCTACAGAGTCAAATCAATAGATGGGTTTATCTGGAGTCTTTCAGGCATAAGCTTTTCTTTCTTTCTTTTTTTTTTTTTACCTCCTCCACATTTCACCATAGATATTTTCCCTGCACCTGAATAACTGTCACTTTTACTAGGGCAGCAGTCCAGAGCAGGAGTCTACATTTCAAGTTGTTCTCTCTCTCTCTCTCTCTCTCTCTCTCTCTCTCTCTCTCTCTCTCTCTCTCCCTCCTCTCTCCTCTCTGCCTTCATGTCATTTCCCTTCTCCCTCCCAACCCCCAGGACCTTCCATTCACATGAATGACTGCTGACCTCTGCATTTTGTTCAAAATTAGTTTATCTACTTGTGGAGTGCTGTCCTCTGAACACAATGGCATTGGCATTTTAACCAGGGCAGCTGTGATTGTCTGCAAGAGACTCTCAAAATTGGGCCCAGTATCCCCTCATAGACAGAGGGCATGGAGAAGGCCTTTGACCTTCATTTGAGATGTAGCCACTACACCTCTCTTCATCTGAGACACAGCTACCATGCGTCCCTGACAGCTATAGGTAATTCTGCCTAAGCTCCATATAGCCTTGGGAGCCGCTGGAGTACGTAGCCTATGGAGGTTTAGCTGAAGGGGAGACTCCATCAGTGCAGCTTTGGGGGCCATCACCCACGCTGGAGTGGAACATTGTGGTGATGCAGCTGCCTTTAAAAAATGTCACACACTCCTGTCAGTGACTATCCACCTAAGCCCCTGTAAGAGCCCAGGACTCATTGGTTTGCTCTGCTAACTAGCTTGGGTGGCAGTGTTCTCTGGTCTGTTGCTGGTGTAGTTTATGAAATGGAGAGTTTGTTTGTATCTTCCAAGGAAGAGATCACACAACACTAGTGCTCTCCTATTTGGATGGGTCATCCTGCCATCCAATCAATCAACCAAACCAAAGCCTTGCAAAGCATATAAGATCCCAAATCACAAACTACAGCCAGTTACTGAGAAATCTTGTAAGAAGTGTCTCAGAGTTGTCCTGATTTCTTCAACATCAAAGTGTATTCAGTAAATGAGAGGGAGTATTTGCTAGGTGCTGCGCTGGACCAACCACACACCAGACACAAGGGAAACAATGTTATTCTTGTTACTCATAACAAAACAAAGTTGCAGGTAGAGAGAATAGCTCTCAGCAGGCAACAAAGCAGTCAATGGATGGAACAAAGGTTTAATTCTACTTTTCTATTTTACCAAATGTCAGGTTTTCCACCTTATCATCTATTTGCATCGACAGCCCTTGTCTCCTCACCCCCACTTGCTTTTCCCTGTAATCTTGCTTCCACTCTGCTGCTGAGGCAATCTTTTCCAAGTACAGATCTGACTGTGCAATTCCCATTCTGAAAACCCTCTAAAGTGTGTCTTCCCAGACGCCCTGGCTTAGCACAGATAACTCACTCGGTGACCTCGGCGACCTCACTGGCTTCAGCACCTGTCATCTCACCACCAACATGCACATTTCACTCCAGCCACAGGTCTTCAGGTTCCTGTCTTATCTGGGTCACCTCCTTGGTTCCTTCTGCCAGGCTAGATTCTTCATGGCTTGTTTGTGTCACTTTCCCTGAGAAGACTCCCTAACCATATCTTTTGGTTTCATCATTTTCTCCCCATACCCTGTGCATGCTTCCATTTTTAGAAACAGTATTATTTTGTTTGCACTTTTCCCAAAGCACATCTTTCATAAAGTCCTCAAGCAAAGCTACAGCAGTTGGTCTGATGTGCTGGTGGCACTGATTGACAGGGGCGTGGGGTGACAGAGAGAGGAGAGCTAAGCAGGAAAGGCTGAGCCTTTAACCATGGTGCCAGTATCTCTTGCACTCACAAGAAAACTTTGAGGGAATGACACAAAGCACACACCTACTACCCCAGGGGACTGACAGTCATTGGTTGAAGTGTTTAGAAGGAACGATTCTCAGGTTTGGGGGTATGCCACTTTTGGGGTGAGTCAGTTCCTCAGAAGAGCATCACTGTGGCCAGTGAGGGGCAGCTGGTATCATCTGGAGCATTCTGAAAAGTAATGGACCATACAGTTACTGGTCCGCTGTAGTACCTGTGGTACAGCCATGTTTACCCACCTACCTCCCCAGCTCTGGTAAGAACGAACACTGAACGGTCCTCTCTCTGCCTCCCCAGCTCGTTGGATGGTGGTATCACAGGAAAGAAAACTTACTAAAGGATGGTTGGCTAACAGAGCAACCAACAGGAGGTCTTTCAGAAGGGTGAGTTGATTCTGACATTGCAGAGTCAGAGCCTTTCTAGGGAGGTCAGGATGAGGTCACCATTAACATCTGATGGTGTTTCTGTCTTTCTTGTTAGTTTAGTGATAGGATTTCCTCTGCAGTCTTAGAGAATCAATGGAGAAACATCCATAATAGCAATGTCATCCATTTATCTATCCATAATGCTTGTTAACCATTACCAAGTGCCAGACACAGTGAAGATACTTACCATGAAATTCAAAATGCCTTGTCCATTGAATTGAGTTACCGTCTTGTTTGTTGATACTGTGGAGTGTTTATGAAATGCCTGAGATTTCATACAAATGGTTTTGTATGCTGTTTTATGAATGCCAAAGGTCCTTCTTGTATTATTTCAGGAGGGATATATGCAGGAGTTATAACTTGGCAATTTTCCTTTGACAGGAATAATACATTACAGCTGCTTTGCATTTTACAAACATTTCATGATTACAACTACCCTGGTTGTTGCATCAGTCCTGTGTGATGGAAGGTGCACAGATCGTGTCCTTCTTTATACAGGAGGGAGGCATTCACAGGGACCATGCATGCCCTCCTTAAGGCTCTGTTGACAGTAACTAGCAAGGGTGGTCTCACATGTTCAGAGTGTGCACTGGCTTCCTCCCTGTTGCCATGAAAAAACACTCTGACAAATCTGGGTAACATGGTAGGCTACAGTGCATGTGATTTTGTTCTTGCTGTCTCTCTGTATGATACTAATATAAAATCAAATACAAATGGCCTATATGTTATGGTTTTTCCATGGCTTTATTTCAAATCTGTATTTTGATATGTTGTTAAGCCCAAAGATGGGAGGAGAAAGACCACCGACCCAAATTATTATGGCCAAATTAATTAAAGTAAGCAATTAATTAAAGCAAGGTTTTTTTTTATTCGTGTACACTGGCTACCTCCCCCTAAGGTGGGGTTTGAGAGGTCAGCATTGGATGTGAGAAAAACAAGGCTTTTATAGCTCAGGGGTATGGGGTTTCCAAATAAGGGATTTGGTGGGCAAAATAGGTGGGATTACAGGAGCAGACACCAGTGCAACAGATTAGTCCCTCCTGAAACAAAGACATAGCTGCATGGTGGGCATTAACAAGGTGGTCATAACAATACTTTTGGAGCAAAGACAGGGTTGCAAGATAGTTATAAATAATTTTTTGAAACAACGACATGATTAACATTTCTAGAACAGATAGTACAGAACCATTTGTAGTTAAGGTTACAGGTGGGGCATAACCCAATCCTTGAGAAACAGAAGTTTAGTCATAAACAGGAATGAACCTAGTTTGTCTTTACTATAAGATGGTTTTTAAGCCTAAGATGGAGGCTGGCTGGTTCTTCAATATGACATGAATGTTAACATCACTCTGTTTAAACAGAGATATCTGTGTTGTACACATTGATTAAATTCTCACTTGGCCTGTGTTGAGGTTTGTACTTGACTTTGAATTATATATACTGGTTAAACCTGACAGTTTTTTGAAACAAAGAGAAAAACTTACAGTAAAACATATAAACAGACACCACCCCACAAAAGCAGTTTTAAGGGAGAAGGATTTATCCAGATCAGAGTACCTCCTCATAGGAAAGTCAAGGCAGAAACCTGAGCCAAGGGTCACACCTACAGTCAAGGGCAGAGAGAGTGAGTGCATGCGTGAGTCCATTGCTCAGTTCCTTCTTGTGTGTGCAGTCTAGGACCCTCCACCAATGGGTTCAGCCCAGAGTGGGTAGGCGTTCCCATCTGAATGAATACAGTAAGTGTAATCCCCAGCAGACATGCTCACAGGCCCACCCATTCTAGGCAGTCGCTCATCAAGGCTGTCTTCCCAAATGATTCGAGGTTGTGTCGAGTTGACAAACTAACTAGTGCAGAGTCCACCTTCGGATGGCTTATAATTTATTACTGCTAGCTTAAACAAAAGCTCAGTGTGAACCAATTGACATTAACTCATAAGTATATTTATGTATGACTAATAAATAAATGTGTTTAGTATCTACTTAGTATTGGTGACATTCCCGAACCATTTAAATGTACCAGTGCAGCTTATATTCTGAAGTCCCTACTGTTCAGTGCACAGAACAAGAGTCCGGATGTCTTTACGCTCAGGAGGAACTTCTTGACTCCTTCTCTCCAGTCAGTCTTGCACACGCATTTCCATTTATTTTCTCTTCTCACACGTGCTTTAGCCACACTGGACAATTTTCTAAACACTGGAAAAAATTTAACTTTTTCTTCTAAAGCTTTTTCCGAGGCTGGGAGAACCCCTTCCCGACCTTGACCTAGTGAACGGAGCAAGAAAAAATCCAACAGCTGATCTTGGCAGAAGAGATCTCTGTCTCTGGTGAATTCGAACATCCACGGGAATGCGCCAGGCTCTCAGCACATTGTTTTACAGGTGTTTGTGTGTTTGCTCTTCCTACTTACACACATTACTTGAGGCCCAAGAGCATGCTCACCCATCTTTATATTAGCACTCAGCCCTGTGCTTAGCGGTCTCAGTGCTCCAGCGATGTCTGTCAAAGTAACTGACGATGATGGGCACCAGTCACAAGCTGCACTGGTCACAGACTGTGTAAGTTTTCCTTCTCAGATATCTCTTACCTAATCTTGTTTTTGGACAAGTTGTTTTCGCCTCATATTTTTCTCTGAAAAACTGTCAGTCTTGGGACCCTATCTGTACAAGCAAGTGTTATTTAATTTATTATTCAGTGTTTTCTTTCTTGTTAGATGACAAAAAATTGGAACCTAATTAATTAAAAAAATTTATGCCTGTGCTTACAATGTACATCCTGGGAACTCTGGGAGATGGCATGTGTTAGGTCCCAACTCCCCCCAGTTCAGGCTAAATTCTGAAGGATTGCTGGCAGGATAGATAAAAGTCTACAGTCAGAATTCCTTAGGAACCTGAAACGGGGTTGGGTTTCTGCCACCCAGAAAGAGTCACATTTCAAAGCCCACGCTAACCTCCAGGCTCTCCCACCCCTAGTGTCTGTCATGAATATCAAAGCCCCCTGCTAGCCTGGTCAGTCTCACCTTGCCCTCCACTATGCTAGCTTCTATGCTGTTCTAATTCCCTCTCCCTACCCTGCAGCTACTCAGTTCTCTTTATACAGCAAGCACCCCCTTCTCTCCTGCTTCTCTTTCCTCTCTTCTCTCTGCTGCAGAGATAGCCTTAGCTTGCCAGTTTGCTCCTTTCTGTCCCACCCATGGCTGCTCTGGACTCTTCTAGATGCCCCTGGCTGCTCTTTCTCATATCTACAGTAGAAAACCTCCCCACCTATGTATAGTCATTTCAGTGGTTTCACTGTACTCTCAGTTACAGCATGGACAGAAAAATCCTAGGTGTGCAAGCTTGATGCCCTGAGTTTGAATCCCCAGAACCCATGTTAAAAGCTGGCTATAGATGCATGTATCTGTCATTCTAGCCCTCCCAGCATAAAATGGGAGGTGCAGACAGGAGAATCTACTGGAAGCTTACAGGCTGGGTACCTGAAGTATTTGGTAAAGTATGGCAGAAACAAGACAGACCCTGCCTTGGCAAGGTACAAAGCTGTAACAGTTCCTGAAAATTTTCCTCTGATTGCATGCACACTGTGGCGCGTTCATGCCCATACTTATACACACGTCAAACATGTGCACAGAATGAAGAGTTTCTTACTCTGCTGTTGCTCTTGGGAATAAGCTCCATTACGTTTAGGGATTTCCTCAACATCATGTCTTGGGTTTTATAGATGTTGTCTGAGTTAGGGTTTCTGTTGCTGTGAAGACATCATGACCATGGCAGATCTTCTAAGACAGAGTTTTTTTAAGGTTCTTTAAAAAAAAGTTTTATTTATTTATTTTATGTGTATTGGTGTTTTGCCTACATGAGTCTGTGCTCCACATGCTTGAGTTACAGAGAGTTGTGAGCCTCCATGTGGGTGCTGGGAATTGAACCTGCATCCTCTGGAAGAACAGTCAGTGCTCTTAAACACTGAGCCATCTCTCCAGCCCCCAACGAAGTAATTTAATTGGGCCTGCTTATAGCTTCAGGCATTTAGTCCATTATCATCTTGGAAGGGAGCATGACAGCATGCAGGCAGATAAGGTGCTGGAGCAGGAGCTGAGAGTTCTACATCCAGATCTGCAGGCAGCAGGAAGAGGAAGACTCTGGGCTTGGAATGGGTTTTGTTTTCTTTTGAAACCTCAAAGCCCAGCCCCGGAGACACATTTCCTCCAAGGCCACACCTCCTAATCCTTTCCAATAGTGTCACTCCCTCGTGACCAAATATTCAAATTTATGAGCCCATGGGAGCCATTCTCATTCAAATCGCTGAACATGTCTATCATAATAATTCAGAATTCTTTTTCCACTTGTGTGGATATATAATGATTTTAGTAGTGAATATTCTGGAATTAGGTTCATTTATTTATTTTTACTTACTATGTTTTTCTGTTTCATGGTTCAAATTTTGCAGATGTGTTTTATGTCATGTCTTTATTCACACTGTTACAACTTAGAATTGTCCTAAATATCTCAACAAAGTGATTTTGGAATTAACTGACACAGTGATTTTGCAGAATAAAAGCAGCAGATATGGAGGTGAACACAAGGTGACCTGCTATTCTAATAACATCCTTGTGAAGCAGGGCATCAAGATTTCTCAAATTCAAACAAGAAAAAGAGAAGACTAAGGACAAACTGTGGCTGGGAGGTTATCACAGGGACACCGAAGAAACCTAGAAATTAGCAGACAAGAGCTGCTGTCAGTCTTGATGGGAAGCAGAAGGAAGGAGGCGTCAGGAGGCCCAGAAGCAGAGTTCGCAGCAGACAGTGGAGATCACAGTCTGTCTCATGGGAGGCGGGGCTTCATAGTGAACACAGAGTGACATAGAGAGGAACAGCCCTTGCTGTCTCTGCTCCGGCTGCCATGATGTGAACTGCTCCAGCATCTTTTTGTTTGGTTGTTTGAAAAACTGGCAGGCTGCTGTCTAGAGTACCTGCATCATTTACACTGATGTGTCCACATCTCTGTCAATACTTACGATTACATAGCCTTTTGAGTCTCACCATCTCATGGGTGTTTACACGAAGCTGAAACCTATGCAGAAAGTATTCCTGTGATATGAGGTCTTCCTCATGCAGGGTAAGGAGAACTGTGGTGTGAGGGTTAGGTAGGTCAAGGTCAGCTCAAGGTTGTTGGCTGGATTATGAGGGCAATCTTCTGCACTACAGACAACCGATTCCTCGGTGTATGCTTCTGCAGTAGACAAATGGAGAGAGCTCTCCGAGGTGCCTTTTGTAAGGGGTAAAATCTCATTCACTAGGGCTTTATCCTTGGGACCTAAGTACTGCCAGTGTCTTTGTTTCCCAAGACTACCACATCAGGTTGTGTCTCTTGCATTTTCTCTTTTGTTGTTTCTCATTAAATTTTATCCTGTCATTATTTATCTTCACCTTCATGATTTCATTCTCTATGTCTTTCTGAGCAATTTTCTTATTTGTTGAACTTGGACTTCCAATATTACAGTTTTCATTTTTTTTAGTTTTATTTGGTTCTTTTTCATGTTTACTTGATCATTTTTATAGTCTCTTATTCTTCCATTTGTATTTTATATTTTAATTCTTTAAATGTTTCAAATTTAGCTTTCACTATTCTGTACCTGGTCATTCCAGGTACCTCTACCATTGATTTGGAAATATGCCATTGGTTATCCCAGGCCTAGACTTTATGTCTGTGTCACAGAAACCAATTCCTTATAAGAGATAACTGAAAATTCCATGTTCTGGACAATATTTGCAGCAATAGGCAGTCTAAACCCTTTCCTAGCCTTTACTTGAAAGTAGTTGTCATTATAAAAGACGAAAAAGCCCGATAGTTTGTGTAACTGAAATGGGTACTATAGAAGGTTTGTTTCCAGCCCTGCTGTTTCCCAGAATTCATCTATGTTCAGGAGACGTAGCTCATGGCATAAAAGCTTTCTAATTTACTATGTTTCATTGGCAACTAAGCACCAATTGATGTTATTCACAAATTTTAATTTTTTAAAAGGATTAATAAACTTATTGAATCTTTGCTTCCTATATAAGTGGTTAGTGAAGTTCAGTGCTGAGACATATGAAAAACTTTTAAGTTGAACTAATAGACATGGAAAATACACAATTTTGTTTGTCAATTAAATACACTATTAAATAGCCTGTGGGGTTAGGAAGAAATACTAAAGGAAGTTAGAGTCAGTTTTGACAAAATGAAAAACCAAAACATGTATTAAAACTGGTAAAATGCAGCCAATACAGACCATAGGAAAGTTTTATAGCTTTGATATATCAATTAAAAGTTGGCATTAATGTCACAGATCTAAGGGTATACTACCATGGGGAATTGTGTAGTAGTCTGAGTGCTGAGATTACAGGTGTACACTTTCTCATCTGGCTTTCATCAGTTAGTCTTGATTTATTTTGATTGTACACATGAGCCTGCTCTGGCTGCCAGTTTCACCACAGGGAAACTACATTCTATAAGAAATCTCTGCACTTGTAATTCAAAAGCCCCTGATGCTTCTCCAGTTGTGGCACTCGTTAGTGCAATTCTCCCCATCTATCTTACGACTGTTAAGGCTCATCATCTGGCCATTGCTGTTTGGTTCCCACCATACCATTATTATCAGAAAGCTCAGCTCCATTGTGGCCTTTTATACCCTATTCCCAGCTATGGAATGGGCTCACCGCTATTCCCAGCCTATGGAATGGGCTCACCGCTATTCCCAGCCTATGGAATGGGCTCACCGTTATTCCCAGCTATGGAATGGGCTCACCGCTATTCCCAGCGATGGAATGGGCTCACCGCTATTCCCAGCTATGGAATGGGCTCACCGCTATTCCCAGCTATGGAATGGGCTCACCGCTATTCCCAGCTATGGAATGGGCTCACCACTATTCCCAGCCTATGGAATGGGCTCACCACTATTCCCAGCCTATGGAATGGGCTCACCACTATTCCCAGCTATGGAATGGGCTCACCGCTATTCCCAGGGATGCTGGCTCCCTGACTTTTGGAGGAGATACACCATTTTTCTTAATGATGGTGGTACCCTGGTTTATGGAGAAGATCCACGATAGTTCTCAGTGATGGTGGTACCCTTTTCATATATGCATTGCTCATTAATTCAGTAAACTGCTTCTGCTCTGGTATAACAAAGAAAATATGGTGTGGTCAGGAGTTGCTGTGTTCTAGTTGCTGTTTGGAATCAGCAAGGTTGGGTGACAGATGAGTCTTATGTCTCATAAGCACACTGGCTGTAATACAGCACACTGGCTCTATTACAAAGTTTAGAGCACAGAACAACTGCTGTTTGAATTTTAACTTTCAAATATTGTACAATTTTCTCTTTTAGCCAATCATAACTATAGCCATATAAGGAAAAGAATTCTATGAAAACAAGTTCCAACTTAGCTCATTTGACAGAGCACAAAGTCACAACAGCCTCCATTGCCTCAGAGTCAAACTGTCTCCTTAAATGAGACTCTCATTTTCAGTGGCATCCGTGTAAAAGTGATTTCCAGCACGATGGCTGATGGAATTGCATTTCCTATACTTTCCTCTGCCCATGTTGTTTATTTGTAAAATTTATCTTTTTTTTAAATCTGGGAGGAATTTCACTCCTGAGTGTGAGAGGACACGAGAGGAGCATGTGTGACAGCTCTTCACTCCATATTCATCATCAGATAGGATTCTCACTTCCCTTGCTGTTTCCATTATTGGGTGAAATAGAATGTTTAAATCAAATGCACTTGCTTGCATGCCTTCTTATGTCCTTAAAAATGACAGGGGATCATGCTTGGTTAGATTCATTCTTAAGTTAGAGTGATACCATCTGCCCCCAGCCACTTTTTCCTAGTCAGTCTCACTGGAGAGAATTAGGAATACAGAATTAGGAAAGTTGCCATTTACTCTAATTAGACTGTATAATTCTGTACTTAGTTGGTGACTCCCAGTTTCTCCAGAGAAGCTATTTCAGTGCTTTTTATATGTGGTTATTGTTAGGCATTTCATTATTCCAACAAATAAAATGGACAGGCATTAAATGCCATGATTGTGTTTCTCTATTATGCACACTAAGAGAAAATAAGCAGTATGATTAATGACAGGGACTGCAACCAAAGTATACAGTGTCTTAACGGCCTCTCCCCTCCGCCTCTCTCCAAAACTCCAATGCGTACAGATAGTATGTTAAGAATTTAAATAGCTCACATGCTTAGACTCTTTGATGAGGTTAGATATATTAAAACTAACTCAACATATTTAAAAAATTAAACATAAAACTTTTTCAACACATTAAATTTAAATCCCCAAGCCAATGACTTGAGAGTGATCAGAGAGCTAATTAGCTTTTAGAATTGTTTAGACAAAACAGTTACTGCCCGGAAAGAGTGCTTAGGAGATGGATTTAATTGACTTGGCTCTTGCTAGGCCACACTTTCCTGTGTTCCCTGTAAATGACCTCAGCTTGTTAGGACTTGACCGCCTCTTCTGTGTATGTGCAACACAGCCCAGGTTCAGCTTGTTAACCTATACTGGATGGGTTGACATGCATGCCAGGCCTTATTCCTACAAATGCTCCTATCGCTGTGCTGGCTGGAGCCCGATTTCCTGCATGCTTCTGTGACAAATCCTAGCTACTTTGGTACCTTCATCTGACTGTTTGGATGTGTTTATTTCATTTTAGGACCTCTGTCACACCCACCTTGAGATCTAAGGGTGAAGTCTGTCTGGCCTTGCTGCATGGAGTTTGCCTCCTGTTATATCATTAGGACACTTCAGATGTCAATGGAGGAAACACACAATTAGACGGGTGAACAGGCATATACTATTTCATTAGTGGCAGTCTGGGGAGAGCAGATTCAGGGCTGCTTAATTGGTCAGCTCTAAGAACTCCTTATAAGTCAAGCTTCTTTGTCGCTGCCCTGTTCAGTAGAGGCTTTGTGCTAAGTCTGGTTGGTACCAAGCTGCCACTGGGAACTTCAGGAATCATTTCCAGGTTTAACCATATCCCAAAAATGAAGAGAACTATTCCATGGTTGTTTCTGTCTGAAGAGAGAGAGATTTTTTTTTCTCCATACGTGCTTTTGACCCCTAGCAGCATGGCCCTTGTCTGACATTGGTCACAATAAGACATTTAGAAATGATGAACATTTGATCACACAGCCTTCAGATAGGAGATGAGGTCTCATTCTCAGTACTATGTGTAGGAGGGTGGATATCTTGGTAGCATTTGGATTTTATTAGGAACTGAGAGGCAAAAAGGATGTGCCAACAGAATCTGCCATGCCCCTGTGCAAAGACAAAGCCTGGGAATGGAAGCAGGTGGCTTTGGACTTGAGCCCTGAATCAATTTCAGTCTCTTCAGTTAACCTTAATCAAATAGCACAACCTCCATGAGGCTCACAGGTTTATTTTTATTATCTTTAAAGTGGATGGATATAAGTATCTTTTAGGGTTATGAAATGATCAAATAAAAATAACGACAACTCCCATGAAACAAGAGTTTACAGAGGTCTGGCCTTATTAGGGCTTCAACTTAAATTTTCATTTGCATGTCTTTAACCCTTTCAAGTCCACATCTTGAGCAAAATCACTTCAAATTCTAGAAACCATCTTTATTGTTTTGTTAACGAAGATTTTCCTTTAGAAAGAGACTACCCAAGTTCTTCTGAACCTACTCTACCCCACTTTATTTTCTTCTTGTTGAGGATGAAATGTTTTCTTGAGCCTAAATGTTATCAAATTTTAATTTCTAAATGAAATAATAATGATTACATAACCTGCCTCTCACAAAGAGAGTGCCATGTTGTGACTGTGAAAACTGCAAATTATGCACAAGGGTGAGAGTCAGATACACTAGCCATCAAGTGAGTGCTGACTTGTCAGAGCGTCGGAAGGAGACGGGTGGAGATGGACCCACTGCTACACAACCTCAGCTGACCCAGTTTCAGACACAGCTTCCAAGTACAGCCAGTCCTCAGGTCCATGATCTCCAGATTGGACACACAAAGTAGCATTGTGATAAAATCCCACACTCCTTTACTGAGGAAAGTGAATTTGATGTTTTTTCTTAAAATACGTGAGTTCACTCTTGATGAGTTCAAGTTTATTAATGGGAAAGATGTAATGTGTGATGAATTATGAAGGAGATTTAGAGGAAGAAGCCTATTCAAGTATAAGAGCTTCAACACCCTTGTTGTCAAGTTCTCTGTTTACATTTCAACTTTTTCAAGGGTCTGGGACTCACCTCTGCTGATTCCCAGGGATTAGTGGTGTCATGCGTGAGAGTTCAAGGTCCTTATTAAGCCAAATCCCAGCATATTCACTGAGCTCCTGTCAATCTGAACTCAGATTGTAGAAGAGGTTCGTCTCCTGGTACTGTTCTTCACCAAGCCATGTTCTTTCAGAAACATTTGTAGGTAGGCTTGTATCATGATTTGGTCAGACATTTTCCCAGGCATACTAGTTAAGCTGACTCAGAGCCAGAGTCACTCAAAGCTGTCCTCAGGAATGGAACACCCCTGGCACCTGTCCAACCTGTGTTCATTTCTCCTGTCTGTGGTTGTCACTGGCAAAGTTTCATCACAAAGAGCTAAGGCCACCTTAAGAAATAGTCATCCTTAGAGTTGCCTTATAAAGTCCCACATTCAATTCACCCTTCTCCCAAGTGTGTACACAGAACACACAACCCCCCAGTGTGCATATGGCTCCAAGGAGTGACTCAATACTGCCTTTCCAACAGGAACACCCAAGATGCAGGATACTGAAATAATTTAACAGGAAAGAAAAACTGCCAGCCATTTCAAGCCATGATTAGTACTTACTGATCATTGCTCAAAGTGCCTGAGCACTTTATCCTGATTGTGCCACGGTTTCAGTTTTACATAAAGGGACAACAAACCATTCCTCAATGTATTCCATCCTAGAAACAGATAAAAATGAAATGAAATGGTGTCATTTGATCCTGGAAAATCTCTGACTTATAAGGGGCTACAATTCCTTCCCTTTTGCTTGAATATTCACAGCTGTACACATTCTCAGTATTTACTAAGGGCTCAAATATTGGAAAGCAATAAGGGAAGAAAGGTGGATAGGTGGTGGAAGCTCACCTTCAGGTGACCCACTCACGTGTCTTTCTAGCTACATCTAGAATATACAACCAGGAAGAATATATCCTGCTGTGAAGGTGCTTTTATTTCAGTTAGGAAGGTACATAAATGAGTTGTTGCAAATGTCACGGGAGGTAGCATGATCAAGACCCTCCCCTTCCTTTAGATTTCCTTAATCCTCACCCTTTTCATACTGCCTAGACTTCCAGTCATCAGCTTCTCCCACTTTTATTTTTCCCACTCTTCACCACTCACCTGTTTTGCTTTCATTCCTTAGTTGAAAAACAGAACTTCTGATATGTTAGTGAGTGGACTGTTTGCCCTTGATGGACAGCAGAGTTGGGAGACATCAAGTCTTTCTTATCCTTACTCTTCAGCTTTCACTCAGATAAAAAATTTAATAATGATGACTCCAGGGTTTGGTTAGGCAAATGCAAGACCTTGAAAAAAGTACTACAGTCAGACATGACAAAATTGTCTCTGATTTGGTGGTGAAGGGACTCTGGCTGGCTGGGACATGGCTCTGGCATCTCTCCCTTACTAAACCTGTGATTCCATTCCTAAAGCTAGCCACCAAGGTCTATTTTCTTATTTGGCCACTTTCTTCTCCTGGGGATGGCTACCAAGGTCCAGATATCAAAGTATTGAATCAAAAGCAATCAAAAGCCCCCTTTGGCTCACCTAATTATCATGCCCAATTAAAATTAAATACCTTGTCCTAACACAGGGTTTCCCATTTTACCTTTATAAACTGCCATTTTCCTATGGGCCATGTCTGTCTCCTCTCTATCCAGAGACAGTCCTTTGCCCGCTCCAGGACAAATACCCTTTCCCCCCTCTCCCTTGCTCCCTTCCCTTCTCTCTCATCCTCTGTCTCCTGTTTTAATCTCTTACTCCCTGCCCTCTGTTCCTCTGGGGCAAATACATTTCCTTTGTGCTGAGAATGTGGTTTTGGGGGTTCTGAGCCAATAATGATCACTTACAGGTGGCATATGCAATATATAGCAATCCTTAAATACGTAGGATTTTGAAGTTTCAAAAGCATTTTAGGTAGATAGTATCATTTAATAAAATTCACGATAAGCCTATGAAGGCCTTTGCACTTTCCCTACAGATATGGAAACAATGGTCTGAGCCAGCCAGAATTACAGTGAGTTCGTGGGTGTCTGTTTAAGATTGTCAAACCTCTTGTGTTTGATAGGAAACTTTCACTTCCTTTTCAACTCTAAACGTTGTTTCCCAAAGTGCTCAGCTGTGTATTAGGAAGGAATGGCGTTAGCATTCAGGCATTTACACTGGCCTGCTATCAAGGACCTGGCAGGACACATCATCAGCTACAGCCACTCTCTGTGCCCGTGTGCTACAATCCCCTTATAAAAGACAAGTCCCTCCCTCCCCCTCTCTCTCCTCCACTCCTGCTCTCAGAGACCGCATCTCTGCCCCCTGCCCTCCCCCTAGTAAACCTCCCATGTGAGTTCTGTTGTATGGAGTGACTTTGTGGTGCCTCTTGGCTCTAATCCACCAAGGTCGCCTTCCCTCCATAAACTAAACTACAACATTGGTTCCTAGACTCTGGCAGGCTCTCCTGGTGGCTCCTCCTGCCCACTGGAAGTCTGGGGCACACCAGGACCCTGGACTCAGTCTACCTGCAACAGGTTCACTTTCCAACTAACTGCTCGCTGGAATCTCCATCCAACACCGGCAAGGACTGGTAAGTTCCCCTCCTCGGTGTTAACACTTTCCTGGATCTGTGGGAGTGACTGGTGAGTGTCTGGCACACCTCTGGTGTCCTCGCAGGTGAAGGTACACCCAGTGACAGTCTTTAAGGCTACAGTTGACTCTCTTCACCAACACTCACTTCTGGCCATTTCCCATGACCGAGGCTTACTCTCTCCAGCGTGATTTCTCACATTTTGGCCCCGCCCCAAAGCCCTAGTACCAGGCAACCGTCTCAGGCTCAGAGCCTGTGGTCCCTGTTCTTGCATGATGACGATGTACTGAACAGCTTGTGCCTGATCAATCTGATCCTCCCTGGATTCCTCGGATGCTAGGAATTTTAGGCCTTTGGATCTTATTTCTCTATTTCATTCATGGGAACTTCACTGTACTTCCAAGCTCCCTCCTTTTGGGGGATGCCTTTTGGAAAACCACCTCAGACCTCTACACTTAGCACCCGACTTCAGGGCTTAACTTATCCACTTTTGCAGTAAAATATGGACCCAATACCCCTTAGATATCAATCCAAATAGCCACTTACAGGCACCCTATATAGCAATATTTTATGGGACCTTTGTAACTTCTGCCAGCAATGGATAGATGGAAGGGGGTGCCTTATGTCCAAACTTTCTCTTACCTTTGCTCCAAGCCCTCCCTCTGTTCTTTCTTCCTATTCCTCTACTCAGCTCCCGGAGCTATGAAGCCTGTTAAGGTACATGTCCCCATTTCATTAAGTGAACTCTCTCAAAATAGAAAAAACTGGGGTTTTAAGTCCAATTCTGCTTCTTTCATTAAAGAATTTCAATGTTGGTTTCTGCAGCCACAGCAGCAGCCTGCCTCTGCTGCCAAAGCAGTTACATCATCACCTGCCACCAGGTCCCTTTCCACTGCCAGCTATGTGAGTGACATGTGCACCCTTTAAAAGTGCCCTCCAGGCAGAGCTCGCGCTCTCCTGCTTTGTCTCTATGTCTTCTCTTTCCTCCTCTCTTTTCTTCCGCTCCTCTTCCTCTTGTCTGCCCGCCTCTCTCAATCCCCACTCTGATAGGGTCTTTCACCCGTTCACTCCCCCTCCCCCCATAAACCTCTGCACCAGCTCTGTTGCATGCTGCCTGTTTGCTCAGTGGCAGACCTTGGCAGGGCCCACCAAAAGGCACCCACTTCACGCGCTACCCACCTGCTCTGCCTACAACAGATCTGTTTTCTCAGTCACTGACAGCTTTGCCTTCCATTCAATACCAACAACTGGGTCTCTGGCAGGGCTGCCTGCCTCTGACCATTTCCCTGGGTCTGAGACTTGGTTTCTTGAAGACAGTCCTCTCCGCATCTTCAGGATTTTCTCAAAGTCCTGGAACCTGGTGCCTGTGTCTCTCCTGGGCTCAGAGTCCCCGGCCTCTGTTCTTTCATGACAATGTACTGAACAACTTGTGCCTACTCAATTCCATCCTCCCTGTGTCCCTGGGATGCCAGGATATCCAGGCCTTCAGATCTTTTTCCTATGCCTCATCCTTGGGGACTGTGTCATATACTTTCAAGCTCCTCCTTGGGGTGCCTTTTGGAGACCCACTGACCCTCCTTTCAAATGAAATCTGGCCTCAGTATTCCATGAACCAGGCAATCAGGGAACCAAGAAAGAATTCTCAACTTTCTTTCTTTTTCTTTGCTCTAAGACCTGCTTGTGTTTATCTGCTCTCTCTCTCTAAATGTCCTGTCTATGGTTGCTGTAATGTGGGAGTCAGAGATGGAGAAGCCAGCTTCGTCTTGCTGCTCAGCACACTCCAGTTCTCCCTTTCTTTTTATTCAACTCCAGTTTAAGATATATATATATATATATATATATATATATATATATATATATGTGTGTGTGTGTGTGTGTGTGTGTGTGTACATGTATGTATGTGACTTGGATTTAACTCTATATGTGTGAATGTAAGCTGGATTTAACTCTGTGTGTATGTGTATGTAACTTGGATTCAACTCTGTGTGTATATGTGCATGTAACTATTGTTTAGGAAAACATGTTTTAAACAGCAACCACATGACTCTCACCCATCCTGGCTGGTGAGTTCATCATGATGTAGGCAGCCACATGGCTGACAGCCATCTTTTACTAAGGTTAAAGAGTATGTATCATGTGATACTTCTTAGTCTTAATGAACTCTCTGTTCATTGTATCTCCTTTTAGACTAAGAAAGCAATGTCTCAAACATTTCTGATTGGTATGGGCTTTTGTATGATGATAGAACTGTAAAGTAATATGTGGTTCAACTCTGATTTAGAACATACTTTATATGAGGATAAAAATTTAAGGTTATAAAAGTTTATTCAGATTAACAAAAGCTGACTTAGATATTACACCTAAGTACTTATGTCTTTGCCAAATGTTCAACACCAAGGTTCTAGGGAACTTAGATAAGTGGTAACATATGTTTGATAAATAAGATACTTGATAGATAAAATATATATTCCATAATAGAGTGCCTAGTTCCCCAAGAGGGTGCTTTTCCAGGGCTGGGCATTTGGGCAGAGGCCCCCATGGCCTGGGGCAATGCTGGCCTCTGGGATCCCTTAGTCCCTGCTCATGGGCCACACCCCAACTCACAAACCTCCTTTCTCCTGTTCCCATTTGGCCCTGAGGATCTTCCCCTGGTCACTTTCCTTGCCTTTTCAGGAGACAGCCTTAGCAGTTTGGAGCAGACTTGTTCTGGTATTACCCATGGAATGGCTATTTTGGTTTCTTTACTGAACTCATTATCCATGATTAAAAGTTTTGTTTTGATATTAGAAGAACTTCAATTTAAAATCAATATTTTTAAAGCTAAACCTGACAGGAATGGAATGTAAAGTCCTAGTCTTATCAAAGGTGCTAACTTATTGTACAATGTTAAGGAACACAAGTTAATAGTCATCTTATAAATGACCAAATTCTTTAACTGTAGTCATGATAAGTACTGATATAATTAATTACAGGGATAAGTCTTACTTAGTCCCCTGTATGTTTTCAATGTTAAGCTTAAAACAAGTAACTAAAAACAAAATTTGCCTATTCAGATATACCTAATAGATAAGCTGTCCTCAAATGCTTCAGAGATCTGAGAAGATGGCATTTTAAATGTTTAATAAAAAAGCTTTTCATGATAGAGAGACATGCCAGCTCCTGGCAGCACCCCTGTCTCCTCCAAAGAAGATGATGGGCACAGAAGAACCCCCACCTGGAGCTTGCTTCAAATGTGACAGCCAATGGGCAAAAAACTGCCTTTCACCTCAACTGCTGCCAAGGCCCCCTCCAGACTGTGGAAAACAGGACACTGGGAAATCGACTACTTCACTTTTCTTAGACAAGGTAGACTGGTCCCCCCAAGTTCCTCCACAGGAAAGTCTGTCTGATCTTCTGGATCCAGCAGCTGAAGACTGATGCTGCCTGAGAACTCTGCCTCCAGGACCATGGAGGACCCTGGTAGCTGTCTAGGTAGCCAGTAAGTCCCTGTTGTTTTAACAGATCAGAAGCTGCTTGGTCTGCACTTCTGCTTACTCAGGTAAAAATCTGTCCTTCTCAGAACTCTGACCACTAGGCTAGTGGTGGCTTTGTCAGTTTAATGCAGCAGCCAGGGCTTCGGCTGCCTTCTCAGCTCTCCCTGTTTCAGGCCACAGGCCCCTCTCCTAGAGTTAATACTAAGTCTAGACACAGTTTACCTTGTTACCAGACTCAGAAAAGAGATAACCTCACAGAATCATTTCTTTATTGAAAGGAACCCACTTTACAATGACTCCCCTCAGTAATCAACCACCTTTATCTCCTGGTGAATTTGACAGAGAGAAGGTGTTTTAAGGTGTAAAGTTTATGTGAGAATATGAAAGCTTAAGATGTGAGGACCGCCGGGCGGTGGTGGCGCACGCCTTTAATCCCAGCACTTGGGAGGCAGAGGCAGGCAGATCTCTGTGAGTTCAAGGCCAGCCTGGGCTACACAGTGAGTTCCAGGAAAAGTGCAAAGCTACACAGAGAAACCCTGTCTCGAAAAACCTAAAAAAAAAAAAAAAAAAAAAAAAAAAAAAAAAAAAAAAAAAGATGTGAGGACCTAGGAATGTTTTAGGGTCTAAGAAAGTGACTTAAGGTGTGTAAATGCGAGGTACTAAGGTCTGAGGATGAAAAGCTGAAGTGGTGATAAAAAAGAAAACGATTTAAGGTGTGGCTCAACGGCATGATCTACTGCCTTTTCCACAATGTGGATTTCAGTATGGATTACAAACAGTGGGAATGCTAATGTGTCTAAACTTACCTTGTGAGCTCCAGGGAGTCCACGTGGATCCACCTCGGACAGGTCAGATGCACTCCCGATAAGTACTGTCAATCAAGGGCCTAAATTTCCCAACCTTTCCCTGGTCTTGGGACTCCCCTCCCTCCCTCTATTATCAGGACCTAAGTAAAAAATTTCCCTCCTAACTTAACTTTATCTTCTGCCAGCATCTTGCCAGATCCATGCAGCATCGGATGGTCCCACAGAGTCTGGACAGCGAACTGAAGGAGCCAGCTATCCCAGGACTTGGCCAGCATCCCAGCTTTCTCAGGTTCCCCAAAGATGCCCGCACCCTCAGGTCAGCAGGGAGCAGTCTTAGATAACACAGTGTCCTCATTCCTGCCTCATCTGTCACCCCTTCCTATTTCCTCAGCTTTTCATAATAAACAAAAGGGAGAAATGTTAGTATTCAGGCATTTATGCTGGCCTGCTATCAGGGATACATCATCAGCTATACCCCCTTATAAAAGACAATCCCCTTCCTCCCCTCCTCTGTCCCCTGTCCTCCCCCCAGCAAACCTCTCATGTGAGTTCTGTTGTATGGAGTGACTTTGTGGTGCCTCTTGGCTCCAACCCATCAAGGTTGCCTTTCATTGCTAAACCAAAGTACAACAAATGGAAATGCGGCAGTGGAGAGAAGGAGGAAAAACAGAAAGGGAAGGAGGAACAGGAAGGAAGGAAAAAAAGATGGAGAAAGAGAAGGGAGGAAGGAAGGAAGGAAGACAAGTTATATAAGAACAGCAATTACAGTAGAGGTGGGAGTTGACTTGGGAGGCAGAGGAAGGGCAGGTGCCAGGAAGGGCACCACAAAGAGATGTATGTTCTCTATACCCACTTTCTGTTGTTTTCCCTCAGAATTGGGTAAAAAGCAAGATCAGCTGCTATTTTCAAATGCATCATCAGATGCAGATTTTCCTTTGTCACAGCTTCAAGAACTAATAAATCAGAAAAGCAGCAAGAGGACAGACACTTGTCTCTTTGGAGGTCTCAGATCTCCAGTGCAGTACAGCATGTTTACCAGATGGTTGGAGATCTCAGATCTACAATGGAGCATGACATATTTCCTGCATGGTTGGAGATCTCAGATCTCCAGTGCAGTGCAGCATGTTTACCAGATGGTTAGAGATCTCAGATCTCCAGTGCTTGAAGGTCTCAGATCTACAATGGAGCATGACATATTTCCTGGATGGTTGGAGGTCTCAGATCTCCAGTGTAGTAGGGCATGTTTACCAGATGGTTGGAGGTCTCAGATCTCCAGTGCAATGCAGCATGTTTACTAGATGGTTGGAAGTCTCAGATCTCCAGTGCTTGGAGGTCTCAGATCTCCAGTGCAGTGCAGCATGTTTACCAGATGGTTAGAGATATCAGATTTCCAGTGCTTGGAGGTCTCAGATCTCCAGTGCAGTACGGCATGTTTACCAGATGGTTGGAGGTCTCAGATCTCCAGTGCAGTACGGCATGCTTACCAGATGGTTGGAGATCTCAGATCTCCAGTGCAATGCAGCATGTTTACCAGATGGTTAGAGATCTCAGATCTCCAGTGCTTGGAGGTCTCAGATCTCCAGTGCAGTACGGCATGTTTACCAGATGGTTGGAGGTCTCAGATCTCCAGTGCAGTACAGCATGTTTACCAGGCGGCTGGAGGTCTCAGATCTACAATGAAGCATGATGTATTTCCTGGATGGTTGGAGGTCTCAGATCTCCAGTGTAGTGTGGCATGTTTACCAGATGGTTAACCAGGTAGTGCTTGTGTATGTGATTTATGCTGCTGTTTTGTGATCTTTGATCAAGGCCTTAGCTCTGAAATGTAAAATTAGCTTGAAGTAGGCTTGATATATTATTCACATCTGTGAAAAGAACAGATGAAAGGTAGAAATTTAGAAAATGGAGCACTAATCTTTAAGAAAGCTATTACTGATCACATTAGGCACCACAAATAACTCACATTTCTTGTTTGCCACATTAATTGTGGAATCCAAATTATAGACTTCAACATTTTATTTGTGGTTCCTTATGTTAATTCTATTTCTCTTCTAGAGAGTAATCTTGATGTTAGGGATATTGCAAAGGTTTTCACGAATGACTGATAATATCTCACAGAATATTACATAAATTCAGAAGTAACTAATTAAAAGGGATATGAATTTTTTCAAAGGGACAACTTCCTTCAGGAAGATATTAAATAAAATTTATGTTTTTAAAAATATTTTTATTTTGACAGTTTCATACATACATACAATGTACTGTGTTTATATTCATCCTTTGTTATCTCTTTACTTTTCCTCTGAATCCATCTTCTTTGCATCTTGTCCCCAGTAGCAGCTGCATCACTGAGGAATGAGTGGGGCCTCACTGACACCTCCTTTGCCAATGATCCAATGCTGAAGGGTCAATCTTGTGCAGGTATCCGTTGCTACTAGGTCCTCAGGATTGCAATGGCCATGATGTATCTGGATGGCTGCAGTGGAGCACAGGAAAATGTAATGGAATCCAGCCACTATGACAAAAGCTACTACTTGGAAAAGTCAAGGACTTTTCTGAAGATCAAGCCATGGCTTAAGACGTCTTGGTGATATTTTAGCTTTTATATATGTATTAGCTGGTTCCTATAGTGATTTTCTTGTGTGCTATGTGTGCTTCCAAGAACTTCTAACAGTGTATTTATCTAAAATACCTATCAAGCATCCAAGGCCAACTGATCTCCTGAACTAAGGTAACACCCTTATGGAAACAATGTCTATCTCCTAGGTCAGGCAGATAGCTTTATTTCTTGTGCAATTTTAGCTGAGACCCTCCTTTCTTATACAGCCTGACTAACATTATAGACTCCCAACATCTTTACCTAACCACTTCTAAGAATGTACTTTGAGCACATAAATTCCCCTTTTCTGATATACTAACCGATCATTCACTCTCAGTTGACCTCCTCCTTTACTACTCCCCTTTTGGGTTGTAAAAGAAAACCTGACAGTCACTACCTGAGGAAAATTCCTACCTGCCTTTATGACCCTGCAAGAATTCAAGCCTGGTGACCTTGCTCTGCCAGAGGATTGCTATGCTTGGGTTTATAATTGAATACCAGAGAGAAGAGAGGAGAGAGGTATAAGGAGACTTAGAGGAGGATTTTGGAGTAGAGAACCTGAGGATGAGATGGAGAAGAGAAAAGAAAATGGAAGAACTAGATGGTTAAGAACTGTAGAGGAATTAACTAGATGGGAAAGAACTAGATTGAAGGGCTAGAAGATAGTACTAGAGGAACAAGATGGAAGATGATGAAGAGCCAGATGGGGAAGAACAAGAAGAGAAAGAAGGAGATGGGAGAGGAGCTAAGATGGGAAGAAACTAGATGGATGAGAACCTAGACAGGGCAGAACTAAGATGAGAGAATTAAGTTAGAATTTAGAGGGGACCGCAGATAATTGCAGAGAGAAATCAGAAGAATAATGTGTATGGACTAAGGAGTTTCATGTACATAGATTCATTTCTTTTCATCAAAGATTAAATTGTAAGCTGGTTGTAGGTAGATTCTTCCTGGACCCTGGGAGGGGACTGTTGAGGGCCCCCATAGTCTCCATTAGATGGCAGTGTTTAGTGGAACTCCTTCCTACCCTCTGGCTCTTACATTGTCTCCTTATCATCTTCTGTGATGCTCTCTAGGCCTCAGATCTGGTGATACAGATGTCCTCTAGGAGTGAGTGCTCAGCACTTAGACTATGTGTGTCTCTACGTTAATTGCTGACCTTTTAGGAAGGTTCCTCTCTGCCTCTGGCTGAGGGCATCGCCAGTGAAGATATATCTTCTAGTAAAGATACACGTAGTTGTTTACAGCCATTTGACCTTGTTCATAAAAGATTGTGTGGTGGCTGATCTTGCTTGTCACACCTGGAAAAGAGGGCATCTCAATTGAGAAATTGCCTTCATCAGATTGGCCTATGGACCTGTCTGTGAGGTATTTTCCAATTGCTGACTGGCATAGGAAGGACTGAGCCCACTGTGGGTGATGCCTTCCCAGGTGGGCCTGGGCTGCATGAGAAAGGGAGCTGAATGTGAGCCTGGGAACAGGTCAACACTGGCTTCCTCCATCATCTCTCCCTCAGTCCCTGTCCCCAGGCTCCCGTCTCTGCCTCTGTCCCTGTTTCCAGGCTCTGGCCTTGGCTGCCTTTGGTCATAGGCTGTAACCTAAAAGTTAAATAAACCCTTTCTCTCCCAAGTTGCTTTTAGGCACAGTGTTTATCACAGCACTAGAAAGCAGACTAGAATAGATTGCATTCAATAGAGCCTTTTTCTACTAATGTTGCTGATTTAAATAACTAGAAAAGGCACTATTTCTTGCTAATTTCCCTTGCTGTTCTTTAGAAATGATGAATAATTTAAATGTACTCAAGTCTAAATTTGTCTTAACTTCTATTATCTCAAATTGCCACAAGTATATTTTGGTGAAGAAATATGCTTTTTAAAATTTGCCCCAATGATATATTGTTTTCAAAGTTACTTTCAACATTTGAAATAGTTACTGAATTTCATAATGATAAAGAAACTTATAATTTCAATGGTCATATTTCCTCTGAAAATTAAAAAATGTGGTCAGTTTTTTGATGATTCCTCAGATATACAGGAAATGTCCACTTTGGCAAAGCAGAACTTTGAATCTACATCTCTCATCTATTAGTATGAAGACAGAAGCTTGAAAGGAAATCTAGCAAAAACAGCCTCAAATATATCCTCTATGTGTATAAATATTTTAGTGGCAGCTTGGAGTCACTGGAAGAACAGCTGAATTTGTTTAAAAAGTTCTGAAATAATGGACTAATTTCTGTTTTCAATTGTCTTGTAACTGCTTATCTATGTTTTCCTCTTAGGATGTTTTGTTCTTCTGTTCTAGGAGAAAGAAAAACAGAATCCATATAATGCACCAAATAGATTATACCAACGTAAAATGCAAATATTTTTAGCACATCTCCATTTTAGGCAATGTGTCTGTTTAATACTAATTTATTCTGTGAGTTGAAGGGTTCATCCATTTTAAACAAGTCAGGTTTCTACTCTGAGTAAACCAGGGTCACAAACTTAAAAATTATTAGCTATTAGAACATTTTTAAATTGAACTTCTGGCTGGCGTTGGCTCAGGCCAGAGCTGTGGACCCCCACACCCATGTGGTGAGGCGAGAAGCATGACTGCCCCTGGCTTCACTGTGGTATTAGGTTGCCTTCCTTTCCAGTACAGCTGTGCAAAAGGCACACATCTGTCAAATGGTGATATTCCTATTTAGAAAACCAAACAACACACTGTTTCATTTTCCATAAGAAGTGTTTATTTATTTCAAGTGTGATTGAATTTCTTAATTGCTACCAAGATTTTCCTGTACCTGGAGCCTGAAATCTTGCAAGTATGTAAATGAATAACTGTGTTTTGCAGTCCTGTGGCACCCTTTTGTCTGAGAATCTCAGTGTTTACTTAATTTCCATGATCTCTTTGGGTGGATGCGAATCTGGAATATTTCTTGTCTGCTTCTTCCTCCTTAAAACAGTGCATTACACACAATACCCACCTTTGGTTCAGCACCTGACTAGCACAGCTTGGCCACCTTTCCTACAGGACTCTGGAGGGACACAGCCACTCCCTTCTTGCCTTTGGTAAGAGTGGGAAGGAGAGAGTGAGCACATGACGACATTTGGAAACTGGGAGCTGAGTCTGACACACTTAGTTTCATTTCATGTGTTGTATGTTACAGTGAAGTCCATTATCTGTGAGTCTCACACTTGCACAGCATATTTGATAATGGCCTGCTCACTTGTACCACAGCCATAGGCAATCCGGGAAACATGCATTAACTCCCATTTACCCTTAGTAATTTAAGGTTGCATTACAAACAACCACAAACTCCGGGGCAGAATGCACCTCTGCATGTACTGTCTTTCAGTTTCCTTGTCATTAATCAGGCCCAGCTCAGCTGGGTTCTCTGTTCAGACTCTCAGAAGTCTCCATCCCAGGCACTACCTGGGCTGTGTTCTCTTCTGAAGTGGGCTAAGAAGTTTACTTCTAAGTCTGTGAAGGTTTTAGCAGAATCCATTCTCTGCAGCTGTAGGATGGAGGACAGTTGCTTGTTGATGACTGTTAGATGGAGATAACATGAAGTTTCCAGAGGATTCCAGAGACCTTAGAGAATGCCTTCAGCTTCTTGGAGTATAGACCTTTCAACATGGCTACTTCTCCAAAGTCAGACAGAGAATCAGGGTGGCCAGAGTGGATCTTCTAAGAATATGTAGTCTTCTACATGTCGCGTGAGCACAGGAGGCTCATCCTTGCCCTGTTCTGCCATCAGGCAGTGGAGAGTCTGTCTTCACTACAGGGAACGTCACTGACGAACACTAGATGGTGAGGACAAAGTGGAGTCGGATTGGAGCCCGCCCACCCTGCCCCTAACTTTCTACATCAGTTGAAAGCTGCATATAATAGAAAAGCCAACCAACCTGTAAATAAATAGATTTTTAGGGCTTATATTTAAAAACAAACAAATTAAACCTAGAGGAAGCATGCCAAGAGTGGTGTGGTGGTTCTACATGTCCACCTGAGATCCCTGCTCTTTCTGTCTAACTTGGTGCTATACAAGTTCTTGTTCATGGCTTCAGCCATAGCTTCTTGTCTGAAGGTCCTCTTGACCTTAGAGTGAGCCACAGCAGAACTGGGGGAAGGTGAGTAGGTGGGGAAAAGTGATTCGAACTTCCATTGCTCCCCTAGTCTTCATGGGTTTCTACAGGAGAATCCATCTACTTGGCCACAGTTTAGCTGCACATAGCTGGGGTTATGTACAGCTTAGTCACACACAGCTGAGAGGGAGGTTGAAAAATGCATTTTCAACTGGTGTTATTGTTGCTCAAAATAAAACCAATTTTTTTTTTCTCAGACAGATTAAATGTCAGATGGTAGATTTCTGTCTCTCTAGACTGTCACTGAGAGCTTTGCAACCTTGTGGTCTAAATGTTGAATTTCATTCTCAGTATTGACCCCCTTAGGGGAACCGTTCACTTAGGCCTGCTGCTAGACTCCCCCACACACAGAAAACATCTTGGACCTTGGGCCAAGACGTTTTATCATGAAAATTCCCAGGTGTTGATTCTTCCGTTTTACCAGAATTCCTGACTTGGCAGCATGTCATGGGCCAGCCAGTGGTCCTTGAGCTGTACCTTGCTTCTGCTAACTATGCTTATTTTTAAACGCTTATTTATGTGTCTGTATGTGTGACTGTGTGGGTATGAGCATGTAAATGCAGGTGCCTATGGAGGCCAGATCTGTCAGATCCCTAGGAGCTGAAGTCACATGTTGTGAGCTGCCTAATGCAGGTGCTAGGAACCAAACTTTGACCCTCTGGAAGAGCAGGGCTTGATCTTAACTGTGGAGTCATCTCTCTGACCCTGCTTTATCTTTACTCTTTAGATTCCAAACTTGACGTGCAGTCAGCATGGTGCCTGCTCCCCTTCCATGTGGCCATCTGGTGCTTGCTTGGTACTCACTGGCTCTATTTCACCTTGCCAAAACACTCTGTTTTGCATCCTTACTGCTAAGTCACTTTGGAGCAGATCATGTTTTCTGCCCCCAGGCCCCAGTTTCTATGAGATGCTGTCGCTCACTGCTGAAGCGGACCTTAATGCTCAATATGTCTGTATGCCTGACATGTTAAGGCCTAACTCACATCGTTTCTATCCTCAACCTCTGCCTGCTCCTCTTATAGCAGTTGTGTAGGCCACGACAGAAGTAGAAGAATTCTCAGAGTAGTTATTTGATGACTGAAATGTCAATTAAACAGGGTCGAATGCACTCTGTACCGCAGGGGAATCCTTGCTCTTGCTGAGGCCAGTCTCCTCCAATGTTAAAGTTTCCTGAAGGCCCCTCCCATCTTATACTTTCACCTTTGTGAAAGACACAGCGCTTGGTGCTGGGGGACTGTATTTAATAAGGGAGTGGTCTTACAGCCTAAGAAATACACAGACAATGAGCGAGGAAACTAATGAGCAAACTTGAAAAAACAAAGAAATGTTAAATCCATTGAACAGTGCCCTAAGCCATAGGTGAGAGAGCTCATGGAAGCCTTCGAAAATTAAAATATGTACTGAGTTAAAGAAAACTGAGAAGGAGCTAGTCATGCATTAGTGAAAGTGTTTTGTTTTCTCTCGTACTATTGAAAATTTGAACCAAATATTCTTTGTTGTGGAGGCCTATCCTGTGCATGGCCAGAAGTTCAACAATTGACATTGTTAGAAGCCAGGACCCTCCTGGTCATGACTAAGATGTCTCCTGAGACATTAACAATTACCCATGG
The DNA here is from genome assembly GCF_007827085.1 of Peromyscus californicus insignis. Classification (NCBI taxonomy): domain Eukaryota; kingdom Metazoa; phylum Chordata; class Mammalia; order Rodentia; family Cricetidae; genus Peromyscus; species Peromyscus californicus. The sequence goes on from NW_026294402.1 coordinate 5,299,100, forward strand.
CAGTCAAGGTTCTTTTGGCTGAGAATGAATAGATTCGTGAAAGAACATTCTCATTAAAAAGGAAGGGCTAGCCTGAGAGCACCTGGGTATTTTCAGATAACAGAAATGAGAGCAGTGTGTCTGTGGCACACTATCCAGGGAGAGGCAGGGTCCATAGGGAAAGGACTGGAAGAGGAAGGACTTGAGTTTTATTCTAATTCTACTGAGACACTCATGAAGATGTCCAATTGTGATGAGACCTAATCAGAGTTTTATTTAAAATGACTATTCTTGATGCTATCTAGTGATTGACTATGGGGAAATAGGGAGGGGAAAGGCAGGATTTAAAATGTGTTTCAGAGGTTCGGTCAATCAAAGTTGCTCAGAGAATGGGTGGAGAGGGAAGAGAGAGAAGAGGACAGAAGGAGGGAGAGGGAGAGAGGGAAAGAGAAGGGGGAGGAGAGGAGGGAGGGAGGAACGGAGAGAAGGAGAAGTTACGATAACTCAGATTTTTGTCTGAGGGAAATTCATGGCTGCATTCACCTGTAATTGCAGCACTTGGCAGGTGGATGCAGGAGGATTATGAGTTGGAAAGTGAGAACTTATCTCAAAAAGGAAAAACATTTTTCTGAAAGATTGAAGAGCAATGAGAAGTAAGTTCAGGAAGCTAGAGTGTAGCTAGAGTTTTCCTGCCTGGCCCACAGTCAGGACAAATCTCTCTCACCTGCCAGTCCCACAGCCACTCAGACCCGACCAAGTAAACACAGAGACTTATATTGGTTACAAACTGTATGGCCGTGGCAGGCTTCTTGCTAACTGTTCTTACAGCTTAAATTAATCCATTTCCATAAATCTATACCTTGCCATGTGGCTTGTGGCTTACTGGCATCTTCACATGCTGTTTGTCATCGTGGCGGCTGGCAGTGTCTCTCTGCCTCAGCCTTCCACTTCCCAGCTTTATTCTCCTCCTTTTTTTTTTTTTTAATTTATTTTAATTTATTTTGCAATACAATTCAGTTCTACATATCAGTCACGGATTCCCTTGTTCTCCCCCCCTCCCGTCCCCCTCACCTTCCCCCCAACGCCCCCCCCCCCCATTCCCATCTCCTCCAGGGCAAAGCCTTCCCCACAGACTGAGGTCAACCTGGTAGACTCAGTCCAGGTAGGTCTAGTACCCTCCTCCCAGGCCAAGCCAAACAATCCTGCATAGGCCCCAGGTTTCAAACAGCCGACTCATGCAATGAGCACAAGATCTGGTCCCACTGCCTGGATGCCTCCCAAACAGATCAAGCCAATCAACTGTCTCACCCATTCGGAGGGCCTGATCCAGTGTGGACCCCTCAGCCATTGGTTCATAGTTCATGTGTTTCCATTCATTTGGCTATTTGTCCCTGTGCTTTATCCAACCTTGGTCTCAACAATTCTCGCTCATATAAACCCTCCTCATTCTCGTTAATTGGACTCCCAGAGCTCCACCCAGGGCCTAGTCATGGATCTCTGCATCCAGATCCCTCAGTAGTTGGATGAGGTTTCTAGCACAACAATTAGGGAGTTTGGCCATCCCATCACCAGAGTAGGTCAGTTCGGGCTGTCTCTCGATCATTGCCGGCAGTCTGTTGTGTGGGTATCTTCCTTGTCCCACCTACACTTCCTGCCTAGCCAATGGCCAATCAGTGTTTTATTTATTGACTAATCAGCAACACATTTGCCATACAGAACATCCCACAGCACTAGAGAGGTCCATTCTGTTTTTCTTATGTTGAGAAGCTAAGTAGGCTTTTGCTCTGTTTTTTGGCAGTTGGGTATGTAAATCTTCAGGGAATCCAACACAGTTTCAGACTTGTTATCATTTATGAAATCTTCACAGGGTGAGACAGAGGGGGCTCATCTATGACACTGTGTAAAAAGAGATCAAAGCCCTGCACTGACCATGCGAACAGTGCCTTTGAAGAATCAGCCAGCAGGTGCAGAAGGTATGAAAACACTGCCCATCAGATAGGATGGGTGCCACAATAGGATGAGGTCACAGGGCAAGAAGAGGAAGCCACAATTCCATTCAAGTACCTCTTTCTCTTAATCGCATCAAGCTGATCTTCCTGAGACACCCCTGAAAACTCCATCTGTGGAGCTAGACTTCTGGAGATCAAATGCTACCTCTGCTAGTTGTTAATTTGACTACTTATTTCCTTGCCCAGGTTTCAGGTTTTTTTTTAACCTGTAAATTAGAAATAATCACAAGTTCAAACTTAAGTGAGATCATACATGCAAAATGTGCATGACTAGATGGATGGGCATGCACAGCAAAGGTCTTCAGAAAAACTCTCTTTGTCATTGCTACTGCCATCGTGTGCTCTTAGGATTTTAGACGTGTGCACCGAGGCGTAGAAGGCCCTCCCATTATAGTGGAGTAGATGCCCATAAAAATGCCTGGATGTTTCCCTGTCACTATTTACAGAAATCTTTACTTATGTTTATAACCTTTGCTTCAACAATTTCACTTCTAGGAATTTATAAAAATAATGAAACTAATATCACAAATGAAGCCACTCATTTTAGTATCATTTGAAAAGCAAAGTAGCCCATAAGCTTGGTAACACTTAATACTCATTGCTACCCAGCATTCGGGAGGCAGAGGCAGGTGGATCTCTGTGAGTTTGAGGCCAGCCTGGGCTACAGAGTGAGTTACAGGAAAGGCACAAAGCTACATAGAGAAACCCTGTCTTGAAAAACCAAAAAAAAAAAAAAATACTCATTGCTAGATGACTAATCTAAAATACACTCTAACTGAAATTAGTGGAGTAGAGCTTGTTGGAGGAAAGGTAAATGGTGTTTTTGCTTGTGTGTGTAGGTTCATTGAGCAGAATACTTACAATACTTCTTGTAGGGTTGTGAGGTTAAAGATCACTTAAAGTTTTACTTCAGACTTTCCTGTACGTTCTGTAGTGTGTAAGATTTTCTTGTATAGCAAGGAAAGGAAAACAATGGGAAAGAAATGTAGACAGATGTTTAAACGCCCCTGTCCAGGCAGAAGTTGTAGACAGATGTTTAAACACCCCTGTGCAGGCAGAGGTTGATGACTCTTTGCCACTGCAGAGAGAGGGGCCGTTCCTTTTCCCTTCCCTCTAACCTTTACCCTTTTATTTTTCCGTGACTAGATTAAGTATTGTCCATGGCTAGATTTGTTAGATGTCCCTCTGAGCTCCAGAGAAAGCCATGTGCAACCTGTATTTCCAGAGAACTAAAACTCCAGACAAGTTAATGAGAGAAGAAAAAAGCCAGGCCCCAAAGATGTCTGCTTGTCATTGAGCTGTAATTTCTTTCCCCAATTACTTCTCTTCTGCCAGCTGGGCTATGTGTCCCGGTGCCTAACCCGGGAGACCTTCTCCATTCAATACTCTGTGCATGAACAATAACTCACTCCTGAAGAAGTACTCCCCTGGTCCCAGAAAGGAGCATGGATGTGAGCTGTGCACAGTGAAGATCTTATGTGTGTGCACATGCACATGTTACAAGCATGCTCTCTTGATTAACTAAAGGTATTTACTATGAAGACAGAACATTTCATGCTGATTCTGAGATATAATATTTCATGCTCATTCTAAATATAACCAGAGACGCTACTTTAAAGGAATGTTTATCTCATTTTCTATTTATTACATTCCAGTATAATTAATATTCTATCCAGACCTGCAGTCAGGATGTACTGAAATACAGTACATGCTATACCAAAATGATAATTTATAATATAATCAATAACAAGTTCACAGTTATGTGTATTATATTCTACCTTCTAAGTTGGATCTAAATTCCTTAGGGTAATAGTGTATTGGTTAGTTTTATGTCAACTTGACACAGCTAGAGTCATTGGGAAGAGTGATTCTCAGTTGAGAAAACGCCTTCCAAAGCTTGGCCTGTGAAGGTCTGCAGGCAGCTCTGTCTTGCTAAAGCTGTGCTATTGGGGGTCATTGGTAGGAGGTGCTTGATGGAACCTGTGGTGATATTGTGCCCCCCAGTATATTGTGCCCTAATAAACTTATCTGGGATCAGAGAACTCAGAACAGCCACTAGACAGACATAGAGGCCAGAAAATGGTGGCACTCACACCTTTAATCCTCACATTCTGGAGGCAGAGATCCATCCAGATCTCTGTGAGTTCAAGGCCACACTGGAAACCACCAGGCATGGTGACTCACACCTTTAATCTCAGGAAGTGATGTCAGGAAGCAGAAAGGTATGTAAGGCGTGAAGACCAGGAACTAAGTTTGTTAAGCTTTCAGGCTTCAGAGCAGCAGTTCAGCTGAGATCCATTCAGATGAGGACACAGAGGCTTCCAGTCTGAGGAAACAAGATCAGCTGAGGAATTGGCGAGGTGAGGTTAGCTATGGCTTGTTCTGTTTCTCTGATCTTTCAGCATTCACCCCAATACCTGGTTCCGGGTTTGTTTTTATTAATAAGACCTTTTAAGATTCGTATAACAGGAACCAAAGGAGGAAAGGGGTTCTTGTCCAGGTTCTGAGTGTTTTTTGCTTTTCTGAAGGTCCCTTGTCTTGTCTTCTCACTACAGTTTGGCATCCAGCAGGATATTTCTTTCTTTTTTATTGAAAATTTTTTTCACACAATGTATTCTGATCATAATTTCCCCTCCCTAAACTCCTCCCAGATCCTCCCCACCTGCCCACCCCCCAACTCTATACTCTTTCTCTCTAGAAAACAAATGAGCAGGCAAACAAAACAAGTGAAACAGAACAAAACAAAACAAAACAAAAGCAAAGAAAACACACACACACACACACACACACACACACACACACACACACAGACCCATAAAAACACAAAATCAAAAACCATAATATACAAGCAAAAGACCAGTAAGACAACAAATGCCCAGACAAAGAAATACGGGACAAAGTCTACAAATACATAATTGAATTCCTTTTGTGTTGGCCATCTACTTTTGGGCGTGGGGCCTACCCTTAAGTATGGTTAATTTGCCCAGTGAGACTCCATTGGAGAAAACTATTTTCCTTTGCAAGTGCATGTCACTTGGAGATAGCTTCTTGGATAGGGATGGGGGCCGTGTTTAGCTCCCCTTCTCAGCGCTGGGACTCTGAGTTGAACTTGTACAGGTCCTGGGCATGCTGCTGTAGTCTCTGTGAGTTTGTGTGTGCATCAGTGCCATTACCACACTTCTCAGCCTTGGGTTGGATGGCACTTAACTCTGTTTTATTTATGTCGCTGTTATTGTTTTAGTCCCAGAGACAGTGGCTTCTATTTGTGTCTGCTGTTTATCTAGTCCTCAGAGAGCTCGTTTCTCTTAGTAGGCACTACTCCTTTGTGTAATGTTTTTCTCGTCAAACTATTTCCTATAAGACCCCAAACTGCAGCCATAACATATATTCATTATTTAGATCTAGACAGACTGCCATTAGCAAGTTGATGCTTGTTCTCAATAGTGAGAATTTGTAGTGCTTAAACAATGGAAATAAATTAGTTAACAATTGACATACTTTTAAAGCAATGCTGAAATAATCACAATAGATTTGTCTGCAGGGAATATGATGAAATTTGAGTCATCTTCAAGTTTCATCTCTGTTGCTTATTTTTTGTGTGATTTTTGGGAGGAGGACCTAATCTTTCCATTACTCTGCTTTGTTAACTAAAAATACCTAACTCTGAAAACAAAACAATTCAAGGGTAAAAATTATGTCAAAATTGATAGACAATATCAATAGAGATTCCGAAATTGTCTTAGTCACTGTTCTACTGCTGTGAAGAGACATCGTGACCAAGGCAACTTTTATAAAAGAGAGCATTTAACTGAGGGCTTTCGTACTGCTTCAGAGGCTCAGTCCATTATTATCATGGTGGGGAGCATTATAGGGGGCAGGCATGGTGCTGGAGAAGGAGTTGATACATCCTGGTCTACAAGCAGAGAGGAAGAGACTGGGCTTGGCATGGCCTTTTCAAACCTCAAAGCTCACCCTCAGTGACACACTTTGTCCAACAAGGCCACATCTCTTAATCCTTCTAATCATTTCAAATAGTGTCACTCCCTGGTGACTAAGCATTCAAATACATGAGCCTATGGGTACCATTCTTATTCAAACTGCCACACTGAAAATTTAAAATGCACCTATATAAAAATAAATACAATAACATGAAAATGTGGAGTATTAACAATAGAAATTCATGGTATGGATTTAACAGGAAAACACCAAAAAAAAAAAAAAAACCAGTGTGAATTAAAAGATTAGCTAAATCTGTTCTCCTCTGTAGAATAAAAAGTACAGAGAAAAACAAAACAAAACAAAACAAAACAAAAAACAGCAAGTAAATAGAGCTTTAAGGACAAGTAGTGACTGCTGCAAAAATGTAGCAGACACATAGTCTCACAGAGAAAGGAGAAAGAGAAAATAGAACAGAATTTGTCAAGATGATGACTAAATACATACATGTTTATAGATACCCGGCAGACTCCAAAAAGATAAATATTGGGAGTATAATTCTTAGGCATATCATATTTAAATTGCTGAATATCAATGACAGAAAATCTTGAAAAGAGACAAAAATGGCTTATTCTCTATGGTAACAGCAACACTGGTGGTAACCAGACCCAGGGAAGAGCTGAACTCAGGGAATAGGGTCTCCAAAGTATTGAAAGGAAAAGAAAGGTCAACAGAACTCTGTCCTCAGTGAAAGTATTATTAAAACCAAAAGTGAGATAAAAACATGTTCAGTGAAGTGAGAACAGAAATCCGTCACCTCAGGGCTACAGCAAGGACACTACAGAGTGCCGAAGACAGAGAGCCCGACACTGAAGAATCCCAGCTGCAGTTATGAACGAAGGCCAGCAGAAATCCAGAACTTAGTTTCCTTTGGATTTGAATAAAGTATATAAAATTAAGGAAGACAGAATTTATTGTTTGTACAGATCTAAAAATGTATGAAAATGAGCACTCATGACTCTCTGCCTCCTCTTTGGGCAAGCTTCTGCAGCCATGACATTACAACCTTGGTAGACCTAACCCTTGACTGGGAGCCCAAGTCAACTGCCTTCCTTTCAAACACACACTCTCACATGCACACTGTAAGATGAAGGAGGAAGTAAGTGGAATCGTTCTGTGATAGTTTTTTATATCTACCCAAAGCAGAAAACATTAGTTCTAACAATAGTGTTCCAAATTTAAGGTGAATAGTACAATTCCCAAGGGAGCCAGGCAGACATAAACTCAAATGTTCAGAAAAAGTTAGAACACAATAGCTTGACTCTTCAGTTACTCTTAAGTAAGAAGGAGAGGGAAAGACAGATTAATGGGAAGTGAGCAGTAAAATGGCAGACCTCGGCAGTAACAAGCAATTGACTATAAAGGAGTTAAGCACTCAGTGAAAAGGCAGACACTGTCAGACCCAGGTAAGCTCCTGTCCCACCCTCCCACCCAGGACTGGTGATTGAGCCTGTGGCCTCATGCATGCTAGGCAAACACTCTGCACCTGAGCCACATCCCAGCCTGGTTCCTGCTTCCCACTTAAAAACAAAACCCCCAAACAAGAAAAATCCACAAACAAACAAAAAACCATACTACCAACGCCGCCGCCGCCACCACCACCTTCTATATTGAGAAAACATCATTAAGTCATCCACACTGGCTTTGAACTCTTGTGCAGCCCAGGCAAGCCTTGAAAGTGTCCTGCTTCAGTCTTCTGAGCAGTTAGGATGACAAGCTTGCATTAGCAAGCTGGCCTTGTGAGCTTGCCACAGAGGGTGGTACTAGTGCCCACATGCTGTTCTCAGAGAGTGACCATGGACCAGAGGTCTGGACTGTGTGTAGGCAGGAGTGGCCACAGCTCTGAATCCCAGGGCAGCCACAGTACGTTGTTCAAGGAAGCTGGAGCCTGAGGCTGGGCGTGCGCAGAGCACGGTGGTTCCAGGGTCTAGGCTGCACGCGTGTGGGTTTCAACAGCAACTGTGTTATCTCGCGTGCTGGCACCAACAGAGGGGCTGAAGTAGGGCTGAAGGGGCAGAATCATTGTGGCACCCAGTCTGAAACCTGGGCGGGGTCGAGGCAGGAGGCAGCTCTCGTAGCTAGCTGAGTAGCATCTCCTTTGGGGTGCCTGAGGGGCGGAATACAGCAGCAGCTTCCTTTCTGGAGTTCACCGTGGGAAACTAAAGGTGGTGTCCAGTTCACTGCAGAGCAGGCAGCAGGAGTCACAGTGAGCAACATTACTAGAGGCTGGTGTGAGAGCTGTAGGGAGTCCTCAGCTGTTGTGGCGTAGTGACCTCCTCAGGGGCAATGGCTAGAGTGGGCTAGGAGTCTGCAACGGACTCCGGGACTCTGCGGTGTGATGTGTGGTTGAGGGCTGTGAGCCTGAGCTTTTTGTCCCCGAGTAAGGCCGAGGTCCCTGCCAAGCAGCCCTGCCCGCGTCCTGCTCTCTAGTTCGTCAGCTTTTGCTCCATTGTGTTTTGTGTTGCTCTCTGCTTTTAATTGGACTCCTGAGCTCCACCTAGCTACTTTTGTTCCTGGTTAGCTGTCGTGTTTTTGTTTTGTTTTTTTTAACACAAAGGCTGGCAACACCTATTGTGCCATATTGGCTGTGTCAGCTTTCAACTGTAAGTTTGAAAAGAGATTGGACAGTTGCTGAATTGGAAAAACACCTGGAAAAGCGGCTTTCTCGCTTTCTCAGAACAGAGTCAAGGTGGGCTGATGAGAAGGCTCGTGGCTCAGGAGATAAAGGTGCTTACCCCTCTGGGACCCATGGCAGTGGAAGGAGGCAACTGATTCCCACAATTGTCTCTTGACCTCCGTATGTGCATCTGTCATATGGGTTTATGTGTCTGTGCACACACACACACACACACACACACACACACACACACACACACCACAAGCACATATAAACATAAATAAAAATAAATATAATAAAAACTATCAAACAGGTCTTAGATGAAACAGAAGATATGAATAACATATCCATCTGATATTAAACATTTTAAAATAAAAATTTCCAGCAAAGTAAGCAAACTATAGGCCCAGGTGTTCCAACAGTCTCAAATTTGTAAGGAATTAAAGTGTTAATCATTCATGACACACAGTAGTTTCAAGTCTGTATGGGAGTAACCAATCGCTTTCAGATTGAAACTGAAACCTGTTCACAGGAGGTAATTCAAGCCTGGAACTCAACCTGGTCAAAAGTTTGCACCTGGGGATGTCCTAAGTCCTAGTGAGGATGCCACAGTTATTGTTTTGCTAAAAGGACATGATGCGTCCATCAAATTGCCTTGTATTCATTATGTTTAGCCTCATCTGTTCATCCTGCTTCCCACTGTGGGCAGAGAAGGTCTCTCTGCTGTGGGCAGTAACAGCAGCAGAGATGCACAACTAGTCAATGTGCTGAGAACGTGTGACCGGCCACAAACGGAATGCCTCTGTCACCCTCTCCATGGCTAACAGAACACCGTGAAGAGAAGCTGAAGAGAGCACAGAGCAGGAGGATGGCATGGGATCTCATGAGATGCTGTCTTCTGGGCACTACACAGTTCACTACACTTGTGAACTCACAACAGTTGTGATTACTTGACAAGACCTGCACAAGACTGAGTCCATCAGCATTCTCTTGCGCCCTGGGGAGAGACCCATAGTCATCCCTGTGCAACACATTACAACAACAACTACAACAACAACAAAACTTGAAAAACACCTGTCATGAACAGTGACAGTAGATATAAAAATGTAAAAAAAAAAACAAAATGAAATAAAATCCATTGCTGAACAAAAATGACAAAAATGTCATTATTATTTGTTGAGTCTAGTTATTTCCAGGGGATATAAAAATCAGTTTAACATTGAAATCTGAAAAAAAAGTGAGTATGTGTGTGTACACGAGCATTTGCACACATGCGTATTTAACCACATCCTACTGAATAAAACTGATGATATATAAATGATTCTGCCAATGGATGCAGAAAAAGCATTGAACAGAATCCAACTTGGTGCTCTCAGTCCTTGTATGCTTTTGTGCTCTAGGTTTCCCTTACACCTGCTGTTTAGCTGGTCCACTCCACATAGGCATCCTCATTGCCCCTAAATGCTGTTTCCAGTCTTCACCACAGGCCCTCTTCTCCTTTTGTACCATTCTTCCGGGGATATGCGTCCATGGCCTTAATTTCCACATGCCTTTACTACTTTAGGCAAGCAATCTCTAATTCCAGACTCACTCAGATATAAACAACTGTTTGTTTTGAGTTCTCTATTTGTATATTTTCACACTCAATATATTCCAGTATAAACTTTATTTATTTGTGTATTGATTTTCAGAGACAGAATCTTATTTAGCCCAGACTAGCCTTGAACTCTCCATGTAAATGAGATGGATTCGAACTCCAGATCCTCCTACTTCCGCCTCCACAGTTCCAGGATAACAGCCACTGTACTTGGCTTCAAAGTTAAACTCTTCATTCAGATGTACCCTGCCTGCCTACAAAATCCTTTATCTCGAGTTCTTTTTAACTTTTTACCAAGAGCTGTTATAACCCATAGCTGCTGAAGCCAATGGCATTACCAGCCCTACTGAATTTGCCAGCAGGTACTGTAGTTTACACCTCTGCTCTCAATTCTTCCTCTCTGCATTGGACGACATCACCTCTTGTAGCATCTCCCACCTACATGGATGCTGGAGGGTACTCACTGGATTTCCCTCTTGTTCCTACCAGCCTGCATTGATCCAATACTCATAATTTTAAAGACTCTAATTTCTGCTGATTATTTTATAAATACAATGTATACTCTCAAACCTTGGTGTTTACTGTCTCAAGGGGTCCTTGTTCTCTTTAATCTAATAAATCAATATTTCTAACACCCACAATATCTTATATGAAGGCTTTAATTTTTGTCAAACATGCTGTCTCTTTAATACTTTAAGGAAGCTAGTAATAGGCACTGAAATAAAACTGGGCTCATTCTTGTCTGTTCTCTAATACACAAGGAGCAGTGAGTCTACGCTCCTTGTAAATGGTTTTCACGTGTGTGACATACTAGGATGAGGCATCTTTTTTGAGATGCCTCTGCTGGTTTTCTATATTAATGCACAAGAGGCCTTCTTGGAAAGGGGTAGAAGATAGAATCTGACTTCATGAGAAAAGGAGAGGGCCAATGATAGAGCAGATATGAGGCTGAATTCAAAAGAAAGTAGAAGAAAAGAGAAGAAACAGCGAGATTGGATTATAGCAGAGATGTTTGCATGCTATCACAGGGGAATTTCATAAAAATACTTAGCTTCTTGGGAACAGAGTTAGTATGGAATAGAGAACTAGTAAGATCCAAAGTCAGCAGGGGGCAGAGGAGAGGTGACACAGTGGACTTGGCTGTTCTGGGCTTCAGATGGGGAGGAGGTCTTGAGAGGAAGTCCAGTCAAGACAAAAGTGTGATACTGCCATCTCTCTGACAACAGAGCCTATGGAGTTCTGAGTGACACCACAGTGTGACCTGTGCAATATTCCACTGCTGACCTGGAGCCGAAGGCACGTAGGTCCACTCCATCTGGAGGAAGCATTAAAGTGAAGAACAACGTTTAGCACATCCTAGGTAGTATCCTAATCCAAATGAGGTGAGACTGCAGAGTAAGTGTGGGAGAACCCTAGGTACCAGGCAGCTCTTCTAGGTACAGAAACAGCAAGATGTGCACAACATTTTCAGGAAAATCGACAAATTAGAGACCAGTATATTAAGCTAAACAAAGGAGACTCCAGAAGACAAATGCCACATTTTCTTTTATATGTAGAATACCAATTTAAAATTATATATAGAAAACAAATTTCCCACAAAGTACTGGGATAGAAGGTTATTCCATTACACCCGGCTTCCACCCATATCAGGTGTGTGTAAGTGTGTGTGTGTGTGTGTGTGTGTGTGTGTGTGTGTGTGATGAAAATAGAAAGGGGATCATGAGAGGGATGAGAAACTCAAGGAGGAGGAGAAGAGGGGAAAGATGAGGATAATGGAATGTGTATGACATGAAAGCTGAGGGGAGACTCTTTGGAGGAAGAAAGAAAACCAGGAAGGGACAATAGGGAGGTCCCAGGAAGGGCAGTTTGGGAGCAGAACAAATCAGAAGTAAGTATAACAATACATACGCATGAAAATGCCATTGCTTCGTATGCTGGTAAAAACTAGTAAAAACCAATAAGAACTGTGTATTTTGAAGGAGGATGCTTAAAGAGAGGAATAACATTGAAAACATCAGTTCCATGAGGATTTTGATGCTTTAGCCTGAGACAACATTAACTCTGAATAGTTTCAGGCTGAAGGCCAAGTTAGAGTCTATAAAGCTCTCTGGGAGGGACTCACCAATTAACTAGCACTTTTATTTAGAGACAGCTACTAAAGCAAAGTGAATGCAGACCTGCTGAGAAATAAAAATGAAATTTGAGTTGTATTTAGCAGCCCATGATCCATCTGTGCCAATCACATCAAGATACAAAGATATAAATCCTACGAGGAGACCAAGTCCACAGTGTCAGTCCTGAGGCCCCCATCACCTCCTCAGTGAAGGTGGCTGCAGGCACTGAATGCCAACGTTGCTGAAGTCATGGCATGTTCACAGATTTGCCAACAGGTAATTTGTGCAAGCTCTAACTTCTTGATCTCTGAGTAATTCCCCAACACAGAAACGATGCCATTGTGGTATTTTGGAAGGTGATTGTGTCTGTATCATGTTTAATAGTGTTATACAATACCATCAGATAATACTGTTAGGGTTGCACATGGTGTTCTTGTAAATTCTTAAGAAATGATGCTTCTCAGGGCTGGAGAGTGGCACTACAGTTAAGAGCACACCCTGCTCTCTCAGAGGGTACATGTTTGGCTCTAGTCCCCATTAGTTCAGGCATCAGGACTTGGGGTAGTGGATGGTGCGGTGAATGAAGGCCACACATGTGCTGTAAGGATGTCAGGAATACTGATGAGCTCTCACTTTGGAAATGAATCCTATTGTATGAACCCTTATAGTCTGTTACCAGAAGAGATCTTCACAAGTTTTAGGATGTATACAGAGATTATCTTTTAAAATTGCCATGACAATATGTCTTATAAACAAGACCTCAAAATATTTCACAAAATGTAAATTGAAATTGGATTATTTGAATACATGTATAGCACAACTGCTTTATCTTGTGTCAGTTGTAACAAGGAGAGCACCAGTTCTATTTTTCTTAAAGCAACCCCCTAAGTCGGAGTCTGATAGTACCTGAGGTGCTAGTCCAGCAGTAATGTCGTAGGCTCCAAATAAAACCACTGAAGTGCCGGGCGGTGGTGGCGCACGCCTTTAATCCCAGCACTCGGGAGGCAGAGCCAGGAGGATCTCTGTGAGTTCGAGGCCAGCCTGGGCTACCAAGTGAGTCCCAGGAAAGGCGCAAAGCTACACAGAGAAACCCTGTCTCGAAAAAAAAAAAAAAAAAAAAAAAAACCACTGAAGTAAATCTTCATGCCCTGCTAATTTCACATTCAACATGTAGGAATATATTTAGCAAGGGAGTAGATTTTTATAAGCAACGAGATATACTAGTCATTATTTGAAAGCTGGTAAGATTTGCATTTAGTAGAAGGAAGGGGGAAGGGACCTCAAGAGGGCAACCCAAACCAGAAATCAGGACTGAGTAAGTCAACACCAAGTTCAGTTTCAGGTGGGTTTGTCATGGAAATCCAAGGTGGGGTGAAGGATGAAGCTCTTGGCTTCCTAAGTGCACAGGAGTGTTGGCCATGCCCGAGTTGGTCAGGGAGGGAAGATAAGATTCAGCTATGTTTTTATCTGTCATCTTATTAGGACTCTTTCTTAGGCTGTTTTCCTGGCCCTTTCTTTTTGGCTTGAAAGTTAGATATTGCAAGGCTTGAACCCTGGGCCATGGATCCATCTATCTATAGTTAGATTTTGCAAGGCTTCAGCACTGGGTCATGGATCCTCCTATCTATAGTTAGATATTGCAAGGCTTCAGCACTGGGCCATGGATCCTCCTATCTATATTCTTTCCAGAGTCCCATCACTTTGTATATTCTTATATTGTGATAATTCCTAAGTGCACTCTCCCCATTGAACTGCTCTGCTAAACTTAGGTAGGTCTATGTTTCTACTAACTAGTCATTCCTATTATGGAGTAAAAATCTCACATGTAAATGGCCCCATGTGTAGCCATACACAAATAAACTTTGTCTCATTCCTTTTATTAACAATAATACCTCAATATTGCATGTTAGAAATGATTCTTCAGGACTGGCACTCAGTAGTAGAGTGTTTGCCTAGTATTCACAAAGACTTAGGTCTAGTTCCCAGTGCTAAACGCTTGTGTGCACACAGGCACACGCGCGCGCACACACACACACACACACACACACACACACACACACACACACACACACACATTGATTTTGCTATGGACTTGTGTGGATTAGGGATGTTTATTCCACCCTGTATTCCTATTTTCTTAAGTGTTTTAAATCACAAACAAGTCTGCATTTTATTAACTGTGCTTTGGCATCATTTCAGATCGATCCATAATTTCCCCCTCCAGTTTTAAGGAACATAACAAAAAGGTAGAGCTTGCTTTCCGGCTGTTAAGCCATCCTTGCATTAGTGGAGCAAACTGAATTTGTTCAGTAAATTCAATCTGTTTAGTTTGAAGTTTTTGTATTTTTTTGTTGTTGTTGTTTTGAGGCAAGGTTTCTCTGTGAAGTAGTCCTGGTTGTCCTGGGACTCACTCTGTAGACCAAGCTGGCCTTGAACTCACAGATTCTCCTGCCTCTGCCTCCCGAGTGCTGGGATTAAAGGCGTGCGCCACCACTGCCCAGTCAGATTTTTTTTTTTTTAATTTTGCAATACAATTCAGTTCTACATATCAGACACGGATTCCCTTGTTCTCCCCCCTCCCGCCCCCCTCACCTTCCCCCCAGCCCACCCCCCATTCCCACCTCCTCCAGGGCAAAGCCTCTCCCGCGGACTGAGATCAACCTGGTAGACTCAGTCCAGGCAGGTCCAGTCCCCTCCTCCCAGGCCGAGCCAAGCGACCCTGCATAGGCCCCAGGTTTCAAACAGCCAACTCATGCAATGAGCACAGGACCCGGTCCCACTGCCTGGATGCCTCCCAAACAGATCAAGCCAATCAACTGTCTCACCCATTCAGAGTGCCTGATCCAGTTGGGGACCCCTCAGCCATTGGTTCATAGTTCATGTGTTTCCATTCATTTGGCTATTTGTCCCTGTGCTTTATCCAACCTTGGTCTCAACAATTCTTGCTCATATAAACCCTCCTCTTTCTCGCTAATTGGACTCCCAGAGCTCCACCCGGGGCCTAACCATGGATCTCTGCATCCAGATCCTTCAGTCGTTGGACGGGGTTTCTAGCACGACAATTAGGGTGTTTGGCCATCCCATCACCAGAGTGGGTCAGTTCGGGCTGTCTCTCGACCATTGCCAGCAGTCTGTTGTGGGGGTATCTTTGTGGATTTCTGTGGGCCTCTCTAGCACTTTGCTTCTTCCTATTCTCATGTGGTCTTCATTTACCATGGTCTCCTATTCCTTGTTCTCCCTCTCTGTTGTTGATCCAGCTGGGATCTCCCGCTCCCCCAAGCTCTCTTTCCCTCGACCCTCGCCCTTCATTACCCCCACTCACATTCAGGCTGTTCATGTAGATCTCATCCATTTCTCCGTCCTTGGGTGATCCCTGTGTCTTTCTTGGGGTCCTGTTTTCCAGGTAGCCTCCCTGGTGATGTGAGTAGCAGACAAGTCATCCTTGTTTCATGTCTAGTATCCTCCTATGAGTGAGTACATACCATATTTGTCTTTCTGAGGCTGGGTTGCCTCACTCAGGATGATTTTTTTCTAGATCCATCCATTTGCTTTTGTTTTTGATTGCAGAAAAACCACAAATTTTCTTCATTTCCCCATGATATTGGTGATAATTTTTTTCTTTACTATTTTGGGATTAATTGTTGAAAGTATTGACTGTCAAGAATATCATCAATAAGATTACTCAGGTTTGCTGTTCCATTTTAATTTTTTAAAACTTTTATTGATTCTTTGTGGATTTCAGATCATGTATTCTGATCCCACTCATCTCCCTGTCCCCTTGCATCTGCCCACCCTCTGCCCTTCAACCTCCTCCCAAATCAAAACCAAATTTAAAAGAAAAACCAAAAACCAAATAAAACAAAGAAACAAAACAACAACAACAACAAACAAAAGAAAGAAAAAAGAGAAGAACCTGGTTGTGGAGGCTGTAGTGCGGCCATTGAGTCACACGGTGTTTACTGTTTAGTCCATTCGTCTCTATTTGCAGGTGTTCATTGCCGTGAGGCCTCTGGCTTCTGCTACCCTAGGGATAATGGGCTCTCGCCAGGGCTCCTCTTGGGTAGCCTGTTGTTGTCCTGTGTTGTGGAGAGCCTGAAGTTTTGGAGCTGTAGGTTTGTCTCCTTCACATGCTCCAGAAGTTCATTCATGAGGTGGGTGTCGGGGTGAGCTAACTCATAGCTCTGATTCTGGGCCTGGGTGGTAGCTGGGCTGCTCAGCCCACCAGCTTCCCCTCATCATCACTAACCAGGTGAGGTCTGCAGCACTGAGCTATCTCACTCAATGCAGCCTGCAGCAAGGAGCAGGGCCAGTTCTGCTCTCAGGTCCTCAGATCCTGCTCAGCTGGCACTACCAGAGCCAGCTCTACTGCTTTGCCCAGGTACAGGGCCCTCTCTCCTGATTGTTGTAGGGGGAGTATGGGGGCGTGGTCGGCTCTCCTGCTCTCACACCCTCAGGGCTGGCTCACCTGCATTCCTGACAACAGGGTCAGCTCCAGCGTGCTGTCTAGGCAGGGTGCAGGGCCTGCTCTCCTGTGTGCTGCAGCTGGTGAGGGTCAGGGCTAGTCCTCCCACCCTTGCAGCCCCAAGGCCGGCTCTTTCACCTGCCGCAGGTGGTAATAGGGGAGGGAGGGCACTTTTCTTCCACCCATGCCACCACCTGCCCTCAGGGTCAGCTCACCTGAGTTGCCAACCACAAGGTCATCTCTAGTGTGCTGCCCAGGTGAGGTGCATGCCTGTGGTGAGGTGTGGGGCCAACTTTCCCAGGGGCCAGCTCTCCCCTGAGGGATGGGGTCAGCTCTCCTGCTGCGGTATCCAGCAAAGGGCATGGCCAGCTATCCCAGGGCCAGTGAAGGGTGGGGCTGGCTCAGCACAGCATAGTTCCAGTGACATGCCCACCCCCCCTGCCCCGGCTAACATGGGCCATGGACATCACCATAGACCTAGCTGCAGCAGGACCATGGACCCAGACATGGCCCTCGGCTGCAGCCTGGGCTGGGATGTCCCCATGGCCCCGGCAGTGAAATGGTCTTCAGACACCCACATGGTCTCAGGTAGCTGATCAGACCCTGGTCATCCACATGGCCCTCAGTGGTAACAGGATCCCCGGACATCAATTCAGACCTGGGCTGCTATAAGGCCATGGACCCAGACATGGCCCTCGGCAGCAGCCCTGGCCAGGATGACACTATGCCCCAGGGTGACAGTGCTGGCCACCAGATCAGCATAGCCCTGGTGGCAGCATGGCTCTTGGACACCCTCATGGCCTGGCATCTGTGTGGTCTTTGGTGGCAATATGGGCCATAGATATCAATACAGACTCTGCCTGTGGTAGGACCACAGACCCATACATGGTCCTAGGCAGCAGCTTTGGCCAATACATCACCATGGTCCCAGGTGGCAGTGCAGGCCCCTCAAATTGGCATGGCCCCCATGACAGTTTGGCCCTAGGACACTAACATGGCCCCAGGTGGTGATCCAGACCCCCAGCATCTGTGTATCCTTCAATGGTCTCAAGAGCTACAGACATCATCACAGACCCTGACTGTGGCAGGGCCACAGACCCAGACATGGTCCTTGGCATTAGCCCTGGTCTGGAAGATACCATCACTCCAGGTGACAGCACTGGCCACTCGCCCAGGTTTATAGCCTAGACCCTGGGCATCCACATGGCTTTTGGTGGCCATATGAGACAGAGTCATCAACATAGACCCTGGCTGTGGTAGGGCAATGGACCCAGACATGGCCTTTGGCAGGAGCCTATGCCAGGATGTCACCATGGCTGCAAGTGGCAGCATAGGCCACGTAGATTGGCATGACCCCTGTGGCAGCACTGCCCTCAGATACCAACGTGACCTCAGGTGGTAGCTCAGACTGCAGGCCTCTGCGATGACAGGGACCACAGACATCAACCCAGGCCCCTCAGCTACTTCAGGGACTCAGAAAAAGACCTGGCCCTTGGCTATAGCCCAGGTCTGGACATCATCTTGGACTCGGGTGGCTAGCAGGACATTCACATCAGCCTGTTCCTCACTACTCTCAATTCTTCAGATCTGTCTCTCTCCACAGCTCATGAACCATTCTGCCTCTCTCTCTTCCATTTCCCCACCGTGTACTCGCTCACCATGATGGTGTTGTCTGTGTCCTCTGCCAGCTCAGGCCTCCATGGCAACTCTCTAAAGGAAAGCACTTATTTGGGGCTGGCTTACAGTTTCAGAGGTTTAGCCTGTTCTCATGCTGGTGGAGAACACGGCAGCATGCAGGCAGACATGGTACTGGAGAAGGAGTTTGGAGTTCTGAATCTGGATCCACAGCAGCAGGAAGAGTCTTGTTGCTCCTTCTAAGTCAAGTACAGCTGGTTTTATGTTCAAAAGATTTTTCTATTGGATATAAATTTTATTTTCATGTTTTAAAATATCCATCTGTTACTATTTAAAGATCTGTAGCATCTGTTAGTGTGACCATTTTTTGAAGTCCTCAAGTTGCTAATTTATTTTTCCTTTTCTAAGGGACATTTCAATTTTACTAATCTTTCAAAAAGAAAACAATTTTACTTCATTAACAGTAATTTGTTTCCATATTCTAACATTTTCTTCTTCTGGATCTGGGAAGGCCCAGAGATGATGCAGAGGGTTTCGGTAGCAGGAGGCTCAGCTCAGACAAAGGAGTAGTGAGGACAGATAGTCCCTGCTTGGTTGCTAGATGCAGGTTTCCTAAGTTGAGGATAGCCTGGAGTCTGTCAGCTTTGAGCCTCAAGTGAGTATGTGGATCAACACCGATCTTCCACTACTGTAGAACCTGAGAATCTGAAGGTTCAGGGGTGTGTGTGATACCCACAGTTCTGTCCCTCCAGCGGGGTGATTAATATTCAGGGGTCTTGAAAATGTGGAGGTAGGCATGGTTTCACTTGGAGATACACTCAGCTAAAGCATGAGCTACTTCAGGGAGTGTGATCTGGGGACTCTCGTGTGGCAGTAGGACCTTTCCAGCCCATACAGATCCTATCTCAAAACAAGGAAAAAAGGAAAATGCCAGCTCAGCCACAAGGGTAGAAACAAATAGAATTGGATTACATAAGTCAGCAAAGCATGGAATGATATCTTTTAAGTTCTGAAAGCAAATAACTGTCAGTCAAGATTGTTATATCCAGCACACATATCTTTAAAGTTGACAGAGAGATAAGGGCATTTCAAGACAAGCACAAAATATGGCAGTTCATGACTGGAAGCCAGAAGCTCAGAAGACACTTAAAGGAATAGTATACACAAAGGAGAAAGAAAGTCTCAAGCACAAAACACATATCTCATAAGAGAACTATACTGGCCATTGGGACCCAGGCCCTGGGACACAGCCAGTTCACGGGAACTCCTACCCAATTCTGCCCCAGTTGCTGGCCAGCAGGGAAAACTCCCTGCTGCCAGGATCCCCCACCAAAACCCCCCATTGGACCCTGCAATCTACAAGACCCACGCCTACCCCAATACCAATCTGCCTGCAATCCCAGTAACTTCCTGAGACAAGGAATCCACCAGCTCTCATTGGACCAAGAGTGGCTTCCTGAGACACAGAATCTGCCAGCTCTCACGTTCAAGAGAGGCTTCCCGAGACATAGAATCCACCAGTTCTGACTGAACCAAGAGTCTGATAAGACCAAGAGTGACTCCCTGAGTCACAGAATCAGCTATCTTGGATTGGGCCAAGTGCAGCTCCCTGAGATTCAGAATCTGCCAGCTCCAATTAGACAAAGAGCTAAGATTGGACCCAAAGGAGCCCTCGGGGACACAGACACAACAAGCACAGAGTGGACCAATAGCAGCTCACTCAGACACAGGCACCTCTTGCACTGATTAGAGGAAGAGATGGGCAGACATCAGTGCAAAAATACATACAACAGAATAAAGAGCAATATGGCATCACCAGAACCTAGCCCTCCTCCAACAGTAAGACCTGAACATCACAATGTAGAAGAAGCAGAAGAAAGTGACCTTAAAAATAGCTTCATGAAGATGCTAGAGGTCTTTAAACGGTCTTTAAACAAAAAATGAAAAATTTCTTTAAAGAAATTGAGGAAAAGACAAACAAAAAAAATGGGAAGAAATCAATAAATCCCTTAAAGAAAGCCAAGAAAACCATGAAAAAGCAATTAAACATGTGAAGGAAACAGTTCAAGATCTGAAAATTGAAATAGAAACAATGAAGAAGACACAAACAGAGGGAATGCTGGAAATAGAAAATCTGAGTAAAAGAACAGGAAATACAGATGCAAGCATAACCAACAGAATAAAAGAGATGGAAGACAGAATCTCTAGTGTAGAGGATACAATAGATGAAGTAGATTCGTCAGTCAAAGAAAACACCAAAGCCAAAAAAGTGATAACACAAAATGTCCAGGAAATCTGGGACATCATGAAAAGGCCAAACCTAAGAATAATAGGGATAGAAGAAGGAGAAGAATACCAACTCAAAGGCACAGAAAATATATTTTATTTTGGAATCATGGAAGAAAACTTTCCCAACTTAAAGAAGGAAATACCTATGAGATACAAGAAGCTTATAGAACATCAAATAGACTAGACACCACAAAAAGTCCCCTCACCACATAATAATTAAATCACTAAACACACAGAATAAAGAAAGAATACTAAGAGCAGCTAAGGAAAAAGGTCAAGTGACCTATAAAGGCAGACCCATTAGAATAATACCTGACTTCTCAGTGGAGACTTTGAAAGCCAGAAGGTCCTGGACAGATGTAATGCAGACACTAAGAGACCATGGATGCCAGCCTAGACTAATATACCCAGCAAAACTTTCAATAACCAAAGATAAAGTGAACAAGACATTTCAAGACAAAGCCAGATTTAAACAATACCTATCCACAAATCCAGCCCTACAGAAAGCACTAGAAGGAAAATTCCAACCTAAGGAAGTCAGATACACCCTCGAAAACACAGGAAATAGATAGCCCCACAACAGTAAACCCCAAAGAAGAGAAGCACACAAACACTAACACCAAAAAATAACAGGAATTAACAATCTCTGGTCATTAATATCCCGTAATATCAATGGACTTAATTCACCTATAAAAAGACACAAGCTAACAGAATGAATATGAAAGCAGGACCCATCTTTCTGCTGCATACAGTAAACACACCTCAACTTCAAAGATAGACACTACCTCAGAGTAAAAGGCTGGGAAAAGACTTTCCAATCAAATGAACTTAAGAATCAAGCTGGTGTAGCTATCCTAATATCTACCAAAATAGACTTCAAACTAAAATCGATCAAGAGAGATCGAGAAAGTCATTACATACTCATCACAGGAAAGATCCACCAAGATGAAGTTTCAATTCTGAACATTTATGCCCCAAATACAAGAACACCAACATATGTAAAAGAAACATCAATAAAGCTTAAATCACACATCAAACCCCCACATTAGTAGTGGGAGACTTCAACACCCTACTCTCACCACTGGACAGATCTGCCAGATTGAAACTTAACAGAGAAATAAGGGATCTAACTGATGTTATGACTCAAATGGACTTAATATGTACAGAACATTCCATCTCAACAAAAAAGAATATACCTTCTTCTCAGCACCCCATGGAAATTTCGCTAAAATTGACCATATACTCGGTCACAAAGAAAATCTCAACAGATAGAAAAAATTGGAATAACCTCCTGTATTCTATCGGACCATCATGGTTTAAAGTTAGATTTCAACAACAACAAAAATTACAGAAAGCCTACAATCTCATGGAAACTGAATAATGCTCAACTGAATCACCAATGGGTCAAGGAAGAAATAAAGAAATTGAAGACTTCCTAGCGTTCAATGAAAATGAATGTACTACACACCCAAACTTATGGGACACTATTAAAGCAGTGCTAAGAGGGAAATTCATAGCACTAAATGCCCATATAAAGAAATTGGAGAAATCTCACACTAGTGACTTAACAGCCCATGTGAAAGCTCTAGAACAAGAAGAAGCAAAGTCACCTAGGAGGAATAGATGCCAGGAAATAATCAAATTGAGAGCGGAAATCAGTAAAATAGAAACAAAGAGAACAATTCAAAGAATCAGTGAAACAAAGAGTTGGTTCTTTGAGAAAATCAACAAGATAGACAAGCCCTTATCCAGACTAACCAAAAGGCAGAGAAAGAACATCCAAATTAACACAATCAGACATGAAAAAGGAGATATAACTGACAATGAGAAAATCCAGAGAATCATCAAGTCATACTTCAAGAAACTGTACTCCACAAAAATGGAAAATCTAAAAGAAATGGACAATTTTCTGGATAGGTACCATATACCTAATTTAAATCAAGACCAGATAAACAATTCAAATAGACCAATAACCCCTAAGGAAATAGAAACAGTCATTAAAAGTCTCCCAACCAAAAAACCCCAGGACCAGATGGGTTCAGTGCAGAATTCTACCAGATTTTCAAAGAAGAGTTAATGCCAATACTCTTCAAATTTTTCCACACAATAGAAACAGAAGGAACATTACCAAACTCCTTTTATGAGGCTACAGCTACTCTGATGCCCAAGCCACACAAAGATGCAACAAAGAAAGAGAATTACAGACCTATCTCCCTCATGAACATTGATGCAAAAATACTAAATAAAATATTAGCAAACACACTCCAAGAACACATCAAAAACATTATCCACCATGACCAAGTAGGCTTTATCCCAGGGATGCAAGGATGGGTCAACATATGAAAGTCTGTCAATGTAATACACCATATATACTAACTGAAAGAAAAAAACCACATGATCATTTCACTAGATTTTGAAAAGGCCTTTGACAAAATCCAACACCCCTTCATGATAAAGGTCTTGGAGAGATGAGGAATGCAGGGAACATACCTAAACATAATAAAGGCAATATGCAGCAAGTCAACAGCCAACATCAAATTAAATGGAAAGAAACTCAAAGCATTTCCACTAAAATCAGGAACAAGACAAGGCTGTCTGCTCTCCTCATATTTATTCAATATAGTACTTGAAGTTCTAGCCAAAGCAATAAGACAGCAAAAGGAGATCAAGGGGATAAAAATGGAAAGGAAGAAGACACACTTTCACTATTTGCAGTTGATATAATAATATACATAAATGACCCCAAAAATTCTACCAGAGAACTCCTACAGCTGATAAACATCTTCAGCAATGTGGCAGGATACAAGATTAACTAAAAAAAAATCAGTAGCCCTCCTATATACAAATGATAATTGGGCTGAGAAAGAAATCAGAGAAACATCACCCTTTACAATAGCCACAAAAAATATAAAATACCTTGGGGTAACTCCAACTAAGCAAGTGAAAAAACCTGTATGACGAGAACTTTAAGTCCCTGCAGAAAGAAATTGAAGAAGATATCAGAAAATGGAAAGAGCTCCCATGCTCATGGATAGGTAGTAACATAGTAAACATAGTAAAAATGGCAATCTTACCAAAAGTAATCTACAGATTCAATGCAATCCCCACCAAAATCCCAATACAATTCTTCACAGACCTGGAAAGAACAGTATTCAACTTCATTTGGATAAACAAAAACCCAGGATAGCTAAAAGAGTCCTGTACAACAAAACCACCTCTGGAGGTATCACCATCCCTGACATCAAGTGCTACTATAGAGCTATAGTAATAAATACAGCTTAGTATTGGCATGAAAACCGACCTGTGGACCAATGGATTCGAATTGAAGACCCTGACATTAACCCACACACCTATGAACACCCGATTTTTGACAAAGAAGCCCAAACTGTATAATGGAAAAAAGAAAGCATCTTCAACAAATGGTGCTGGCATAACTGGATATCAACATGCAAACAGATTCATATCTATCACCATGCACAAAACTCAAGTCCAAGTGGATCAAAGACCTCAATATAAATCCAGTTACACTGAACCTGATACAAGAGAAAATAGGAAAATAAATAGTCTTGAATGTATTGACACAGGAGACCACTTTCTAAATATAACTCCAGTAGCACAGACACTGTGAGAAACAATTAGTAAATGGGACCTCCTGAAACTGAGAAGCTTCTGTAAGGCAAAGGACACAGTAAATAAGACAAAACAGCAGCCTACAGAATCGGAAAAGATTTTCACCAACCCACATCTGACAGAGGGTTGATCTCCAAAATATATAAAGAAGACAAGAAACTAGACATCAAAATAACAAACAATCCAATTAAAAAAATGGGCTATAGAGCTAAACAGAGAATTCTCAAAGGAAGAATTTCAAATGGCCAAAAGACATTTAAGGAATTTCTCAACATCTTTAGTCATCAGGGAGATGCAAATCAAAACAACTCTTATACCTGTCATAATGGCTAAGATCAAAAACACCAAAGACAGCTTATGTTGGAGAGGATGTGGAGCAAGGGGAACACTTCTCCACTGTTGGTGGGAGTGCAAACTGGTACAGCCACTTTGGAAATCAGTATGGTGGTTTCTCAGAAAATTGGGAATCAGTCTACCTCAAGACCCAGCTATACCACTCTTGGGCATATACCCAAGGAATGCTTAAGCATACCACAGGGACACTTGCTCAACTATGTTCATAGCAGCATTATTCATAATAGCCAGAACCTGGAAACAGCCTAGATGACCCTCAACTGAAGAATGGATAAAGAAAATATGGTACATATACACAATGGAGTACTACTCAGCAGAGAAAAACAATGACATAATGAAATTTGCAGGCAAATGGATGGATCTAGAAAAAATCATCCTGAGTGAGGTAACCCAGACTCAGAAGGACAAACATGGTATGGACCCACTCATAAGTGCAAACTAGATATAAAGCAAAGGGTAATCAAGTAACAACCCACAACTACAGAGAAGGTAACTAACAGGAAAGACCCAAAGAGGGATGTGTGGACTGCCCTGGGAAGGGGAAATAGATGAGATTTCATGAGTAAACTGGGGATGGGGTGGGCAATGGAGGGTAGGGGATAGGGGATGAAAGCATAAGGGAATGGGATGGTTGAAATGGAAGTGGGAGGGAGGGGATTGCAATGGAAGAGATACCATGTAAGAGAGAGACATCATGGGGATAGAGAAAAAACCTGGTGCTAGGGAAGTTGCCAGGAATCCCAAGGATGACCCCAGCCTGGGCTACTAGCAATAGTGGAGAGGGTGCCTGAACTGAACAGGCTTACCCCAGAGATCAGACTGGTGAATACCCTAACTGTCATCACAGAACTTTTCTGCAATGACTGATAGAAGCAGATGCAGAAATCCACAGCCAATCACTAGACAGAGCTCCAGGAGTCCAGTCAAAGAGAGAGAAGAGGGATTCTATGAGCAAGTACATCAGGATCATGATGGGGAAACATACAGGGACAACCAAACCAAATTAGAGGGAACTCATGAAAGTTGGATCAATGGCTGTGGAGGCTACATGGGACTGGACTAGGCCCTCTGTATGGTGAAACAGTTGTGTAGCTTGATCTGCTTGGGGGGTCCCCTGGCAGTAGGATCAGAATACATCTCTGGTGCATGAGTGGGCTTTGTGGAGCCCACTACCTATGATGGGAAACCTCATGCAGCCTTGAGGCAGGGGGAAGGGCTTGGACTTGCCTCTACTGAATGTGCCTCCACATGAGAGGCCTTGCCTTCTTGTGGGAGGGAGTGGGGGATGCGTTGGGAGGGGAGGCTGGGTGTGTGGAAGGAGGGAAGAAAGGTATCTTTGATTGGTGTGTAAAATGAATGAAACAATTTTCTTAATAATAAAAAACAAAACAAAACAACAACAAAACAAAAAGAGAACTATCCCAACAGACAAGAGGTCAGAAGGAATCCATCATTCCAAAGAGTAAAGCTGTAACCCCTGACACCAGCAGGGCAGAAAGCAAAGGACAAGCAGTGAAATAATCCCGACAATTGCAGGTCGGAAAACAACTCTCCACAGTACCTTAATTGTAATTTGTAATAATAAAAGAGACATAGACTTGGTGAACTGGATCAAAATTACTAAATCCAACTCTACTTTCTCCAGGAAACAATCCTCACTGGTAAAGGCAGCCATAGGTTGAGAGTTTAAGGATCTATGTCAATTGATCCAGCAAATGGAAACGGAAAAAAGATGGCGTAGCTATTTTAATTTCTGAGAAGGTACATTTCAAGCCAAGATTTTTTTAAATAACATAATTCTTTGTTGATTCTTTGGTATTTTCACATCATGTACACCAATCCTGCTCATCTCCCTGTCGCTTCATATCCACCTCTCACCACTGCAGCAACCCTTCCCTAAAAGGAAACTCACCCAAGAAATTAAAATCAAAACAAAGCAAATAAATAACAAACATACAAACAAAATCCTCACCTTGCTTCTCTGTCTTCTCTCCAACACCCTTTTGTTTGTCCTGGTGGCACTGGGAGCTGTGGTGTATAAGGCACTCTACCCTTTGTCCAATCAGCCCCACCCACAAGATGTTCACTGCAAGGAGTCGTTGGTCTGGTTCAAGTCCTCTGGCACACCATCATCACTGGACCCTCACCAAAACTCCTCTCAGATATCCTGCTGTTGCCCCAAGTCATGGAGATCCTGTAGTTATTGTTCCACAGGACCAGTCCCTTCACACACTCCAGCAGGTCATAGATGTGGTATATGTTAGGGTGGGCCAACCCAAGGCCCAAGATATAGGTTTGGGTGGGAGCTGAGCTGGTCAGTTTGGACTGCTGGGACTGTCCCCATCAGGTGAGATGTTCAGCCAGCTCTCCTAGGCTCATGCCATGGGGGCCAGCTCTCCCATGTCCATGGTGAGGGGTGGGGCCATCTCTCCCAAGTGCAGGGGCCAGGTCTCCCATGAGGGGTGGGGCCAGCTCTGCTGCTGCAGTGTCCAGAGAGGGGCAGGGCCAGCCATCCCAGCGCCAGTGAAGGGTCAAGCCAAGATCAGTCAGAAGAGATAAATGAGTCCAGTATCTTTTAATAAAGAGAACTCTTAATAAAATATATACCAATTCTAAATACAGATGCATCAAACATTGGGGCTTCTGATTTCATAAAACAAACACTATCGGACAAAAAGGATCAGTGGGTCATGATACAGTAAGATTGGGTTATGTGACTGGCACACTTTTATCCCTAAATAGTTCATATAAACTAGAAATTTAAGAAATGTCAGCGTTAAACTATAATATAGATTACATAGACCTAATTGATAAGTATACAATATCCACCCAGCACATACAGAATACACATTTGTCTCAGCAGCCCCTGGAATCTTCATTAAAATAAACCACCAGAAAGGTATCATGAGACTGGAGGAAGGTATCGTAAGAGAGAGGGGGAATATAAAAAATGATAGGATGCATGTGATGAGGAAGCAGAATAGAGAAGAAAGGAAATCATGGGAAGATGTCTTGGGTATGGAAGGGGCACTGGAAGAAGCAAATGAATTAGAACGAAATATAATGACATGTAAGAAACACACTATTTTGTATGCTAATCTGAAATAAAATTAAGCGTATCACCTTAACTTTTAAAAAAACACTTTAAGAATACTTCACAAAATTTCCAAATAAAATACAATTAAAAAGCAGGTAAACATGTGAAAACCTGCTGAACAAACAATGTTAGTTACTAGAGAACACAAGCTGAAAGCATAATGTACTAAGGCCACAACCACCTGGGTAACTAAAACTTAAGGGTTTAACAGCGCCAAGCATGTTTCCATGAAGTTGGAGAAAATCACAACTTTAACAATGTTTAGTCTTGAGTTAAAGTCAAGTGTAAACATTATTTGATGGGTTGACGGACAATTCTGGGACTGGGTCACAAGAGGCAGTTGCTTTGAGGGCATAGAAGGAGTCTTGGCTTATGGTTCCTTTGACATAAGGGCTGAGAACAGCCTGTGTTGGTCTCTTAGTCTTGTTAACTGGAGGCTGTACAAGGGAGTGATGCAAATCCTCCTTATTTCTCTCCCTCCGGGTAGCTCCATGGATGTAAGAATGAATAATTCATTGAGTCATATAGACATGTATACACTGCTGCATGTAAACTGTTATCCATTAACAATTACACTAAATATAAGGAAAACATATTGAGTAGGGAATTCCTTCTCATTTTACTATTATTGAGAGGGGTATACCTGTTACGTCACATGTATAGAAGTCAGAGGACAACTTCCAGGAATTGGTTCTCTGCTTTCATTTTGCTGAGCAGGATTTCCCTTGTTTCTGCTACTCTGTAGATGCCAGGCTACTATCTGGGTGATTCTCTTGTATCTGCTTACCATCTCACCACAGAACTGCTGATATTACAGGTGCATGCCACTGTATCCAGCTCTTTTTGGGTTTGGGGATTGAATTCTGGTTGCCAGTTTTCTGAAGCAAGGATTCCTACCCTGGGTCACCTTGCCAGCACAAGAACAGGGAGTATTAGCATGCTGATTGTTTAATGCTAAGTGTTCAATAAAGGCTGTAATCGTGTGCATTTTTCATTCAGAAATACATGCATTTCAGTTGATTTCAAATCCATTTTAAGGCTGAATATTGTTTTAAAACCACAAATACACATACGAAGGAACCAACATCAGCTTGTAGGTGAATGTTGTAAGTCAATGGTTTTAACTCCATTTTATGTGAAGAAAGAAGAAAGCCATGATTTATAGGCTACAACCCAGCACTGTTCATGTCAGATGCAGAATATATCACACTGTGGACAGCAGTTATGAACCTGACATCAGCAGAATGACCTTTCCTTCTGGCTTCCCGAGATAAACAGCTTAACATCCCAAATAAGTTACACAAATGTTTATCTCGGGCAGCTGCAAAAATGGGGCATATTTATAAACCACACTTTGTGTTTCATATTCTTCTCTGAGGATTTCAAAGTCTGGTGTGTTCCTTATTACTATATCTCTCATATTTACCCTCTACTTCTCAATTTCCAGGGTCAAACCATAACTCAAGACCTTGAACTCCATTTATCATGGAGAATGAAGATGTTGTAATAAGAAAGTTTATGACACTTTTTACAAAATTTTATTAGATTCTACTTTAGTAATGGAATTCCCAGGCTGAGGGGCCGTTTGACTGAGCCAGATAAGCTCATATTACAGCTTACAATGTTAAACTCTTTCCCCGTGTTATTAAAATAACATGGGAGAAATGTCATCATTTCCTTTTTGTCCTCAATTTTTAGGTGTGTGTGTGTGTGTGTGTGTGTGTGTGTGTGTGTGTGTGTATGTGTGTGTGAGAGAGAGAGAGAGATAGCAACATACATGCAATCCTGTGTGTATGTGATAGTGACATATGTGTACCCCCATATGTGTGAGTGCCCACAATATGTACAACATGCATACCCATACTCACCGCACACACGTAATTGTGCATTTAAAATTATGAAAAAATACTGATATTAAAAATTCATTTACTTTATGAATGAGGATGTAAAAATTGAAGTTAAGATTGGTTATTATAGATGAGTTGTTTTCATTTTGGACCTTGGCTTTTTCTCCCTCCCCTTCTGTGAGACATGGTTTCATGTAGTGCAGGCTAGCCACAAGCATGTTATGTACAAGGCTCACCTTGAACTTCTGACACTTTTGGTTCCATTTTCCAAGTGGTAGGGTTATAAGCACACATCGTCACACCTGGATATTGAGTTTTAATTCGAACAGTTTTCACTATTTTATCAGCACTTGACAATCTGTGAAACTGGAGTTATTAGCTGCCTGGGCTGAATTACGTCCCCTTTAAAACTCATATGAACGTCCTCCTCTCTAGTGCTCCAGAATGTGAATGGTTGTTTGTAGGACCTTTCAAGATATTATTAAGGCTAGCTGAGGTTCCTGTGTGGTTTCTAGTCTGACTGGTGTTCTTTTAGGAAGGAGTTAGGACACATACCCAGGAGACAGGCCATATGAGCACATGATAAGAAGGTGGCCATCAATAAAGCAAAGGGAGAAAGCTTGGAAACAACCTGGTTGTAGACTTCCAGTTTCCAGAGCCGTTGAGGAAATAACTGCTGTGCAAGCTGTCCAGTCTGCAGCATTCTGCTGTGGTGTCCAGAACTCAACAAGATCTAGATATCCACATTTACAGTGGAGAAGGCAGGCTTAGAGAGGACTGGGCAGGGCTTGGGCCTAACTGTACCATCTCCCACGGCATTGCTACTCTACAGCTGTTCCTGTGGAGGCCTTGGTGCTGCTGCCAAAGCAATATTGAGGGAACACTCACTCCCTTTGGAGTAATAATGTGAGTCGGAATCCTGGCCTAGTAAGTGTTTCTAAGAATATTTGGCCTTATGTTCTCCTTTATTAATCATATTGTCCCCTAATCTCTTAGATGTTCATCATACAGAGTACAATGTCTATGATTTCCCTGAAGCATCACCCCTGGAAGACACAGCCTGCAAGTTGGAGGATAGAGGGGAGAGGGGATGCACTCCAGCACATCCATATAAAATTTAACCTTCAGCATCCTGGTTCACGAAAGCCAGTTGGATGATCCTGGCATGAGGGGTCATGTGGAAGAACTGGCTTTAAGAGTCAGGCTGTAAATGGAGGCTTTTCTGTCCCACCCCGTCCCGCAGCTGCCTTTAAAACAGTCTCTCAGAGACTTATATTAATTATACACACTAGCTCTTAAATTTAAGCTAACACATTTCTATTGATCTTTGTATCACCATATGGCCCATGGCTTACCCATGCTCTGGCATCTTGCTCCTTCAATGGCTGCTGGTGGCTGCTCTGACTCTGCCCTTCTTTTCCCTGTATCTCTGCTTGAATTTCCTGCCTGGCTCTATCCTGTCTTGCTATAGGTCAAACAGCTTTATTTATATCCACATTTACAGTGGAGAAGGCAGGCTTAGAGAGGACTGGGCAGGGCTTGGGCCTAACTGTACTATCTCCCATGGCATTGCGGATATAAAAACCAATGAGAGCAACACATTTTTACAGTGTACAAAAAGAACATCTCACAGCACCAGACCTTGGAAAATCACAGAATTTTTGCAGTTAGTAAGTGAGAAGGGTTTTCAGAAAGAAAACATTAGAAGCAGAGCTACCAAGAGGGTCCATAGCTTGAACTGAGATCCTATATGAAATTATTTTCCAGACCCTCCACCACTTCTCTGGCACAGGCCCTGTTCATTTGTTTCTAGCAGGGCCAGGGTGTGACTTGGTGGTTTGTCTAATTTGACGATGCATAAATGAATACTGTGGCTAAAATCTGAAGGTGTGGTTTTGGAAAAATAGCAAAGGGCAGAGACTAGTTGTGGGGAGCGATGAGGTGTGCTCCCCCGGTGGATAGCGCTGCAGGGACTGTCCACAGCTTCAGTTGACACCTTGCCTTAAATGTGTTTTCTAGTGAGTGTAGCTGTTTCCTCCAGATTGAGACATTCCCTCATAAAGGGGTATGGTGGGAGGGAGAGAGATATCGGTCAAACAGATGAGAAAGTTTTAAGAACTCACGGGAAATTTACATGGCTCACAAAGTCCCTCTCGGAGGCTACATAAGCAGGAAATCATTCTGGGGAAGTGGACACTCTTCAGTAGAGCTGCCTGCAGGTTGTGTGGGGAGCTCCAGGCATGGAGCTTTCCAGAGTCACCACCTGAGCTGTTACGGGCTTTTCGGTGCCACCCACACTTCTGTAAACAAGGCTGGGAGGCTCACCAAGCTAGACTCAGGAGCAATCACTTATTTGGTCTGATTTTGGTGCCCTGTCTGGTGTGAATAGACATGTGTTCACGTCTTCCCAAGAAAAGCCATGCGATATCAGGGAACCCACAGCAACACTAGTCAGAATGTGAGCACCTGCTGCAGGTAAGCGGCATAGGCCCAATTGGAGTGGCACCACACGTTAGGAAGAAGCCTGTGACCTCACGGGTCAGATTTGCTGCCCTGTGATGGTGCTGAGGATTCTGTGATTAAGATTCACTAGGGGGCAGTGGTGGAGCATGCTTTTCATCCCAGCACTCAGGAAGCAGAGGCAGGCAGATCTCTGTAAGTTCAAGGCCAATCTGGTCTATCTAGTGAGTTCCAGGACAACCAGAGAAGTTATACAGAGAAATCACCTTGAAAAAAACACCGCTCCCCCCAAAAAATTTCACCAAGACCTCATTTATGTTGTTGAAAAGGACGATTTGGCCTCGTCAGAGCTGTGGGGAAACATGAATGAGTGACTACGTCAGCAAGTCCATCAGTGAAAAAATCAGTAAGTGAAACAGATGTGGGAAGTCCATTTATAGTCCCGTGAATGGAGCGTGCCCAGAAACACAGCGCTGCTCTTTGCAGGGCTACAATGACAAGGCCCAGAGAAGCTGACTGGCTGTTCCCATTGTCAGCTTGGATGCTGCTGCCCTTGTACACAAAGACCATGATGAGAAAGTAGCGCGGGGACTTTTCAGTGAGATATTTATCGAGCTATAATGGTAAGTGCTGTGAATACTAATCAGGGAATTGAGTTACTCTAAATAGGCACCTCACTCCATAGTACAGTACCAGCTGTAGAGCACTGAATGAATCTTCATTTCCCATTGATACCAGATTTATGAAAGGGTATTACACATCTTTTACCCAACCAGATGAAACTATTTGTAATGGTAAATAAGCCATGATCCTCATTCACTCATTCATCCATGCATTCTCTCTCTCCCTATTTTGATTTTATGAACTAGCATAAAATAAAACAGATAAAATAATTTATAGTAAACAAGATTATTCTAATTTAATTTATCTTTTTTCTGTTACAAACAGAGGGCAGGTAAAACCTGAATAACATTAAACACTATACTTAAAAATATTAAGAAAAGATGCAATATATTTCATACATGGGTACAGGGAACTTCCTCTCCCAAATGTTACCATTGTTCAGATATTGTAATCCTTAGGTACTAAAGTACACTGGTCTCCAAAGAATATTGTAGTTTATTCAGTTTTTCTCAATATTGTATCCTTATAAAGATCATTTAAATTAACTCCGCACGTATTTATTGATAACTAAACATGTTCATAAAGGGGACACGTGTTGTGAAAGAACAAATGTGTTTCAGAAGGCGAAGGAGGGAAAAAGAGGTGACAAAAAAGCAAACTCTAGCAGCATTACTGCTACCCACGTAAAATAGTGC
This sequence comes from Peromyscus californicus insignis, assembly GCF_007827085.1. NCBI lineage: Eukaryota > Metazoa > Chordata > Mammalia > Rodentia > Cricetidae > Peromyscus > Peromyscus californicus. The sequence goes on from NW_026294402.1 coordinate 5,332,505, forward strand.
GTGGACTGACAAACAGCCAGAAAGATTAGGACGGGACTTTGAGGACAAGTGCTGAGGTAGTGACAGCCATCAGAACAGCAATGAGACCATCTAACGGATTCCAGTCACTACGGGCCACACCCGCCTATGTATCACATATGCTGTATCATCTTCCCCTGAACGTTGTTGGATATGGACAATTATTTCCTTACGGCTTAACAAAGTGAGACCACAGAAGACAGATGAAGGTAACAAGGTCTTAGGCAGTGTAGGACTGAGCTCAGCCCTATGAAGCAGGGTGAGGAGGAAGTGAATGCATAAACACAAACCAAACCAAGACATGACTGACCTTCAGAGGCAGGGAAGAGTGTGAAGGGTTTCCTGGTAAGGTCTACTGGAAATCACGAAAAATCCCTATCATCTCTGCAACACTGGGCTTCCTGGACAGAGGAGGGGGACACGCATGGTCTTCCTCTGCAGCCCCAAGAATCCCAAGTGACATCAGTGCTTCTGTGCTGGCCATAGATTGCTCTGTCTTTCAAGTTCCTGGACCTTCCTTCCTCCCGTGACCATCAACGATTATGTCGAACCTTGTTCACACACTCTGTACTCTGGGTCACACTTAGATCCTCTCAACACCCCTTCCCGTGCAATTCCTTCTGTCCAGCCAGGCTCACTCACTTCAGTCATCCTCAGATTCAGCCCGACTGCTGTCTCCCCATGTCCTTACACATTCTACTATGCCCAGTGTGCGCTCTTCTGCTTTATCTTCATGGTAAATGCTGCTCTTGATTTTAAATACAGTTCAGTGTCACCTTCTCTGATGACCCTCATCCCTAAGGACTTCTATTTGTTTATTTAACTATATATTTTATTTTTATTTGTGTGTGTGTGTGTGTGTGTGTGTGTGTGTGTGTGTGTGTGTGTGTGAATGTGAGTGCTGGTGGTTTCTGAGGAAGCCAGAAAAGGATGTTGGATCCCCTGGAACTGGAGTTCCATGTGGTTCTGAGTGGCCTGATGTGGGTTCTGGGAACTAAATTTGTCTTCTGCAAGAGCAGTATTCACTCTTGGCCTCTGAGCTGCCTCTCTAGCCCAGGAACTCTTCAATTATATATCTCTCATATGCTCCCTTTCCTATTGTTTGACTTGACTTCTCATGTCTTGCTAAGTGACTGTTGGTTTACCTCCTGGTCTCCCATATGACTAACTATTGAGACTCTTAAAGCTTGGGATTGTGTTTTAGTTTATTATCTGTATGCACATAACAGCAGAGACTTAAAGAGAACAAAAGCTCTTGAAAGATATGATTAACTTCTTTTTCATATTCATTAAATACTAGAAAACATCCTTTGGCTCAATATTTCTTAAGAGTTTGAAAATAAAACTCCAAATGAAGATATGCATTTATTCTAACAAAGGAAATTGTTTTAATAATCTACATAGCATTCGGAAGTCTCGATGTGATATTTATACTCTTATTTAATGATTTCTTATGTCCTAGAGAGTATCTCAATATTAATGTAAGTGACATTAGTTAGCATTGGGCCAATAAAGTTATTATGCTTCAAGGAAAAAAAATTTAAGGAATCATTTTTAGATTCCAAAGCTTTGTGCTAAGTTTTACAACTAGAAGAAATTAAGTGAGACCTGACAGGAACCAGCCTCATTCTCTACATTATTTCTGTCTTGGTGATGCTTAACTCTACTCACAGTGGGGAAAGAAGAGATAACAATTGTGCTATTTTCTATTTATAAGTGACAAGCAGCTGCCTTTAATTCACGATAGAGAGGTTAGGCAGAATTTCTAAGACAAAAGCAACAGACTAACAACAGCAATCTAATGTAAAAGCCTGTGATTGTATCATTCAGATCTGATAGCTTGTAATGAAGCCACCCAGCATTCCCGTTTCCCTTACAACAGCTGAGAAAACAGCACCACTTGCTATTCCAGGATGACAGTTCCAGCAAACGTTGTCTCCAGCACAGCTCACAGCTTACCCCTTCAGGAAGCCTCAGCTCCATTTGACTCCTTTGCTGTTTTAAATCCTTTTGTTCTTGAGTCCCATAGTACCCACACTCCTATCCAAGTACTTGGAACTATAGATAGTAAGCTTCTCTAGGTCTTATCTGTTTCTTATTTGAGTTTTCAACTCTGGATCTTAACAAAGAGTTTAGTACATAGTATTTGCTGAATAAACGTGAACGGGTGGGTAGGTGATAGGTATATGGATAAATGGGTATATGGATATGTGTATTATATGTGTGTCTATGTATGTACATGTATGTATGTGGGGATAGGGGTGTGTGTGTGTGTGTGTGTGTGTGTGTGTGTGTGTGTGTGTGTGTATGTGTGTGTGTATGGAGGATGGGTGGATAGAATGATTGAACAACACAGGGGAGGTCTAATACACTACATCTTTGCCTGCCCCCTGACGAGGGAATGTAGGACCTGAGAGTGAGTGTCATTGGTTCCTGACTAAGACTGTTTCCTTGCACCCTCCCTACCATTTCTTTGGTGTCTTGGTGTTTCCCACACACACTAGAATCCCAACAGCTCATGTTTGGCACATGAAACACCCAATTCTTACGTTTATTTATTTATTTTTAAGTTTTTTGTCTATTATTATTATTAGATTTTCTATTCATTTTACATACCAACCACAGATTCCACTGTCCTCCCTCCTCCCACCCCCCATTCTCACCTCCTCCAAGGCAAGGTTTCCCATGAGGAGTCAGCAGAGCCTGGTACATTCAGTTGAGGCAGGTCTAAGCCCCTCCTCCCTGCACCAAGGCTGCAGAAAGTGTCTCACCATAGGCACCAGGCTTCAAAAAATTGGCTCATGCACTAGGGACAAGTTCTGATCCCACTGTCTGGGGCCCCCCTAAACAGTTTAAGCTAAACAACTATCTTGCCTATCTAGTCCAGTACCATGGGGACTCCTCAGCTATTGGTCCACAGTACATGTGTTTCTACTAGTTTGGTTAGTTGTCTATGTACTCTTTCCCATCATGGTCTTGATGTCTCTTGCTCATAGAATCCCTCCTGGAGCTCGGCCTGGCACCTGGCCGTGGATCTCTGCATCTGCTTCCATCAATCACTGGATGAGGGCTCTATTATGACAGTTAGAGTAATCAGCCATCTGACCACCAGAATAGGCCAGTTCAGGCACCCTCTCAACTATTGCCAGTAGTCTATGGTGGGATCATCTTTGTGGATTCCTGAGAACTTCCCTAGCATTCTGTTTTTCCCTATTCCCATGGTGTCGTCATTTATCATGATATCTCTTTCCTTGCTCTCCCACTCTGTCCCTGTTGCAGCTCCCGCTCCCCTAATTTCTCATCCCCCATCCCTTGTCCTCCATTACTCCCCCTCACCCCTAGTTTGCTCAGGTAGATCTCATCTCTTTCTCCTTCCCTGGGCAATCCATGCATCCTATCTAGTGTTCTCCTTACTAGCTAGCCTCCCTGGAGCTGTGGGTTGCAGTCTAGTTGAGAACAACAATTAATTAATGGGACCTCTTGAAACTGAGAAGCTTTTGTAGGGCAAAGGACACAGTCAATATGATAAAATGACAGCCCACAGAATGGGAAAAAATCTTTACCAACCTCACATCTGACAGAGGGCTGAACTCCAGAATATATAAAAAACTCAAGAAACTAGACATCAAAACATCTAACAATCCAATTAAAAAATAGGCTACAGAGCTAAACAGAGAATTCTCAACCGAAGAATCTCAAATGGCTGAGAGACATTTAAGGAACTGCTCAACATCTTTAGTCATCAGGGAAATGAAACACCCAATTCTAAAGTCACCGAGCTGCCTGCAGATGTCACTCAGAGATAAGATGCCCGTCTGTCTTTCTTCTCTGTCGGCTGCTATTTTACAGAGAGAACAGTAGTTTTATGATGTGTTAGCTCCATTCTGTGTACTTCCACACCCATGTCTTTTCCATGTGGTGCTGTGGTGAAATTATGGACAAGGAACCCAAGGAACAACCATGTTGCCAGCAGCAGTAGGCTTTGTCGAAAGGCACATCAGCTTTAGATTCAAGCACTGCCAGCCATTTGCCAGGGTTTACCTGAGACAAACTAGAATTTTGAAAAGCTCATTTAAAAGTCTGTAACTGGTTACAAGAACTTCCTCCATTAGGCACAGTAGTGAGGGTTATAGGTAGCGCACAAAGCCATAAGCACAGTGCAGGTGGCACAGCCACCACTGGGTAGATCTACATTACTGCACATCCTTATTTATGCTCTGACTTCACTCTTGTCAACAGCCAGTCTAATTCCAGCTTGTGAAACCTGTGTCCCCAGCCCACTGAGACTTTAGCTGACCACAAAGCGTGCCAGGACCAATGTAGAAAACATTTTTTTAAATTATTAATTGAATTTATTCTTTAACCATTTCACACGTCTGTAATGCAGACTGACCAGTCTCATTCCTCCCCACCCGCTACCCCTTCTACGGCCTCTTTCCTACAGACTCTCACTTTGCACATTGGAGGATCACATCCTTGTGACTAGCGATGCCTGGCAGGGTGTGCCTGTTGTAGCAGATCGCAGAGACATGGGCGTCTCATCTCAGGGCCTCATATAACTGGCTGTGAGCTGGTGATCAGAGCTTCACAGGGTTCTCCTTCCTCTGTAAGATGGTGTTCACACCACAAAACATTGAGACACAACAAGATCACTATCACAGAAATATTTGTAAGAGCATTCATCGTCTTCTACACTGCTGTGGTCTCCTTTGTATTTAGTACACGTATCTCTAGAGCTGAGCCAGGAGCTTTTTATCATTTAACTATCAGAAAATTCTTGACACAGTGACCTTTATTACACATTAAGAAATAAAAACCTGAGTGTAAGGCTCTGTGAAAGCACGGGAAGCTTCTCACACACATCTGCTCACAGGGGACAGCGTCACATGGGAGCTTTCCAGGTCTTACGCTCTCAGAAGCAAGGAGTGTTCAGGAACTTGCTGTGGCTTCCTATGTTGCTTCACAGAAGAAGGGAATGTCCCTGCGTCACATCTCCCATCGCTGTGACAGCATCTCTACAGCCAGTCCAATCTTTTGTGTATTTTAGTAAGCACGTATGAGTCAGATTCCCAGGGTCTGACCACCTCAAGGTGCTGACCCAATCATGTCTCAGAGCCCAGACTTCTCAGAATGTCTGCTCCTCGCCCATGTAGGCACACACAGAGCCTCCTCATTCTGAGTGCCGTGGAAAAGGAATCTTGAACACTATCATTAGGATTTTTGTGCCCAGAAAATTGCAAGAGAATGTGTTCTCAAAAGAGAAAACATTTTCTCCACAGCTGGGTCGTGGAAAAAAGTGGTCTGTGTTAGTACTTTCATCATAGCTTTCAGTGATCTTGCTTCTGCTCTTGATTCCTCAGGCTCACGTGAAGAACACCCACACCTACTCTTGCTATGAAACTTCAATGCATCAAATGAATCACATATTGTAATCTGATGTAATTGTTTTATAATTCTAGAAGTGTGTGAGCACAGAGCATTGTGGCTGGAGAATTTCTCTCCAGCTCCTGCCAAGTCCCGGCAGTCCGACAACCCACTTATAAAATAAACACGCAGACGCTTATATTATTTAAACTGTTTGGCCTAATGGCTCAGGCTTCTAGCTATCTAGTTCTTACACCTTAAATTAATCCATTTCTATAAATCTATACCTTGCCATGTGGCTCGTGGCTTACCGGCATCTTCACATGCTGCTTGTCATGGCGGCGGCTGGCAGTGTCTCCCTCTACCTTCCTGTTCTCTTAATTCTCCTCTCTGTTAGTCCCGCCTATACTTCCTGCCTGGCTACTGGCCAATCAGTGTTTTATTTATTGACCAATCAGAGCAACTTAACATACAGACCATCCCACAGCAGAGCATGCTCATGTTCTCACCACATCTAGGGCATCAGCCAACATGTGGATGAATGACTGAAGTCTTCCACATAGGCAGTGTTCCGTGTGTTCGAATCCAGAGGAGTACTGAGAAGACAGTACACTGAGACAACTCAGTTAGACACTTCTTTGAGAAATGTCCCCTCACTTGCCAGCTTGCTTCTGTCAGGCTCTTTGCATGCACATAAATGCATTAGCAAAATTTGCAAAAATTTCTGAAAAGCTCCTAAGAGGAGTAGAGGAGACTGCCCTCACATACCCCAGAGCTAAACCTGTGGGAGGAGATGACAGTGGGATTTCCCTCTCACTACCTTTCCAGTCCTAGATCTGGGGCCTGTGGAAAAGTGAGTGCTCCCTCCCTCCCTCTTCCCCTCCCCTCCCTCCTCCTTCCCTCCCCCTCCCTCCTCCTCCCCTCCCCCTCCCTCCTATAAGTAGCATCACAGTCACCTTACTGGTATGTGCTTCCTTCCTCCAAATTTTGTTTCAGGGATTCAGATTCTTCCTGCAGCCTTTGAAGCCTTATATTCCACCTTGAGCAACAGATTAGCAGTTTTCTGGCAGAGGCTGTCCTTACCATGTGAGGAATTTTTACCTGAGCTTCTAGGAGACAAATAACAATTATAATGATCTATAGCAGCGGTTCTTAACCTTCCTAATGCTGTGACCCTTTAATACAGTTCCTCATGTTGTGATGATCCCCAACCATGAAATTATTTTGTTGCTACATCATAAGTGTAACTTTACTACTGTTGTGAATCAGAATGCAAATATCTTGATATACAGGATACCTAATATGCAGCCCTCAAAGGGATCGAGACCCACAGGTTCTTAACCACTGTTCTATAACAATACAGGAATTGCCATCCTCCCTTCGTATCCACAGAGGATTTGTTCTAGCCTCCCAGACAGACACTAAAATCATTAGATACTCAAGTTTGTCATGGAAAAGGGCAAAGATTTACCAATAACCTTGTATCCCATCCCATATATGTGCCCTGTCCCACATGCTTTCCATCACTGTAAGTGCCTACTAAAAACCTGATACTATGAGTGCAATTGCTATTCTGTGCTTCTGAGAAGATGATCACAAATCTATGGAGACTCATTTGCATGTCACGTTTGCTACAGAAAGAACGTCTTCTAATGATCTGTGCACATCCTCCCATGTTTGTTTAATCATCACTGGATTTCTACAGAGCCACAGACAGAGCACATGCTATGGAAACAGCTGTCACACTTCACTGTTGAATGAGTAATAGTAAGATAAAATGAATGTGGGCAGACTATATATTCAGCTCCCACCCCAAGTCTTTTCAGATCTGTGGCTAGCTAAATCTGCAAGTGAGTGTGCTGTGTCATGAGCAATTGCCACCTGCAGAAACTTGGAAACAAGTTGCCATAGATGGTGACCTGTACTTTGGCTATAGTTGAATGTATTGCTTAGATGTGTGGATAACATGTTTGGGCACTGGTGTCATATCTCTCATATTGTTCTGTAAATGATTTAGAGGGAATGGTTGAGAACATCCTTGGTATGACAAAGGGAGGTGACTTAATAAAAGAAATAATTTACACAGGAGTAGAGATGATAAAAAGCCAAAAGTAGGTGGCAAGTCAGTTTAGAGAGTAGCAGCATGGGAAAACAGGAGTGATGACCAGCTCCAGGTAAGACACTCTAGAAGGTTATCAATGAAAAGATGGGGCTGGTGGAATAAGCTCACTTGGTGAGATCTTAAGCCCCAGTGAAAGTATAACTGGTACCAGTCACCAGAAGAAGCAGAAAGAAGGGAGGAAGGGAATGTCCTGTTTCTCACGTTCTCCAGTGTCTCACTCTTCCCACAGATTCTCAGGAAATGGGGAGGCAGAGGTCCCAGGAGAAGGGCTCCTACAGTGACAGTCCAAGGCCTGGGATGGGAAGGATGGTGAACACAGAATGCTGATCTGCACACATGCTCTTTTGTAGTCTGCATTGGACCTAAGAGGAGGTAACTGAGGTGAAAATGTAGTGAAAACCATTGAGAGGGACCCACTCACGAGCTCTCCTTGTTGCTTTTCACCGCTCCACAGAACTTCTTGCACTAGTCCTTGCTCTTACTTCGTTTCGAAAAGAATCTTCATACTTAAACAGACGTGTTTTTAATCTATGTGTCTCAGACATCTTCCAGTCATCATTGCTCCATCAGTTAACCTCTAGATCCTCCTCTAACACCAGACTTTCCTTTCTAGTCTCTCAACCAAGATTCTTCAAAGGGGAGCATGCTTACGGTCTCCTCCACTTACTGTACTTCATCTTAATCTGACTTTTACCCTCATCATCCTCAAATGCAGTGAGGATTTTCAGGAACACATCCTGAAAATCCAGTAATACCTCCCCTTACAAAACTTGGCTGCTGGATTTGATTCTGTTGATCTTTCCCTCCAGTTCTTTCCTCACACATCTTTGTGAGACGAGGCCCTCTGAACTTTCTTTCCTTTCTGGGTTTAAGGAGGAAGTACGCCATCTCATAGTTTGGCATCTCTGTGTGTATCTGAGTGTATGTGTGGAAGCCAGAAGCCAAACTTCAGGTGACATTCCTCAGGAAACTGTCCATCTTATCTCGAGACAGGGACTCTGTTTTGCCAGGAACTCACTGATTTGGCTAGGCTGGTTGGCTAGCAACTCCCAGGGATCTGTCTGTCTACATTACCCTAGCACTGATATTGCAAGTGTGTGCCATCTTGGTTAGCTTGTTTATGTGGGTCCTGGGGATAAAACCAAGTTCTCATGCTTGTAAAGTAAGCATGACTGAGACACTGCTCCAGCCCAGGGCTAAGGTTATTGATAAGGAGAAAAGAAGTCAGGAATAGAAGCTGGTCCCAATATCACCAATAATCTCTCTTTGGTTGTAGTTGAATCTCTCACCCTGAGTTTTGTGTCAACAAAAAGAATGTGAATGCCAATGGGATTCCTGATAGAACTAACACATTCCTCCAGAAAAGGGAAAACAAATCTAGTTTACTTAGTTCTGAGTTGAGTGGGTGCTGTCTATGGCTACCCCCTGCTTACTTATAGGCCAGCTTTTATGTAAACAATTGTCCCATTGCAAGGGAGCTGAGCTGGTGTGCTTGCCCCCTCGCCAGTGGACAAACCCATTGGAAGAAGTGTAGCTCTTCAGTGTGGATTTCAGTGAGCAACTAATGGCCACGTCCACAGAGGACAGTCTATGCTCTCTTTCAGATTTCTCTCTCTCTCTCTCTCTCTCTCTCTCTCTCTCTCTCTCTCTCTCTCCTAAGTCCTGGAACTCCATCAGTCATCCTGTATTTCACCCAAGCCAGCTGGCTGAGACTCACATTCCTCTCTCATTCCTGCCCAGCTTGGCTTTTTCAGATTAAGCCCTATTCTGAGCACATGATGGTTTATCTCATAGATTATCCATGACATGCCTCTGACTGACAGTACCCATTCTTGTTTGTGTTTTATCATTCCAAATAGAAACTTTATTTCTTGAACCCCCGGAATTTGCTGTGCCTGACTTTCTTACGTCAACATTCCTACCCTGGCGCCTCATCTCTCCTATCAATTGTCTCCTGTCTGTCAGACAGGATGAGAAAATATCCTGGGATGAAAGAAAATCGTAGAAATGGTCAAAGTTTGCTCTGAAAAGAAACTTTTCTATTGCTGAATATTTGTTATGCAATTAATCACCAGTAGGAATGATTGGGACTCTGTGTTAGCTACAACAAAATGTCTGACAAAGACAACTCAGTGGGGTCTGGGTGTTCTGCTTTAGCTCACAGTTGGAAGGTGCACGTCATGGAGGCGAAGGCATGATGACAGCAGCCGGCTACTCACAGTCAGGAAACAGCGACTGATATATGCTGGTGTTCAGCTCCCATAAATTCACTCTAGAACCACACCCCATGGAATGCTGCTGCCCATGTTTAGGATGGGTCTTTCCATCTCAGTTGGCCCAACCTAGAAATTTTCTCCTAGACATGCCACATGTCCTCTAGATGACTCCATATCCTGTAAAGTTGCCAGTTAGTGGTAACCATCACACATCATCCATCCCTAATGGTGCCAGACCCAAGGAGAGAGGAAAAGGAATCTTTAGCTCTGGACTACAGGAGCTGTGGCCTAATGCTGTAGATGAACGAGCAAGTGGCAGAGAATGAGAAGGAGCTGGGCACTATCGTCTCCTATGTGCTTTTGAGGCTTACATGGGTGAAAACTTTACTTTGCTATAGTGTATGTATGAGAACAATCACACCTCTGAACACTCCTGAGCATGTTATAAGAGGATATAAATAGTCTAGTGCCATGCACATATGAAACTCCCCATTTTGAACACTGCACTAGTCTTTGCCCAACTAGTTGGACAAATACCACTTTGAGCATTTGAAACAGAAAATGAAATGATAAACTATGCAAATTAGACTTAGTTACTGTGCTGGTTGAGAATCTACAAAGACCATGGGGAGAGAAGGCACCAGAGAACCAGGTGCAGGAAGCCACTCCTCCCGTCACCTGGAGGAGAGGGGAAGTGTCACTCAGTGGGAGATGAGCAGGGTGGGGCTATGGATCGAGAGCTGGAGAAGGAGCTCTTGACAAAGGGAGAGGTTTGCTCTCACCTCTCCTTTCTTGGTTCTTTCCCCATTCCCAGTCTCCAGAGGAACCCTGTCATTGGCTGAATTCAGGACTCATTCGTTGCATCAGGAAAGTTCACCTCAGTTTCTGGTACCTTCTTGCAATATAGGCCCAGAAAGGCAAGGGTTAAAAAGGACTTAAGGGCAATCATGCCCAGTATTTGCAAGAGCTACAGCAGGAGAATGACAGAATCTAAAGCCATGTGAGCACGGATTGGGTGGGAACACAAGCAGATTACATCTTAGCTACTGGACACAACTGGATTTATATATAAAATATCACAGTGCTTTGAAATATATATTGTGGAATGGCCAAGTTGAGCTAATTAGTACATGGCTTATCTCACATAGTTGTGGGTTCTGTGTTGAAAAAACGAAATTTGCTCTGAAGCAGTTTTCGGCAACCTGCTGTAATGTCATTGCCTGTGTCCCACACTGTGCAGTGCCCCCTGAGTGGACTAAGTCCCTTCCTTCCTTCCTCCTTCTCTAACTCCCCCCCCCCCCGTTTTTATAGACAGGATTTTGCTATGTAACTTTAGCTGATCTTTTTTTTAATGCTCTTATTAATTCTTTGTTAATTTCACATCATGCACCCCAATCCCATTTATCTCCTTGTCCCTCCATATCTACCCTCTGCCCTAGCAATCTTCCAAAATAAAATCTCACCATGGAAGCTGTAGTGTGTCACTCAGGATACCCTTTTGCCCAAACAGCTTTACTTGCAGATGTTCATTACAATGAGTCATTAGACTGGTTCGAGGCCTCTGGCTTCAGCTGCACTATCAATACTGGAGCCTCACTGGGACTCGTCTTGGACATCTTGTTGCCCTGTGTCATGGAGATCCTGCAGCTTTGGTTTTGCTGGATCAGTCCCTTCACATGCTCCAGTAGTTCATGGATGGGGTAGATGTTGGTGTGGGCCAACTCAAAGCCATGGGTCTGGGCCTGGGCTGTAGCTGAGCTGAGCTGGTCAGCCTGCCCACTCTCCTGCACCCTCACCACTAGGCCAGCTCTCCTGCTTTGCCTAGACTAGGGGAAGGGCCATCTCACCTGCATGTGGCATCTGGCAAGGGATGGGGCCAGCTTTCCCATACCCACACTACCAGGGCAAGCTCTGTTGTGCTGCTCAGGAAAGGTGTGGGACCTGCTCTCCTGAGTGCTGCAGCTGGTAAGGGCCAGGGCCAGCTCTCCTGAATCCATGCTTTGAGGGGCAGGGCTGGCTCCCCAGTGCCCAGGTTACTGCTGGTGCTGCAGGTCAGCGGGGGATGGGACAGGCTGTCTTGCTAGTGGTAGCCATTGAGGGGCAGGTCAGTTCTGAACCACTGAAACCACAAAGTCCCGTTTTCTTCCTCTGAAGGAGACTTACATCCTGGTCCTTTATGCTCTCATCGTCTGTGGTGATATTGTGTTCCCCAAAATATTGTGCACCCTAATAAACTTATCTGGGGTCAGAGAACAGAACAGCCACTAGATAGACATAGAGGCCAGAAAATGGTGGCACACACACTTTTAATCCTAGCATTCTGGAGGCAGAGATCCATCTGGATCTCTGTGAGTTCAAAGCCACACTGGAAACAACCAGGCATGGTGACACACACTTTTAATCTCAGGAAATAATGGCAGGAAGCAGAAAGGTATATAAGGCGTGAGGACCAGGAACTAGAGCCTGGCTAGGCTTTTAAGCTTTTAGCAGCAGTTCAGCTGAGATCCATTCAGATGAGGACACAGAGGCTTCCAGTCTGAGGAAACAGGATCAGCTAAAGAATTGGCGAGGTGAGGAAGCTGTGGCTGGTTCTGTCTCTCTGATCTTTCAGCATTCACCTCAATACCTAGCTCCCGGGTTTGTTTTTTATTAATAAGACCTTTTAAGATTCCTGCTACAGTCATCACCATCTAACTATGGGCTCTTGACTCCAGCAGAATTATAGTGATAATTGCTTTACTCTCTCATAAATGTTATATCTCTGTCTTTACACTGTAGCCATGCCTTCCAGAACTGTCTTTAAGTTTTTTGATCACCTGCATTTAACCTTGCATTGTGTAGAATGTGGTTGTAAGATGATGTTTGCTCCCAGAGAATATTTGCACTTCGTCTCAAACAAACATCAAACTTAAAGCAAAAAGACATTTTCTCCTTTGGAATGTGTAATATGATGATTTTGAAAATAAAAACGGTAAGACGGGAATCTTTTGTAACATAGGATATGAAATCAATTTTATATTTCTAGTTTATATAAAATTCATTAATGTCCTGTTTTCTAGTTTTACCTGGGATCATAAAATTCTTAACATAGGTAAATACACAGGAACATTAAAATATACTTCTCTGATAGGCATCGGGAGCTAAGACTAATCTAAAAATTATAGCCTGTTGGGTAACTGAGGCAGTTGAGGGGGCAGAATAAGAAATGGAAATAATTTCTTCTGTCGACTCTACAGAATGCATCATCTATTTGCAGCATCCCTCACTTCTGCAGCCTAATGAAATGTCTCCTCTCACCACTCACTCATTCTCCTGGGAAGATTCTCATCCTCAGCAAGCTTAATCTTACTACCTGACTTGGCTCATTACAGGGACAAGTTAAAAACACACCCACCACACATCTCAGCTCATGGGTCTTGCCCTCAAGTAGTTCATATTAGAAACCATCGGTTTATTGTGTCTTCCAAACTCAGGCACATTTCTTAAACCATTGCAGTGCAAATACCTGGTAAACACAGTTTCTGATGCATCACAATCGCTCAATAATTCATAGCTGTCCTATTATAACCCGACTTTAGGATCCGAGTACTGAGACAAAAAAGCAGACTTGTTGTTCTGGAGCTGTTTATAGGTGCTTAGTCACACACAGAACTGAATTACGGATTGAGTCACCTCTTTTACTTCCTGTCTCTCCAATCACTTAAACACTATTCATTTGTCTCCACCACACAAAGCACCAACTGCACTCTCTTACCAAAGTGTGGAAAGTAAATTCCCAATGTCTCCTAATGTCTGCTCTAGCTGTTACTAGGGCTCAATTCATTGGAATATATCATGTTATTTCAGAGAAACAAAAATCAATCCAATTCTTCCCTTAAGTATTCATTTTGTTCCCATGAAAAGACAAGCCAATGGGAAAGAACAAGCAAATCCCAGACACAGGACTGGTGGTGGAATGTCCAGCTTCTCCCCAGAGAGAAGTTCAGAGACCACAGTCAGGTTCTGCCCAAGCGAGATAGTAAAGGTCATCCTTGCCTGTTTTTGCTCCTTCAGAGAGAGAAAAGGCAGACCTAAATATACTTAAAGGCTTAGCACAGAATGGAGTTGAGAATGTCAGAGTTATATGACTGCTGCAGGCTTAGAGTTCCACTGGATTCTAAACAGAGTCCATCTGTATGGAATGTTGAAATTCCACACTGAGAAAACAGGAGGCACAGAGCCCCAGACTGGGTGGGAAGCAAGTCAAATTGGAAGAGACAGTGAGCAGGGTGTATGACTTTGCATATGTAAATGTCACTTGCACACACTCCCTGAAACAAAGCACTTCCTGAGCCCAGTGCCAGTGTAAGCCCATTCAGTTTTTTTTCCAGAAAAATCACAGATGAGTGATCATTGAGACAGCATTTAAGAAAGAAAATTTGATACATGGAAGCACAAGGGTACATTTCTATTTTATATCCATTTACTAGAATGAAGAAACTTTAATGCAGACAGTGATTTGTTTAGTATGTAAGACATGTGCACAGTGGTGGGAACGAAGAGAAGCTGTGTCTTGAGACTGACTGATGAGAGCGAGACTGGAATGCCACAGGCCAGAGGCTCATCCCATCATCACAGGCTGACTTTACCCAGAGAGCAGCCATTCCCCGACCACCTCCCTGGCAGAATGAACATCTATACTAATAGATGAAAGTGTCTACTATAGCTTCCACCGAACCCAAAGCGAAGGCTGTCATCAGACAGCATTTTTGGGCCTCTAGAGGAACTTCCCCATCCTGCTGTAACCACTTCTGTGACGTATCCACCAACGTGTTTTAAAGTTGCCTTGATTTATGACTTTCTTTGTTCTGTTAAACTATAAGATGCCATGAAACTGCTTCCAAGTTGGAGCATGGAAATGGAGTAACCTAAACCTGTGTCCCTGGGCCATGGTCACTCAAAGTGGCCCCAGAATAAACTCTCTCTTGTTCCCTTTAACATGAGAGCTGCGGTTTTGCATTAACAGGAGACTATTTCTCTGGGTCCTGGATGTTTTTGGAGTGGCCAGTGTGAGGACTGGGAGACTAGAGAGGGAGTGGGATGAAGCCAACCAGCACTCAGCATGGGTGGAGAGAGGCTCAGGAGTCCCTACCCTCAGCCAAGGAGTTGATGACGGCTGTGCAAGGGAAAGCCAGTTTTCTTCAGTGATGTGGTCTCCCGTGCCTGACTTTACAAATGTGTGCAAATGGGCAGCGACTATAACAATTAATTAAAAAAGAAAGTGTCAGGAGAAGAGGATTAAGGGTGACAACTCCCTTAGATCAGAGTATAAGCTGAACTGGTTTTTTTTTTTTTCCTAGACAGGGTTTCTCTGTGTAGCTCTAGCTGTCCTGAAACTCTCTCTGGAAGAGAACTCAGAGATCTGCCTGCTTCTGCCTCCCGAGTGGGACTAGAGGCGTGTTCCCCCACCACGTGGCCTGCTGAGCTGGCTTCTGCTTGAGCCCTTTCTTCTCCCCAGCTCTAGATCCTTTAGGTGGAAGAAGGGATATTAGGTCAGACATAGACAGATCAAAGGGAGCTCAGAGCAAGTGGAAAAGCACGTGGTTGTAAGCAGTTAAGAGCACTGTACCATGGGACTTTCAAGGACTTTGTGAGTGATGAAGAAAGACAAGCTGGGGTTAGAAAACTTTCGCATTCCCCTGGACACCTCCCTGTGGGGATGTAACAACAACTTTACAGCCATTTCTCCATCACTTTTGGTCTGTCCCCATCATGAGTCAAGGAAGGTCATCCTTGAATCTTTTCTGTCTTGCTAGAGTTTAAGCCATGAAGCTAATGCACAGCTGTGAGGGGAATAGATAAGCAGAGTGTGAGATAGAGGACTCTGTTTCTGAGAGCATGTTCTATCAGCAAACTGGCTCGAACAGTTATCAGGGAAGCAAGATCACCAAGTTCTCTTCTTGCAAAATCCACACCTTGGAAATGAGGTTTATAAGGTATTTTTATTGGATAGTTGGTTTAATTATAAACTTCATTTTGTTCAAATGGGTTTAGCATGAGGGTAGGAATGAGTTCTAGAAAGATTTACTGTTAGCTCATGTAATTTTAGAATTACAGACGCCTTAGAAATCAAATAACCCAACATTTTCATTTCATAGTAGCAAGAAAGAAGTCTCAAGAGGTCAAAAGAGACAGATAAAGGCACAAAATGCATTCATAAATACATTAAAATGATAATATATTTTATGGTCTGTGGTATAGCAGACACATGTGTCAGACAGTACAGTATTAGAAGAATCCAGATAATCTTCCCTCTAAGTCACGGACACCCAGTAGGCAGCAGAGCCTCAAATCCTGAGGTCCCACCATCTCCTCTACAGGAAAATGCTGCAAGCATGTCTTTGATGCATAACCAACTGAAATCTACTCCTCTGACTATTGGTCAAATTGAAGGAAGCCTACACTAGATTATGGCAATCCAATACACAGTTGTCTTAGCAAGACCAAACTTACTCTTCACCAAAAATGAAAATGAGGAAAATATAGGTGAGTATGCTTCATTGTTGAGTATGGCAGAAGCGCTGAGTACCTGAGCTATGCACATTCTTGTCCTGGCAATAAGTTCAGAGAGAGACAAACTTGGTACAGACAATGTGTATTAGGGACTGGGGGATACTGAGGTATCTGCATGCTTATGGGTAAAGAACATGAACTGAAGGAAAAGTATACAACACATGGTTGAAAAACGATAATAAGAAAATGCAGAAGAGGTAACCTGAGGTTCTCAGTCACACTAAAGAGCTGAGTGTTATTCTGAGTATTTATTATTTAGGATTCTCCTTCTACAGCTTTGAAAGATCTCAAATCTAATGTGATATAAAACTTAAAATTGAACATTGAATTTCTGCGGTATAATAAGCAATTATTAGCAGCAAAATATGGGAACATGGGATTCCGGTAAATGAGAAATCAAGCTGAAGACACACAGGGGTGTTTGTAGTGAGCAAACGTTAGGAAGGTGGTTAGAGACTTTGGTGGGTTTCAAGACCTTCTCCAAACAAATGCAAAGCTTTTGGATTCAGCTTTGAGTTTCCATAAGAAATACACAGGCTTTTCAGTGTCACAGTGAAAAAAATGGAAAAAAAACTCTGGGAAAATAAGGTTCTGGCTCAAGTTCAAATAAGTTTAATGTATGGCAAGCAATGGGACTTCAGCCAGCCAGTGGGGTCAGGGAGGCAAGAGTAAGGATGTTTACATCACTGGTCTAAGAACTCCTGTGGTAACTGTCTCCCAAGCTTTTATGTGTTTTCTCTGGTGGAGAATTCACACAGGGCAGTGCTTGAGATTCCCTGCCTTGTTAGGACTGTGAGGAATCACACAGATCATTGCTGGCCCAAGTCTCTCCTCAGAATGAGAGACTCACCTCACAAGAAAGGCTGTGTGTATGTTTGTGTGTGTATGTTTGTGTGTATGTTTGTGTGTGTGTGTGTGTGTATGTTTGTGTGTATGTTTGTGTGTGTATGTTTGTGTGTGTATGTTTGTGTGTATGTTTGTGTGTGTGTGTATTGGGGGGGGCGGGAGTGACTCTTTAGTTGATTTTTTTTCCTAGTAAGACTGCCAGAGGCCAGGACTCCAGGTTTCAGCAGATGTAACTCTTTCACAGATGCTTTGTCAGTTAAAGGTGAAATGGGTAAAATGGAATCAGGACTTTGTATGTAAGTTTGGTACTTCTGAAACATCACAAATGATATCGGTTACCACTTACAAGAGGGAAGATCTATTTGGCCAAAGTTTCAGAGGGTTTAGTACATGGTTGCTTGGCTTCCTGTGCTTGGGCAGGACATTACTGAGGAGGGAACATGTGGCAGAGGTCAGCTGTTGACATCGCCCCAGGAAGGAAATGGTAGGAAATAAGAGAACCTCCAGCCAGACTCTACCTCCATTTCCACAACTTCCCCAAATGATGCCACCATCTGTAGAATAAATATTCAGAACAAGAAGCCAAGTGACACATCTAAACCATAGCAGATATTTTTAAATTGGATCAAGCAGTTATATTTAAAGAGTGCCCATTAACCGGTGCCAGATCTATCTGGCCATAGGTCAGATATTAATATTTCATTTTAGTTATGTCATAACTTTGGAATCCACATTCCTATTCCTCCTCAGCAAGTTTCACGACTTTTTCCTTCATGTCTATCTTCACCCCACATTCTTACTGTAGAAACAAAAGCTTGAGTTTATGAATAACCAGGTCAGAACATGAACCATGAATATTACTCTTAGCCAAGCACAATACAGCTGTAAATAGAATGCCATGTTATTATAAAAAATAATATTTATATTGCAATGAAGATATTTACCAACTGTTGTTAGGTTAAAAGTGAGATACAGAATAGTGCATAGTATAATATATAAATACAGTACTTCATTAAAACGTTATTTTTTTATTTGAGGCCCTTTTCATATAACTCAGTCTGGTTTTTGAACTCACTATTTAGGTTAGCATGACCTCGGACTTCTGGTCCTCCGCCTTCATCTCCCGAGTGCTGGGATGACAGGTGTGCATTGCATCACCTACCTTGTGTGGTTCTGGGGATAAAACCAGAGCTTCACGCACACTAGGCAAGTGTTGTATCAACTTAGCTACATCTTCAGTAAAAAACACACAAAATTTTTATAAAAAAGATTATATGTTAACTGCTAATAACTATTTTGGAATAGTATTGTGGTTTTCTCCTCCTCCGTTTTTTGTTTAGTGTTTTACTTATTTTTATTAGTATGAAAACCTACCCTGTAATATAAAAGGCAAATTTCCATCACACTTGTCTAGATTAGAAAAACATCATGTGGGATTTCAACCGACTAGTTCAGAATTCCAGGTATTTTTCTTTCAAATTTGATGACCTCAGCAGTGACGCTGCCATATACGTCTTTATACATCAGATTGTTGCTACCTTTGTAGGGCTCCCTCTCTTCCATGGCTCCGTGTACCTGAGAAGGGAAGGCAGATGGGCACCTGATGACCTCACATTACATGGTCCACTGGGAGATGGAGAGATGGGTGGATTATCTCTATTCTGTGGAAAACATTTTTTCCTGATTTCTGAAAGTCTACTAAGATTTTGGAATAAGAAGAATGAAGGCAATCAAATTCCATGGAGGAGAATGTGAGGAAAAGTTAGTTAAAAAAGACTTTGAGTCCAGACAGCATTCAAAGAAGGATGAGAACTTACACAGAGAGGGAGACGCCTCAGAAAAAGAAGGTGAGGTGGCCCTTTTTTCTTCATCTCTTTCTACAAATTTTTGTCCCAGTTGTATTGAGTTCTCCAGGAGCCCAGAACCTTCCATTTCATATTTCCTCATACTAGAATAGGCACAACTCTTTCTAATTCCAGTTTCCTAATGTTAGATGTTATGACATCACCTCTAATACTAAAAGCGGAGCAGGCCCTTGAGCCATCCAGTCCCATGCTGTTTTGTGTTTACAGTTC
Organism: Peromyscus californicus insignis; assembly: GCF_007827085.1. Classification (NCBI taxonomy): domain Eukaryota; kingdom Metazoa; phylum Chordata; class Mammalia; order Rodentia; family Cricetidae; genus Peromyscus; species Peromyscus californicus. Next base: position 5,351,698 of record NW_026294402.1, read on the forward strand.
TCTTAGGTGTGTATGAGTGCAGTCATCTGGCTCCCAGGGCCCAAAGCTGCACGGGCCTCTTAGAACTGGTACCATAGAAACAGCTGCTCGTCATCCTCACTGCCTCCTAACAATGCCAAACACTAAGCAAAATACAAACATTTAAAAAAAGAAGATATTAATTAAGCTGTGCTGAACTCAAAACAATCTAGCATTGGGTCTGAGAAGGGAGTCAGGTCAGAGACATCCAGACAGATTTACAAGCATTTATCCCAAGCAGAGCCAAGCCAGGTGTGTGTCTAACCTACCTGTTTGATTTACTCACAGTCGATATCCTAGTAGGTCTCCACTGCCTGCAGGAAGGCAGGGCAGGCACCCTGGAGAAAATGCCATGTCATAGGAATGAACCTTCCACTTTCCTAGTTTCTCTTTGATTGACAGAAACAGAGTTATCTTTAGAACATAAGACTGCATTAAATGTATTTCAAGACTATCTCAGTATCATTAAGCTGGGAAAAGAGCAAATTTTTTTCTATCCATATTTCCCTCCAATTCTCAAGGGCCTACTAGGACAGAATCACAGACTAAAAATAGCTTAGACTAACTTAGGTCCAGTTCAGCAGCTATTTCTCCTGTTATACATAGCTTGTTTTCCTTTCCAAGAGTCTAGCTATTCCATTAATGCCATGGAAGCATCTCTGTGGTATGAAGAAGACAGACGAGGCCACTGGCAGCACCGAGTCTTCTTCTCTGCAAGCTGTCCTCAGAATTCGGTTTTGGGGGCCCACACTCGTGTCTCTCTAGTCACATGCTCACAGATCCGGTGATCATCAAGTCCTTTGTCATCTGTCTGACTACTAACAGTGCAGTCGGCTTTGCAAACGGCGACTTTCTCATCATCTAAATACTTTGGTCATAAATAAAGAATTTAGGTTTTGAAATATTCTCTTTTTGTTTGGTTTCCAGATTGCATGGGTCACCTTATGCTGAACATTTCGTAGCTCATTTAATAGTACACATTTGAGTGGTGTGTTTTTATTTTCAAATACACACTTTTCACATCAGTCATGATGCTTTCTTCATTATTATCACTGCATGCTGTCACTGCTCATTAGCACTTTGTTTTTGGTAAGTTTCCTTACTCATTGAAACTTTTAAGTTCTTCTTTAAAATACCTTCAATTTCTACCAAATATATATCTGCCTTTAATATTTTTTTACTGTTTCTAAAAAAAAATGAAGACTCAGTGTGTGTATACACTGGAGAGAAAAGCAGCAGCTGTCTTTTTATCACCTTGAGTACATGGTGCTGAACTAACCATTCAGCAATTTTTAATTTCTCCTTCATTCACTTACCTCTCTCTCCCACGTGCCTCAGGTTTTGAGCAATGCTTTTTACTAAATGAATAAAGTATGGAGTAATTGAACCAGCAAGATCCAAGGAATAGTTTTGAAATGGCAAAGAACCATCCAATATTATTTGTGTATTAGACACTACTCCAGGCACTGAGCATTCAGTGGGGGAGTGGAAAAGGTTCCTCATTCCTAGATCTTATAGCCAATCAGGAGAGACAGCCAGTGAACGGTTATGAACATCAAGCGGTGATGTGTACAAGAAAGAAAACCAAGAAACCAGGATAGAAAATTGTGTCTTAAACTTCTTTTTCAAGAAAACATGATTTATCTCAGATAGTCAGAGAAGCCGTCGGTGACTAACTTGCTGCAAACTGGAGTCACTTGAGCAGAGTTCCTCAGTTGAAGAAGAAATCAGGTTGGCCTGTGAGCAGGTCTGAGGGGGACTGCTTTGATGGTTAACTGATGCAGAAAGACGCAGACCACCATGGATGGTACCCGTTTGTGGGCTGGACTCCGATATACATGATGTGAGAAAGGCAGACAAAGCAGGTGTAGCAGCGAGCAGCATGGGTGCGTTCCCTTCTCTCTGCTCCTGACTAAGGATGGAGCCACCTGCTTGAGTTCCGGCCTTGGTTTCCATCAATAATGGACTGTAACCTGGAATTGCAAGCTGCATAAGCCCCTTACTCCCATACATTGCTTTGGGTCAAGGTGTTTTATCACAGAGACAGAGATGAAATAAAACAATAAAATGATGGGATACCACATTCGCAGAGACACGATCTAGCACAACAGAACCCCTCCAGATCAAAGAGCAGGAAGAATAAAGTCTCCAAAGCAAAAGCACTCTTGGGGTGTTTGAGAAGCAGCAAGAGGGGTCATGTAGATGCCTGGCCACAGCTTTCTTCAATTCACTTAAAATGATCTTCTGAAATCAGCAACTAGAAAGACTCATGGTATTTGTACATGGTTACTCAACATAAAGACCACATTTTAATTGTGATCACTGTAAAAATCCCAACAAACCTTTTTTTTTCTGGAGTTAAAATAATCAAAACTCAAGTTTGTATAAAAATAAACACATAAGAATAATTGGAAAATGAGAAAGAACCACTAGGGAATGAGACATGTGTCAGAAATATATTAAAACAAGATTGCTTGATAATTAAAAATGCAGAACTCACAAATGAATAAGCACATCATTTATTTAAAACAACATATCTAGGTATAAACCCATGAATGCTTTGAATTTAAAATATGATAAAGTTGGTATCTAAAAACATTGAGATGGGAGTGTAGTTTTTATGAAAACTACTGGATAAGTGAACAGCTATTTATAAAAAGAGAATATTCAATTCACAGTTCACACCAAACATATTATTAAATGAACCAGATATGTAGATAGAAAAATGAAGTCACATCCATACTAGGAAGTGTAACTTCCTCTAACCTAGGATGTAGAAAAGAGTAATGGCTCAATACTGGGGCATGGTGAGATTTACATAAATTGTACCATTGTCTCTTGGCCAGCCAAGGCGAAGTCAATGGGTAATTGACTGGGGAGATTTAAATAAGTTATACACTGTCGTTTGGCCTTGTTGGGTAATTGCCTAGTGTTTCAGTTCCATGAGTATGATACACCATATTTCATGAGCTTCTTGTCTTTGGTTTTCAACAGTTGACTAGGATATGTCTACAGCTACAAGACAAATAAGATCTGCATAAGACTTGCCACAAATAACAACTCTGAACTCTGGAAAATATATACAGCCGTCATTTGAGCATGAGTGAACATGGGCTCACCCTTGACCACATGGAGTAAATTTATGTCTTTTATAACTCACCAGAGGACAGGGGAGGGTGTAAGTCTCTAGTGGAAATTCATCATCGTTATGGATTGTTGATGACTGGAAAAGATTTGGGGAAGTCCCAACTTCTGTGAAGTTTAAAGAAGATCATCAGAGTGAGATGATTCCCAAATTCTGTGAATAAACTAGGTCAAGTCTCTGGCATGAACTGTGCCTGAATAGGGCAGACTCCAAGTAGCAGTACCAAATATCGAAAGATAGGATTGAAATTTGAATTGCCACTTAAGAAAAAGTAGTTAGCAGCTTAACTTCAACCAGATTCATTGTCTTATGGGGCTGGAGAGATGGCTCAGTGGTTAAGAGCACTGACTGCTCTTCCAGAGGACCTGGGTTTATTTTCCAGCATCCACATGGCAGCTCACAACTGTCTGTAATTCCAGATCCAGGGGACCCGACACCATGGCAAAACAGCAATGTATGTAAAAGAAAAATAAATAAAACAGTACAAGTTAATTAATGAATAAAGGACAAGGAAGTTATGTTCCATTTTTAGGGAAAAATGCCAACACTGGAGAGATGGAGTCAGGGAGCAGCTTTGGGGCTTTCTGGCCAGCCAGGTGAGCTAAATTGGAGAATGTCAGGTTCAGTGAGGGCCCTACTTCACAAACTAAGGTGGAGAGTGATTGAAGAAGATACCTGATGTTAGCCTATGGCATGTGCACCTGTAACTCATGTACATACATACACACAGATATGTGCAACACATGCATGCACGTACATACACACAGGTAGAAATCAAGATTAAGTGGTCTTTTCTTCCATATTTATTATCTTTAGGCCCTGGGTGGATCTCTGGGAGTCCAATCAACGAGAATGAGGAGGGTTTATATGAGCGAGAATTGTTGAGACCAAGGTTGGATAAAGCACAGGGACAAATAGCCAAATGAATGGAAACACATGAACTATGAACCAATGGCTGAGGGGTCCACAATGGATCAGGCCCTCCGAATGGGTGAGACAGTTGATTGGCTTGATCTGTTTGGGAGGCATCCAGGCAGTGGGACCAGATCTTGTGCTCATTGCATGAGTTGGCTGTTTGAAACCTGGGGCCTATGCAGGATTGTTTGGCTTGGCCTGGGAGGAGGGGACTAGACCTACCTGGACTGAGTCTACCAGGTTGACCTCAGTCTGTGGGGAAGGCTTTGCCCTGGAGGAGATGGGAATGGGGGGGGGGCGTTGGGGGGAAGGTGACGGGGACGGGAGGGGGGAGAACAAGGGAATCCGTGACTGATATGTAGAACTGAATTGTATTGCAAAATAAATTAAAATAAATTAAAAAAAAATAAAATAAATGTTTAAACCAAAAAAAAAAAAATTTATCCAATGTTTATCTTCACTCCTTCCCCATCTCTCTTCTTTGCGTCTCCCCAGTTGCCTCTTTTAAATGTTCATGTCACATGTGACCTTTTGCTAAACCCCAATTCTTAACACCTTATTTGACTTTTATGTTTTCCTAGCTAATTCACAACCTTTTATTTACACACAGAGAAACATTAAAAGTTAGGATCTGTATGTGAGAGAGAACATAGTGGGTCCTCTCACTTATTATATTGTTTTCCCGTTCCACCCATTTTCTTGCAATTATCAGAATTTCATTTTTCTCAGTACTAAATAAAATTCTGTTGTTTATTTTGCCATATTTTCATTTCCTCTTGGTGGGTGTCTTATCTTGACTGGATCCCTTTCCTGGCTGCTATGAATAAGGCATCAATAAACATGGATGTGCAAGTGTCTCTGTAGGATATAGTCCTTGGGTATACGCCTAGGAGCAGCATACCTGGGTCTTATAGTAAGTTCTGTTTTGAACTTTTTGAGCAATTACCAGAGTGATGTCTACAGCAGTTGCACTACTTGACACCCTGGCCAGAGTGGGAGGAGAGAACAAACAAACAGCACCAATATTTGATTGGAAATGCCATAGTGAAGAAACTCTTTGTAAGCTAAAATTAAAATTAAAAATTAGGCCCTCTGCATGGCGAGACAGTTGTGTAGCCTGATCTGCTTGGGGGCCCCCTGGCGGTAGGATCAGAATCCATCCCTGGGGCATGAGAGGGCTTTGTGGAGCCCACTACCTATGATGGGACACCTGGAGCAGCCTTGAGGCAGGGGGAAGGGCTGGGACTCACCTCTACTGGATGTGCCTCCCCATGTGCCTTGCCTTCTTGTAGGGGGAGTAGGGGGTGGGTTGGGAGGGGAAGGATGGGGGACAGAAGGAGGGAAGAGGGGGATCTTTGATTGGTGTGTAAAATGAATGGAAAAATTTTCTTAATTAAAAAAACTAAAAAAAAATTAATCAACAAGTATTCAAAGGAAGCTATAGATGTAACAGAACAGTGAAAATCGACAATGGTGTTGAGCAGTCACTAATGACACAGACAGCGGAGCAAGGCACAGAACTCACGCACAGGCCAGACAGAAAATGTTTCATTTGAAAAACAGAAATAGTTTAAAGTAAACCCATTCTCAACACAATACTTAGTAAAACATTACGCATGTGTTTGAACTTTGAACAGGAGATAAGAGGATGGGTTGAAAAAAATTCAGATATGCAACGGCAAATTTGCCCAAATTTAACAAGGGATAGGAGTTTTAGACATAAGAAACCCTGCCTGCTCTGAATCTGTCAGTCTTACTCCTCAGAATTTACTTCAAAAATGTGTCTCCAACAGTGTGAGACTGTATACCCTAAAGGCCATCCACCAAATATTAATTCATTAATGGCATTATTAATAGGTTAAATCTAATGGATATACTTTCAATATTACTACATTGGATATTGTTTTACAAATTGTGATTAATTTTTCACCCAGAGACAGCAAACTTCTCTTAAAGGACCAAGGACATTCTGGCCCACGGCAATGTGCAGTTACTTAACTTTGTGCTTATACTACAAAATCATCCATAAAGGACATACAAACAAGTGTGCATAGCTCTGTGACAATAAAACTTCATTTTAAAAAATAGATTTTGGGTGAAGTTTTTCAGGTTATAACTTGATAACTTCCTCATTTACTGAGTGGAAAGCTATATATTAGAAAAGTTGAGGAGGATCTCAATAAACTAACATGGAGCGATTTTTTTTGAAGCAGATTGAAAGTGTCAAATCTAGTACCATTTGAGAATTAAAATAGTCCACCATGATAGTGGATAATCCTCTGAATAATAATATACTCATGAAGTCATAATGAGTGAATAAATGAACAAATGGTAAGGAAAGGTGATCTTCTACTACAATAGGCAACAAACAAGTGAATACAAAAGAAACAGATGATGTTAGAAACATCACTGTTTTCCATATCTTGGCTGATATGAACAGTACATACACTAATTTAAAAAAGAGCCAGATGCTGTGGGATAATGCTTTTGTACACTGGTTTAATAAAACACTGATTGGCCAGTAGCCAGGCAGGAAGTATAGGTGGAGCAAGCAGACAAGGAGAATTCTTGGAAGAGGAAGGCTGAGTCAGGAGACGCAAGCCTGCCGTCCAGGGAGAAGCATGTAATGACACACAGGTAAAGCCGCAGAACATGTGGCGACATGTAGATTAACAGAAATCGGCTGAGTTTAAGTGTAAGAGCTAGTCAGTGGTAGACCTGAGCTAATGACTGAGCAGTTTTAATTAATATAAGCCTCTGTGTGTTCACTTGGGTCTGAGTGGCTGGAGACTGGGTAGGACACAGAAAAACCTTCAGCTACAGCCAGACATGGTGGAACAAACTTTTAACCCCAGTGCTTGAAAGACAGGTAACATGATTGTATGTTTGAGACCAGTCTGAGTCCACAGAAAGAACAGACAGTCTGGGCTCCAGAGTGAGACCCTGCACCGATCACTAAATGAACAATCAAACAAATGAATGAATACACAAACATTAAGAACAGTAGGAAGAAAGAAAAATCACCATTTTGTGACTGTGGTAGTACTGCTTGTTTCAGGCAGAATCACCAATGGATGCTAAAACTAGAGGGAAAAAATTGCATAAGAGGAATAGACTCTACGTCTCATCTCATAACCTGTGTGTCAGTCACAGAAATTTATGCCTCCACAGTGCTCCATCTAAACCAAGTGACTAATGTAAATGTTACTAAACACAGACAAATTGATACCCTGCGTCCTGATACAAGTTCTGTGGTATCTCTATCCAGAATGCAAAACAACCTAATGATAAAATATCAAACAAACTCAACTAAAGGAGTTTATAAAACAGTTGACCTGAACCCTTCGAAAAGGTCAATGTTGCACTAAAGTATGACAGGAAGCTTCCAGAACAAAGAGTCATGGAAACTAAAGACAGTTTATGAGCCTGGGTTGTACTGGACCAAAGATTAAGGTAGTTGATAAGGGCATTATTAGAACATTTTGCAAAGTAGGACTGGATTCCTGCAGATGAGAAAATACAGTGTGTTGGCTTTGATAATTATACCTGATTATTCTTTTTTAAAAATTTGTTTATTTTTATTTATGTATGTGTTTGGTCAGGATGTATGCATGTGCACCATATGTATATCTGGTACCCAAAGAGTTCATAAGAGGGTGTAGGATCTCCTGAACTGGAGTTACAGACAGTTGTGAGCCTCTATGTGGGTGCTGGGGACCAAACTCAGATCCCCTGCAAGAGCAGCAAGTTCTCTTAATGTCAAGCCATCTCCCCAGCTCAGTACTCTACTATTCTTGTTCTCAGGCAATTAATATTGAAGCCTTTCAAGGTAAAAGACTCGAGATTTTCCATGTATTATAAAATGGGTTGGAAAATATCTAATGTAATTTTTGTACAGAGGTGATGCTAAAATATTTATAGTGTACAACATAAATAATTGGGGAGGTTAGGTGAACAGTATGAGTTCCTTTTATTTTCCAGATACTTCTCTATGTTTGTCTTTGAAATTATTTCAGAATAGAAATTGGGAAAGAAATAACACATCAAACACCTCCTACCCCTGTCACAGCAGAGGTTCTCTGAGAACCTGCCCACTTCTCAAAGACAAATCTACTTATGATTTTTGATGAACCTATAGCAGTTTTTTTAAAACTGGAACAGAATAGTCATCAAATTTAGGCATTTCAGAGTTGAAAGACCGCTGCTCATTTTCCTTAGCATGATGATCTCTTGTTTCACTCCTCTATCTGCAGACAACATGGCTTTGTTGTTCTTAAGGGCTAGTGTGTCAGTCACTGTTCTATTGCTGTGAAGAAAAACCATGATCAAGGCCAACTTAGAAAAGAAATCATTTAATCTGGGGATCTTGGTTCCAGAGTATTGTAGAGTCCATGACCATTACGGTTGGGAACATGACAGTGGGCAGGCAGATAGATGCTGGAACAGTAGCCAAGATCTTACATGTTGAGAGTTGAGATAATAAACATGAGGCAGAGAGAGAGAGAGAGGGAGAGAGAGAGAGGGGGAGAGAGGGGGGAGAGAGGGGGAGAGAGAGAGAGAGAGAGAGAGAGAGAGAGAGAGAGAGAGAGAGAGAGAGAGAGAGAGAGAACTGGAATGGTGTGGGCTTTTGAAACCCTCCAAGAATGCACCTCCTCCAATAAGGCCACACCTCCTAGTCCTTCCCAAATATTTCCACCAACTGGGCATTCAAATACATGGAACCATTCTCATTCAAACCAACACAGCTAGATATATAAAACTATTTATAAATACCACATTTCAAAAGTCCATTCATCCATAGAGAGGCATCTCATTGATTTAATGACTCGTTTGGGGTAAATAATGTCACAATGAACTGAGTGTGCATGAATCTTTAATGTATATGGCTTTTGATGTACCCAGGAGTGGGTATGGCTAGATTGTGTAGTAATTTCACTTTTAGCTTTTGAGCTTTCATACTGATTTCCATGGACTACCTTACATTACCCTCAACAGTATATCAGGTTTTGGGGGTTCCCTTCCACTGTTTCTCAGCAATAGCCAGTGCTTGTTTTCTTGATTACAGTCTTTGCCACTGAGATGAAACAGAACTTCAGTGTAATTCTAATCTGTGTTCCCCTGATGGCTTAGGAAGCTACATATTTTCCTCATACACCCATTGGCCATTTGTATTTATGCATTTCAAAATTGTTCAGTTGAATTGCCTACTCTCAATGGCATTATTTCATTTTTTGATGTTTATGTTTTTGAGATCTTTATATAGTCGAGATATTAATCCCCCATAGATGAATACTTAGAAAAGATATTTTCTCATTCTGTAGACTGTCTCTTTGTTAACTATTATTATTATTTTCTTCGCTCTTGGAGTCTATCCAGAAAGACATATGCCTATGTTGTGAAATATTTCTCCTATATTTTTCTCAAGTAGTTTCAATGTTTTAGGTCTTACATTAAAGCCTTTTATTCCTATTGTTTGAGATCAAATGGATTTTTTTTCACACAAATATCATTTTAACAACTTTTAGATCATTATTGTTACATTGGTGCCATTTATATTTGAGTTCTATAATCAGAAATTAGTATTGCACATATTGTTTGTAGTTGGATTTACAAATATAAGAACCTAAAATAAACATAATTATGTATGTTATTCTCTGGCATCATGCAGGATGAGACACATGAAGAAAACAATGTACCATATATTAAACCATTCACAGAAGTAAAGAGATCTATCATCTATCTATCTATCTATCTATCTATCTATCTATCTATCTATCTATATTTATCATCTATCTATCTCAACAATTGCTTAAATAATATAACATTGTACTTTGTTTTATATTTCAATGTGAATTTCGTTGACTTCTGCCTTATTGTACGTGTATGAGGATATGAGTGCAGGTGCCTGTAGAGATTAGAAGAAGACGTTAGATACCCTACGGCTGGAGTAACAGTGATTGTGAGCTGAGCCATGTGGGTTCTGGGAACCAACCTTGGATCCTCTGGAAGAGCAGCAAGCACTGTCCACCCCTGTAATATCAATTCTTTTACAATCAATCACACAGTGCAAATATGTGTACAGAGGCAAAGTTTCATCTCAAGACATGTATCTCATATTCACCCTCATGTTTTAGAATTTACCATCTAAACATATGAGATAAAGCTACAAACTTGAATTAAAATGTCCAACTTTGAGAACTGTATGTTCTTCTTTCATCCAACAATTTTTAATTTTGAGAGCCATTTCTGTTCACACTTTCTTCCTTCTTCCAGATTTCTTCGATATTCCATACGTGATTCAGAAGCATTTGGTGGGGGAAGGCATCCTCTCTTGTTCTGTACTGGATTGACCATGTAAGCATCACTACATACACGACTAAAGAATGTGGGACATTAGAGACAGAGTTGCCCTCACAGATTAACCATCGATGATGTGGAGACATCAAATGATATCGATATCATCCAGCTAAGTGAGGCTCAGTCATAGTCATGTGCCATGGTCTGGTCCTGCATGCCCAGCACCAAAGTGACTGTGGCAGGAATATTGTGAATTTGAGGCCTTTCTAAGCTGTCTAACCCCCACCCCCAAAGGAGAAATAAATGTAGGCTCTTGCACTTCTATCTGCTTGTCTGTGTCAGACTTTGTGTTGCTGGGATGAAGCAAAGAAAGCTTTGTTTCCACCCACAGTGTTATGGGTTTCAATCCACTTGTCATGGCTGGTTCTCTTGCTTCCATGCCTATGATAAGGTAGAGCACCATGGTCAGGAAAGCATGTGGCAGGGGTTGCCTTATCTCATGACAGACTGAAAGAGCAGGCAGACCAGAATGTGACTGGAGAATAGAGGACTCCCCAGAGACCGTGATCTGCTTCCTTCAGCCAGGCTCCTTCTTTGACTTTTCACTCCCCCCCCCCATTAATGCCATCACAGTCTGCATCCATTAAGGAAGTAATGTACTGAGAAGTAGGGACCCTGGGGTGCAATCATGTTCCCCAAAACCCACCAGCTGACCTCAAAGACCCCAACATATAAGTCTGTGGGGACATTTTATACTCAAACATCACATGGTCTTCTATTTCATCATATAAAACTCTCAGAACCCTTGATTCATTTATGTATCCCTGTCCTACCACAGAAAAGCCCTTCTATTTGTCTAGTGCTGACTATATTTCAAATAAGAGAAAAATGGAATCTTGTTCCACCAAATGATAAATTAATGTCACAGTATAAATTTAATAAGTTTGTTCAGTGTGAAGGTTGTTATGTGCGAATGAAAAACAGTGTTGAGAAAAGGCACACACAGCTCAACTAACTGCAACAACAAAGCAAATTCCTTGGAAATTCTTTCAAATCAAAACCTAGCACTTCAACAGTCAATATGGATTCTTCCAACTTCACTTCCACTTAACAGAATTTGAGTTGAGTAGAATATGTTTGAATGTTACATCACCAACTCTACTGTTTCCCACAGTGGTGTTCCCAAAGAGATTGCCTGGACATTGTTAAATGAAACGTTTATTCTTTAGTTTATTGAAGTCTCAAAGCTGCCGAGTACTTATAGATAACGATGATTACCATGTTGCTTAGGTTTTGTCAGTTTGGCACAAACTAGAGTCACTTGGGCAGAGGGAACCTCAGGTGAAGAATTTTCTCCATCAGATTGGGGCATTTTCTTCATTACTGACCAGGGTGGGAGGGCCCAGTTCACTGTGCGTGGCACCACTCCTGGGCAGGTGGTCTGGGCTGTATGACAAAGCAAGCTGAGCAAGTCACAACAAGCAAGCCCTAAACAGCAATCCTGCACTGCCTCTGCTCCAGCTCTGGTCTCCAGGTCCCTGCTAGAGAGTTCCTGCCTGAATTCCCTCAATGATGGACTGCTGTGGAAGTGTAAGCCAAATATCTACCTCCCCAAGTTTCTCCTGGTCACAGCATTTATCACAGCAAAAGAACAAACTAAAATAACCCCAAACCAAGAAACTCCAAGCAGGATCTTTTCACGTGGTATAAAAACCATGAAGTAGTAACACTTTTAAATTATGGTTTCACGTATTAAGAGATTAATAAGAAGCTCTTAAATCAGAAATAACCAGCTCTAGTTTCTCAGGGTCAGAACCTTTGATTTCTTTTATTCCCCACCCATCTGACTGCACATTGTACCCCTGTGATGCATTGGTTAGCTATCACTGTAACACAATACCAGAGAGGAACAACTGAACAGAACAAAGATTCACGTAGCTCCCATCTCAGAGATTTCAGTCCGTGCTCACTTGGATCCATGTTTCTCAACCTGTAGTGAAGAAAAGTCTGCTTACCTTATGATGGCCATGAAGAAGAAAGAGCAGGGCAGGGAGATACAAGGTATACCCTTAATGACATGCCTTCCACACTCACTTCTTCCAACTCCACTCCACCTGAAGTTTCCATCACCTACCAATAACCCCTTCAAATTACCAGTCCATCCGTGGACAGCCAGCCAGCTCTCTCTCTCTCTCTCTCTCTCTCTCTCTCTCTCTCTCTCTCTCTCTCTCTCTCTCTCTCTCACACACACACACACACACACATCCTGAGCCTCATGATCCAACTGCATCCCAAAGCCCTACCTCTGAACACTGCACTGATTATTAAGCCTTGAAAAAAATTACTTTATTACTTTATTTGTGTGTGTGTTTTGTATACATGTATACTTGTTTAGTTTCCACCAAAGGCAGAAGATGGCACTGAATACCCTGGAGCTAGAGTTAGAGGCAGTTGTGAGCTGCCTAATGTGGATGCTGGGAACGGAACTCTGGTCCTCCAGAAGAACAGCAAGTGCTCTTAACCACTGAGTTATCTCTCCCACTCCAGGTACCAAGACTTCTAACATAGGAGCCTTCTAGGGGTGACATTTCATATCCAAAGGACATTTGTCAAACACAAAGCTCTGTTCCTTTTCTCCACTCTTCATAGTGTTTGGCAAAGTCAATATTTTATTGATTTATAGCCTCTTTGGGTCCCTCCACCTTTCAATGCAATTGACATTGCTGTGTTGTTTCTGGGAAGCAAAACTCTTTCTTCAGCCCAGGTGCAATGCACATCCGCTGTTTCCATGGCCAGCTCCTTGCCGTGTGTGTGTCTCGAATCAATTATCGGCTTCTCAGAGAGCTATCCTGTAGTCATCTTCTTGGCATCACCACATCAACACGATTTATTTCTGTGAATTTCATTTGCTTTTTAATTTCTTTTTTTGAGGCAGAGTCTGATTCTATAGCCCAGGCTGGTTTGGAACTTATATACAGTCAGGGTTAGACTTCAACCCTTTCCACTGTTCTGCTTCAGGCTTCCGAGTGCAGGCTTTGGAAGTGTGAGCGACACACTCTACTTATTTAACCATCGTTTTTCCTTCATGAGAGCACTATGGTGCCACACAGGGGCTTTAACTGTTTGTTTGTCCCTGCACCTGAAATGGTGCCTGGTATACCCTTGGCATTCATTAAGTATTGATGAATGAATGAATGGATTCTTAATTGACTTCTCTTAAATGAACTATTATAAATACTGATTCAGTGTGTGTGTGTGTGTGTGTGTGTGTGTGTGTGCAAAGAGTTCAGGCACAGGGAGGCTTTGCATGTCCATGTGGAGGTCAGAGGTCAATTAACTTGTCACTCACTGTGAACTCTCCACCTGATGTTTTGAGAGGTCACTGAGCCTGGAGCTTGTTTTCGCTAGATTAGCTGGCCAGCAAGCCTCAGAGACCCTAGCGCTGCAGTTAGAGATGTCCTTCACTAAGGAGGACTGCTGTATAAATGCTGGAGACCCCAATTCATGCCCCCATACTTCTGCAGCAAGCACTTCAACTGCTGGGAGAATTCCTCTCTGTTCCTGTTAAGGTTTTAACTTGTCAATGTATGCCACTTAATCAGTTTTGAAACAAGTCTTAAAGAGTTAGTTAGGACGTAGGAGAAAGCAGATAGGCAGAGCAACAGTTCTCGCATTCGAATTACAGAGCAAGGATTTTCCCTCAAGCAAGCAGGCATCATCGCAAAAATGCCCATTTTGTTGTTGGTGTTTTCAGGAACCAGAAACATTCGGTGGTGAGAACGCAGACGGTTCCTCAATTCAAAGTGAAGTCCAAATCACTTCGGAGCTTGGGAACAGGAAAGAAAACAAGGAGTTGTGGATGGAGAGGATCTTGTCTTAGTGTTACTTAAAAGAAACTTCCTAGAAAGCCCTCCCTTGGCGTTACTTAATAAACCTACTTTGGGAGCAGTTAGCCCTCCCAACCCCAAATAAAGAGCGTGCCTGGCTCCGCCTAGTTAAGGTTTATTCTGGTCCTGCAAGCCGCGGCTTCCAGAGACAGGGGTCTGTGGATTTCTGGACCATCCATTCGATCCCTTTAAAGGTGGGGATCGTGACGGAGGATGTGGGGGGGTGGGGGTGGGGGAGAAGGCGGGAGGCGAAGGCTGGAGAGTCGTGGTTGACATAGTAACTCTTCAGCTGCTCTCCCTGGCGGCTGCCACCGAGGCCCCGCCTGTGCCCTCTGCCTGGGAGCCCAGGCCGCCTGTTGGCGCGGTCCAGATGCTCTCAGGTCAAGGTTCCCTTGGCGGTTGTCCCCCAAGCCCTAAGAAGTGACTTCCACCCTGGCGGGCAGGGAAGCCACCGGCAGAGCCCAGTAAGCCTGGCTTCTGCATCCCTTTCCTCATCTTCCTCTCCTGGGCATCGCTTTGCTCTGGGCCAGTTCGGTAGGTGACGCGGCCCCTTCTCCCCAGGTCCCCATCTGCGGGAGCAGGGTGCAGGCCGGCTGCGCGCTGTGCCATGAGCCAGAGCCCCGGGTTCGTGGCCCGGAGGGGCGGCTCTCCGCTGGCTGCCCCTGGAGCCGGAGCGCGGCGCAACGAGAGCCAAGACTATCTGCTGATGGACGAGCTGGGAGACGACGGCTGCCCGCAGCTCCCGCTGCCACCCTATGGCTACTACCCCAGCTTGTAAGTGCGGGCGCGGGCGGCATGGGCTGCAGGAGTGGGTACTGCGCGTGTCCCACCAGCGATGTCTCTCCAGACATCCAGGGGCGTGCGCGCGTGGGGCCGGGCTGGCTGCTGTGAGCACTCCAGGGGTGCGCTCACCTCAGAATGAGCCCGCCGGGTTCCCGCCCCACTACGTGTGGAGGGATGCCAGGTCACCACAGGGGATCTGGTGCTTGGTCACCTTTGTTGGGTCATTTTTTACAGTCCCTGCCATCCTGTGGCACTGCTCAACAGGCACGATCTGAACTCAGAATGGGTTCCAGCTTTCGCTCCAGTGGTTCAGTCTTTGTGGGAGTGATGAACTCTCTCTTTGAAGGCACTTTGGGGACAGGAACCCACTTAGTGCACTCTCCAGCTCTGCCTCAGTCCTCTGGTCTAGCATAAGGATTGCTGAGGGAGAAAGCAAGTAGGGAGGTTCTGAGGCCAGACCTATCCATTATCCCCTGGACAGCCTCCTTCTCATCCTGGAGTTGAGATTAAGACCAGGAAGAAGACCCATTCAGGTTTTTGTTCCCGTGGCAGGACATGGGTGAGCCTGTTAGGGCACAGAAAAATAGGGATCGGCTGCTTCCTGGTGGTCTCTCAATAACCAGGAGTCCTCATTTAAAACAGCAACAACCAACAACAAAACCTCCAGATTCCAGGTTGCTAACAGTGGCAATGGGGAGGGACAGACAGCAGACAGCAGAGTGGAGAAAGACAGTCTCAGTTCCTCCTTCACTCCCCTCTCCCCGCCCCAGGCTGTGACCACGTGTGCAGCCGGCAGATAGTGTTTCTGGTTCTGTTCGCCTTTGCTTGATCTTGCTTGACTGATACACAGGTTTCCTGGCCTGTCACAGCCGTCCAAGCTGTTTCCTAGGAAAGCCTTTCTCAGTTGGGTGACCCCTTCTAGTGGAGGGAGGATTCTATCCCTTCCCCCCAGGGGCTGGCAGACCCTCATGACAGAGACTACAGACTGGCTTTTGGGCAGTGATCAGGGCTGGAAGAGTCAAAACCTTCTGTGGTTTACTTTCCTGGTGAGAACTGAGCCCCAGGAAATGGGGCATCTACATTTTTCTCCAGGATGAAAAAAAAGTTGGAAGTGGTTCCATTCATCTGAGCTGTGCAAGCCAAAAGCATCTACAAAAACCTCTTTTCATTTATGAAAAATTAAGATATAATTCAGACAACGTGAAATTCACCTCTTTAGTTATACAGTACGACATTGCACATGTAATAGTCATTATGCTTTGCAGCCACCGTCAATAGTTAATTTCAGGACATTTTTGTCAATGTTATATTTGCTCTCCAATTATAAGTCTCTTCCCCCCCCCCTGCCCTCTCCTCTTCCCTCCCTCCCTCTGTGCAGGAGTGGTATATATCTGTGGGCTCATGTGTGTGTGTGTGTGTGTGTGTGTGTGTGTGTGTGTGTGTGCGCGCGCGCGCGCGCGCGTGCGCGCTTTGCTCTTGTCCATGGTTTGTGTGTGGAGGCCAGAGATGGACATAGGAAGTCTTCCTCTACAGTTCTCCACATTACTTTTTTGGGTACAGGGTCTCTCACTGACCCTGAAGCTCATCTTTTTCCTTAGACCGGCAGACATATGCCACTGAACCAAGGTTTTACTTGGGTGCTGGGGATCTGAACTTGGGTCCTCGTGCTTGTTCGGTAGGTGCTTTTACCCACTGAGCTGTCTCCCAGCCCAGAAGAGTTCTGTTTCCTAGGGCAGACTTAGACTTCTCCCAGTTCCATGGGTATGTGACCATCCAGAGGCTTTGCTAAGACTTTAGTTCCCCGGGTCTTAGGTGCAACTGGAAAGTCTGCATTTTTAAGTCTCTAGTGATGTTGTATTTGCTTGTTGACACAGTACACACTAAAAGCAAGAAGATGCATGGCAAGAAAAAATAATGATAGAAAAATGCTTGCATTCTGATGATAGCTGTTTGCAAATTTGCTTTGAAGCCAGGGTAGGTAGGTGTTGCCCATCTGTGACCTCAGCCACTTCAAGGCTTCAAGTTTGAGGCCAGTCTGGGCAGCGTAGGGAGACCTTGTCTTTGAATTGAGTTTCACTAAGCTCTAATGCTGTTTAGTAATTACTTGTTGGCTAAATTAAGTGATTTGATAACTATCTGCATCTTCAAAAAATTAGACAGTCTCATTAACTAAACATTTTTTATTCTACAATCTCTATTCTAATTGATTTCTTTGTCTTAAAGAAAGTGATTTACTTTAAAAATCCGTGGTTATATTATCAGCAGTGAGATGAAATAAAGTAAGAATTCCAAGTTGTTTGAACACTTTTCATAATGCCTTCAAATGTGATTTACTGTCTAAATCATGAAGTTCTTTAAATTACTATTATATACAGTAATTGATATGTAATTATGTATTTAGAGAACTCTAGAAATATACTATTTAGAGCAAAAGCACCTTTCTCCTTCAGTACAGGAATTTCAGCTACTCTTGATGAGGACAGGTAAAAAAACAGGATGCAGAGGACTATGGTAATAGGCTTCAGTTCGTGATGGGTGGCACTTGTTGAGTTATATTGAGAGTGAACCACACACCAGAGTTAAAGCTTTTCTCCTCCAAATCTATTGTTTCCCAAAGGATTCAGGGTTATTTTTCATCCAACGTGTTCTCTGACGAAGTTTTTAGATTTTGCAGTTGAATAAAAACGATGCAGGAGGAAATGCTAGAAAAAATTGACTTCCCTTTGGTACAGAGTACAAATGAACACTTCATGGACTTTTAAACTGTGATGAGAGTGATTTTTTTTGTGTTTTTGAGTAGAGTGTGTACTGGTGTCATTGTGGCAATCACTGGAACACCTTAGGTGCAGAATGGCTATTTTTCTCAAGTCACCGACATTTCCCTGTAAGATTCTGGAATTTTTTAAGTGGCCATTTCTGTGAGATAAATCCACCCACTCTCACTTAGAAATTCTCTTTCATGTTTATCTTCTTAAAAAGAATGTTTTTACATGTAGTTTTGGAGCTTTTACTACTGAAGATTGTGGGGAATTATCTTGTGGGAGACCAATTGCACATTCTCAGGCCTTGGTAAGTGTAAGTATTAATATTTTAAAGATGATATTTTTGAAAGAAAGAGTCACAGTTTCCTCTTTTTTCTGACTTTCAATTAGAAAGCAGATGCTACATTCTATTATAATTAATTTTGAATGATGAGTAACAAGAAAGTCCCACATCCTGCAAAGACCCCAGGGGTTCCTTTATTTAAAGAAATGTCTCTAGTCTATGACCCTAAACATGAAGGAGAATCTCAGACATATACACATATGTTAAGGGTTTCCAAAGCAATGGAGATGAGTTGATTTAGTTCCATTGACCATTGAGTTATAAACTATTGAACTGACATTTATTGCTGTTCAGATTGTGAATAATGACATGGCAAGACAATCAAAGCTACAGGCAACCCACTAGAGTAAGTCTAAAGCAACTACAAAAACTTGTGGTAGCACAAGATGTGGTGGCTCAGTGGGTAAGGGCACTTGCTGCCTGCTGAGTTTGATCCCCAGGATCCATGTTGTGGGAGGGGAGAACTGACCCTGTAAAGATGCCCTCTGACTTGTGTATGTGTGCTGTGGAGTACATGAACCCCCAAGAAACAAATGTGAAAAATACCCTGTGGTAGCCAGCATGTCGTAGTAATATATTTTCAAATATTTGAAAACATTACTAGTTTGGTGGCTGGGGAATAGCTCCATGGTAAGATGCTCACCAGCATACCCAAGGTCCAGGATTTGATCAAAAGTACCATGAAACAAAATAATAACATTACATAAATTGCTTAAAAATTATGTGATTGCCATGTGTCAGGAACAAAGATGCTAGAGAGAATGCAATGTGGGAAAGGTCTTAGCTGCAAATGAGGCAGAGAACTAGAATAGGGAAATACCTTGAAAGAAACCAGGACTCTCATAATACTGAAAAGTTAGGCTAAAAAATGATGCCCACCAGCACAGTCAGTTGCAAACACCAGGAAGAAGACAAGTCCCCTTGGGAATTTCAACTTAAGGGCCTACATGCCCAGTGAGCTCTTACTTTTTGTATGCCTAGTTGACCTAGAGATCCTCAAGCCTGGGGCTCTCAGTATAGTGAAATGTTAAAGCATGAAGAGGAAGCATCCTGTCCATGTTGACTGCTTAGGAAATTCATCCAAGAGCAAGCCTGCTAAAAATAGACTCTCTACAGCCAGTGACCAAGCACACAGGAAACAGTTAACTAGGAGAGAGTGAGCTAACAGCAGAATCCACTACACAGCAAGCATGATGGCCCTGTGAGGTCCTTAGGAACTCAGGGTAACAGTGTGATTAGGGGGAAAGGTATAAAGCTGGTTTGTATAAAATGTCACAGTGTAAAAATGTAAAACCTTAAGGAAAGAAAGAGTCTCGGAAGAACAGGGGGGACATCCACAAAAGACCTACGGACAGAACATCTGAAAAAGAAAACGCAGTTCCATTTTAAAAAGTTTTTAAAATTACAATTATTGACTTATTTTGTGTATACATACATGTGAGGATACACCCATAAAAGAAAATAATGCAATTTTATTTTAAAAGTTAATCATAATTATGCGTGTGTGTGTGTGTGTGTGTGTGTATGTGTGTGTGTGTGTGTGTGTGTGTGTGTGTGTGTGTGTGTGTGTGTGTAAGTCAGAGGACAATTCATTGGAGTCAGTTCTTGCCTTCCACCATGTGGGTCTCAGGGGTTGAACTCGAATTCTCAGGCTTGCCAGCAGCTGCCTTAACCCACAGAGCTATTTCACTGCCCTTCCCACCCCAAATAACGTAATACTTGATGGAAAAATACAACACTAAGTTATATAATGCAGATAATACGGGTTGTCCATAGTATAACTGATGTTAATATTCAAATTCAGAGACACAGAAGGATGACCTCTGTGATTTCGAGGCTAGTCTGGTCTACAGAGTAAGTTCCAGGACAGACACGAGTAGGAGTACATGGAGAAACTCTGACTTGAAAAAGAAAACAAAGCAAAAATTCAGGGACACAAGTAAATAGACAAAGTAGAGATTAATTTTTTTTTAATGATTTGCTTTTATTTTATGTGCATTGGTGTTTTGCCTGCATGTATGTGTGTGTGAGGATGTTGGATCCCCTGAAGCTAGAGCTACAGACTCCAGTAGTAAGCTGCCATGTGGGTGCTGGAAAGGGAACCAGGGTCCTTGGGAAAAGCAGCCAGTGCTCCCAGCCACTGAGCTATGTCTCCAGCCCCCAAAATAGACTTTAATAAGAGTCATAGAACAAGAAGGTAGGTGTTCCAGAAGAAAATAACGAGA
Organism: Peromyscus californicus insignis; assembly: GCF_007827085.1. Lineage (NCBI taxonomy): Eukaryota > Metazoa > Chordata > Mammalia > Rodentia > Cricetidae > Peromyscus > Peromyscus californicus. The sequence continues at coordinate 5,372,073 of NW_026294402.1, forward strand.
AAAAGGAAGCACCAATATTTGAATACATAATGGGTAAAGATTTCCAGAAATGACAAATTACTATGTTCATGAAGTACAATATTATCATGACACACAAAGCCAGACAAATAAAACCTGTCATTTTAATTGCAAAATGCCTATGAAAGCAAAAAATTAAAATTAAAAGTTAATGAAAATACAAGGACTTGAAGTGAGTTTATATTTTAAAATATTTACAGTAGAAATTCTCCCATGGTGTCTTCTGATCCATAGGTGATGTGTGGCTTGTGAGAGCCATGTTGTTTTGATTCCCCCCCATAAAAGACATCATTTGCACCCCATTTGTGAACAAAACATTTCATACAGCCAGTGTTCAAGGCTGACAGAATCTTTTGGAACATAATTATGAACAAAATATTTTTAAAGGGTAACCTCATTGGGTCTCAACTTTAGGAAAAAATTCAAAGAGATTCTGTAGTGTGTGTGTGTATGTGTGTGTGTGTGTGTGTGTGTGTGTGTGTGTGTGTGTGTGTGTGTGTGTGTGAATGTCTGTGTTGTATGCATGGTAACTGCAGATTTGTGCCCCTATGGGTGCATATCCAGGGCAGAGCAAGACTTTGATTATCTTTTTTGATTTTTTTCCCTTACAGCCTCTCACAATGAGACAGGGCCTCTCACTGACACATATGCTTATCTTTCAGCTAGCTGATTGGCTAGTGAGCTCTTGGGATCAGCCTGTTTTCACTTCCTGATGCTGGGCTTACAGGTTCATGCAACCATACCTAATTTTTTTTTTTTTTGGCTTAGGTTCAGGGGATTTGAATTCAGAGCCTCACATTTGCAGAACAAACATTCTACTCACCAAGCCATCTCTTCAACTTCCAAAGAGATATTTAATTTCATTTCCTATTTCCTATCAGGGAAACAAAAAAAATAGGTAGTGTTTGAATTCAGTGAGAATCCTAATATCTGTTATATCCTTTGCAATGACATCAGTAACATAAAGACAAATCCTGAACTTTAGTCAAAGGAGCCAATAGATCATCTGTCTATGAGAAATATAATTTCTTTTTTATTTCTGAGACAGTTTCACTGGGTCGTCCAGGCTAACTTTGAACTCATGATGTAGTATAGGTTGAAATCCTTGCTTCAACCTGCTGAGTGTTGCAATTATGGTTGTGTACCACCATACCTGGCTGAAAAATATAATTATTGAAAAAAACCCAATGGAACAATTAAAAATACAATTTGTATATAGAATAATTGATAATACTCCAAATGCAGAGATATAAAGAAATATTGATGAATATCAACAATTATTATTCACCATTATTTAATGGTGGAAAGTATACATTCTGAAGCTGCATCTCAGGGGAAAAGCAAGTGTGGAAATCACTGTTGGTTTTGGTTTCCAACTTCATTTAGAATCATCTTCCCCTCCTACCCCTCCCCCAGCCACTGCTGCACAGGAGGGTCTCACTTTTGACCTCATGGAGAGCGCTTTGCATGACAGACACACCTGTTGTTTCAAAACTTGCCATGGCTTGAAATAATCAATAACCAGCAGGAAACACTGATTGTCGTGGAACATGTCTTTAGAGTGCCAACACTGTGAGATGAATGATCCTCAGATGTGCTTAAAGGTCCACACTCATTTTGTTTAGAGTGTTGCTTACTTCTAAGGAAACAGTGCATCATTTTTCTCCACAAGGTTATCTGAGTCATTAGAAGCAACTTCTCAGGGCAATTTGTCTTTTAGAGAGTAAAAATCATAAAAGCGGACATTTTGTTGATTTCACTCTTTTTTTTCTGTTTTATTAAAATGCTAGATATAATTGGATCCAGTGAGTTAAGTTACCGTTTATGATTGCTCTTTGTTTAGGAGTGTTATGTTGGTTTCAGTGCAAGGGGTCATCTTCATCTGTGCACCATGTTTTAACTAAACTCTGGCAGTCAAATTTGCTATACTTCTCAAGACTCAAGCCATTGCAATTGGCTAAATAACATTCTTACACAAACAAGTGTTCCAGCTCTCCCATAACATATGGTTGTGGCACACCTGGCCTCAAATTCAGCTAATTGAGGCTCCAGGAAGAGGAGAAAAGATACTAAGAAGAATTATATACAATACAACATGTTCTTGTTTCTACAGACAAGTAATCCAAAATATTTACTTACATCTGGGGATCTAACATTTTTGGGATACCTACTCTGTAGTAAGTCTTTTTCTAGTTGTACAAATGTAGTTGACTCTTGAAAACAGTCACTTGTCTATTTTTAATGTTTGTTTTACAAATAACGATGCTGAAATTTACAGATGTTAAGCCACTAGCATGAAGTTACAAGGCTGTTAAGTTCTCACATGGGCTCAACCCAGTACATCTCAAAAGTTCATCTGGAACGCATGTGCAGAAGGGCTTGCAGGATCCTCCACACTCTCAGAACCCCACATAATCATTCTTGTACCCATACAGAGGGCTCAGCATAATATCATCCTTCCATTCTGCTTCTTCCTTCTTGCCACAGATACTTTAGAGAGCCACATGCTGGCTCTGCTATATTGAGCCAAGATTCCTGTGCTGTGCTTGTTATATCTAAGAAATACCCAGGTGAGAAGAGAAGACTAGTCATGAGAAGCCCTCTTTTGATACAGGGTTGTCCAAGAGACTCCACAAAACACACAGGGTATTACTATTGCCCTCATTTGTCACCCCTTCTCCCAGAGGTAGAAGATAAGTTCTTATTGCTGAAGACACATGTACTTCAGACACAGGGCCCAGAGGCCCCTGAAACTGTCCTGAATGCCTCTTCCCTAAGGACTAGCTCTCATGGTACCAGAAGGTGCCATACAAGCTTTCAAAGAAGAGAGGCAATCAGTAGTCCTACCGTGATATGATGCCTACAAACCACAATGAACAGCACAATATGATGACCCTAACAATGCCATAGTGGCATTAATACCTTAGAGATAACCAACAGCTCTCTAATTGGGCTTAAGATCTGCTCAGTAATAGGGAAATCATGCCTCGTAGTGGAAGTTAGCTGTGAGGCTGTGGATCCTAGAAATGTCAGAACCTACACCCATGGTGTCTTACCAGCACGGCTGCCTAGCATGGACTGAATCAGTTCAACAACAGTAGTCATGCCAAAGTGGACTGGAAAAGGCCACAAGGCCTACACAAAGAACTACGGGTACCTACAGAATGCAGAGAGTCAGAGAAGTAGTCTTCCCCAGTGAAGAGCACACCAATTGGTTAAATAGTCAGCCCTGAAAACATACATATAAGTAACGTTAAACAGACTGAGCAGATTATATTTAGGTATATACATAAAGGCATGCAACAACAATTGATGAAAAAATCGATTACGAATCTGAGAAAGAGCAAGTAGGTGTACATGGGAGGGTTTGTGAGGGAGGAAAGGGAAGAGAAAAGCAATGTATTTATATTATAATTTAAAAAATAAAGAAGAAATTACAGACATAAAGTGCTCTTTTTCTAAAATGTGTATAAATTGCTTCTGTGCCAACATACAGTTGTGTTCGAGAAACTGGCTTGACTGACCGTGTGAGGGGCTGGAGAGACGGCTGCACTGTTAGGAACTCATCCTCCTTCTGAGAGGACTAGAGTTGAGTTCCCAGCCCCCACCCAGGGCCACTGGAACTCAAGTCCTAAGGATCTGTCACCTTCTTCTGACCTTCACTGGCACTCACACCCACAGGGGCACAAGCCTATCCCTAAAGTTAAAAATACAATAAATGTTTTAAAAAAATCAGTGTGAAATTAGAGTTTACTGTAGGATTCACATAATTTATTTTTAAATTTTAATTTAATTTTTTTCATATATTTTGGTCATATTTTTTCCTTTTTCCCAACTCCTGCCAACTTCTCACCCAACTTCATGTCTTTCTTTTTGCTCTCAAAACAAACAACCAGAACTAATAACAAAAACAAAATAAAAAAATCAATAAGACAAAACAAAAACAGCTCAAAAACCAAAACCAGATTTGCCTTCCCTAACAAAACACTTGTACAGTGTTTACCCAGAGGTGTGCACTGCCTGAAGTCAACGAGTCAGCGGCTGTGTTAAGACTGACTGCCTGTTCAGGGCAGACGTCACATCTCTGTCCTGAGTCTCTGATTCTGCTGTGTGGAGCATCCTGTTCCGACACCGCTTGAGGGAGGGACTGGACCACACAGGGCTTGCTAACACAATGAACTTCCAAATTACCAAAATTATCATAAGAATTGGAAATGAGGTGAATTCTAAGGGTAGTTTAAAAATTCTTTCAGGGAATTAAACTGTTGCAAGTAAAACTCACCCTGTTATTGCAATATTAGCATTCTTTTTTATATTTATATTTATTTATTTAAAAAAGGTTTCTTTTTCATTTTACATACCAATCCCAGTTCCCCTCTTTCCCCTTCTACCGCCCCCCACCCCTTCCATTCTACCCCCCAACCACTCCTCCTCCGAGAGGGCAAGGCCTCCCTTAGGGAGTCAACAAAGTCTGGCATACTAAGTTGAGGCAGGACCAAGCCCCTCCCCGCTGTGTCAGGCTGACAAGGTATCCCACCCTGGGAATGTGTTCCAAAAAGCCATTTCATCCACCTGGGATAAGTCCTGGTCCCACTGCCAGGGGCTCCCCAAACAGATCTAGCCACATAACTGTCACCCACACTCAGAGGATCTAGTTCAGTCCCATGCATGTTCCCTAGCTCAGTGATTCACAACCAAGCACTGGGCTGAGCTCCTAGATTTCAGTTGAAGAAAGGGAGGATCACAGGAGCAAGTGAGGTCAAGATCATGATGGGGCAAACCACAGAGACAGCTGACCCAATACTAGCATTCTTAAAACAGAATTTTGCCTGGTCTCTGGGCTGTGTGAAAATTCCTGCAGTTGTATAGTGCTGAGGGAATACCTTCTCCAGGACATGTTGCTTACATTTAGGGCTGGTCACTACTCCAAGATGAAACATTCATTAATTTATTTCAATAGTTGTTTAAATTCTTTAGATTCATCAGGCACTGTCTTTGAAAGCCAGAACCACCACATCTCATTAACTCTCAGCAGTTATAATTTGTAGCCTGCCCTTCTAATTTATGTATTTTCAAGAATCCATGTTTTAGATTTTGTTTCATATCTGTTGAAATGGTTTTTATGCATAAATGTATATAGATAGGACTTATGTATAACCTAGAAATACATAAAAAGAGCATATACATAAAGTAACTTTTTTTTTTATCTGATCATGAACACTTCACTTTCAGGAAGTGACTCCCTTGAGTCCAATTTTAACTAAGAGTCTTCAGTGCCCTTGTTTTCAACACAGTGCTGCTCTAAATGGTGAGCAGAATGTTGGTGTAAAAGCAATTTTAAGATTTATTTATTTATTTGTCTGTTACTTATTTATTTGTTTGTTTGTTTGTTTGTTTGTGTGTGTGTGTGTGCACATGTATGCAGATGCCAGTGGAGACCATGAGAGGGCGTAGAATATCCCTGGAGCAAATAATGCAATTGATTGGTGCTATGCAATTAAACTGACTTCATAATTATATGTTTCCAGAATGCTGCTTAAAGAACCTGATTCACTGCTGTTACTTATGGTTTCTCTATAGTCCCTGACATACATACAAACAAACATTTATTTATTTCTTATCCTTGAAAAGAATATTTCACACTATTTCTAGGATTTATTTTTGAACTACTGTCACCCACGCTGAACCTTTGGAGGCTATAATGTTCGTACGTGCACTACTGATCAAAACTACGTCATGGCAACGATTGACAGCCAACAGAGCTATAGTTGAAGGTTTACAGTATAAGACATCTGCAGTTTTAGGGATGTTAAACTAGGAGAAACAGGGATTCATCACTGGGAGAAGCTAACTCTCCAAGCAGTCATCAGTTACCCATAGTTCTCATTCCAGGAGTGAGACTCGGTGGAACTTTCCCCTCCACATTAGGTGTCCACTGATATTGCCACTGTTTTGATCTTGTTTATGCAGACATTTCTAGGAGAGACTGTTTCACAGCAGACTTCTTGGTATTAAGGTTCTCATAATCTTTCTGCCCTCTCTTTCTTGATATTTCCTGAACCATAGATGCAGGAGGTATGATGTAGATGTATCCACTGGGGCTGGGCCAGGTTCATTAAGCAACATTCTGGACCTGATGATGGTTTTCTGTAATGATCTCCATTTGCTGTAAAGAGATACTTCTTTGATGATGGATGACAGCTGAATTTATCTGTAGGTATAAAGATAAGGTTTAAAATGTAATAAGGAATTATGATGACCTAGCAAAACAGTGACTCTTTCTAAGGTCTATGACTGCACTTACTCTGGGAAGCTGGCTAGGTTTCTAGTCCTAGGCATGACTTCCCTTCTGTTGAGTGGGACCAATTAGAGAGCTGTTGGTGACCACCGACATGTGAGTCCACTTATTGCACCTTCATGCACATCTTGCCGTGCTGGTCATTGTGATTCATAGGGGTTGCAGCCGAACAGATCTTGCTTCCTTCCTTTAGCAGCTTGAACAGTACTTCCTAGTACTATGGAAACTAGACTGCAGTAAGGAGGCTTTGACATTAGATTTTGCTCAAATCATCCAAACCCTGTAGCCTAAGTGTAGGATGTCTTGAGCAATGGGGCCTTACCCTCAACCTCTGGGGGTCAACCAAGGGCTACATCAATAGTCTATTGCAAGTCACTTGAATCCCCTGACCAATCATTGGAAAGATTTCTCATGCCTGTTACGGAGGTTTTTGTTAGTCTGTGGTTCTTTTGGGGACCATTGCTATATGTGTGTGTAGATAAATATATATTATGTATGATTTCTACTAAATACAAAATACTTTTTTGACTTTTGATTCCTTGACACTTTATCGAATATTGGTATTATTTGCCCCATTTCCTGCCTCTTCTGTGTTGACATCTCTCCTGCAGTCAGAGCACCTCCGCACTTTCCATTTCCCACTTCACCTGTATCTTGCTTTTTTCCTCCCAGCACTCCCACCCCCTCTGTTGCCTCTTTATACTTTCCTGGTTTCTGTGGTTAATCCATGTTGCATACACGTATCTGAAGATTTGGAGCTAGGGACCACAGATGAGAGAGAACATGTGGCATTTTATCTGGGTCTGGGTTACCTCACATGATATGATCTTCTCTAGGTCCATCCATTTATCTGCATACTTCATGATTTCACTTTTTTTTTAAACAGCTGAATAACATTCCGTTGTATATACGTACTTCCTTCTCATCTCCATTCATCTGGCCCCTCTATTTGTTGTTTTGGTCAGTGGCCAGCTCTGAAACTGTATATAACAAAACAGGCTCAGCAGGTTGGATTCATATATTTGTGCATTTATGTGTGTGTGCATGTACCAGTCATGATCAAGGAAAAGGAGGCTATCAACTTGAGAGCTGTGAGACATAGGACAGGTGAGAGCGACATACCTAGAAAGGGCTGGGTGGAGGAAAGGGAAGGGGAAACGATGTCACTTCATTTTAATTAAAACTGTATTTAAAAGAAAAATAGGGGAATATATATATATACAGGAACTAATGAAATATGATGCCCAGTGTGCTGGAGCTCTCTGGAAGCATGGAAGGTCATAGGGAAACATTGTCTTTTAGAGTCTGTACAGAATTTAAGGGGCTTGTGCTTTATATTTTCTAGCTGAACTTAAAATATTGTTGGTTCTTGCTGGGCGGTGGTGGCGCACGCCTTTAATCCCAGCACTCGGGAGGCAGAGCCAGGCGGATCTCTGTGAGTTCGAGGCCAGCCTGGGCTACCAAGTGAGTTCCAGAGAGGCGCAAAGCTACACAGAGAAACCCTGTCTCGAAAAAAAACCAAAAAAAAAAAAAAAAAAAAAATATTGTTGGTTCTTTGCTTTATTTACATTAACTTGTTTGAACCTCACAGGAAACCCAGTTATATGCAGGTGGTAAGTGGTAATATGATTTCCATGTGTAAAGAGGAAAAGGAAATTCAGAATGGTCTGAGGCTCTTCTTTAGCTTGTCTTATTGCTTTTTACACAGAGTGTATTATTTCACACATTAAAAGCCTACATAAAATTTAAAAGTTAGAATTATTTTTATTTATTTATTTTTTTTTTTTTTTGGTTTTTCGAGACAGGGTTTCTCTGTGTAGCTTTGCGCCTTTCCTGGAACTCACTTGGTAGTCCAGGCTGGCCTCGAACTCACAGAGATCCGTAGAATTATTTTTAAAAGTTAGATTTACTTGTTTTATTTCATGCATGTGAATGTTTTACTTGCCTGTATTTATGTGTACCATATGCATTCCTGGTGCCTGTGAAAGTCAGAAGGTGGTGTTGGATCCCTTGGAACTGGAGTTATAGATTATTGTGAGCCACTACGTGGGTGCTGGAAATTGAACTCAGGTCCTCTGCAAGAGTAACAAGTGCTCTTAACCAATTATTTCAACATGATTTGCTATAATTCACAATGGCAACAGAAATAACAATAGCTAACACAGCATTTCTTATGTGCCTGGTCCAGTTCTAAGCACTTTGCATATATGAACTTATTCAGTGCTCCCAGCACTTCTCAGAGGGATTTATCATCACCTACATTTCGAGATGATCTGATGTGTGTGGGAATTAAGAAACTTGCTAAAGATTCCAAGTAGCAAGCTAATGCTGATCTCGGGCAGTGAGTCTCCACCGTTAAGACTGCATTGATCAAGGGAAACACTGTCTTTTAGAGTCTGTTTCATTATAACAGACTCTAAAAGACCAATATATTTGATTAATAAGAGTTTACTTCACTGTTTAATGATTGTTAGAAATGTGTCTTTTGAAAAGATGGATGAAAAACTTTTGCTGCCTTGGCTAAAGGAGTCTTAGTTTGAGCTGTGAGGCATTAGACAATGTTAGAGACAGGGAACATAGCAAGTTTCATAAAAGTGATGGGGTGAGATTGTGAAGGGGAAGGTGGGAAGGAGAGCCAGTGTGACAGTTTGATGGATACAATGTTAGGAAAGAAATTTTAGTAAAAAATGTGGACATTGTACCTTCTTTCACAGACTTCATACATCCCACAAGAGCCTACACCCCAAGTAACCATCATCCTGGGCAGGGCTTCTTAATGACATTCTTTTATTATCCGTTAGGACTTACTGGAAACCCTGATAACTAGGTCCTGTCCTAGATCTCCTGAATCAAAGACTCCAAGAGATTTATGTGTCATCTGTTCCAGAGTGAATTACATGCAGTTCAGGAACAGTTGATTGTCTCATCACAGCCCTGTCCTCTATCCTGTCTTGTGGGTCTTTGCTGTTCCATCTATGGTTATTGACAGTTGCTAACACAACATGTAATAGTGTCCCCTACAATGGTGGAAAAGGTCTGTATCTTCTCTGCTCAACATGGCAGTCCTCTGTGGTACGGAGGACTTGAAATATGCTAGTAAAACTGAGAAACTCAAATTTTAGCTTTACTTAATCCTGAACAATTTACATTGTGTTGTGCGGATGAGATTACCACAAGGGCCAGCATGTTGATTAGTTTCTTGAGGGCCTGGCAGAGGAAACATGACGAAAGGATGAAGCATTTTGTATATCCAAGCTCTTTAATATCCCAAAGCAACCCTATGAAGTAGGCTTTATTGTTTCTCTCCATGTTACAGATGAGAAAAAGAAAGTCTAAACTTAGGACATAACCCTTCAAAAGTCAGAGTTGGGTTTCAATAGTTTGATGCCAGAGTACAGATCCTCAGTGCTCTCTCTGTGGTCTTGGGTAAATAAGATGAATTTTATATTACCTTCTAAACTCAGACCAAAGGGGTCAGAAACAAGGGTAAAGGTCATTTCCTTTTTATGTTTTCATTTATAATGGTATTCTAAAATTGGAAGTTTTACAGAAATGGACATTTTCATATGGCGCAATAAATAAAAAAATAAAGAGAAAAGAGAAAAAGATGACAGCACGTCTTGAAAGGGATTTGCCCTGGGAAAATTCTGGGATGCAGGATGAGGTCATAGCTCTCTGGAAGGACGGAACTTCCCCAACTGAACACTAAGCACGTAATTCTCATTCGGCTTCTTACAGTCAGTTAAACTGGACTTCCTGTAGGTCCCCCTCAGCCTGTGCACATTTCTCTCTGTAGCTGCCGTCTTTATTTATACTTCCTCTCTCTCTTTCTTTTATCATTTTTCAGGAGAATTAGAGGAAGAAGGCACACAAACACTAGAAACCACCACGATCAAAGAGCTTGAGTTTTTACTATCTCAGGACACTCTTTACCCTTGAGTTCTCTTTTTTCATTCAGGCGACCACTCCATTCTTCTGGAATATGACATGCTCCAGCCTTTAAGGAGTGTGTCTCAGGTGATATACTAATCAAAATTACATAAAATTAAAATTTTAATTTTCAAATAAGTTTTCATAGATATTCCTTAACATATTTATATGCATGTATACATTAAATGCATATATTCATATATGTATATGTACATAATATAATGTGCACATATATACTTTCATATCTTTCTATTCATACATGATGCATGTCTTAAACAATGATGACATTCTTATTTATATTTTGTTTTTCCATTTAACATTATTAATATTATACATTTTAAGGTATTTAAATTTAGCCTTAGGACTCTCTGAAAGTGGCAGTCTTCTTGTATTAAAAGATGGAGAAATGGGGATAAATCTCTATCTATCTACCTATCTACCTGTCTGTCTGTCTATATCTACTAGCTCATACCATGTCTATTCATGGCAAAACACTTTTTTCCCTTTAGATTTTGACCAGATCACATATATTATAAAAGGATTAAAAACAAGTTTCACTACTCTTGAATGTACTTCAGTTTAAATGGAAATTTAAAATAAAAGTGTTATATGCATGGCTTTTGTATAAATGAAAGACTTGCAAGGAGTTCATGTATAGAATTTATAAGTGCTCATCTTAATCTAAACCAAAGACTGTTTTTCTCTATTCTCATGAATTTGGTCCTATACCTTTAGCCTATGGTACATTAGAAACAAGCGAGAAAGACAGCCCCTAAGACTTCGTAATTTTCATTCCTATCAGTTTGTCTAACAGGCTTATGTAAAAGATGAGCTACTCAAACAGGCTACATTGCAGGAGGGAATGTCCCATAACCACCAAACCCACTTAAAATATTGATGTTTTGTTGGCAGCTAGGTATCATGATTGACATTTATAAGGGAACCCTGTAGTCATCAAAACAAACTTCATCATTGCGAGCATAATGTATCAAAGAGGAGATGCACACAATGCATTTAGAGAGGTTTTAAAATCTAATTCATTAAGTTAATAAAAATGTTCATGCATTGAGACATGATAATAGAATAGAACATTCCTTTCTGTGGATTGACTCACGGGCAACAATCAAATCAATGAGATGCTCCAAGGGGAACACGTGTAGTCTACTGGCTCCTGCCGACTGACTTCTGTCAGTCTTTAACATCAGCTCTATTCATTTTTCCAATCTTTGTGTTTTACCAACAAATGGCAGCTGCCCCTGCTGCTGCAGCTCTTCTCTTCCCTGTCACAGGCTATGCTTGCCTTGTTTCTCTCAGGAAGCCCCTTAGAGAATCCTTTCTTCTGCTCTCTCTGAACTCCACATTGCTTCCCCTTAGAGATCCCATCATGCTCTGGAGAGACTGACTGGGAATTCTTAGACATCGCAGTACAAGGACTCTATGTTTGAGGCACTTGGATAATGGGGGCAGGCTCGAGGGCTTGCTACTATGCTCTTAAGTTTTAGAACAATGTGATATCTAAAATATGCCTGATGAATGGGTGAATGGTTGAGCAAATCAGTCTTGTAAACTCAAATTCATATGCCAATAACAAAAAATAAGTAAAGAGATCTGATGTAAAAATAGGAGGGGTAGGAGACATACTGACTTTGTGAAGCTGCCCTGTCATGACAATGACAATATCTATTTGGCTTTGATCAATAATTGCTATGTAGCACTAGAGACTTGGGTTCCTAAATTCTGTCATTGTTAAAAGAGAAACCAGAAATAAGATTTCATATGGGGAATGTTCTGATTTGTCAAATGCTGCATGATCCAAAAGGACAATAGACCAGATATAACTCTTAGCCTATAATTTTTAAAGACCTAGAATGAGCAATAGGTCAGTTTCCATGAGACTGTAATTCAAGGTTGAATAATTTCTGTTCTCTCAAAAGCTCACATAATGAAATCTGTGATTCTATCGATTTGAAGAAAAGCAAAGTCACATCATTCCCCATGTTCTACAGGTTTCATTTTATTTCTGGTGCTGGGCAAACAACTGTATTTTTCACATGATGGTGAGCCATCACTTTAAACATGAACTGTAAAAAAAAAAGGAAGATTGAATTAATGTAGATAATTGTAAGTTAACGGAGAAGTAAATCTTAAAACATCACTTTGATAAAATCCTGTTCTTATCGCCAAGAAGTCCTCTAAGTTCCCTGGAAAAACATCCAAGCTATGTCCCCAGCAGTTCAGAATTATTAAGGCTAAATGTCTGTGCCCATAACTTCGTGGGAAACCATTCCAGAGGACTTGCTGAGGTAGAGTGTGTTGAAAATTTACAAATGAACATTTATTTATATAAAATTCTTAGTGCTTTATGTCCCCCCACTGCAGAATAAAAATGACTTACTCTCATAGAAATCTGGTACAGCCTGCTGTAAGCACAAATATTCCTTGATGTTTGTTTTATATTAAAAGTTTGCATCCAATTCCACAATGTTCCCATGTTAACTTCTCCCAGAGAGATGTAATCTGTTTATCTATAAGTTTGTGTGTCATTAGGCTGTGCCACAAACTCAGGGGTATTCATTCTAAAATAGGGAAAAGCCTATGACTCACACTGATGACTGTGAACAGAAAATGTCAACTTAACTACTCTCCAAGCTCAGACCATAAACAAACACACAGCCCACAGGACCCTCCCCAGACAGGAAAAGGAAGTTATGGGAGCTAAGAGAAAGCATTTAAAAGATATGGAATGGCAGAGAGGGCCAGTGCTTGGTGAAAGAGTAGGATGCCATGTCATGGAGTTGAAAAGGAAGAGATTTTGGAACGGAAAAAAACAATACAGAGCCCCCATATGGTCCATGACCAGCTGACCCCAAGCCTAAAGCATCCTCCCTTTGAAGAACAGGGGAGAAAGGCTTATTTCACCAGAAGGGAGTTAGTACATCAGTCACAAGACAGAAAATGAACTCCAAAACCTGCAGTTCCTCTGTTGTTGGCTTTGTGTCTGTGGCCTAGCACAGTGTGGGCTCAGAAACATGTGACCTGACCACGAGCAAGGTTACAATCCCACCGGGAAAGAACCCAAGCTATGGAGTGGGGCCATGATGGCTGTTTCCAGACCTTGAAACAGAGAAAAAGACAAGCTTAGGAAAGTCAAAAGGGAAGGATTCAAAAGGGTGATGCAGGGGTGCTTGGTGGGAGGACAGCCTGGGGAAGGGTAGAGAGTCCATGGGGGGCGGTCTGGTTCTGTAAGGCCAGTGGCCATCCTCTTCAACCGGGAGTTCAGAGGCGACCTCCTACGCATTCTAGTGGATTTGCTATTTTTCATGCTGCTCTTTGGTTTCCTTCCCTCTTCTTCATGTGAGGGTTCTGATTTCCCTCCACTCATTGCTTGGTTCTCCCTATCCTGACTCTACATGTGAGGGTTCTGATTTGTCTCCTCTAATTGCTTGGTTCTGGGCAGCCACCATCTGAAACAGGCCACGGCTGGAAGGGGAGTGCAGAGGTCCCTGATATGCCTCACTCTTGCCAGGGAAACCCATCCACCATATTCCCAGTCCTCATGGGTTTCACCCAGATTCCTGCAGGTCTGGGAATGGTAGAGAGTGAGGCACAGTCAGGCTGTTGTTCCTCCTACAAGAGGCTCAGTTTCACTGTTGCTCAACTTTGGAATAACCACAAGTGCCCAGCTACCCCAACAAGCATAGCATCTATGCAAACGAAGGATTCATAAACGAGAGTATGTAAATACCAAACTTTAAGCGTTGGTTCCACTTCATTGCAGCTCCCCCTTTACTGAAAAGCAGAAGTGGAAAGAGAGAGCTTCCCCTTTCAGCTCTTCCTGGTGAAACCTCACAGGATGAAGTGCGTTGTCTCACACATCCATTGCACTGCACGCTGGTCCGTCTGCCTGGAAGGCTGATTTCTGCTTATTTATAGAATCAATTGCATTTGCTTCCCTCTAAATTCAGCTTAGACAACAGCATTTCCAATTCTTTATTCCACATACAGTTCACACACATACTTTCCCAACATTGCCCTGCTAAGTTATGAATACTTGCAACAGTGTGTGGTCCAAGTCAGGCACTTAAAAACCACTTCCTCCTGCTGTCTGCTGACTGCATCATAGTGAGTCTCATGTGCATGCATGTGGAGTGAGTGACTCCTGAGGGACTCCAATGCTAACCATGGAGCCAAAAGGGTGAACAGAGGCCATTTAGACAGGTGCGGAATACTGGGTAGTTCTTAGTGGTGTGGCATTGTGTACACCGAGGCATCTGGCTGAGGGCAAAAGTGCCCCGGAAACCTCTTTAAATTCCTTTTTATTTTCTCATAGTTTAAAATATCCATATAACAATATTAGTTATTTTCACCCCACATTCTCTTCTCTCACTTGCTCCCGTCGGAGCCCGTCGGAGCCCGTCGGAGCCCTTCTTCTCAACCCCCCCCCCCCCATTTTCATGAGTTGTTTTTGTGCGTTGCCCCTGCGTTTAATTGGAATTTCTTGTCTCAGCACACGGGCAGCTTACCAGTGACTACACCACTGGAGAAAATGACATCTCTCCCCCAGCAGTCATTAATTGCTAATAGTTCCTAAGGCAGGGGAGGGAGGCTTTTGGGCCCCTTACCACCCATGGTGAATTGTTGAGGGGCTTAATCTTGTTCAGCTACCTACCCACAGGAAATTCTTAGGAGCATAGTCTAGGAGGATCCTAAAGTATTTTCCTGGAGGCTAATGTTCCAAGCGTGAGGTGGTATTACTGTTTTAGGCTGACATTGGTGTTAAAAGAGGCTGATGTGATGGGTGGCCAAAGCAATAGGATTTAGTGGGCAGTTAAAAATTTGTATCCAGCCTGTGGTGGCATCTGTGTGTTTTTGTTCATCCAGTTTCAATTGGAATATTGGTAATGACAGAGGTTCAGGAGAATGACAAAGTCAAATGTAGAAGAAACAAAACCAACATTTGAAACAAAAGCATTAGGGTCAGAATATAGGGCATTGTCATGTCCCTTGCAGGCTGGAGCTACTTTGGCTACCCAGACCAGCTCAGGTACATCCTCCTGACTCAGCCACAGCAGAAAGGGATGAACACTATTTCCTTTTGGCTGTGCTTTATCCCACAGCCCTATTTGACTCCCCATTAGAATCTGCTTCTGGAATTTCTGTAAACCCAGACATAAAGGGAGCTCCTCTTTTTACATGTGTAGAATAAAGACATTTTCCAGTATCTAATTACAAAAACACAAATGATTCCTTGGTTCTGATATTTTCATGTTACATCTGCCATTTGAAACAGAAAAACCACTCCGAATAAAGTCCAATGAGGTTCATTATTGCCCTTCATAAACACATCCTGTCATGTTTACATCTGTTATTCTCAGCCCTTCCCAGAACCCAGAATTAGACTGGATGCTGTGCCCTGGGGTAAAATGTCTTCTCCACACCAGCAGAAAAGAACAATGCAGAAGTTCTGAACAAGATAAGCAGAGTTTGAGACGTTTACTGTTTTCACAAGATACAGATTTTATAAAATCACACAATTTAATAGAGCTAGAACTTCATTTCTTTTAGAATTTCTTGTGGAGAATTAAATGATGTTTTCCTTTTCATCTGGGCAATGAATAAACATATATAAAAATGAGAATAAAAGAAATCCCCGGAGCAAAATGTGTTTTCTGACTTGGTGGCTTAGTTTCTGTTCAGTGTTAAGGTGTTGACGAGTTCTTAGTTGTTTGGTACAAATATTTCCCAGAAATTTTTTTTCTCTCCTGATATACAAACTACTGTGACAGAAGGTGATAGACATGTTGAGAGCCAAGTTATTCTGACAGTTATGAAAGTCGGCCTCCTGTGGCTGTGATATGATTTTTTTCAAATATAGGTCATCATGTACTTCAAACATGGGTAACATTGCTTTCCTTTTATCCACCCTTTTTCTTACTTATTTCTGATGCCTAGAAGTGACCCAAACTTTGGTCTTGTTAATTTTGGTTTTGTTTGGTTAAAAAAAATCATAACTTTCTGGATCCTGAAAATAATGAATGGATATGGGTAAAGTCTGCAATGTTAGTGGTGTCAATCATGATGAATGGCCTGGGATTTCCAATTGAATATCTACAAGATAACCTGTCATAGTTTCATAGATGCTGGGGAAAGACACTAATTTACTTCTTGGACTTAGGTAAACAGGTTTCTATTATAGTGATGGCAGCAGCCAATGTGTTCTCAGTTTTGAATTGATTCCCCATGCCCTGATTTCCTCAAGGAGACACAAAAGGATGAGATGCTTCCCGTTCCTCCAGAGAGGTGTGTGATAGAAAAGTTCTGTGATTAAACTTGCTGCGATGGCAAACATCTTGACAGGTCCTCTGCTCAGAGGAGGGGCATTCTATCTCATAAGACTGCTTGCTGAACCACCCCTGAAAACAAAGTTTGGGTAAAAGGTATAACACTGCCTCACAATAAAATGTTTAGAGACTCCAGACACACCTGTAGATAACTGAATCCTTAGGGACCTCTTTGAGCTGCTAATTGGTAGGGTTGTTTTACTGGGAGAAAAAGCTGGGATTACTTGCATAATACCTGAAGAAGACCAAGCCAGCCAAAATTCTAGTAGATTGTCTCCAGGCCCCACTCAACCAAAGCTATAGATGAAGGAGTGTCCTTCCAGGTATACACCTGGTGCATTCCAGAAATGACAAGGAAACAAAGCAGGGTCTCCGGAGCATAGTAGAAGATGGTGAGAAGTGAGTCATGTGTAATTAAGCTGCAAGCTACCTATTTAGTTTTTCTCCTCATAAACTTGTAAAAGGGTTTTCATACAAAATGATTAGAGATTGTCTATCTTTTACCAAGGCAAATTTACAGTCTCACTTTATAGTTTGAGAAAATAGAGTTCTGAGATAGACACTAGAGACCAGTTAGGGTACCTATTGCTGGAGAGCATGGCAGCGATGGTGGTAATATGAACCTCTGTTTTATATGATTGGATTCCAGGTACATGAAGGACCACTGGAGAGCTTAATGTATAGACATTAGCTGTAGGGGGAAAAAAGAGAGACCAAGACTACTCCAAAGTAGATGTGGTGACATCTGCTGAGTTAAAGCGAGCCAGAGAATGGAATCTGAGTAGCACTTTGGACATTTAAATTGCAAATGCTTCTTAGATTTCCATATAGGCTCAGAGTAGAAGAGCAGCAAGACCTGGTGATATGGATTTATTATTTGAAATCGAATATTAAGTGAGTTTCAGAGGCATGACTCAAAGTAGAATAGATAGAATATCAATCCTGGGACAACAATCAAAGCAGTAATGAATAAACTGAGCATTGAATTTGCAGCATGAAAGTCAATAATAGCTTTGATCAAGTGTTCAGTGGCATAAACATGTCTTTCTGATAAAATAAAGAAAATTTGGGTTTAAAGAATGGAGGCAGCAGGACTATTCAGCAGTTTTGAAAGATTTTGCTGTCTAGACTCTGCTTGCCTCTTTCCTCCAACATGGCCTGTTAAGCACATCGAGGACCTTCTAACAACACCAGTAGATAACAGTCAAACTGATACCTTCTAACTGTTAGCATTGGTAAATACCAGTTAAGCCCAAAGTGTTGATTTGACAAAGAATTATAAAAAATGATTGCTTAAAATCAATATATTAAGTTAGAACCTAATTAAAACCATAAATTCAGATAGACCTACAAGTGTTTTTGCTGTAATGTATTTTCCTTGAGCCTTCTGTAGACTTCCTGTTGGTATACTTATTTTTTTAAATCTGTCTTTCACCAACCACAGTCAACTGCACCATCTTTGATTTACACAATCAATCTTCTGATTGTGTAAAAATTTTAATCTTTTGATTGTGTAATAAGAAATTAAATTATAGAATGAGAAATTAAAAACTCTCCCAAAGCAGCTCAAATGCAGGAATTTTCTAGATTTTGATTTTTTTCATCTTTTTACAAATCTATCCATCCTAATTATATAATGGTTATTTTCTTTGTATACTCTTCCTTGTTATCTTCCCCAAATATACAGTTGACTTCTCATACAATAAGTGACTCTCATTTTCTATTTAAATCCCATTAATGAGTACACACAGCTGAGAGAGAAGGACATGGCCATAGTAAAATGCCAGGGAGTATGCTCTATAAAAGGGACATGGGTTAACTAAGAGCTGGATCAGCAAGGTCACTTACCAGGACTTCTCATATTGATCCCATGGGCTGGGCCTTTAAATTGAAAAACTCAGACACAGAAAAGAAAAATCAGGATTTAATTTCTACTGAAAATCACTGGTTAATTTTCTATGTTTAGATCTTATACATTTGAAAGAAAAGTGGTGTTAATTACTAAACGTAATGAATGCCTTAGAGTAACTATTAAAACTACATTTTTGGCCTCATTTTTTTGTGAGACAGCATACTCACACATGAGTAATAAGCTATCTGATAGAGGGATAATATCCAATATATAAAAAAACTCAGAAAACTAGATATCAAGGAAACAAGTAATCCAATTAAAAATTGGGATATAGATAGAATTTTCAAAAGAGGAAATTCAAATGGCTGAGAAACACTTAAAGAAATGTTCAACATCCTTAGCTGTCAAGGACGTGCAAATCAAAACTACTTTGAGATTTTTATCTTATTCTTGTCAGAATGGCTAAGATCAATAAAACAAGTGACAGCTCATGCTGACAAGGATGTGGAATACGGGGAACACTCATCAATTGCTGGAGGGAGTGAAAAATTGTACAACCACTATGGAAACCAGTGTGGTGGTTTCTCAGAAAGATGGGAATAGATCTACTTCAAGACCCAGCTGTACCACTCCTGGGCATATACTCAAAGGATGCTTCATCCTGCCACAAGAACATTTGCTCAACCATGTTTATTGCTGCTGTAGTAATAATAACCAGAAATTGGAAACAACCTAGACGTTCCTCAACTTTTAAAAATGAAATCATGAAATATACAGGTAAATGGATGGAACTAGAAAAAAATCATCATAAATCGTGTTTCCTGGACCCAGAAAGACAAATATGGTATGTGTTCACTTATATGTGAGTATTAGCTGTTATGTCAATGATAACCAAGCTACAATCCATGGAGTCACAGAAGTTAGGTGTAGAGTAAAGGATGAGGTTTGACAGATAGGCCTAGGTAGGAAAGGGAAATAGAATAGTTATGGATGGATTGCAGGCACTGGAATGGGGGGATCAAGTCAGGAGGGAAAGGGGAAGAGGAAAGTAGGAGAAGGGAGAGAATACAAGAAGAGACAGACAAAATTAAGGTACATTTTAGGACTGATATGGAAACCTAAATACATTTGAGTATGTACATATTCCTAAAATAAAATATGTACATATATGAAGGCTATTGAAATGAAATTGCCAAATAATGGGGTAGACAGAGCTCCAACTGAACATCTCTTGTTACCAAATGAAGCTTCCAATACTGGGGTTGGGTTATATCTAATTGAGCTGTTGACTAAAGGGGTCCCATGGTAATTCCCAAATAAACCACGCTGTTGCCAAGACTACAGGTTGCTCTCCACAGACTGATGACAAGGCCCCATTGCTGAAGACAGCACTGACAAAACTCATTGGACATGGGGAAGTCCAGCTAGTGTCTACAGAAGCCTTCACCCTTACATGCTAGTGTCTTTGGTACCGAAGGTCACTTTGCATGCTACTGAAAGAGAAATGTAAACACAAACACAACTATAAACCTTTTGATCTACACTGCAAGATTTGCTAGTGCAATGGTGGCACAAATCTTGTAGGAGGAACTAACCAATATCTTATTTGAGTTAAGAACCACTCCATGAGAAGCTACCCATACCCAATACTGCTTGAGTGACCAAGAACCTAAGACTAGACAGCCCAAATACTACTGTTCTAAAACAAACAAACAAACAAACAAAAACAACAAAAGAGTAGTAATAAAATGACTCCTGATGACCACATGCTATATCCAAAGATCAGTGCCTTGCTCATCATCAAAGAAGTTTCCTCCTGCAGTAGATAGGAAGAAATGCAGAGACCCAAGCTACACATTACACAGAGAGTGAGAGACCTTGGAATCCTTGTTCCTAAATGGGATAACTCTATCGACCCCACCCCCAACCTTAGAGAACCTTACAGAAGAGGAAGCAGAAAGAATGTAAGCGCCTGAGTATGTCCTCCATCCCCTCTGGCTTATATGAACTCACAGAGACTGAGGCATCATGCATAGGGCCTGCACAGGGCTTGCACAGGTCTGTACTCACTTCTCCCTCCCTCCCTCCCTCTCTCCCTCCCTCCCTCCCTCTCTCTCTCTCTCTCTCTCTCTCTCTCTCTCTCTCTCTCTCTCCATATATATATGGGATTTCAGTTTAGTGTTTCTATGAGATTTCTTTGTATGTGAATGAGTGAGTGTTTCTTGTGCCTTTTCTTGGGCTCTTTTCCTTCTGTTGGTTTGTTTTGTACAATTCCAATGTGTTAGTTTTTGTTTTATCTTATTATATTTATTATTATCCTCTAGAAGCCTGTTTGTTTTTAAATGAAGGACAGAAAGAGAGTGGATCCAGATGGGAGGGGAGGTGGAGAGGAACTGGGAGGAGCAGAGGGAGGACAACCCATAATCAGGATATATTCTGTGATAGAAAACTCTATTTTCAATAAGAGAAAGTATATACATATACAGTTTAAGTAATTATCTTCAAGTGAATTCCAGGCAATACCTGTGAGCCTCTTCCTAACTTAACTGCTGTTGGGATCTTTCTTTGTTTGTACTTATCATTTACCACTGTGTATTTATCTTGCTTTGGACTTCCTGCAAATGCACTGGGCTGCTTGTGTTCTTCCATGCCCTGCTTAATGTGCTCTCATGATGATTTTTGAGATTCATCAACTTTATGTGCTTATTCCTTTTCATGACGAGGTAGTTTCCCATTACATAAAGACATCATAATTGGCCGGGCGGTGGTGGCGCACGCCTTTAATCCCAGCACTCGGGAGGCAGAGCCAGGCGGATCTCTGTGAGTTCGAGGCCAGCCTGGGCTACCAAGTGAGTCCCAGGAAAGGCGCAAAGCTACACAGAGAAACCCTGTCTCGAAAAACCAAAAAAACAAAAACAAAAACAAAAAAAAAAAAAAAGACATCATAATTGATTTTATGCATTCTGTTATGATAGGTACTTGTGTTGTTTCTAGATTTAGACTAGTGTAGTCAATTCTGCTATGGATGTTCTTATCTGCATGCCTTGGTGCATAGTATTTTTAGGTGTTATCAAGACACATTGTAAACTATTTAAATATATCAGAAACTCAGATATGGCACAGTTCATAAAGTTTTTGTTTTGTAAATGTGGAGGCTGAGTTTGATCTGCAGAACACATGTTTAAAAATGTCTTCTGTGGTGGCATGCTTTTGACCCCAGTGCGGGGAGGAAGAGACAAGAGGCTCCCCAGGCTGAATGTCCAGTCAGTCCTGCCTAACTGATAAGCTCCTGGTCAGTGAGTGACCAAGGGAGGACGGCATTCCTAAGAATGACACCAGAGGTTTATCTTTGGCCTCAATATACATGTGCATACATGTACACGCGGACCTTTATATACATGAGCATACATGTACATGCAGGCCTCTATATACATGTGCATACATGTACATGCAGTAAAAAAAAATAAAGACAAGTGGTGCTGGGGAGATCGTACAGTCAGTAAATATTTGTTTCACGTGCTTGAAAACCTGGGCCTGATGCTCAAACCCAGGAAGACGCAGGGCACGGTGGTGCACACTTGTGATCCCTGTCATGGTGCAGTAGGAGACAGAGACAGGCAGATCTTGGAAGCTCTCTGGCCAGTTAGTTTGGCCTATGAGGTGAAGTTCCAGGCCTTAGTGAAGGTGTCTGAGAAATGACACCCAAAGTTGTCTTCTGACCTCCACACACTTTTGCAAAAATGTCCATATGTACACCCATCTCTATCTATGTATTTCTCTCTCATGCATGCACACATACACGAGCGTCATATAATTGTGATAACCATGTTTCAAATACCTGATAACAATATTTGACTTGGATCTGTTGCATGAGACAGGACTAATTAAGATAGATTTACCTTGAAAAGTTTTATTTCACACCCAGGCTGCCAAGTGGATATCTAAGAGAACTGTTAGTGCCTGTACACTGAGCTTTACCAGATAATGCTAAACTGAGTTTCAAAGCTGTTTTCCAGTTTATGTTCTATCCAGCAGGACCTGGACATCTGCCTTGGCCAACTCCTCCTGCACAATGCCTGTCTGTGGGTAATGCTGGAACAAGGTGTCTCAAACAGGGTGCCTTCTGCAACAGAACTCTCTTGCCTTCCACTTCTGCATGCTACAGATGCAGAGATGTCAGCAACCTTAATTTCTCCTCAGGGATGTCTCCCCTGTGCAGGTATCTCTAAGCTCAAATTCCTCTCTCTCTCTCTCTCTCTCTCTCTCTCTCTCTCTCTCTCTCTCTCTCTCTCTCTCCCTCTCCCTCTCTCTCTCTCTCTCTCTGTTTTTTTAAGAGTGCCTGTCCTGTTGGATTAGAGCCCACTCTAGTGATCTCACCCTCATTTGATGACTTCTGTTAAGACTCTGTCCTCTATAAGGTAATGTTTAGTGACACTGGTTCAGGACTTCAGTGTGTCAATTCTGGGGGTAAGGAACACAACTTGACCCATTACAGATTTTTTTTGCATGTCAATATTTTCAAATTTCACAGAAATGTCATGCTTTCAAATTATAGTTTGAATTTTATTTATCAAAGACTTTGAGCATGTTTCCTACATACTTTTCCATTTAGTATTCTTTAAACAAAATGCACATGCATACATATGTACATACAAAAAAACAAAACAAAAACAAAAACCACTGGCTGATCTAACTTTTGACCCTCCCTCCAGGACCTGTTCCTGTCCATCACCATTAGTAATCTCTAATTACTGTTTTAATCCTATCCTCTTTGGACTCCTTTTTATGTTATGAACTTTTGTTTATTTGGTGTTGCAGTTATGGTCTCTAATCTGGGGTTTACTTATTTAAAAACATGCTGAGTGTGAACACTCACGAGGCAGAGACAAGCAGATCTCTGAATCTGAGGCCAGCCTGTTGCTGACAGAGAACTTTGAGCTAGCCAGGGGGACAGTGCCAGAAAACAAAATGCAAAGGGTTCGTAAATGCAGTCCGCCTGATTTCACAACCACCTCCTTTGTGGCTGATTTTTTTGTGTCTTGTTAAGTAACTCTTCCCTGCTCAGAGCTGAGATTTATTTTCTTTATATTGTTTACCAGAATCTTGGCATTTTGTTTTTCTCATTTAAGTAGTTTTTAATGCCTGAATTTTTTTTTGGTTTATTTTATTAGGTGTAAAATTTTGCTTTTTTCAATAAAGAAAACCAATTTTCTCAGCAGTGTTTATTGAAAATTCTATTCTTTATATAAAGGCCTATAGCAATATCCTTGTTGTACACAAAGTGTTCAAGGATTGCCTCACAGTTCATTCCCCTCTGCGTCTGATTTGGTGTTTATTCTTCATCTTTCTGTCCTACCAAAGCTCCATTCTAAGTCTCACTGGCAGGACGAGTCTGACTAACCTGTTCTTTTTATTTTAAGAGTTTCCCAGTTTCTATTGGCCATTGCATTTCCTAGTTTTTAGATAGTTTCTTTTATCAGAATAAGTTCCTCTCTATTCCTGGATGGGGAGAAGTACCCTGATAGAAACTGAATTGTATTAAGTGTTTTCCTACAGCCATACTAAACTTTTTGTCAACATCTTTTGCTTCCCCAAGAACATGATGAGTGCTTTGGATATGTCTTATCTTAATCTTGGGTCAGTTTTACAAATGAGTGTTATTATCTTCATGTTGTCACTCAAGAAGCTGTGAGTCACAAAAGCTAAGGAGTAAGTCTGGATTTCCAGATGCTAAGTGGAGAAAGCGGGATTCAAACTCAGATCTCTGGGTCAATTAATAATCAATTACATTATAGCTGGATATTTATTTAGCAATCTCAGCATTTCCTTGAAAAAAAATGAGGAGATACCACAGCAAAAGGAAGAAAAAATGATAAAACCGCCATCTTCTGCCTAGAACTTACTTTAAGTAGTGAGGCAAACATCTGGTCATAATGTGCTAAGGTTGAGTGAACTTTTTATATGATTTAGTCGCATCAGGAGATTCAGTCCTGTGAGTAGCAGAGCATTGGATTGCAAGTTAAAAGACTCAAACACACAAACAGATTAAAAAAATCTAGCTTAAAACAGGTCTGTGCACCCCACAAACACATGCTTTGCTGGTTTCAGTTACTATGGACATGTATGTACCCTGTAAAGACCAACAGAGAGCCCATTCTGAGACCCTGCTTTACTAGAATCGCATGCTTGGGGTGTAGTATTCATTACATGAATGGATTCTTGGGTGGCCATTTCACAGAGGAGAATGGATGAGCAGTGTTCCCAATATGTCCCTGGAGAAGTCAAACAAACAAACAAATAAACACCAATGTAGCTGGAGAGCTTCTCTCCAGGTCCCACCAAGCCCCCGCAGTCCCACAACCCATGTATAAAATAATCACTCAGACGCTTGTATTATTTATAAACTGTATGGCCATGGCAGGCTTCGTGTTATCTACTTCTTTTATCTTAAATTAACCCATTTCTGTTAGTCTATAAGTTGCCACGTGGCTCGTGGCTTACCAGTACCTTACATTTTGCTTGTCATGGCGGCAGCTGGCAAGTCTCTCTGCCTCAGCCTTCCACTTCCCCCAGTTCTCTTCTCTTTGTCCCGCCTATACTTCCTGCCTGGCTACTGGCCAATCAGTGTTTTATTTATTACCCAATCAAGCAACACACATAACATACAAAACATCCCACAGCACACCGACTAATCTTAAGTTTACTAAGCAAGCATGCTTTCATTTCTCTTGAAGTATGATTGATAGGTCGAAGGGTACATGTGCTTTTAACTTTATAAGAAATTATAAATGTACTTTCCAAAGTGGCTAGATTATTTTGCATCCTGCTAGCCTGTGTGAGCTCCAGGAAGTCTGCAATGTCATCAGACTGGCGTAGTGAGAACTTTCAATTAACCACTTCATGATTACGTTGAGAATCTTTCCATGTATGTACGGGGAATTTGAATATTTATTTGGTTTTAGAGATTTATTTTTATTTTATGTGTATGAGTGTTTGCCTACATGCTTGTGTGTGTACCATATGTGTGCCTCATTGTCCATGCAGCCCAGAAGAAAGTGTCAGATACCCTAGAACTGGAGTTAGAGACAGTGAAAACCACCATGTGCTGGGAATCAAACCTGAATCCTCTGGAAGAGCAACCAGTACTCTTAACTGGTGAGCCATTCCTGTGTATTTATTTTATAATCTTATCCTGTATCCTATGCTCTCTGTTATGAGCTGTTTTTGTAATCTGGAGAGAAGCTCATTACTAGGGAACTGTTTTGTAAATATTTTCTCTGGAGTGTTTTGTTTTGCTCTGTTTTTGTTCTTCTTCTTGCATGGTTGTCAACGAGCAGAGGGTTTTAATTCTGTTTGTTTGAGATAGAATCTCCCTGTGTAGCCCATGGTGTCCTCCAGCTAATAGAGACTTGCCTTCCTCTGGCTCCTGAGTGCTGGGACTGGACCAGAGTCTCCCTGTGTAGCTCATGGAAAAGTACACCACTATGCTTGGCTAGAAGGTTCTAATTTTAATGAAACAAAACTTACCAATTTTGAAAGGGTTCATATTTTTAAACCCCTATCAAAATCTTTGTGTAACTAGAAATCACAAACTTATCTCATGGTTTCTTCTGAAGTTCTATTTCTTACGTTGAAGTCTCAAGTCTTTTATCATCTTTATGCTTACATTTCATTTTCCTTTTTCATCATTTGTAACTATTTATATAACAAATTCATCAGTCATAAAGATAGCATATATATGAATAGCTGTAAAGACATCCAAAAGTTATTTTTTGGCCTTTACAGAGGCAAAATAGGTCTACACCTTTGAGATTTCTTTCTTTTTTTTTTTTATTTTTATTTTTTAGTTTTTGTCGAGACAGGTTTCTCTGTGTAGCTTTGCACCTTTCCTGGAACTCGCTTTGGAGACCAGATTTCTTTTATGTTTCATTCAAGAATACATTTCTTTTTTAGTTTCACAATATAGGCTTTTCAATTTTAGATATTTTTCACTTCTTTATTTATAATTATATATTTATAACTATTCATATTACTTGAATTTTCATTCTAGGAAAAGCATGACACCAATATTATTTGCTTTCTGAGTATCATCTGGGTTTCGCTGTTATCTTTAGAGGTATCCAGCAACCCGTGGAACTGACTTGTTACACAAGATAGACTGCACCATTATGCAATAAAGCTGTATCTGCCCAAGCAAGATGTACTTTTAGATCTGTGTGAGGGGACCACTGTTGTCTTGGCACCTATGGGTTTACATTCTCCTCCCTAGACCCAAGGACCCTACAGAGATCCTTTGGTTTATGGAGAGCTGCTAAATTGTCCTTGTATGAGATATGAGCAAGAGGGCTACCTCTTCTGATACCTTACTGTCCTTGATTGAGTGCTTGTTTAGAAAATAATAATTAGGACTGCACACAGCACATACCTAGAAAATAATTCATGATTTTTAAAGTCTACTGCATTCTGAAGCTCTGTAGTTCTACAGAGCAACCGATATGCTGCAGATTTCCACACTAGTTTATCTTGCCTTTGCATGAGCCCACACAGGACAAATGCTTTTAAAATGCCATGTGTATCAGAGGACTGTGTCAATGGATAAAAGACCACTCAGTGCACACACAAGCTTTTATCCAGGCTATTTAATTCATTTAATGACACTAGAGCATCTATCAATTCCCTTAGGAGAGCATTCTGAGGGCAGGCCTCTCCTCACCAGGATGCTGCCCTGGCATTTCCCAGCCTTTGGTCAAGTCTGTCCTGGGAGTACATGAATGCTCTGTTCCTTAGACATTCCACTGAAGGTTAGCCCACTAACTGTTAAAAGAAGAAGAGTGATACCTGTTCATCACTAATACTCCTGCTTACTAAAGTGTCTGTGTATTATTAGTTGAACTTTCCCAGAATATATTACTTCAGAGAATCGTTAATATTTCATAATTCCAGATACCAAATGGTTTATAATGTCTTTTAAGAGAAATTATTTCTTTGTATATAAGAACTTTGCAATCTGTTGGCTGGCAAGATGGTTCAGTAAGTAAAAGCACTTGCTGCCAAGCCTGAAGACCTGAGTTCAACCCCCAGGACCTACTTGGCACAAAAAGAGAATCAACTCCTGCAAGATGTTCTCTGACCCCTACATGTGTGCCATGAGATGAAAATGTGTACCTATTCACATACACACATACATACACAATAAATAAATCCAATAATTAAATAATTGAACCTTACAGTTAGTCAAAAATTCGTTTGGGTCAAAGAATATGTATTGACATGATCAGTTATGAGTTAGTAATACAGCAATAACAAGATGATGTATGCCAGGAGTATGGTGAGCAGCAATCTGTTTCCTCCTGCAGGATGACAGACGTGACGACACTTTCTGGCAATATCTACATTTTAAAGATAAAATTTAACAAATGTTTCATAATGAGATCATACATCATTTACTAGTATTGATGTACTTCCTTTTGCAGCCCACATATGGTAGATACGTTTCAGTGTCAGTATCTCAATATCTCCATTGATCTTTTATCTTCTCCATTACATGTACTTTAAGATAATAAAGAATACACAAATTTAAAACATTTATACATGGAATTATACATTGTCTAAACATACAGACAGACAGACAAATATATTATGTACTCTCTTACATTTCAGAAAGGATCTATGCTGTCATAAATTTGAACAAAACTGAAAAGAAAAAATAGCAGCAGCAATTATTTAGTTATTTTATTAAAGTTCCTTTGGGCACATAAATAATTCCATGTAGTTTATTAGTGAATTAAAAAATGTACATCATTGCTCTTTTAGCCCAAACAAAATGCCTGTGAAAAGAACAATATATACACCCACATAAACACCACTTGTGAGAGTTGTGAAGTCTCCTGTGTAGCTAGTAAATGTAGCATGCTCTGGGTAGCAGCCGATTGGCCAAGAGCAAAGTGCACACTGCAATGGGGTCCTGTGAGGTTACACAGGGGCTGCAAAACCCCTTTTCTCTACCGACACAACAGCCATGGTCACATGGTACAGTGTGTTACTCACACTCCTGGAGATGCTGAGAAACAGTCCTGCCTCCCTGCCAGTCCTCCAGAAGTACAGCAAGGTGATTCTGTGAAGTGCCTGGTACTCCATAATAGTTAGGAATGACTGTGTAGCTGGTTTGTGTACTTACTCTGCTTTTTATTGCTCTTTTAGAGTGCACTCCTTCTTATATGAAAGTCTCAACATTGCACAGGGACATTCGCTTGTTCAGTCACATCATAAAGGGCATGGGACTGTGTAGGCAAACCTTTGCTTCACAAAAATTTTAAGTGTCATAGAGGTGTGGATTACAGTAGAACATTGCATCTTCCAATACTCTTCTTCAAACTTGAGAGTAATTAGTGAAAGCCTGTTAGATCAGGACGCTGTGTTTAAGTGGGCTCTGCAAAACTAAGAAACCACACTTGACATTTCAGGCAAAGTATACATTTCAGTTGGAAATAAATCTGTTACAATAAGAGATAAAAAATCATTTTCTTCTAAAATTAAAAGAATGAAATCACACATATATTGGTAGCATTCTTTCTTTCTTCAGTGCCAGTCCTCTGTTTTACAAAACACTGCACAGTTTTGCACCTACATGGTACCTTTTAAATTTGTGCTCCTTTTCACTCACCCTGTGTTCATGTACATAGTGAATAATATAGTTCTCTAGAAACATGAGGTCACCTGTTATAGTTTTATAACATAGTCACTACAGTTTGGGACTCAATCTACTCAATTAAGTTATCTTTTGATATTCAGAATATTCTGGAATTTGGGGATGGAGCATTGGCTCAGCTGTTAGTAGTATGTACTGTTTTTGTGGAAGTCTTGGGTTTGGTCCCCAACTTCCACATGAGGCTGCCCACAACCATTGTTAACTCCAGCTCCAGAGGATCCAACTCCCTCTTCTGTCCCTTGTGGGCACTTGCATCCATGTGCACACACCCACATCGAGACACACACACATTCATGTATGACTTAAAAAATCCTAAAGAGGACATTCTGAAATTTTACAAAGAATGATACAATTTGGAAGTAACACATCCCCCAAACACCGTTGGTTAAACAGATTTATACTTTAAAGGAGAAAAGAACAACTTGAATTCACTGAAGCTTATCATTTTTGAAAGTCTAAAATATCTTACGTATGAGGTTTATGGGCAAAATCGATGTCATATTTAGTTACTGTTCAATGTTCAATACAATTTCGCATGAAATCAGTGCAGATAGTCTTTGTGAGACTAATACTGCATCATTCTAGTACTTAAAAGTGTTCACACATCCCCATGAATTGTTAAAAGGACAGCAATAAGGTCAGAGAGGCGATGTATACTCAGTGCACATCAGTTGAGTGCTTTTCACGTGCCAGAGGCTATGTGGAGAGCAGCAAACAAGCCAGGTCACCTATCCTTTTGAAATATACCCTATTGTATAGTTAGAGTTAGTATGAAAGCACTCGGGGTGGGGGTAGGGAGTGTAGAGGGCTTTGGGTTCTGAAAACAGTCCTGGTGTGTGTTCCAGTTCCCATTGTCGCTCTCAAATTCAGCCACCCCTGTACCAAATAAACCTTTGGCTGTCAACCCCTAACTGGTCATTCTGCTTTCTGTCCCTTGTCCTTTGTAACTATGGAATTAGTAGCCTTGGGGGCCTATTCATCACTCCAGGATAAAGTCTAAACATTGTATCCTAATAGAAAATTCCATTTACAATTGCCCAGTTTTTCTCTCAACCTCTTTTTTCTCATTCTCTAGGCACCCTGTCCCACCAAACTGTTCTAAACTATCTTGAGTTCCAAGAACATATTGTCTTACCTTCAACCTTTTTATCTTGCATTCCTTCTTTCTAGAATATTTGCTTCATATTACTGAACCTTTACCTGATGAGTTCATATACGTCTTGTAGTCTTCATCTCATTCTATCCGCCCACGCCAGAAACGGGCGCTCTTGTCCACGTCCCCCCTTTACCATCTCCTTTCCAGTCCTTCTGTCACTACGTTCTTAAAACTCCAGATGAAATGTTTTTGCTGTGGACTATTTTACTTTCTAATCTTACTCATTAGGACAACCTTGCTACACTGACCATCTTATATTCTTTCACAGCTGGTGAAATTGCAGCCAAGAGTCCTTTAATCACTTGCCTAAAATCATGCACCTAGTAGGTCACAAAGCTAAGACTGAAGCCAAATTTCTTGACATTTTCCCAGGTGAGGAGGATGCTAATGACCATATACGCTTGTTCAAAATGACATCGCCTTGAGGAGACTGGGTACACTCAAGGTGGTATGGCTGAAGGCTCAAAGTGACACCACTTACACATGTTCACTCAGATTCAGTTTGTTTTAATACTTCCTCCACTGTTAAAATAAAATCAGTGACTAACAAAATTGGCACTGGGCATTGAAATAGTTTCATCTCTTCAACTGTTCCACCAAGACTCCTACTTAAATCACTGGCTACTTGGAGTGAAGCAATGACGTAACAGTTTTTTTTTTTCATTTCCAAGGCATGGAATTTGAGAAACAACTAGAAAGTGAATGAAGCAATGTATCATTTAAAGTGCTGTTTTTAATACTTTACTAATTGGTTGAGCATGTTATGTAGTGTATTTTTGATCGTTATCATCCTTCTCTCCTAACTTCTCTCAGAACCACTCTCCCATACCCACCAAAATTAACCCATCCAGTCTATTTGTGCTGCCCAGGCATTGGGTATATAGGCATCTCACAGTATGGTTCACCTACTGGGGGTCACACCCTTAAGAAAAACTAACCTTCTCTTCCCCAGCAGCTGTCTATTGCAACGACTCCTCAGCTAAGGAAGGACCTCAAGCCTGTCTCCCACCTCCATACGGGTTTTCTTCCTGGCTTCAACTTGAGAATGACAGTGCATGTGTCAGAATTGCTGTGAGACTGTGTGCAACTGCCTTGCTGTGGCCAGGAAACAGCTTTGCTGTAGTGGCCTCCCACTCCTGGCTTTCACAATCTAAAAGTTTCCCAGAGGTGTATATTGGATGTTGAACGTCTCTTCCTTTCCTCCCATTTCCTATCTTTTTACCCCTCTTTCACACTAATCCCCTTTGTTCCCATGGACAATTTCATTTCTGTTTCCACATAATATATCCATGGATAGAACCACTAACAAGGAAAAAACATACGGTGTAATTCTTTCTGAGAATGGCTTAATTAGCCTAATGGGATCTCCAATCGCACCAATTTTCCCATAAATTGTATAATTGCATTCTTCTTTATGACTGAGAATTTTCTATTGTTTATAATATATATATTACTTTCTTTATCTATTCATGTATAGTTGGACATCTACATTGGTACCATATCTTCGCTGTTGTGATGTGAAAGTATTTCTGTGGTATGCTGACCTTAGAGTTCTTCACACACACGAGGAATGGCATAGCTGGGCTGTGTATAATTTTGTATCAAAAATATTTTAGTTAAAAAGCATTGTAGCAAAGCTGTAGGATATCCATAAGATAATGACAAAGCAGTATGCTGGAGACCTTATAATGCTGCCATCTATAGTAACCATTTCATCCAGTTTTCCTGTCACTCTTTATAGACAAAGAATTATGAGTAATTCTGTATACATGTGTATTATGACAGTGGTCAATGTGTTGAGAAATGGATGATATTGAAAGACCCACTTTGGAAACTGAAGCTCTTGCAGAATTGTAGAGTTGTGTCATAGAATTATGGTGTATTTACATGTTAGCTTAGCAGATAAAGAAGGCCTGGCAGAGGTTGAAGTTCCTGTCTTTCCATGACTTGGGAAACTCACTTGAGTGGCACTACCATGCCCAGTGAAGGGAACGCTGTTGTGGAGGGAGCTCATGGATGAGTGGCCACTTAGGTCCAAGAGTGCTGACTCACTGAGCAGACACACGCAGGACTGTTTCTGAGCAACTCTGAGTTTATCGTGCTGAGGACAGAGCTTTTCCTTTAAGATAAATGCTTCTCAAGTCAGCAGTCATTATAGTTTCAAAAACTGCAGCAGCTACAGGGGCCAGAGGGATAGCAGAGAGGCATGCTTTGTCCAGGGTTGTTAGAGGAAGGCGCAGAACTTTCTCATGGAGTAATAATGTCCGTTCTTGACTGGTTTTCTGCTCACAGACATCTTTATTTCCTACACGTACTTCCTGCAAGTGATCGCTGTCAGTAGAGCGGAGTATGGGGTAGATGTTGGATGCATTTTTAAAACCACTGAAATTGTTTAATATTTTCAGTATTTTCTATTCTGTTTCATCCACTAATAACCATCTGTGAAATGAACTGTTATCTTACTTAAGGGAAAATATAGATTTTTCTTTCTGTCTCTTTTTTAAAACTCTCTACCAAGGATTGATGTTTGCATTAAAAAGTTAGACTCCAACTTTTAATGGAGTCTGGGTTGTTGGTTCTTTTTTTAAACTTTTACTGCAATTGGTATAAAATGTTTACAAGAAAGACAAAAGAATAGAAGTTCTAGTAGTTGACAACAGTGCCGTCTGCTCAGTCCACTTTGGAAATGGTGCAGACCAGAAAAGAAGTGAAGCTCTGGAGAAGCGCTGCCCGCTAAGGAACGCAGAGACTGAGGGCGAGCAAACTTCCAAGTAGCTGTAATCTGATGCTTCTATCAGTTCCCCTATCTGATGGTTCCATTGCTCTGTCATCCTCCCGACTTTTCCCTCTACCCTGAACAAGAAAAAAAAATCACAAGGAACAAAGGAGAAAAACAAACAAACAAACAAAAAACCAATTGTGTGTATTTGGTTCATATAAAATCACTTCCAGGAAGAATGAGGTGACCTTTGGAAAAGATTATAACACGTGTCCTGGTAGATTAGAACATGAATTATGAAGAGATAGTTTAAAAGCATGTATGATTTAAATGAGCAGTCTTCAGAAGGTATAATACTTGGTTTAAAAGGGCAAAGTGACTCTTTTAAAAGTGCCTTTTTGTTTTTAGTCAGTGAAAGAGCAAAGAAGGGAAGGGGACACAGGTCTCTGTCCTGGAAGACAGCAAACAATTAATTCTGTGTCAGTTGACTGAGCCACAGGGCTTCCAAGTATGTGACTCAGTTTGTGGCTAAGTGTGGCTGTGAGGGTGTCTCCAGAGAAGATTTTCACTGATGGACTGAGGAATGAAGGTCTCCCCCAGTGTGAGCCTGCATCACCATCTGTGGAAAGTCCAAAACAAGAGGGCACAGAGACACACTGGAAACCCCACCTTCTGCTTTCTTGGCTCTTATGTCCTTAGACTCAGACTTGAAGGACATCATCAATTTCTCTGAGTGCAGATTGTGGGCCTTCTCATCCAACTCAATTAAAAGGCCACTTCTGTACAGTAAATCTCCTTGGTCCTGTTTCTTTGGATCCTTCTAACAAATACAACAGACAACCAAACAATTTGAGAGCATGCAAACTCCCCTTCCTCCACCAGAACAGCTCAAAGGCCAAGGGAGTGCTTGAACTTTGCAGTACTGACAGAAGAGGGCGCCATTGAACTGGGAATCTTACTCCATGTGGACCAGCCAGGGGATGCAGTTCCCAAATGCCCAGTCCTCATCAAGAATGGTGCTATCATTCTCCTTACCTCCAGTCATCCCATGAGTCTGCAGTGACATCTTATAAAGGTTTTAGTTTGAGTTTCTTAAAGGGCTGATATTTGTTATCCATATATGCTTTGATGAAGGATCTGCTAAACATATTCATTTTAGATTGAATTCTTCTGTGAGTGAGACGGCTCGACACCCAAAGGTGCCAGCCAAGCCAGTCTGATGACCTGCGCCCTGTCCCTCTAGCCCACATAAATATGAAAGAAGAGAACAGACTCTGCAAAGTTGTTCTGTGATCTCTGCATGCATGCCCACTCACACACAGCATGCACACACACAAATAACAAGTTGAAAACATTTCAATTGAATTCATTCTTTTATTGTGTTTTTCTTCATACCTTTCCTTTTCTCTGGTGTGGGGATTGAACCCAGGAACTTGATGTGGTAGACAAACCCCCTCCCAATGAGCTACACCTGTAGTCCCGTGCCATTTTAATTCAAGTCTTTTTGTGTGTTTTGAGTCTTTTCTGTATTCTTTCTACATGTCTTTCACCAGGTTGTTACATGCATATATTTTCTCCCAGACCCTGGATTAGCTCCTGATTCTCTTAGTGTCTTTCACAAATCATGTTGTCAGTGTCTTTTCTAAAAAATTCTTGTTAGCACACATTATTAAATGTTAAAGTAGTCCATAGTGTATTATACTTGTAATAATATTAACTCTCTCATTTTTAGTGTTTTGTGTAATTTGTGTTCTCTGGGTTTTTTTTGTTGTTGTTCTTTTGTTTGTTTGTTTCTAATCATTCTGACAGAGATTTACAAATGTCATCTACCTCTTTGAAAAACTCTGTCACAACGTTTACATTGAACCTGAACCTTATGTTTCCTTTTGGATATCAACCCACATGACTTTCATGCATGTGCTCATCCATTCAGTGGAATTCATCATGAATCTACTTAGGTGTGGGGTGCATTCCATGCACTGAGAATGTATCTTTGAGGGAGAGGACATGTTACTTCAAAAACCGAAGGCTGAAGAAGGAAAACTATTCCCTTCTTCCTTTCCTTCCTCCCTTCCTCTCTCTCTTCCTTCCTTCCTCCTTTTTTGTTTAAATGGAAAGACACATCTGGCTGACCTACTTGGCTAGGTGCCCTGTAACATTCCAGGAGCAAAAGAAATAGCATCTTTAGACGCAAAGAAAGTGATGCACATATGAACTCCCAGAGACTGGGATGGCAGGCACAGGGCCTGCACAGATTCAAACCAGACAAATCTCAGGACCGAGACAGGGAAGTGGACACATTCCACCAGTAACTGAGAAGTTATATGCAATCATTACCTGATGCGAAAGGGAAAATCAGTTTTCCTCAAAGGAGTAATACTGAGTATATCAACCATTCTCTAGGTATGCCATGCCCAGAAAAAGTTGGTCCATGTTCCATGGTGTGTGTGTGTGTGTGTGTGTGTGTGTGTGTGTGTGTGTGTGTGTGTGTACTTTTTGTTTTGATATATTTTTGTCTTTTAGTTGCTGTTGTTTGTTTCTTTGGGGGAGATGATAGATAGATAGATAGATAGATAGATAGATAGATAGATAGATAGATAGATAGATAGAAAGATAGAAAGAAAGAAATATAAATAGATAGATAGATAGATAGATAGATAGATAGATAGATAGATAGATAGATGGATAGATAGATAGAGAGAAACAAAACATGGGGGAGGAGCTAGGAGCAGCTGGGAGGGGGAGAATGTGATCAAAATATGTTGTATGAACTCTGAGATACCACCTTACGCCTGTCAGAATGGCTAAGATCAAAAACACTGAAGACACCTTATGCTGGAGAGGATGTGGAGCTAGGGGAACTCTCCTCCACTGCTGGTGGGAATGCAAGCTTGTACAACCACTTTGGAAATCAATATGGCGCTTTCTTAGAAAATTGGGAATCAATCTCCCCCAAGATCCAGCTATACCACTCTTGGGCATATACCCAAGAAATGCTCAACCACACCATAAGAGCACTTGTTCAGCTATGTTCATATCAGCATTGTTTGTAATAGCCAGAACATGGAAACAACCCAGATGCCCTTCAACTGAAGAATGGATAAACAAAATGTGGTACATATACACAATGGAATACTACTCAGCAGAGAAAAACAATGGCATCATGAGGTTTGCAGACAAATGGATGGATCTAGAAAAAATCATCCTGAGTGAGGTAACCCAGACTCAGAAAGACAAACATGGTATGTACTCACTCATAGCAGGATACTAGACATGAAACAAGGATGACTTGTCTGCTACTCACATCACCAGGGAGGCTACCTGGAAAACAGGACCCCAAGAAAGACACAGGGATCGCCCAATGACAGAGAAATGGAATGAGATCTACACGAACAGCCTGGACATGAGTGGGGGTAATGAAAGGCGAGGGTCGAGGGAAAGAGAGCTTGGGGGAGCGGGAGATCCCAGCTGGATCAACAACAGAGAGGAAGAACAAGGAATAGGAGACCATGGTAAATGAAGACCACATGAGAATAGGAAGAAGCAAAGTGCTAGAGAGGCCCACAGAAATCCACAAAGATACCCACACAACAGACTGCTGGCAATGGTCGAGAGACAGCCCGAACTGACCTACTCTGGTGATGGGATGGCCAAACACCCTAATTGTTGTGCTAGAAACCTCATCCAACTACTGAGGGATCTGGATGCAGAGATCCATGACTAAGCCCCGGGTGGATCTCTGGGAGTCCAATTAGCGAGAATGAGGAGGGTTTATATGAGCGAGAATTGTTGAGACCAAGGTTGGATAAAGCACAGGGACAAATAGCCAAATGAATGGAAACACATGAACTATGAACCAGTGGCTGAGGGGTCCCCACTGGATCAGGCCCTCTGAATGGGTGAGACAGTTGATTGGCTTGATCTGTTTGGGAGGCATCCAGGCAGTGGGACCAGATCTTGTGCTCATTGCATGAGTTGGCTGTTTGAAACCTGGGGCCTATGCAGGATTGTTTGGCTCGGCCTGGGAGGAGGGGACTAGACCTACCTGGACTGAGTCTACCAGGTTGACCTCAGTCTGTGGGGAAGGCTTTGCCCTGGAGGAGATGGGAATGGGGGGGGGGGTTGGGGGGAAGGTGAGGGGGACGGGAGGGGGGAGAACAAGGGAATCTGTGGCTGATATGTAGAACTGAATTGTATTGCAAAATAAATTAAAAAAAATGTTGTATGAAAAAATGTAAATAAAAATGTAAAACTAAAGAAAATGTGGCAGACAAACCAACCAACCAACAAAAATGCGTACACATCCCACTAGCCGATATATCTGTGGTTTATGTCATTACTTTAGCCTTAGCTTAAGGCTGAGGAGCATGAACTCAGCTAGCCTTGTGGCCTAAGACAATTCTGCTTTTATATCTACTTAGGTGTGGGGTGACTGCAATGTAAATGGGGGGCATTAAATATCAACTAAAGGATTACCTGGGGAAAGTACGTTGTTTAAATTTGGTCTTTGCCATAACAAAATGCCTCTTAATAGGATGAGAAATGAACTTACTTTAAAAACAATTGTTTTGGATAGTAGCACTTCAAAGCAAAGTAAGTCAACAGTTCTGGGTTACAAGCATCTATTCAACACTGGTCATGTTGCTGTGAGCCCCTTGAAGTTCCACTTTCTAATTGAAGTTTTCTATCTAGGAAAATGTAAGACAGATATCTGACAATGTTGAAAGAGACCATTTTCAAGTCTCATGCTGGCATTTAAGTTTGTGATTTCCAAATGACTGTAACTCCATTTCCATGGGAACCAACACCCTTTTTTGTTTGTTGGGTAAAGAAGTGATGTGGAAGTATATTCAATGCTGGCAAATACCGAAGTGACTGACACCCTGCGACCACCAGCATTAATAAAGTATTGCAGAGGTGATTGTGCAGAGGAAACGGGAACCTTCAATAGAGTTCTGCTTGAAACTTACCAGCAAGCAGTGTAATGCAGTCAATAAAAGTGGTGTGAGTTGTTTTGGTAGGGACTGACATTCAGTTTTTGACATAAAGAGAGTAAGATAACACTTTCTCTATGGAGAGCCAGAACTTTTGTCTTTTTTTTTTTTTTTATAACAGGGCTATTTGTATTGTTTTTTTTAACATGTATTTTGGTTATATCAGCCTCCAACTCCCCTTCCAACGCCTCCCAGTTCTTTACATCCTCATGTCATTTTGACAATTCTCTAGGCTATTGACTCTGGTCATTACTGTCCTTATATGGATGTAGGGCCATCTACGGGGACATTAGCACCTAGTGGGGGCCATTGCCTGAAGAAAAGTGATTACCCCTACCCTAGCAGTCTTCAACTGCCAAAGTTTCTAGACTAGGGGTGGAGCTTTATGAGTCCTTCCCCCATCTATGCTCCATTTTTTACTGGCTTGATCTTGACTAAGTCTTTTGCAGGCAAAAACAGGTGAAATGACCTTGTCATGTCCAGAAGACGCTGTTTTGCACTAGTCCTTCCAAATCTCTGGTGTATGCATGCAAGATGTGGTCAACTAGACTTGTCTTCGTGCTGTGCCAAGCTGCAGCTTTGCTGACTCAGCTGTGTGTTTCCCTTCCACTTTACTTTAGAGAAGTCTCAGAGAATCAAAGGTTGATACACCTTGTCAATCTCATTGTAAGTAGTGCTTTTACCCCTGAGTTTTGAATGAATGAAGATGCTGTATTTCATTCTTAGCAACCCAGCTGTTTGCTTTGCAGCCACTGGCTGGTTACACTAACACAGCTTTTGTCATAATTCACTGTTTTGTTTTATAGAACTGGTTTTAAAAAATACAGACAAGGGACTGGAGAGATGGCTCATTAGGTAAGAGCATTTGCTGCTCTTACTGAGGGCTTGAGTCTGGTTCCTAGCACCCATATTGGATGGCACCCAACTGCCTATAACTCCAGTTCCAGGGGATTCAACACCCCTTTCTTTCCAGAGCACCCACGCATATGTGGCATATATTCACACATACCTGTTCAAAATAAAACTTAAAAACCAATACAGACAAAAGAGGTCATAGGATAAAACAAGAAATCGGTGGTTATCACCTTTATTTCTAAAGGTGACATGGAATTGCCTGAAGAGGATGAACGCTCCAGGATGTTCTTTGACCTATGCATTTGGGACAACATAGAGAACAGTAGATGCTGGGGAATATTATTTTCAGGTGGGTTACTTTTGTTTATATTGCATTTGTTTAACTCTGTGAAGCTGTGTTACTGTGCCTGTGTAAAACACCTGATGGTCTAATAAAGAACTGAATGGCAAGGCAGGAGAAAGGATAGGCAGGACTGGCAGGCAGAAAGAAGAAACAGAAGGAGAAATCAAGAAGAGGAGAGAAGAAGGTAACCAAAGAAGGAGGAGGACATCAGGGGCCAGTCACCCAGCTACACAGCAAGCCATGGAGTAAGAAATACAGAAATAAAGAAAGGTAAAAGCATAAAGGAAAAATCAAGATGGAATAATTTAAAGTTAAGCTGGCTAGCAACAAGCCAAGCTAAGGCCGGATATTTATAATTAAGAATAAGCCTCTGTGTGTGATTTATTTGGGAGCTGGGTGTTGCCCCGCAAAAAGAGTCAAAACAAACAACAAGAAGTAGATGTATAGACAGGTGCCCTGCCAGCCTCCCAGACAGTGAGTGCAGCTCTGTGGATCCTCACAATCCAAGGACTGGCTCCTGGGATGTTGTTTTTAGGGAAACTCCCTCCAAGTGTGCCACAGTGACAATATTTCTTCTTTTTGTTTTGCTGTGATTGTATATGTAGTCTTTTAAAACTATAAAATAAAGAGAATATTTAATATAAGAGCCAAACACCTGCTACTTTTCTGGGTTTGAGAAGCAAATAGGCCTAAAAACAATCAGTAAAGTAATTCTTAGGTGGGGAAGGGAGCTAAATGTTGCCAAACTCATTATTGCTTTAAAATAGTAGTTTCTTTATTTCTGTCACAGCAAGAAAAACATTTAAATGGTGAAATATGACCATCTTCAAACCTGAGTTTGCAGTCTTACATTTCTGCTTGTTCATGAAGGGACTGTCTTCATTAAATCCACATTACACTGGAGCTGTGAGTGAATTTACCAAACACACACACACACACACACACACACACACACACACACACACACACACACACTCACACGTGCGTGCGCGCACACACACACACTCACTCACATGCACACACACACACACACACACACACACACACACACACACACACTCACTCACCACTTCTGTGAGAGGAACATTGTAATTCTCATTTTCAGGTAGCCAGACAGTCAACAAATGGAAAAGCCAGAACTAAAATCCGTGTCTGCTCACTCTAGCATCTGTGCTTTTAGTTGGCAGAATCTGGAATGTTTGATTAAAAATTTGAGCATAGAATGAGGAAATAAAGGCAAAGAAAAAAATGTCCTGGCCAACAGAGCTGCATCAGTTAGTAACGTGCTTGCTGTGTGTACTAGTCAGGATTCTATAGAGAAACAGAACTTACAGAATGAATCATATAAAAAAGAGGAAATTCTTAGAACAAATTACAGGCTGCAGCCCAGATAATCCAAAATGTCTGGCTGTGAATGGAGAGCCCAAGAATCCAGTAGTTGCTCAGTCCCCAAGACTGGATATCTCAGCAGTTCTTCATATATGCTGGGATCCTGAAGACATAGGCTCCAATGCCAGTGAAAGAATGGACTTGCTAGCAAGGTGGGAGCAAGTAGGCAATGAGAAAAAGCTGCCTTCTTCCATGTCCTTAGGTAGGCTTCCAGCAGAAAGTATGGCTCAGATTAGAAATGTGTTTTCCCAGCTTGAACAATCTGGATTAAAGGTGTGTCTTCCTGCATCAAGATTCAGATTAAAGGCTTGTTTTTCCCAGCTCAAAAGATCTGGATTAGAAGTATATCTTCCTACTTCAAATTAAGCAAAAATTCCTCACAGATGTGCCCTCCATTTGGGGATTTAGTTAATTCCAGATGTAATGAGATTGACAACCAAGAATAACCATCTCACTGAGCAAGCCTGAGGATCAGTGTTCAGATGCCCAGCACCCATGTAAAGGGTGGATATGGAATCCAGATGGTGGCAGTGAGAGCCCAGGGGCTCATGGACCAGCCAGACTAGAAGAATCAGGGAGCTTCAGGCTCAGTGAGACACTTTGTTTCAAGAGTCAGGTGAAGAAGTGATTGAACAAGACAGTTGACATGAGCCTCTGGCCTCCACAGCCCCCATGGGCCAGCATAGCCCCTACATATGTGCTTACATATGCACACACAACACACACATACACACAATGCCTTGAATCTTACATCATGATATTAAGAATATCATAAAGACAAATTTATAGAATATGGATCAACTTTGAAACCCTTTGGGGTTTATTTACTGTTTATAATGCTTCTTAAAACTTGACCCTGCATGTCTAAGACATTAGCCCATTTAAAAGACAAAAATGTGCATTACAGGAAGATCTTAGTTGTTTCAAGAGAGTGCATAAAGATTCATAAATTTAGTCTTGTGACAATTGTAAAATTGACTTTCAAAGACCTGTGATTTAAAACCTGGTATGTGCTTAATGAGGTTGCACTCTTCTGATAAGTGAAACCTTAAGTGGACAGTAATTTCATGTGCATTAAAGCAAACATAGTTGCAGTATGGAGTGAGCTCTCTCTCTCCTCTCCCTCCCAAATCATTATCATGCAAAGATATCTGGAAGACTCAACAGTTTCTCGATAGTATACAGCTTTTGTCATTTAAAATGAAGCTCTTAGATGGAACAGGAAGCTTGTATAGTATTAATATTATCTATCTAGCTATTGACCATAAATCAGTTTATCACTGGATAAAGCTTTCTGACGTGGAAGAAAAGCATTTCCACAACTCTTTAGGAGGTTGAACCCAGTACCTCACAAGAGCCAAGTAAACACTCTACAGCTAAGGTGTGGTCTCATCATCCAGGATGATCTTGATTCAGTCATCTTTTATAGTTTCTATTTGTTTATTAATTTGTAGAGTCATTAGAGAATTTTTTCATGATCCCTGGATTTGGCTGTGGAATCCAAAGAAGAGTTCAGGGCTTTAGAACACACATGCACAAGAAGAGAATGAAAGTTGAAGCCAAAATAATGGAATACATATTAAGAACAGTGTCTTCAAGGTCAAGGCACAGATATAATGAAGATAAAAAATAAAACAAAAGGCACTGAAGATGCCATTTTGGTCATGATGACTGTTCTGATCAGATAAGCTCACTGGTGCACAGTGACATGAATGTTATGGGAGTAAGTAACCACTTTCAGATTGGATTCAAGGCCCACTCCATAAGATGGAATCCATGTTTGGTACCATTAAAGGGGCCAAAAACATGAGGCTAGATTTGTCATAGGCCCTAGAGCAGAACCCAATACTATTATTCTACTAAATTTACAGTGTATTAAAACACACTTACTTTATTTTTAATTGACATAGAATAATTTCACACTTGCATATGGGTTCTGCTATACAATTTATAATGATCACATTAGGATTAGCAGATCTATCACCTCAAATATTTATTGTTTCTCTGTAGTGAGAACATTCAAAACTCTTTTCTAATGATTATAAAATGTATGTCATTATTAATTGTAATCATATGGCCTATTTTTCTATCTCAGTTGTAGCACTGTACCCATTAATCCGTCTTTTCATTTTCTGCCTACCTGTGACCTTTCCTGCCTCTTGCAATCACTATTATACTTGCTACTTGCATGAGATAAACATTTTCAGCATCCACATATGAGCAAGAACTCATGTATGCTATTGTCTTTCTGTGCCTGGCTTATTTTGCTTAATATAATGTTCTGCAGGTTCATCCACTTTGCTACAAACCACACGATTTATGGTTGAATGTATTCCATTGTGTTCATGTACCACATTTCCTTTATGTACTCTAGCTGGTGGGTACTTAGATTGATCCCATTTATTGACTATTGTAAATAACTGTGAGAATGAATATATATATATATATACTTCTTTTCCTTTGGGGATTTGCTGAAGAGTGGGATCACTAGATCATACTGTAGCTATGTTTGATTTTTGGAGAGATATGATTAATTCCACCAACAATGCATGTTGCATTTTCTCTGCATCTCACTGGCACATTCTTTTTCTTTTTAATCATAATGACTGTAACTACAGTAAGGAAAAGAATTCTAATTGTGTTTTGGATATGCATTTCTCTGATGCGGGTGATGCTAAGCATTTTCTTCATGTATGTATTATCTTCTTTGGAAATCTCTGTTCACATTATTTGTCTGTCACTGGACTTGACCAATCATGATCAAGAAGCTTTGTAGACCATAGTAGACAAAGCTGAGTTCCATTAAGCTGAATTCCACAAATCATCAACTTCATAATAACGCTAATATAGGGTTAGCCCTCATCCCATTTCCTCCATTAAGTAGTATGAGGCTCAGCAGCGGATACAGTAAACGGTAGGACTAAGTTCCCACGCTCTCACCGTTGCTTTGCCTGATTCCCCCAAGTGACATGAAGTCCAGATCCTAAAGACTCAGAGTTAGTTATAATGAGTTCTCCTTGAGTGATTCCCAGCTTTGGAATTGGACTCTCAAAAGCCCCAGTTGACTCAGAACAATACTTTCTGGACTGGATACTTAGAACCTGAGTTCTGAACTTAAGTTCCCTAAATCATAACCCTGAGCTTTTAGAGTGGCCTAAACAGTCCCATTTCTACCTCAAACTTTAAGTCCTAAGTGCTAAACAGTGAAAGTCTGTTGGAGAATATTATTTTAAGGTGTGTTATAATTGTTTATGCTGTGGAATGTTTGTTTTAATGATGCAAAGATATGTTGCATTCTTTTATATTGTTATTTGTTTAACTCTGTGAAGCTGTGTTACTTTACCTGTCTAAAACACCTTATGGTCTAATAAAGAACTGACCAATAGTGAGGAAGGGGAAAGGATAGGTGTGGCTGGCAGGCAGAGAAAATAAATAGGAGGAGAAATCTGGGGGGAAAAGAAGGCATGAGAGAAGGAGGAGGAAGCAAGGGGCCAGCCACCCAGCTACATAACCAGCAATGGGGTAAGAAAGAGAGATCTGCAGAATCAGAAAA
Source organism: Peromyscus californicus insignis (assembly GCF_007827085.1). NCBI lineage: Eukaryota > Metazoa > Chordata > Mammalia > Rodentia > Cricetidae > Peromyscus > Peromyscus californicus. The sequence continues at coordinate 5,416,229 of NW_026294402.1, forward strand.
AGGAAAAAGCCCAGAGACAAAAGGGGATAATTTAGGTTAAGCAAATCTGGCTAGAATCTAAGCCACTCCAAGACTGGGCATTTATAATTAAGAATAAGCCTTCATGTGTGATTTATTTGGGAACTGATTGGCAGGTCCCCCAAAGAGCAGAAGAGTAGAAAAAACAACCAGCAACATTTTGGCACCCAGTGTGGGGCTACAGTAAAAGAAAATCTAACAACAAAGGTCAACTGATGTTAGGCATCTAACCCTGGTCCCAGACCTTCAGTTAAACAGAAGAGACAAGATTTCTCTTTGAAAAAGGGTACTCTAGTTCCTGAATGAAGGACAATTTCAGGTTGCTGACTCACACAGCAAGGGCTTTTCTGTCTTTTTTTTTTATTTTTGTTTTGTTTTGTTGTTGTTTTCTAGTGATGTCCCCTTCCTGCTAGCTTTCCTTCCTCCTTAGGTTTAGTAACATTTCCTCAGAAGGTTTTACCTGACCCACAGGCTGGCTTAAAATTGCCTTCTACTGGCTTGCACAGCACACCATGCCTTTAGCAGAAGAGGCTCCACATTTAATCTTCTCTTTTTTCTACCTCATCTTCTCTTCTTACTTCCCAAGTGCTGAATGCAGGAACTAGAACCTTCTGGTTATGTATTTGGCAAATAGTGGAACACTTAGACCAACGAGATGTCTCATGGAGTAAAGGTACCTGCATCATGCTTGTCAAACTGTTTGATACCTGGAACCCATATGGTTCTAGAAGGAAATAATTGACTCCTGCACATTGTCTTCTGACTTCCACATGTGTGCTGTGGCACATACACATCACACGCACACACACACACAACTTGACAGGAAAAATATTTGAACTATTGAATGACTGAATCAAGGCAATTGGTAATCCGTGTTTAAAATTCACCCGACTGGTGAATGAAGGCACTGGTTCAGTAAATGGAAACAATGTGCTCCTTGGCTTACTTTCCCATCCTTCACAGTTGTGTTTGCTGATACACAAAGGCTCCTGTAGACGGGAGCTTCTGCAGTGCGTTCTTGGATCTGGCCCTGGTTAGTGGTAAAGGCTGAGATTGTAAGAAATGGCTCTGGAGTCTAAGCAAAGGACCACACAATCCAAAGTTTTTCTTCAAGGCAAAAAATAATACTTCTTTAGAAGGGTACATAGCCATGTTGAATGAAGCGGGCAAGCATCCCAGTATTGCAGTGTGTAAGTATGTGTGGGGGTTCTGCTAAGTTATATTCCTAATGCAAAGGGATCCCATGTAGTGGGTAGCCAATAATCCCATACTCCACTTTGAGTGATCAGAACTTCAGCTCATATCCTTACAAGACTGGCTGGTTTAAAAGATGGAGTTGAGAAGCACATGCATTTTTTTTTTTTAGCGGAGTGGGCAAACTTAAGCACATATTTTGATTTCAAGAAGTCATGACCCTAGAGGAATTAGAATTTCTGCCAAGCGACTTCTTCAGTTTTTTTCAAAAGTCTATTTTACTTAACTCTTTGATGGAAAGGCTAGTAAACTTTGTTTACATGTCCCACAGGAGCAAGCATTCATGACTGTTTTGGGGAGCCAGCATCTTCAGTACAGGCTCTTTACACCAAATATGAGACACCAGAGCACCTCCTTCTCAACTTTAGAATCTCAGTTGTTCACTCAAAGCCTCATGTGAACATGAGCAGGAACTTAAAATTCAGATGGATTAATTTTGTTTTGGAGTCTCACTTTCAGAAAAGATAATGAACTTGCCTGGACTTGACTGTGGGTGTCTTTCCTGACAGAGCTCAGAGAGGTGAGAAATGATGACACACCAATGACTCACAGAAAAAGTTCCTTTGGCATCTCCTTTGCACATGTTCCCACCCGTCGTTTCTGAAGGAGTTCACCATGGAACTTGGGCTGCTGTCGTTGGGTGGCCTCCAGCTCCTCTTTCCATCTTTGCACTCCTTGCAACCAGTGTTTGGGGGGCACCAATGTAGACCTGTGCAGATTATATACATATACGGTTCCTTTGTTTCCTGTCGCTGGCCTGGATTCAACATATGGGAGGGACTTGTGGGTTTCAGAGGGCAGAAGAAGTTGTTCTCTGTCTGTCTGTGTGTGTGTGTGTGTGTGTGTGTGTGTGTGTGTGTGTGTGTGTGTATGTACATGTGCACCTGCAAATACATACACAGGTTCCTGCAGAATCCAAAAGAGAGTGTCAGATACCCAGAACCAATGTTACAGATGGTTATAAGCCATCCAATATGAGCAATAGGAACTGAATTCCTGCCCAATGCAAGAGCAGTGAGTGCTTTTATCTCTAGGCTCTCTCTGCATCTCACACTCCTGACAGCTGGCCATCTCCTTACATCACTTTACACTTGCATCTTCGTTGTCCTGGTGTAGGCACTACATGGTGTTGTGCTGGAATTCTCCACACTCTTAGTGGTTCCTTTATTTTATCCACTGTAAGTGCCCTCTCATTTTCCACCCTAGAATCTGCCTTATAGAAGAGATGTTATTTGTGGACTGGGAAGAGACCTGTGTGAAATATACAGGACTATGAAGTTGTTGATAATAGAAGCAAAGGGTTTAAATTTCTTCCTTTGACAACATAATTGGGGTCAATTTTGCTTATGTTATACACAAAATTTTTAATAGTCCCAAGAACACTCATCAAAATAGATAAAAACTGAATGCCTGTCCCCAGAACTCTACCAAAGAGCATTTCAAAGAAGACATGGCATACAAAAATTAACTGAACTCAAACTGGCAGTTGAAAAGAGATAGCAGCATGTACATATCAGATGTAGTTCTATCAAAAGCTGACTTTCTACACCTTCCAGGTGGTACTTAGGTTTGTCCTCTATCAGTCTGGGATCTAACTGGTTCAAACAAGACAACAACTGGTGATTAAAACCTGAACGTGCAACCCCAAATCTCCACCATGAACAAGGATTTTGCAGTCACACTTTTGTTATCTCAGAACTAAAGGTGACAAACATCTCAGGCAGGCAGTGATGGAGTGGGACCGATCAAGTAGAAAGTTCGGGGTTCATGAGATGAAAGGAGTTGGTGGGAAAATCAAAGCCAGTTGAGGGGAGGCAGGTCAAGAATTGCTACCAAGGACACTGTCTGGGGTCCAGACAGTTCTGGTGATGTGTTGTGAGGGGTGGCCATGGACTCTGTGCAGTGTCAAGTCCAGGTGGGAAGAGCAGAGCACACTGGGAGGCTGTTTGTTCTATCTCTAAGGGTAAAAAGTCCTCTGGACTTGTGGTATTAAAAACTCCCCAGTGAGTCTGATGTTTCCTTGAACAGCGTGCTTTGCTTGTATGTTTTGCTTGTTTTTTTTTTTCTTTTTTCTATAGCATTGTACATCGTGGTTAAGGCAGAGTTTAAAGGCTGTGAACTTGGTTTCCTGGACAGGTAGGCGTCGCTCGTTTGGCAAGTATTTACTAGCACTCACAGAGCAGCGCTCGCCCGAGTGTGTGGATTAACAGAGGAATAAAGTGAAGTAGTTTCTGCTCCCACAAGACCAAGGCAAACATCACTCTAATAGTTATTACTTCCTCAACCCCAGATAGGTCCTGGATTATGGAGAGAGAGATTAAATAGACATGTTCAAATTAGAGTTAATGTTACACAATTATAATAAAATGACTTCTGTCATTCATGCATCCCAAACAACGATGATCGCAAACTCACTTCTTGTATTGATCAAAAGTTTCCAAATAACCAAGTCTAATTCTTCTGTTGAATAATTATACGTCTCATAAAATATAGATTTCCAAATCTCCTTTATTTCCATTTTCCTAGGCTGAATATATGAAGTCTTCTTATGTGATTGCTAACTTTTGCTTTAGTAGATAGATTTGTGCTTGAATTTATATATTCACAAGGATTTTACAGAACCCCCCCCCAAAAAAAAACCCCAAAAATGCAAGCTAAGCAAGGCACCGCTGTGGGGCTTATTTGGACAAGGGCACTTCCATTTGATAAAAGCACATCATCTTGGAACAGGAAGTAGAGAAAATGACCACACATGCTCTGGCCCCAGCACGCAGTCTGTTCTGTTAGCAGCTAATTCACGTTGCTGGCTTTTTCAGCTGAGATGGATTATTTCATCGCTCACTATCTGGGGCAACAGGCACTATTTAACCAGAGAAAGGAGTCACGGAAATGAGGTACGTAAAAACCTGTTTTCATGACCTGATTTGAGAGCCGAGTGTCATGGGAGGTAGTGGTTAGTTTGGATTATTTCTTAGAACTGTTATTTATATGTTGTGATGAAAAAATTTTAAAATAGAGATGAAAATGTAGATTATTGAACATTTAACTATGCTAAATATTGCTCAATGGACAGAAAAACTGTGTGTGAGAGAGAAAGGGATGTGTGTATGTGTGTGTGTGTGTGTGTGTGTGTGTGTGTGTGTGTGTGTGTGTGTATGTGTACATATTTAAAATAGAAGAGCTGGTTTTGCAAAATTACCTTTTAGTGGAAATGAAAATAACTCTTGTTGACACAGTTAGGAGGGTTTTTTTTCTTTTCTTTTTTTTTTTTTTAAATGGGTGGTTGTTCCAGGCTGTGTTTTCTATAACAATCAAGTTCTACAAGACAGTTTTACAAAATCCATTTTCAGAGAGGTAATGTGGTCTATTAACACCTTTTATATTCCCTGAAAGGGCTGAAATGCACCTTATTTTAAAAGTTACTTTACCTCCTTTGTATTTACAGTTGGAAGTCAGGGAGGAAGGAACCAGCACAAACTCAAACACCAAACCAAACCAAACCAAAGGCCAGACCTTCCCTCTGCTTTGTTACACTGTGGCTAGACTGAGCACTGGCAGAAGGAAGCAATGTGTTCCTCCAGCTTGGAGCAGCCCTTCCTGCCTCGCTGCCCCTGGACTTGGGAACTAGCTTTATCATGTGTGTAGTGATTGCTGTTGTAAGGTCACAGAAAATGCATATGTAAACACTATATACTCCATGTTTTTCTGTTGAAACAACATAAAAAACAAAACCAAAAGCCAGGTTTTTAAATGAAAATGTGTCAGAAACTAATGTCACTGTGTTCCACATGTATTTGTGGCACAGCCGTTAGGACAAGAGAGAGGCTTCCTCCTGGAAAACAGCTTTCACTTCCCATGGGACTGTAATTCTTCCAGAGGGAAGTCTGAGTGTGAGAGGCAGAATTGGGAGGGGAAGAGGTCGTGTCCCAGGGCTAATGGCTTGCCGAAATAGAACATGACTTTTTTTCCCCAAATAAATAGTAAGATAATAAATTGTCCTTATTAAATTCTAGAATAAGTGTGTCTCTACTATGGCATAGTCTAGTTGAATATAAACTTAAACATGTATGAGCAAACACAACTATGGGCACCAAGTTAAAAAGTGAGCTATAAATGAAGTTACTGATAAGATGTTTTCTTTCTTTGGAAGAGCGAAAGGCTCTTGTGTTAATTATTGTTGTATTGTGAGCGTGGCCAGGGTCTTTCATGTGAATAATAAACGGGAAATGGTGAGGTCCCAGTGTCTTTCTCCTTAAGTGCCTGTCTGTGAGGATGCAGGATGAATGTAATCTGAATCTAAGTGCTTTCCACGTTCCTAACTTTAATAGACTCCTAAAGGAATACTTTGAGACAAGCTGGAATAGTTGTTTGTTCCTATTGTAGCAGACAAAGAACAAATCTGGGGGCTAGAAGAGGTGACTTGGTGGCTAAGAGAACTTGTTGCTCTCCCAGAATACCCTGGTCCAGTTCCAGCACCACATCAGTGGCTCACAAGCACCTGTAATTCCAGCTCCTGGGATCCAGTTCCCTCTTCTGGTCTCCATGAGTACCTGTACTCATGTGGCATATGTACATGCAGATACACACATAAGCAAAAAAAAAAAAAAGATAAATATTTTAGCCAAGCAGTGGTGGCACATGCCTTTAATCCCAGCACTCAGGAGGCAGAGGCAGGTGGATCTCTGTGAGTTCAAGCCAGCCTGGTCCACAGAGTGAGTTCCAGGACAGCTAGGGCTGCACAGAGAAACCCTGTCTTGAAAAACAAACAAACAAGCAAATTAATTAATTAAAAGATAAATATTTTTAAAATTAACAAAAAGAGGCTTTGTTCTTGATCGTTTGGTACTCAATTCTACTTTATGCCTCTTTCCTATTCTTGGTTTTTTTTATTGTTTCATAAGAGTTTTTTTGCAAGCTTTCACTTTCAATGCTTCCATCTCATCTTTTTAAATCTCATTTCTCACTTATTTTTACATTTTTGTCTTTTTCAAACCATACTGCACCTTCAGCTGACAGTTTTCCCTTCTCCCATCTTTAAACTTCCTGTATACAACAAAAATCATTGAAGATGCTAAATAAGAACACAGGAAGCAAAAGCCCAAGGAGATTGTCCGAGGTCAGAAAAGTGACAGCGGAGTGAAGAGGACTAGGAATTCCGTAGGGAAGATGCTGGATGGCTGTTCACACAACATGCCTCAGTGGTTCCCTGCCTTCTCCCCATCCATGCTGTTAACACGGAAATAAAGCCTCTCTCAGAAACATCTGTCCTGGGGGGCTGGAGAGATGGCTCAGAGGTTAAGAGCATTGGCTGCTCTCTGAGAGGTCCTAAGTTCAATTCTCAGCAATCACAGGGTGGCTCACAATCATCTGTAGTGAGATCTGACACCCTCTTCTAAATAAATAAATTTAAAAAAAAGAAAGAAAGAAACATCCGTCCCACTCACGAAAACACACTTTGGCAAACCAATGTTACTCTAGTTCTCCTAGGGAAAGGCTGCATCCTTTTAGGAAGCACATTAGGAGTACTTCTTTGGAGGATAGGAAAGCGTATCCACTAAGGATCACGTACTATCTGTGAAAGGTGATGTGAAATACAGAGACCAATGCAAACAAATCCAAGTGAGCAATTCTTTGAACTACAATCTGCATTGCCTATATTCTTAATATCTGCAGAGGAATATAAAAAGACATTGAAAAACGGATTAAAGGAACATTTGGGCCATAAGATGGCTCAGTGCAGTAGTAGTAGTAATAATTAGTAATAATAACTATAATATAATAATGACAATATAATGGTTAATAAAATTTGAAAGGAAACATTTGAGAAAAAGTTCCTGAAAATTAAAAGTGTAGTGGCAGAAAAAAATTCATTAGCTATATCACAGGATAAAATTGAAGAAATTTGGAATATGATGCACAATTGGAAATGAGAGAAAAGGGGTAATAGAATTAAAGAGTAATTATGAAATGTCCAACATCCAAACACAAGGAGTTAAAAATGGAATGCTAAAGTAGGAAATAAGATTGTCTAAGACCTAGGACAAGAACGTTCCTCAGAACTGTGGAGGAAAAAGGACTCTCTCCACAAGCCAACACTTAATTTGAGGGCAAAAGAGACAAAGAAGTGAGCAAGAATTCAAGGCACGTTGTGCTTCTCAGCAGTGGCTTCAAATCCTGGACTCCAACAGAGTCAGGATTTCAGGATTTCTGTCAACGGAGTTCCTCATGCGGTCACACTGTTAGTTACATTTGGTGAGATGATTAAGTCATTTTAGACATGGCTCATCTACAAAAATTTTGCTTCCATTTACCTGTGAATTTCATAATTTCATTTTTCCCAACAGTTGCATAATAAATATTCCATCACATAAATGTACCATATATGTTTTGAAATAATAAAATAATTACATTATTCTCCCATTCCCATTTCTCTCTTCAACCCCTCCTATGCACCCTCTTGCTCTTTCAAATTTATGGCTTCTTTTTCTTTAAATATTGTTACACACACACACACACACACACACACACACACACACGTATTTCTAAATATATAAATATAACTTGCTCAGTCTGTATAATGCTACCTGCATGTATATGATCTCAGGGCTGATTACTTGATATTTCTCCTAGTTATTGTTCTATTCCTGTGAAGAGACACCATACCATGACCATGGCAATTCTTTTTCTTTGAAGCAGAGTTGGAATTTATTAAAATAGATTTTTTTCTTTATTTTACATACCAACCACAGTTTCCCCTCCCTCCTCTCCTCCTGTTCCCTCTCCCCACCCATCCACTCCTCCTCCCTCTCCATTCAGATGGGGTAAGGTCTCCCTTGGGAATCCACAAAGCATGGCTTAACAAGTTGCAGCAGGACCAAGCTCCTCTCCCCAGCATCAAGACTGAACAAGGCATCCCACCATAGGGAATAGGTTCCAAAGAGCCAGCTTATGCATCAGGGGCAGGTCCTGGTCCCACTGCTAGGGGCTCCACAAAAGACCAAGATACACAACTGTCACCCAGATGCAGAGGGCCTAGGTCAGTCCAGTGTCAGCTCCTTAGCGGTCTGTCCGGAGTCCCTGAGCTCCCACAAGTTCAGGTCAGCTGTCTCTGTGGGTTTTCCCCTCATGATGTTGATGCCCCCTAATGGCAACTCTTATAATATAAAAGAAAGCATTTAATTAGGAGTTTGCTTGCAGCTTCAGAGGCTTAGTCCGTCATTTTTGTGGTGGGAATGTGGTGGCAGGGAGCATGGCAGCAGGTAGGTGGATAGGCAGGAAGGCATAGTGCTGGAGAAGTAGCTGAGAGCAACATCCTGATCCACAGGCAACAGGCAGAGAGAGGGGGGCTGGGCCTGGCATGAGCTTTTAAAACCTTGAAACTTACCCCTTCAGTAAGGACACATCTACTCCAACATGGCCACACCTCCTAATCCTTCCCAAACAATTTATCAACTGTGGACCAGTCATGCAAATATATGAACCTATGTAGTCAAATTTCTAAACAGTCTTATTAAATAAGAAACACAGAGCCAAATACAGAGGTAATAGCCAAAGAGATCAGAGAACTAGCAAAGAGCCATGACTACCTTATCTTACCACGTTGCCGCTGTCGCTTCCCCAGAGAGAGCTTCTTCCTGTGTGTCTTGTGTTTTTATTGCTTTCCTGTTCTGCCTTCTCATTGGCTCTAAGCCCAACCACATGACTTCCTTGTTACTGCCTGTCTATACAGACCTCCAGGTGTCTATGGTTGGTACTGGGACTAAAGGCTTGTGTCACCACACTTGCCTGTGTCCTTGACCACACAGAGACTCTGCCTGCCATGTGATCAGATTAAGGGTGTGTGCTACCACCCCCGGACTTCTGCTTATGGCTCGCTATGTGATCTCACTGTGTGACCTCTGATCTCTAGACAAATTTTATTTATTAACATACAAATAATAACACATTTCAGCACAATAAAAATATCACCATAAACTTATGGGGCATTTTTCTTCAAACCACCTCATTATTGGAAAACCACTATGGGAGAAGTCCTTTCCATGGGGAAGAGCATTTCTCTGGCTCTCAGCATTCTTCAGTTCTTTGTTTAGAATTGAGGCTTCACACAGGAGCTTTCCCACTTCCATGTTAGCATGTCTGTTGGCATCGCCCTTCTCAGGTCTTGTTTAGGCAGCCATGTTGATGAGACTTCATGGGTACAGCCTCTCTGAAATGTTACAACTTACTTCCTGCTGCTTTGGCTCTACAATCTTTCTGATCCCTCTTCCATAACAGTCCTTGAGCCATTCATCATCTGATGGACATCTAGGCTGATTCCATTCCTTGGCTGCCATGTTTAGCAGCAATAACATGGGTGAGCAAGTATCTCTGTAATAAGAAAAATATAGAGTCTTTTGGAGAATGTACCCAGAAGTGGTATAGCTGGATCATATGGTAGATCTATTTCTAGCTTTTTGAGAAACAACCATACTTTTTTCATAGTGACTGCACCTGTTTGTACTCCCACTAGCACTGAGTAAGTGTTCCCCTTCCCCCACACCCACACCAGAGAAAATCCTGCTTAGGCTGATGTCTACTGTCTGTTTTTTTCATAGAAATAAGGTTATCAAAAATGTCTGTTTTGATAAGACACTTTTTCCCAACCAAACACATAAGACATCTACTACCTTACCTGGAAACACTGACTGAGGAGTTGTTTCTTTAGCAAAGCATAATTTGGTTTGTTTAGAAGATGCCTTTGACAATCGATGATGAATGAAAATGAAGCTCATTGTGAACATGCCAGTGCACTTTACAAGCTCCTTGATAAATTTTGGAGCTGATGAAGTTTCACTAAGTTCCATTCTCTAGTGGGCATTACTGCTACAGACAACACCCCAGGAAAGCAGATGAATTCCAAGAAGAAAAGGCTATTAGGTTTCCTAGACCTGGATGCATTCAGAGATGGTGGCTTGTGAAGTCTATCACCCACTGGTGCTCTCTTTATACTGGAGGGTCTGTTGGCAGTCTTTAGAGAGGATAGCCCATTGAACATTTATAACAAGGAAGCTCCTCATTTGTCTTCTCTGTTTCTTTCATTTAAGCCACTCCCATAACCAGGCACATCCTCAGTTCTGCAACACTGTTCCCCTTTGGGTTTCCAGCAGGTGATGGTAATAAGGCTTGAACCTTTTAGTTGAATGAGAGTCCTTCAACCTCAAGAAGACCTTCTGACACATTTTGGATCCATAAAGGATAAATTTCTTCTTACAATATTTTGATCAGGACAAGGATTACTTAAGTTTCTTATGATAATCTAAAGGCCTCAGTAGAGGCCAACAGCCCCTTTAGAAACAGTCCCCACAATGAAGATTTCCTTTCTTCCTGTATTCTTGATCATGACTCCAAGTTTACAGTGATGTTGAAGGTTAACAGAGTCCAAGCATTAATTATCTCAGTAAAGTTCTCCCTCAGTACATTTCCTCTGCTGAAGAAAGCTCCCATCTACTCCCACCTCAAGCCCAAGCTCCCAAACACACACTCATCTGACTCAGTCATGCTTCCATTTTTGGCATGCCATTTTCTCCCAGCAGCTAGGCTAGATGGCTATGTTATAGGCTCATCACAACAGCTAAGCAGCTGGTAATGGAGCGTTATACTTACTTCTGCTTTTAGAGCATAAGACTTAAAGAAATAAAAAGTATATTGTTCACTATCCATTTTCCTGGAGTAATGTACTACTCTATCATAGGGAGTGACTCAGTAGATACTGAAGACTTGGAGTAAATTTTCTGTTCTGTTCACCGTTTTAAAACATTTTCATGTTCTCTGCTCTAGTTTCATTTATGTTGATGTCACAAACACCTGGACCAAAACAACTTAGGGAATAAATGGTTTATTTGGCTTGTGACTCCAGGTTATTGTCCGTCCCTGGAGGGAAGTCATGGGGGCAGGTGCTTGGGACAGCTGTGCACAGCCCAGCCACAGACAAGAGCAGAGAGAAAGAAATGCACCCGTGATACCTCCTTGCTTGTTACTCTGCTTGTCCTCACTACTCTTATACAATCCAGGGCTCTGGGACAGGGAATGGTACTGCTCACAGTGAGCTGAGTCAGTTTATCAACAAGAAAATCCCCACAGTCATGATGGGCCAAGTGAATCCAGATAATCCCTCATGAAGACTCTTTCTAGGTGACTCTAGGTTGTGGCAAGTTGACATTTAAAACTAACCGTCACAGTGGCCAATAGCCTTTCCCAAGTGTTTGCAATCTGCAGTTCAGAAATACTCACTAATATCTTTAAGTGAATGACATAAGGAAAATGATGGCCATCGCCAAGGTCTCCACCTCGAATTGGAAAGTTAAGCTCTATAAAGTACTTATCTTTCTTAAATAAGAAGTTCTTAGAATTCATTAACAAATAAATTCATCTTCATCTTATCAGCTAGTAGGTCTAGAGATGCTGAGGCAACATCTAATATACTTGAGGATTGCATTAGATGAATGACAGGTCATTTGGCACAAGAAATTGCTCTTAATATGATTTCTTCATCATCTTTCTGTCTTACTGCAGCCGGGGTAATGAGAACAGACTGACTCACCGGCGGCAGACAGTTCTCCGTGAGAAGGGAAGAAGACTGGCTAACCGAGGACCAGCATACATGTTTAATGATCACTCAACAAGCCTGTCTATTGAAGAGGAACGCTTTCTAGATGCAGCTGAATATGGCAACATCCCGGTGGTGCGGAAAATGCTCGAGGAGTGTCTCTCCCTCAATGTTAACTGTGTGGATTACATGGGCCAGAATGCCCTGCAATTGGCAGTAGCCAATGAGCACCTGGAAATTACAGAGCTGTTGCTCAAGAAGGAAAACTTGTCTCGAGTTGGGGATGCTTTGCTTTTAGCTATCAGTAAAGGTTATGTACGGATTGTGGAAGCAATCCTCAACCATCCAGCTTTTGCTGAAGGCAAGAGGTTAGCCACAAGCCCCAGCCAGTCTGAACTCCAGCAAGATGACTTTTATGCCTATGATGAAGATGGGACTCGGTTCTCCCATGATGTGACACCAATCATTCTGGCTGCTCATTGCCAGGAATATGAAATAGTGCACACACTCCTGAGAAAGGGTGCCCGGATTGAACGGCCTCATGATTACTTCTGCAAGTGTACAGAATGCAGCCAGAAACAAAAGAATGACTCATTCAGTCACTCCAGATCCAGGATTAATGCCTACAAAGGCCTGGCAAGTCCAGCATACCTGTCTTTGTCCAGTGAAGATCCAGTCATGACGGCTTTAGAACTCAGCAATGAGCTGGCTGTGCTTGCCAACATTGAGAAAGAATTCAAGGTAGGTCATTGACAGCAGCAACATCACAAATTTCAAGCACTGTGTAGATCTATGAGCAGTGTGCTGCACAATATTAGAACAAGGCACATCTAATTCCTCCAAGGTTTCAGCAAAGTTCTGCAGAAGCTGTCATGTCAGCTACGTGTGGAAGAATGGATCAGAATTTGGAAGGCTCAGAGTGAGAGAAAGTATGATGTTGGCAAGGTCAAAGCCAGGCTCTATTTCCATGTTTCCATGATGTGCTAATTACTGTGCATGATGTGGCTTTATGGGTGTGTGTGGGGGTATGTGTATGTGTTCATGTGAGCTTGTGCAAACATGTGGATGTGCACATGTGTATATGTGAAGAGGCCAAGAGCTGACATGGGGTGTCTTCCTTGAGCATTCTCAGAGCTCAGTGACTCCACCTGTCTGAGTTACTGCTGGGGTTACAAAGATGTGTCAGTGTGCAGTTTTTGTTGTTGTTGTGTTTTTAACGACATGTTCTGGGAATCTCAATTAAAGTCCTAATTCTTGTGAAGCTGGGACTTTATTGACTGAGCCCTTTGCCCATCCCCAATTTATGTTTTATTGAATAAGTGTATTATAATTGTTGCTGCAATTATCTGCTTTCTATCAGATATTTTGTATTTATCATGGCACCAAGTAAGTATTTTTCTATTCTATTCGAGAACTGGGGGATAGGAAGGTTTAGTGGGACTTAATTCAACAACTGGTAAATGGCAGAGCTGGGATCAGAATACAGTTTCCCTCTGATTTTTCAGCTTCTTTCTCTTAAAACATACTGTGTCTGTGTGCAGTATACCGTGACAGATGCCACTGGGGCAGAAAGACACAGTTTGAGAGGCAGGACAGACGTGAATAGGCATGACATAAAATAAAGCATGACTGTGAGGTCGAGCTTTGACAATTGTGCTATAGAAGTTAAAGAAAAAGATTAAATTCCTAGTAGGCTTCAGCCAACTGGTCTGGAAGGCAGTACTTCCATGTGTGGAAGAATGAATGGGATTTTGGAAGGCCAAGAATGAGAGACAAGAAGCAAAATAGTCCTGTACACATGAGGGAAGCAGGCATGTCGAACTATAAGCAGACTCTTCTTAAAAGTGGCTATGGAAGGACATGGTATCAGATCCAGCCCTTGTCTATGTGGTCCCTGACACATTTGGAGAAGGTGAAACCTCAGATTCCAAGCCAAAGAGCATCCACATGCTGCTGAACTTCCTCCTGGGTTTCCAGTCTGATTGTGTTCATTTTCTTTTTTACTGCTTTGTCACGATTATTTGTCTTTATGTTTGTATGTTCATGTTCGTGTGTGTGTGTGTGTGTGTATGTGTGTGTGTGTGTGTGCATGTGTTAGTGATCATGTGATTCCCAGAGGTGGATTTTGAGTGTCTTACTCAGTTACTCTTAACATTTGTGTGTGTGCATGCGTATGCACTCCAGCCATGGAATGTATATGGAGGCCAGTGACCAACTTGTAAGAGTCTCTTTTCTCTTTCTATTATGCATATTCTGGGTATTGAACGTAAGTCATAAGGTTTAGTGACAAGGACCTTTGCCTGCTAACCCATCTCACCAGCCCTGGACCTTAGGTCTGAGACAGGATCTCTCACTGTTCCTGGAGCTCCTTATTTGGCTAGACTGCTCCATCAGAGAGTTCCCAGGACCTGCCTGCCTCTTCCTTCCTAGCACTGGGATTAGATGTATATACCTCCAGGCCTGACCTTTTATGTTGGTGCTGTGACTGAACTCAGATCTTCAAGCCTGCACAGCAAACATTTGATGGACTGAGTTATCTCCCCACTGCACCTCATCACTGTTCACTTTAATGAACCTATGTAGCTTGAATCAATTCAGTTCATTGAACTCAGTGTTTTATACAAGTACAAGATAACTTAATTGTCTCTATTCCATACACCTTGAGAAGATGGTCTCTCCACTGTACAGGTTGAGAGACTGCAGTCCAGTCTCTCCTGGGAAGCTCCTTGATGTCATTATTACTGAACACAGGGGAGGTAAAGCTGCAGAGATGAAAGAAAGAATTCATCACATTACCAGGATATGCACACAGTTTAAAACTTGGAAATTTGATTTCTAGAATTTTCCATCCATTTAGTATTTTCTGACCACTATTGACCATGGGAATCTGAAACTTTGGAAAGTAAAAACCAGGGATGAGGCAGGGCTACTGCGCTCAGTGGTCCTTGTTAATTCCTATGCACCTCACTCTAGCCGGCGTCTCACTCAAGGAAGGTGTATTACTTGTCATTGGTGGAGAACAAAGAATACATTAAGAATGATCCCAGCTCTCACTGATTCACTTGAGTACACATGTGAATCATTTTAACACTAATTCACATGCATCTCTACCACCAGGCATCCTCTTTAGCAGGTGGTGGAATGTGGAGAGACACAGGACACCTTCAGGGTTTACAGAAATAGATTAATCATTAGAGGAAGATCCCTTATTACTTGGTACATGTGATATTATTTTGTAAAGGAATGAAATATCTTAAGAAAATAGGCCTTAGAGAATAATGTGAGATCTAGACTATTGTAAGGTTAAAATCAGAGTTAAGACTTGGCAGCAGACAGAAAATTAGTAAACAAACAAGTAAGCAAACAAACAACAAAAAACGGAGGTCCAGAACTTCTGTATTAATACTGTAGAAGAGCAAATTTTCCGACTGAAGTCAAAGCTCAGGCCGGGAGTGAGAGAGTTCAAAGGGAAAGGTCAGGACAGGGTGGCCTTGTCCACAAGTACATGTCCCCAGGTCCCAATTTCCTTTTGGTGTCTCCATGTGTTCCTGTGAGCTCTGTCTCTAAATTCTTTTCTGAGTCCCTCTACCTCTTGGGTTGCTTGTAGTGATGCAGCAGTTCCCTTTACTGCCCCTCAGTTCCCCGTTCATTTCCTTTATGCAGCAAAGACTGTCAGCATCCTTGTAATTCTGAAGAGAAAGTTTTTCTGCAGCTTTTCCAGCTCCATTATGTCTCCCCAGAGGTCCGTGCACTTACACGCACATGGCCCTCCAGATGCCTCTGCTGCAGAAGGGGGAAAGAGAATGGCAGAGAAATGACTGTCGTGTCTATTTTTAAATCATTGCTATGTTCTGTTGTAGAACGTTTAAAAAGGCCGGGCCATTTGCCTGCTTGAAAGATAAGTATCTTCCAAGAAACTGGCTGGGTTGAAAAGTAGTATTTGTTAGTAGTAAAGTCATGTGTCTATTATCAGACCTTATAAGATAACAAAGGCTGTTGCTTACTTGAGATACAGCCTACAAGGCAGGGTCACAGCACCGAGAGCATAGAGCTGAAGTCCTGACCAAAGAGGAAGGAGAAAATGTACTCTTGTTGAGGTTCATGAATTATTTAAGTGATTCCTACTCTAACTTCATGACAGAACAGCATTCACTAGACCAGACAAGGAGCTACGAACCCTACCTCACGTGTCTATAGGAGACCAGACAGTGAGCTACTGTATCCTACCTCATGTGTCTATAGGAGACCAGACAGTGAGCTACTGTATCCTACCTCACGTGTCTATTAGGCAGTAAGCAGGAATTCAGATAAAGCTACACTTTCTATCCTTCCACATTCCTCTCTTTACATTCTCTGGCAAAGTTTGCTGATTGCATATTGTGCCAGCTTGTGTAGACTCAAAAGAGAAGTAAGATACAGCACTCGTCTGGAAAGATACTCAAATCAACTCACAAAAACAAGTAGCCTTTCTATGTATACCAACGAAAAACATGCTGAGAAGGAGATCATGCTCACACTCCCATTCACAATAGTCTCAGAACACATTTTAGGAAAAAACCTAACTAAGGATATGAAAGACCTCTACAGAGAAAACTTTAACTATCTGAAGAAAGAGATTGAGGAAGACCCTCGACAACGAAACCTTTCATGCTCATGAACTGGTAGACTCCGTGTGGGGAAACGCCCAATCCACCAAAAGCAGCTCACAGATTAACAGCTACGGAGAGAGGATTCAGGGATGAGCCCCCTTAGATGGTTATGAAAGAAAAAATCTTTAGGCCTAGAAACATACACACAGGCAACACAGAGCTGCTCACCAGGCTGTATTTATGTTTTTATTCATTTAGTATATGTAACAACAATGGTTAATGGTCCATCAATTTGGGAGGGAGTGTGAAGGGTAAATAGGAAGCATAGGAAATAGGAGAGAGTGGGGAAAATTACATAATTATATTTTAATTAAATAAAAATGGGGAAATTTGTGAGTCTGTTGAAAAGAGACAGAAGTGTAAACAAACAAATGCAGTAAATTCTGCCTGTGTCTCATTCACGTGCACAACAATGTGTTTTCCCTTTGTGTTTCCTGCTAAAGTGTGAAATGAATGGACAGAGAAAGTCTCCTTCCAACAGATTTTCAACAGACGATAGCTCACAGTCAGAGAAAGGACTGTCAGGACAATCTGCTTCAGGGCATCTATTGCAATAGGAATCCGTATGTGTCTGTCCACTTCCTTGCCCTTCAACTTCACAGCGGCCATGGGACCTCAAAGAATAAACGCCGTCATCAAAGGTGTTAAGTGAGATGGGGGCCACTGCTGAGACTGAATACACAGAAAAGTTAGGAGCGTCTTGGGAAGTGTCTTTCCTTAATTCTTATTTGAGATTGTACATAATTTATTTTTACATTTCCGATAGGGTAGTCTCCATTTTTCTTTCGCCCTTCTCATATCAGCTATGGCAGAGGTATGGTCAGTGTGCCTCTAGTGACTGCTATTGTAAAGACAGGGGAGCAGAGGTATGGTCAGTGTGCCTTTAGTGACTGCTATTGTAAAGACAGGGGAGCAGAGGTATGGTCAGTGTGCCTTTAGTGACTGCTATTGTAAAGACAGGGGAGCAGAGGTATGGTCAGTGTGCCTTTAGTGACTGTTGTTATTGTAAATACGGGGAGCAGAGGTATGGTCAGTGTGCCTTTAGTGACTGCTATTGTAAAGATAGGGGAGTCCCAGATTGAAACCAGTTCCCATAGCATATCAGGGCACCTGTCATTATCTGGAGAATAAGATTCTGCCCTACCCTGATCTTCAGATGCATCGCCCCTCTGGTCTCCTAGTTTAGCAAGACCATGGCGTCTAGCATGGTCATGGTGTGCAGAATGTTTCTCTTCTCATTCGCCTTTTATGGGGCTGAATCTGGTCGAGGATGGCTGATTTCACGGTCACTGAGGTCTTGAGGGTCACTTGGCACACATTATGAAGCTGTTTTGCATGCATCACTTACGAAACTGTACTCCAGAGCAGCATCGCTAAAATATGATCTTGTTGACTGGCACCCAGAGCCACAAGGTTTCTCCAGTGTTCTCCCCCTGTGACCTTCTAAGGGACCTTTCAGCTGGCAGCACAGGAGCTTCAGGATGGAGAAACAGCTGATTAGATCTGCATTGCTGGAAAGACTGTGCAACTGGGAAACAGGTTTGGTTTTTTCCCACACCCTAGATGGAAATGGCATCTGTCCTGCTTGCTTGTCATCTCAAAGGTCAAAGTGAGAAAGTATTTGTGAAGAAGAGATGATGTGGTGTCCTCAAAGGCAATGAATGAGTTTGAGGCCAAACAGATTCAGCCAAGGTCCGATGTCAACAGTTCTGAGTGAACGACTTAGGACACCTTATTTACTTTCAGCAAATTATATGACAGTTAAATGAGATTATTATATCTACCTGCTGCACAGCAGGTTCTGATAACAGGTGTCTTAATTAGGGTTTCTATTGCTGTGAAGAGACACCATGACCACGACAATTCTTATAAGGAAACATTTAATTGAAGCTGAAATACAGTTCAGAGGTTTAGTCCATTATCATCATAGTGGGAAGCATGGTGGCACGCACTCAGGCAGACACGGTGCTAGAGAAGAAGCTGGGAGTTCTACCTCTGGATCCACAGTGGGCAGGAAGAGAGAGTGACACTGGGCTGGCTTGACTGTCTGAAGACTCAAAACCCACTCCCATTGACACACTTCCTCCAACAAGGCCACACCTACTCCAACAAGGCCACATCTCCTAATAAGGCCACTCCCTATGGGCCTATGGGGGCCATTTTCATTCAAACCACCACAGCAGGTTTTCTTGGTTAACATTTAGTGATGTGTGTATGACCTTATTTCAGGATAGGGAAATAGGAAGGGAGGAAGCTAGGGCAGAGGCTAATGAAGATGTGAAGAGATGCTGTGCAGAATGACAGCAGTAGTTACAGTCATTCAAGCCTGCATTCTAACTCCTTCCTGAAGAACGTTAATACAGCAGCACAGTAAAGGCTTCTCCACTAAACATGGCTTTGGTTTAGATTCTGTGTCACTGTTTAGCCTGCACTGGCCTGGCACTCACCACCCCTCTGCTTCTGCCTCTCAAGTGCTGGGATTGCAGGTACCCCCAACACTGACACACACACACACACACACACACACACACACACACACACATACACACACACACACATACACTTGACTAAACTTTTTCTTCTCTAAAGAGAATATCAGTTTTCAGAATCTATCCATAGATCTTATAGTTCGACCCTGTGCTGAACTCATAATCAGAAATAACAATTCATTCAAAAGATAATTGATGAGCCAGTTGTGGTACACAACATCTGTATTCCCAGTGCCTGAGAGGTGGAGGCAAAAGGATCAGGGGTTCAAGTCATCTTGAGGTACTTGAGAATTAGTCTTAAAAAAAGAAAAAGAAAAGAAAAAGAAAAAAGAAAAAGGAAGGAAGGTCCAGGTAAGTGTTAAATGCTCTGAGTCTCAGGTGTGTCCACACCGCACATAGTCTTCCAATGTTCTATCAAGCATGTATTTTATAACTTAATGGTGAAATTATACCATATAGGACAGATCTATGCAAGGCAAGGTAGTCATGTTGTTTTATGAAAGCTGGCTGTTTTACCTCTCCCAGATCAGGTAGTGAGTTTGGCACAACAAAATCCTTCAAAATAATTATGGTGATTCTTTGGGCAAATATCATTATTTTAGAGTCTCGAGAAAAGTCTTCATGGTGACAATGTAGTTCAGGGGACAGACAGCAGAACAGGATCAAAATGTGTTTAAAATAAAATACAGTGAAACCACGCTGGGCAGAGCCGCTCACCCTAGCCTCAGCACTTGAGCAGCTAATGGGGGAGGATCGCTGCAAATTTGAGACCAATAGGTTTCATATCACCTAGGCTACAGTGTGAGATCCTCTCTCAAAGCAAAACCAAAGCCAGAACAAATCAGGAGTGGCAAACCTAAAATTTGATTTTTCCTCTTGAAATGTACAATCCCCCAATTATCTGAAAAATTCTGCCGAACATGGCAAAATGAGCCCGTTCTTCCTTGTTTTAATTGTGCCTGTCTTCCCTAGAATGACTACAGGAAGCTGTCCATGCAGTGCAAAGATTTCGTGGTTGGTCTCTTGGATCTCTGCAGAAACACAGAAGAAGTGGAGGCCATCCTGAACGGGGACGCAGAGACTCGCCAGCCCGGGGACCTCGGTCGTCCGAATCTCAGCCGATTAAAACTTGCCATTAAATATGAAGTAAAAAAAGTAAGGTCGGGCTTGAGGCCACTGTGTTGCTTCAGTTCCTCTGGGTGGATATGCAAAGCAGGAAGGCTTAGCATGGCCCAGAGCCTGGGTTTTCTAGCATCTCAAGGAACCAGAAGCACCTAGCGAGGCACAGAACGCACAGGGCTGGTCAGTCATAAAATCTAGGCGCTTTGACGCAGAGAATCCAGTCATTGCCATTTTGCGTCACTCGGATAATAACAACAATGACTCCATACATGGAAACCCAAAGGCATTTTCTGTATGAAGGGGACAAACTTAGTTACAGTATTTCAGATGCCTCTGTTCTCCAATCAGTCGCTAGTTTCCAATTTGAAACAGTGGCTTCAATTCTTCTTTTGGTTTGAATCCTTCCAGAATCTTTGTATAATATTTTTTAGATTCGTTTTTTACATATTGATTGATCCCTACTCCTATGACCACTTTTCTAGGGCATGAAGTTTTTTTTTAAGTTTTGTGTATGTATGTATGTATGTATGTATGTATGTATGTATGTATGTATGTGTGTGTATGTATGCACGTATGTATTTACTTATTTAGCGTGTGTGTGTGTGTGTGTGTGTGTGTGTGTGTGTGTGTGTGTGTGTGTGCTCAATGAAACCAGAAGAGGGTGTTGGATTCCCAGGAGCTGGAGTTTCAGGAGCTTGAATCTGATGTGAGGGCTGGGGCTGTTCTTCTGAAAGAGCCAAAAGTGCTCTTAAGCACAGAGCCATCTCTAGCCACTAAAAAGGTTTTTTTTTTTTTTAAATAGTTCTTTAAAAAAATAAAAGCAATATATGTTTATGGTAATTATTCCGTGTAAATCAGCTTCCTCTCCATCTGTCCAGTTAAAAGCAGAGAGTAATTGACCATTACTGTCTGCTTCCACAAATTCTTATCTGGGGCCTTCTCATAGCAGTCCACAAACACACACTTCATTGTTTCCACGGCTGTGCAGTATCATTCTACCCATTTAATCAGTTACTATGCAATGATGCTTATTATATTTTTAAAAACTTCAGTCATAAAGACACTGACAATTTTTATATAGTAGTCATTTTTAAATGAATTACTTGCTTTAAATCTGCAAATAATTCTTGGGTGTGAAATTAATATGCTAGAATTTTACTTTATGTATTATTTTATTATATTTCAGAATATTTTGTAACTATTCTTTCAAAAAAGATGTAACCAACGGTGTGCAGACAGAGGGCTCACTCCTCCCCACAATGTACAGAGAGACAGCTCACACACCCCCACAGTGTGCAGTGAAAAGGCTCACTCCCCTCCCAAGGTATGCAGAGAGAGGCTCATCTACCCCCACAGTGTATAGAGAGAGGCTCACTCCCCCCCCAGTGTGCAGAGGCTCACTCCCCCCACAGTGTACAGAGGCTCACTCCCCCCAGTGTGCAGAGGCTCACTACCCCCACAGTGTACAGAGAGAGGCTCACTCCCCCCCCCCCAGTGTGCAGAGGCTCACTCCCCCCACAGTGTACAGAGGCTTACTCCCCCACAGTGTGCAGAGGCTCACTCCCCACAGTGTACAGAGGCTCACTCCCCCCAGTGTGCAGAGGCTCACTACCCCCACAGTGTACAGAGGCTCACTCCCCCCAGTGTGCAGAGGCTCACTCCCCCCACAGTGTACAGAGGCTCACTCCCCCCAGTGTACAGAGGCTCACTCCCCCCACAGTGTGCAGAGGCTCACTCCCCACAGTGTGCAGAGGCTCACTCCCCACAGTGTACAGAGGCTCACTCCCCACAGTGTGCAGAGACTCACTCCCCACAGTGTGCAGAGACTCACTCCCCACAGTGTGCAGAGACTCACTCCCCACAGTGTACAGAGGCTCACTCCCCCCACAGTGTGCAGAGACTCACTCCCCCCACAGTGTACAGAGGCTCACTCCCCACAGTGTGCAGAGGCTCACTCCCCCTGCAGTGTACAGAGGCTCACTCCCCACAGTGTACAGAGACTCACTCCCCCCACAGTGTGCAGAGACTCACTCCCCCCAGTGTGCAGAGACTCACTCCCCACAGTGTGCAGAGGCTCACTCCCCCCACAGTGTGCAGAGACTCACTCCCCACAGTGTGCAGAGACTCACTCCCCACAGTGTACAGAGGCTCACTCCCCACAGTGTACAGAGGCTCACTCCCCCCACAGTGTGCAGAGACTCACTCCCCACAGTGTACAGAGGCTCACTCCCCACAGTGTACAGAGGCTCACTCCCCACAGTGTACAGAGGCTCACTCCCCCCACAGTGTGCAGAGGCTCACTCCCCCCACAGTGTACAGAGGCTCACTCCCCACAGTGTGCAGAGGCTCACTCCCCCTGCAGTGTACAGAGGCTCACTCCCCCCCGCAGTGTGCAGAGGCTCACTCACCCCACAGTGTGCAGAGGCTCACTCCCCCCAGTGTACAGAGGCTCACTCCCCACAGTGTGCAGAGGCTCACTCCCCACAGTGTACAGAGGCTCACTCCCCCCACAGTGTGCAGAGACTCACTCCCCCCACAGTGTACAGAGGCTCACTCCCCACAGTGTGCAGAGGCTCACTCCCCCTGCAGTGTACAGAGGCTCACTCCCCCCGCAGTGTGCAGAGGCTCACTCACCCCACAGTGTACAGAGGCTCACTCCCCCCACAGTGTGCAGAGGCTCACTCCCCACAGTGTGCAGAGGCTCACTCCCCCCACAGTGTACAGAGGCTCACTCCCCACAGTGTGCAGAGGCTCACTCCCCACAGTGTGCAGAGACTCACTCCCCAGAGTGTGCAGAGGCTCTCCTCCTCACAATGACATTCTCATGCTTTGCCATTCTGAACAGATGAACTGTACACTTTACTTTCATTTTCTTTGGGATGAACTATCCTTAAGACTCATCTGAAGCTTTTTTGTTTTTCTACATAACCTGATCTTTACCTTATGAATTTTTATTTTAGAAGATTGCTTTTTTGTATACTGACTGCTCTTATATAAAATATAAATAAATATAAGAAAACACATTATTCAAATCAAATATGTGAGAATAAAGAATTCTATAAAAGAATTATAATTGAAAGAGTAAAGGAGATAGCAGGTGTCTCCAAGAGGAGCTGGATGTGTAGAATTGGCACAGGTACAGAATGCTACCTCTGTGGAAAGCACACCATCCCAGCTAAGTGAAGGGATGATGTGGTTTGCTTTGAATGGTGATTTGAGGCTGGAGAGATGGCTCAGCAGCTAAAAGCACACACTGTTTTTACAGAATTACCAAGGCCAATTCCTAGCACTATATCAGATGGCTCATGAACTACCTGTAACTCCAGCTTCTAGCAGGCCTGATGGCTCCCTCTTCTGTCTTCTGAAGGCATGTGGACTCGTGCATGCACACATACACACCAGGAACATAGGCACACACACACACACACACACACACACACACACACACACACACACACACACACATTTAGAAACAAATCTTCATAAACAAACAGTATTTCCACATCTGATCTAGGATGACCTTAATCTTGCTCTTTCTTGCTTAAAACATTATATAGAATTCATGAAAGTACTTGGGCAAAAATACTTGAGAATCTTTTTATAATGTTAAAAACCCAAACATTTTCTGTGCTTTGAATATCTGAACTTGTGTACAGAGTGAGTGCTGTTTTGATTGATGCCTGTTACTTAGATGGCTTGTTTGGTTGTTAATCACATTTTTTCATGGGAAAGCATGGGAGGACGTATTAGACTCCAGAGAATAGCCTATGCTTCAACTGCCTTTAATCAAACTGTTGTGTGCTGTCTCACTGCTAGTTTGTAGCTCATCCGAACTGCCAGCAACAGCTCCTGTCCATATGGTATGAGAACCTCTCTGGTCTACGGCAGCAGACCATGGCAGTCAAGTTTCTCGTGGTCCTTGCGGTTGCCATTGGACTGCCCTTCCTGGCTCTCATATACTGGTGCGCTCCATGCAGCAAGGTATGTCTATGAGGCCTGCTACCTGTTTGCAGTTGAAATTCTGTCGGGCTGGCAAAGTTCTAGCTCCAAAATGAAAATCTGATTGAAGTACACAGGTTTAAATAATCTTCTTCTTTGTTTGAGAATTTCATACATGCATATAATGATTTTTGAACAAATCCACCCCCATTCCTTTCCTGTATACACCACCACTCTGCCCTCCCAACTTCATGTGCTCTTTTAAAACCCCACTGAATTAATTTAGAGTTGCCAGTACGTGCACAGGGTTAGGCTGTCTACTGGAGCATGGGTGTAGGCTGTCTACTGGAGCATGGGTGTAGTCTGTCTACTAGAACATGGGTTTAGGCTGTCTACTGGAGCACAGCTGTAGGCTGTTTACTAGAGCATGGGTGTAGATGGTCTACTGGAGCATGGGCTTAGGCTGTGTACTGGAGCATGGGCTTAGGCTGTATACTGGAGCATGGGCTTAGGCTGTCTACTGGAGCATGGGCTTAGGCTGTCTACTGGAACATGGGTGTAGATGGTCTACTGGAACATAGACAGCCTCTCAGTGGTTCCATCTCTGAAGAAAATATCCCGCTCCAGCAGCCATCAATTGCCAGTAGCTCTTCAGCTACTGTGGGACTTCATGCCATTCTCCTGCCTCCACCCCAACAACATGCTGAGGTTTCATCTGGCTTGTTTTGTGAAGGTCTTGTGGAAGCTGCACAATCGCTTTGAGCTCACATGTGCAATGGCCCTGTCATGTCCAGAAGACACTGTTGGGCTGCAGCAATTCACCATCTATGACTCAAACACTCCTTTCTCTCTTCTATCAGGATGATTCCTGAGCCTTGGGAGGTGACAGTGTATTATAAATATCCTATTTAGGAACAAGCACTTCACAGACTTATTCTTTTTAATATTCTAAAAATATTGCTTATTTCCAATGGGAAACAGAAACAGAAAAAGAAAAAAAAAACAGAAAATTCACCTGAAACAAAATACTGTCACTATTTATGTGTGAAATAAAATGTCACTCTATTAAGTTATTTCCTTATTTTTTTCTCTAGGCATATAGATACACATAATTTATGCATTTTAACTTAGCCCTAGTTTTATTGAGCTCATCTATCAAAGGTTTCATAAAATTCGATCATTGTTCCTTTCTTTGTTTCTCCTGAGATAGTATTTGAGATAAGAGATAAATTTCGTATATATATTACCTTATATAACCAGAGAACAAGAGTACAAATGCTATTATGAGGCGTGTTTCAGTAAATGCCAGCTATATCAAGGAGAAAGTTCACTGGAAATATGCAGCAGTGGTCACCCACTTTCTAAGCATACTCTGTTTGCCTGGGCCTTGGTGAAAACTGGGCCTTGCTTTTCTGGTGAATATTCAAATAAGACTGAAGAGTTTTTTTTGTTTTTGTTTGTTAGTTTGTTTGGACTGCGTGTTGAATCTAAGACCATGGACATGCCAGGCAAACATCCTACACTGAGCTGCATCTTTAATTCTCTTTGAACTGTTTGAGACAGGGCCTCACCAAGTTGCCCATTCAGGCCAGGAACTTGCAATCTTCCAGTGAAATTGTGCCATAGCTGGGCCTACAAGTCCATTCCACTAAGCCTGGGCAACACTGACTTATCACTCTGCTAACAGGCACATAGGGTCAGAGGCTGCATTGCTAGCAAACTTTTCTTCATATTTTTGAAGCCACTTTCTAGCTCTGTGTAAGTCACAAATCTGAGAGGCTGACTGAAATAATTCAGCAATGCACGTCGTCTGGGCCCTCTCTTCCATCTCTTCCGGGCAGACACATCAGGCGATGAGTGCAGTTCGTAGACACAGGCAGGACCCATTATAGGCATTTGTTATGAGGGAGAGAACACACATCAGCATTTCCAGCACGTTGTCTTATCATGCTGAGGGACCTCAAGCTGACTCCTGTTAGGATGCTGCTACAAGGTCTCTTACACAGCGGGAACTTCCTGACTATTTACAATGATGGCGTTAGGGACTACTGGAAACATGGTATTTTCTCATGAGAGCAAAGTTCACCATCATGGAATTTCCCCCTTAGAAGACATGAGACCAAAACTTGACCATATATAAAGTACACATTGACGACATTAGCAATAATAGATTATTAGAAATGATATTTATAGTGCATATTTTCTTATAAAGGTTATATTCCCATTCCAATTGATTGAAAAACATTTACCCCCCTCCTCTCTCTCTCTCTCTCTCTCTCTCTCTCTCTCTCTCTCTCTCTCTCTCTGTGATAAAGCATGTTGGGAGATCACAGGGCAGCATTGTGAAGTATCTTCTTTCTTTTGACCCTCATGGGTTCCAGGGATTGAGCTCAGGTTGTCAGGTCTGAGCAACAAGAACCTAAGCACCTTCCCCTGCTTAGTCATCTTGTTGGCACCATTCCTGTTTTTTAGAGGAATGATAAATTCTTTTTAAATTTAAATTTTTTGTCTGACAGTTTCATATATTATATAATGAATTTTAGTTATTTTTACCCCACCCCCTCCTTACCTTAGTATAAGATTTGAAAGCTCTACATTACTCAATATTTAAAACTCCCCTGGTCCCTTACAGTAACAGTACAAAATATTCCCCAAACACACCCCGTAGCCAGATACTAATAAAAGACCTTCAGAAGCATGAATTTTCATGCTAACTTCCAATTCTACAGACGAGAAAACTTGAGCATAGAAAAGTTAAGAAATCTGCCCAGAGTTGCAGTTGATAATGGGTAGATCTAGGATTTGACTTTTAGAAAATATGGTTTACACCTAACTGCTGAATTCTCATATTATTTTTCAACATCTTCTCTTTTCTCTCTCCTTTTGAGTGAGAATTTCTTGCCAGTGTGTGTTCTAACTAACTCTCTTCTGAACACTGGTTGCAACTGTGTCTGTAGTCTGTTACGCCTCTACTGCTCTTTCCCAAGTCTTCAAGAGTTAGAGCAGTGTCTGAATCATCCTTGTTCTCACTCCATGGCCATGCAGTGGGTGGCTGTTTGAGCCATGCCCTGAAGCACCGCCCCTAGTGAGGTAGTAGGTAGCTGTTACACCTGCCTATGACCTTGAGGTACATGTCTCTGGGGCATGGCTGCTGGGGTGCCCTTAAGACCTGGGGTGCATGTACGCTCTCTCTTCCCTACCTCGTGGTTTTAGATGCTGAGATCTTGGACCAGGCAGGTCAGCATGGGAC
Organism: Peromyscus californicus insignis; assembly: GCF_007827085.1. Lineage (NCBI taxonomy): Eukaryota > Metazoa > Chordata > Mammalia > Rodentia > Cricetidae > Peromyscus > Peromyscus californicus. The sequence continues at coordinate 5,443,535 of NW_026294402.1, forward strand.
ATAGCTCAACTTTCCTGGACCCTACAATAAATCTCCTGTGGTTGTGAGTTAGCCCCCAAATAAATTCCTTTGCTCATTAAATAGACTCAGTGGATTAATCCCATTATCTGGCACCCAACTCTTCCATGTGGGAGCATAGGTTGCCCATCCACTTCCAACTGCTACCTCACTAGGGGTGGTGCTTCAGGACATGGCTCAAACAGCTCCCACTACAGTGGCCATGCAATTGTGACAACTATTCTAAAGCAAATAATATTCTTTTCTTGTAAGCAGTGAGTGAAGATCATGATACCTTCCTTAGCTCCTCAAGCTTTGACTCAGGCCATTTGTGGTTTGCCTCGGGTTTACACATTTCTCAAATTTTAATTGAATATTAATTATCTGATTTTCTTCATGATTTCTTCTTCTCTGGTTATAATTCTTTCTGATATCTGTTTTTAATCCTGATTTATAAATACTGAGGCAAGCATAGGTTAAATAGGCATTATCAAAGCATTTTCCTCATATCTGAAGCTGTTTTATTGTCTATTCTTTATCTTCAGAATCATGATGATAAAATGTGTAGCTTTTCTCATTAGCAATGAACTGAACATTATTACTGGGTCATAGAGCTGATTTATTTTAATAGTGAGAGGCATCTTTGGCTAAATTGATGCTTTTATTTAAAACATTTTAGATTTTCTTATATATCCACAAAAATATAAATTAAAATTTTAGGAATATATCTTCATGAAGCTCTTGCTTGTCTTTCAGTTGTTCTTCGGTAAAAAATTAGAAGATTGTGGTAGATAATGCTTAAAGGGAAGCATTTCTTTTAAATTATTTTAAATACATAATTTTTCTTTTGTTAAAATATGTTTTTAGTTGAAATAGAATTACATTAATTTCCCCAATTCCCTTTCTCTCTCTATCCAATCCCAACCACCCTGCCTGAACCCCTTCCATGACCCCACATTTCCTAAATTGGTAGCTGTAGCTAGAGTTTTCCTGCCTGGCCCATGGTCAGGGCAAATCTCTCTCACCTGCCAGTCCCACAGCTGCTCAGACCCAACCAAGTAAACACAGAGACTTATATTACTTACAAACTGTATGGCCGTGGCAGGCTTCTTGCTAACTGTTCTTACAGCTTAAATTAATCCATTTCCATAAATTTATACCTTGCCACGTGGCTCGTGGCTTACCGTCATCTTCACATGCTATTTGTCATCATGGCGGCTGGCTCTCTGACCCAGCCTTCCACTTCCCAGCTTTATTCTCCTCCTTGTCCCACCTACACTTCCTGCCTAGCCAATGGCCAATCAGTGATTTATTTATTGACCAATCAGCAACACATTTGCCATACAGAACATCCCACAGCAGGTAGCCTCTTTTTCTTTATTATTGTTACATACATTCATATGTGTGCATATGCATATATATGTATACATATGCACAAATATGTAGAAATACTGTTTTGATGGTGGTGGTATGTGTATGATTTCAGGACCAACCACTATGCATTTGAACAACCAATAAGAGGCCTTATCCCTGAGAGGGGCTGATTCTCCTTCTCCCAGATGTCAATACTTGCCTGTTGTTCTTTGTGTATCATCATTTTCTTGTTTATATAGACACTTCTAGGAAAAGTTGTTTCACAGCAGGCTTTCTGGTGTTCTGACTTTTACAATATTTTTGCCTGATTTCCATGAAGTTCCCCGAGCCATGGATGCAGAAGCTGTGATGTAGGTGCATCCATTAGGCCTGGGCTCCCCATGATTGATCTGTTGATTTCTGTGTTGTGTCCAGTTGTGGTTTTCTGTGATGGTCTCCATTTGCTGTAAAGTATGGCTTTTTTCATGAGGGATGGTAGCTACACTTACCTGTGGGTATAAAGATGCAATTTAGGATGTAGTAAGGAATAATGATAGTTTAAGAAAGTGGGGGTCATATTCTTTTTTAAACTTCATGACTTATGAAAAGCTATGGAAAATTGGCCAGGTTTCTAGTACCAGGTATGATTTCCCTCCTCCTGAATGGGCCTTAATTCCAAATAGACAGTTGCTGGTTACCACCAATATGTGAGTGCCACTTATAGGAACTTTATGGATGCCTTGCCTTTCTGGTAGCTGTCATGGTTCATAGATATTGCTGTTTGGTAAGACTGTTTAATTGCTTCCCTCCCTTGGCAACTGGAAAAAATATTTTATGGTATATGGGAAGCTATACCACAGAGCAAAGGCTTTTCGAGTCAGACCCAGCTTAAATCATCCAAGTCCTGTGTCTTAAGCAAGGGCTGTTTTCAGGAGTAGGGACCACCCACAGCCCTGAGAGGGAACCAAGGTCTATATCTCTAATCTATATTGTTTGGGGAATAGCGAGGACTGCCTTGAGTGAACATTTTAAAGGCAGTGCAGTTTCTTATGCTTGCTTACTTGGGTTTTTCTTAGTTTATGGTTCTTGTGGAGAGTATTGTCAGCTCAGGTGTCATATTGGCATAATTTCCTATATATTGTGCATATATATATATGCATATATATATATATATATATATATATATTACAATTTTTGGTAAATTAAAACAATATGATTCCTTGAGGCTTCATCAAATATCTTTGGTGTTATCTGTCCTTTGTCTCTTATTCTTCTTGTATTGACCTTCTTCTATCCTTTCCAGTTCGAACCCTCTTTCCAGTTTCCCACTTCATATTATTCACATTCTGCTAGTCCCCTTCCAAGATCTCTCCATGGTCTCCTTATACTTTCTTACTTTCTGTGGTTACTCAGTATTGTATACTCACATCTAAGGATTTGGAGCTAGGAAAGGTAGATGAGTGAGAACACGCAACTCTTGTCTTTCTGAGTCTAGATTACTTCACTCAATAGAATCTTTTCCAGATCCATCTATTTACCAGCAAACTGCATGACTTCATTTGTCTTCATATTGTGCACACATACCACATTTTTTTTATTATCAATTCATCTCTTGAAGGACATTTAGGGTTCCATTTCCTGGCTATTGTGAATAAGGTGGTTATGTGTGTTGATGAGCAAGTTTATGTGACATAGGATATCCAGTCCTTTGGGTGTAACCCAAATTTTAAAAGGTCTTATAATAAAAAACCCAGAGCCAGATATCAGGGTGAAAGCTGACAGATCAGAGAAAAAGAGCAGCCAGCCACTAGTTCTTACCTCTACAAAATCCTCAGTCTAAAAAGAGTGAGTTCCTCTTTCCTCACACCTTATATACCTTTCTCTGCCCAGACATCAGGCCAGATTAAAGGCATATGTGCTTCCCAGTACTGGGATTAAAGGCATGTGCCACCATTACCTGGCTCTGTTTTCATTGTGGCCTTGAACTCACAAAGATCCAGACAGATATCTGCCTCCCTAGTGATAGGATTAAGGGTGTGTGCAACCACTGCCTGACCTCTATGTCTGATCTAGTGCCTGGCTCTGTCCTCTGATCCTCAGGCAAGTTTATTAGGGTACACAGTATATCACCACATTTCCCCTTTTTTTGTCTAAAATAATAATATAAGGTTATAACTAATATAAGAAAAACTATGTACAATAAGTAAAATAAGTATATACAATATTTACAGTCAAGAGTTACATTAACAATGTCCAGTTCATTAACATTTGACAAATTCAGAGAAAATACTTCATTTTGTACCTAATTCATTTTCTATCTTAACTTGTATTACCAGCCAAAAATACCTTTTGATGTCTTCCAAACTTATACACTTTACACATCTTTAGTGAGTTTCTTTTCTAAATTTGTTAACTAGGAGAACTGTAACTATCTAATTTTCAACTCCCTCAGAAACTCAAGAAGGAAATAATATTAACTAAGTAAGCAGGAAGTGCAAACAAGCGACTTCCAGAAAATATGAGAAATTACAGAAACAGCCAGCTGCCTGGACAGTCACCCAAGATTTCTCTGCAACATTGGGGCATCCATCCTCGGCCTATAGGCTGAGCATATCTGACAGACTCATCTGTGAAGATGGATTTTCTTTTTTTTTTTTTTTTTTTTTTTTTTTTTTTTTTTTTTTTGGTTTTTCGAGACAGGGTTTCTCTGTGTAGCTTTGCGCCTTTCCTGGAACTCACTTGGTAGTCCAGGCTGGCCTCGAACTCACAGAGATCCGCCTGGCTCTGCCTCCCGAGTGCTGGGATTAAAGGCGTGCGCCACCACCGCCCGGCATGAAGATGGATTTTCTAAAGGGCCTTCCTACCTTCTCTTGGCAAGGTTTAGCAGTCCTTCCTTTTGTGTCCTGCTTATGCATTTAAATAAGGTGTATAGGTACAATACCTTGAACAAGATTAGAAATATATGTACAGTATTTTCTAACAAAATCAATCTCAAATTTGTATCTATATACATAATTTTTATACAGTATACAAAAATCCAATCCTATGTAAAATATTTAAAACTTGTAGTTGCTTTCTAAAAGTAGATTCAATAATCTACCTTTTTATCTTTTCATATCCATATTCTTTCTTTTATCTTTTCAGAATACATTTCATTAATCTACCTTTTATCTTACCATATCTATATCCTCTTTTTTTCTTTTTTTTTTAAACAGGAACCCAAAATCTAATTTCTTTTGTTTAACTTTTTTTCTGTCCAGTAACAATTAACAGTTTGTAACCAACCATCCTAAACAATGGCAATAAACCATAACTCATTGAAAGACCAAAAACTACCCATCTTATCTCTTGGGAATGTGGGCATTGTGTTCTTAAAATTACTTCCTGCTGTCTGGGGGCAAAGGCATCTTTAGAGAATCCCAAAAAGAAAATTTTGGGTTAATTGTCAAGTCCTGGGAGAGTTTGCTGTATCATTTGTCTAGTCTCTGCATAATTGGAAAGTACAGGGCTTGTCTGAAGTTCTTGCTTGAGTAGTCTGTGAGACTGGTTAATCTCAGTTAGCTATCTTGAAAATGTCCTGAGCAGTTTGTAGTCCAATGCCAATGTTTGGGTGGTATGTTACAGCTTAGTAGCATTATCATCATTCTGATGGAATCATCATTGTGGGGTCCCATCATCTTTTTGGAGACTTCAGATTTGCTGTTAGGCGTGGTCATGATTCCCTGCAGCAAATCTTTTTCTTGGGACATTTAATCTGAATGACTTGTCCTTTTTCTTTAGATGTCTCATTTATCCAGTGGTCTTCAGATTACATAGTTAGATGCCTCCATTTTCCTAAAAGACAAGAACAAAACCCTTCCCTAACCCTAACTTTGGAGGGTTTTTTTGAGCAAGTTATATCTGACCAAATGAAAAGCATTTATTAGTTATATAAGTTAATTTAATGGTTATGTTGATTGATGAACTATCACCTCTTCTAATTAAGAAGTGTCTTTTGTTCAAATTGAACTTTTATCAATTTTGATGGTATCCATAGCTTTTCTTCACCTGTAGAAACAAAAGCTAAACCTCATCCCCATTAAATACATATCCTAATTTTTATTCTGAGGTCAGCTCATCTTTAAAGTATATAGGCTGATTTAATTCTGTAGTTTTTCCTATTATCCAATGTGTCTCTGCAACTGTCTTTCCTTTCTCCTTAGTATTGAGAAAATTCAAAATTAATAAAACATTATGCAATTTATTTTTTGGGGTGGGAGTGGTTGTTACACCTTCCCGTTTATTTAGCATATCATTTAAAATTCAATTTGATCTTTCTATGACTTCTTGGCCTGTAAGATTGTGTGGTATATCTGTAATATGCTTTATATTGTAATAAACAAAAAACTGTTTCATTTTACCAGAGACATATGCTGAAGTATTGGCAGTTTTAATTTGTGCAGGTATACCCATTATGGCCATAACATCTAGCAAATGCTTGATTACAGAATCAGCTCTTTCAGAACACAGAGCAGTTGCCCATTGAAATCCTGAATAGGTATCATTGGTGTGGTGTACATATTTCAATTTTCCAAATTCTTCAAAATGAAACACATCCATCTGCCAGATTTTATTCCTCTGAGTACCCTTTGGGTTACATCCTGCTGGTAGTGGAGTTTGATTGTATAAAGAACAAGTAGGACATTTTCTTATAATTTCCTTGGATTGTTGCCAGATTATAGAAAAATCAATTTTTAAACTCTTACTATTTACATGATGTTTTTATGAAATTCTGAAGCCTTCAGCACATTTCCTATCAAGAGTTTATTAATCTCATCATTACCTTGTGCTAGAGGGCCTGGTAGACCCATGTGGGATCAGATGTGAGTTATTTATAAGTATGATTCCTATTCCTGATTTTTTCTTGTAACTGAATAAATAACAAAGCTAATTATGACTCATCAGAGATAAATTCAGCAGTTTCTATATGTAAGACCACTCTTTCAGCATACTGAGAGTCAATAACTATGTTGAGAGGTTCCAAAAAATCCATTAATAGCATCAGAATGGCATATAATTCTGATTTTTGGACAGAGTTATGAGGACTTTGAACCACTTTACTTAAATTTTCTGATTTGTAATCTGCCTTTCCTTTTTGACTTGCATCTGTATAAAGTGTAGGGGCTCCAGATATTTGTGTTTCCTGTACAATGCAAGGCATGATTCAGTTAGCTATCTTTATAAGTTGAATTCTATCTCTTTGGGATATTTGCTATTAATCTCTCCCCAAAAATTAATGCGAGCTCATTGCCAAGGTTCACTTTCTGCCCATAATTTTTCAACTTCATCCTTAGTTAAAGTTACTACAATTTCTGCTGGGTCTATTCCTGCTAATTGAAGAAGTCTCAATTTTCCTTTTAAAATCAAGTCAGAGATCTTTTCCACAAAAATTTTTAAGTTTTTACTGTTCATTTGGTAGAAATATCCATTCCAATATAATATCTTCCCTCTGCATTAATATTCCTGTAGGAGAATGCTTAGAGGGTAAAATAACCAAAATGCAATCAGACTTTGGATCCAAACAATCCACATGTGCATCCTGTATTTTCTTTTCCCTCAAGGCCAATTCTTTCTCAGCTTCAGCTAGTAATTCTCTTGGACTATTTAAGTCCTTGTCACCCTCTAAGGTTTTGAACAAATTACTCAGTTCATCACTTTTTACCCTAATAATGGTCCATACATTGGAAATGTCTCCTAATAATCTTTGAAAGTCATTAACAGTCTGTAATTGATATCTCCAATTTGTACCTTTTGGGGTTTAATTTTTTGTAAACCTCTTTTATATCCTAAATAATTAATAGAATCTCCTCTTTGTATCTTTTCAGGAGCAATTTGTAATCCCCAACAAGGCAAATTTTTCTTTACTTCTTCAAACACTCTAAAGTATCTACATTTGAATCAGCTAGTAAAATGTCACCCATGAAATGGTAAACTATAGATTGAGAAAATTGTTTACATATTACTTCCAACAGCTGTCATACAAAATATTGGCACAATGTTGGGCTATTTAACATTCCCTCTGGGTTAACCATCCATTGATATCTCTTAACAGGCTGAGAATTATTATAAGCAGGCACTGTGAAAGCAAATTTTTCTCTGTATTTTTCATGTAAGGGTATTGAGAAGAAACAGTCTTTTAAATTGATAACTATAAGAGACCAACCTTTTGGTAACAGAGTAGGCAAAGGAATTCCAAATTGTAGAGAGCCCAGTGACTGATTTACCTTGTTAATAGCTCTTAGATCTGTTACCATTATCCACTTACCAAATTTCTTTTTAATAACAATTACAGGAGAATTCCAAGGGCTGGTTGATTCTTCAATATACTGAGCAGTCAACTGCTCTTGTACCAGCTGTTCTAAGGCCTGTAGTTTCTCTGTTATTAAAGGCCATTTCTGAACCCATACGGGCTTGTCTGTTAGTCATTTTAAAGGTAAGGCTGTTGGTGTCTTTGAAAGATCAGCAGCTGTTGTGCTCTGTTCTTGTACAGTATGGATGGTCGGTGGCTGTTTTTTATAATACCTTCTAATATTTTTTCCCAGAACCATATGTTAGTTTATGGTTTGTTTCTGAGATTGAAGGAATGTTAATCTGAGTATTTCATTGTTGCAATAAGTCATGGCCCCATAGATTCATAACTCTATATGGCTTTAATTTTCTTCTCTTGTCCTCCTGGCCTGATACATTTGACCCATCTTGCACTCTGTTTTACTTGAGATAATGTTCCAATCCTTAAAAGCTGAACATCTACCTCCTGAAGAGGCCAATTTGCTTGCCAAGATTCCGTATGTAGCCGGGGTGGTGGTGGCGCACGCCTTTAATCCCAGCACTTGGGAGGCAGAGGCAGGCGGATCTCTGTGAGTTCAAGGCCAGCCTGGGCTACCAAGTGAGTTCCAGGAAAGGCGCAAAGCTACACAGAGAAACCCTGTCTCGAAAAACCAAAAAAAAAAAAAAAAAAAAAGATTCCGTATGTAATTGTTGTTATGTCCGCACCTGTGTCAACAAGACCTTCAGTGATAATGCCATTTGTTTGTATTTTTAATTTTGGTCTTTGTTCATTTATAGAAGTTTGCCAAAAAATTTGCTTTATAGTTTCTCCTGAATATTTTGTTCTCTCTTCTATAGCTGTTCTATCACCCTGAGCAGTATGGCTTTTTGTAATAGGTTCTTAAATTGCTCTGAGAATGGGTTTCACCCATGATGGCATGAAAGGACTGAACTGAATTTGTTATGGGGGCCTCCGAGAGGCCTGTCAGGGAGTTTCCTGATAGCAAAGCAAAGGATTACCTTGTCTGTCCCTTGTTGATCTACATTTATTAGTCCAATATCTGCCTTTGCCACACCTTCTGCACACTCCAGCAGGGAGGGACATTCTGTTGGGATTATTCTTTGAAAAAAACATTGTTTCTAGGAACATCCTGTTTACAGTCCCTTTTTAGGTGACCTTGTTTACCACATTTAAAACATCTGATGTAGAAGTAACCAACCGTCTTATTAACTAAGAAACACAGAGCCAATACAGAAATAAAAGCCAAGAGGTCAGAGAAATAGCTAAGAGCTAAAAACCTTGCCCTTCACTATCGCGGTGGTCCTACCTCTCTGAAAGAGACCTACTTCCTGTGTGTCTGCCTTTATAAAGACTTTCTGTTCTGCCTTCTCATTGGTTGTAAACCCAACCATATGACTGCCTCGTCACTGCCTGTCTGTACAGACCTCCAGGTCTTCTATGGTTGGTATTGAGATTAAAGGCCTGTGTCTCCAATGCTGGATGTATCCTTGAACACACAGAAATCTACCTAGCTCTGCCTACCAAGTGCTGGGATTAAAGGCATGCACCACCACTGCCCAGCTTCTGTGATGGCTTGTTATTAGTTCTGACCCCCAGGCAACTTTATTTATTAACATACAAATAAAACCACATTTCAGTACAAATAAAATATCACCATAATCTGACATTACTATTTTTCTTCAAATCTCTGGAAATCACCTCTTCTAACCGAGTATCATTATGGTCATGAGATTCAATATTAATTGTATCTCAGATCCATTCCTCCAAGGGTGCTGAGCTTGCCTTTAATGGCCTAATTATTCTTTTGCATTGTACATTATCATTTTTAAAAGCCAGATATTTAATTATTATCTGTCTAGCTTCTGAATTTGATATCATTCTATTTACTGCCGTAGACAGCCTTTGTAAGAAATTGGTGAAGGTTTCTTTTGGGCCCTGTATAACATTTGTAAATGACTCAATTTTCTTTCCTACTTCTTCATTCTGTCCCAAGCATTCAAGGCTGCAATTTGGCATAAAGCTAGGATGTGGTCATCATATTGAGATTGTCTTTCTATATTAGCATAATCTCCCTCTCCAAGAAGTTGATCTTGGGAGATTTCCATACCTCTAGCCCTACTTCATTGTTCAATGGCCTTAGCCTCATCCTTCCACCAAGTCCTCCATTGCAATTGTGGACCAGCTTCTAGGACAGCTGTAACCAAATCTCTCCAGTCTTGAGGGATAATTCTATTACAAGTTGACCACCAGTTTAACATCTGATTCACAAATGGGGAATGCATACCATATGCTTCTTTGAATCTCCTCAAATCTAACATTTACACAGGAGTCCAATCAGCTCTTATACAACCTTGAGCATTTGGCAGTTCCTGTGGGTTACTGGATAGATTAAGTTTGGCTGCTTGAAAGCCTTAGGCTATTCCTCTGTAACCATATAATGCAGTGCTGAGATTGGTCCACCTTTAAATTCTTCTGTCTGGGTCTGAATATCTCTATGATCTGTTTTAACAAGTTTTTCTAAAACTTTTATCTTGGCACTCATATTAACCAACTTTTTAAAATAAAACAAAATGATCAAACAAATAATATTTATAATTGATGTTACATAAATACCATCTACATTAATTATCCTCTCATTTAATTGTTCTACTTTCAATTGTATTATCAAACAGAGACCATATTCCATCCATTGTAAAAATGTTTCCCATTTTTTAATATGGGAAAAACTTTCTTTTACCTAATTTCTCCCTTTAAGAAATCTTAATTGACTCACCAAATCTGCTGATAATGACAATTCAGATGACAGTGTGGCAGCAGCCTGAGGAAGGGGCCCAAGGAAAGCCAAAACCCACCAGGTGAGAAAAGCAGCCCAAAAGCCAGCTTTCTGCACTGGAGAACTTGCAAAAGCAACTAGTTCTGGGGTGTTGGGAGCTTGAGCCTGGGGAGCTTGCTACAGAGAGGTTGCAACAGAAACTTAGCCAGTAGGTTAAGGACTCCAGGCCCAGTCAAGATGGAGATTCTGGCTCCATGTAGCTCGAGCCTGAGCCTCAGGCAAGCGGCTTTTTCATGAGTTCATTAATTCATGCCCCACATTGGGCACCAGATATAATACAAATCTTAAAAGGTCTTATAATATAAAAACCCAGAGCCAGATGTCAGGGTGAAAGCCAAAAGATCTGAGAAGCAGAGCACCCAGCCACTAGTTCTTACCTCTACAAAATCCTCAGCCTAAAAAGAGTGAGTTCCTGTTTCCTCACACCTTATATACCTTTCTCTGCCAAGACATCACTTCCTGGGATTAAAGGTGTGTGTGCTTTCCAGTATTGGGATTAAAGGCATGTGCCACCACTGCCTGGCTCTGTTTCCATTGTGGCCTTGAACTCACAGAGATCCAGACAGATCTCTGCCTCCCTAGTGATAGGATTAAGGGTATGTGCCACTACTGCCTGACCTCTATGTCTGATGTGGCTGGCTCTGTCCTCTGATTCTCAGGCAAGTTTATTAGGGTACACAATATCTCACCACATTGGGCATATGCCAAGGAGTGGTGTGCCAACCTGAGCCATATGGTAGATTTATTTTTAGTGCTTTGAGGGTTCTACATACTGATTTCCAGAGAGGCTACACAAGTCTTCACCTCCATCTACAGAGAATGAGAGTTTCTCTTTCTCTACAATCTTGCTAGCATTTATTGTAAGTACTTTTGCTAATTTTAGTTATTTTGACCGAGGTGAGATGAAATCTCAAAGTTTCTTTAAATTTCCATTTCCCTAATTGCTAAGGTGATAAACACTTTTTGAGATACTTCTTAGCCATTTCTAATATGGAGAACACTTTAGATCCCTAGCCCATTTAAAAATATTTTTAAAAGACTTTCTGAGATTATAATAACTCATTTCCCTTTGCTTTTTCCCCTCTCCAAGCATTTCCATATGTCCCTCATTACTCTCCTTCAAATTTGTCTTTTTTTATTAATTGTTATGTGTATTCCTAAATACATAAACACAGCCTGCTTAGTCAATGTAATGCTACTTATTTGTTTCCTTGACTCTTTGTTTACTGAGTTCTTTGAATATTCTGGATAGTAATCCTTTGTCATGTATATAGCTGGCAAAGACTCTCTCCAGTTCTGTGGGTTGCTCCTTACTTAATTGTTTCATAAGCTGTAGAGAAACTTGTTTAAGTCCCAGTTGTCAGTTGCTGGCCTTAAATACTTGGCTAATACAGTCGTGTTCAGAAAGTTCTTTCTTACACCTGTGTCTTGTAGGTTACTGTCAATGTTTTCTTCTAGCAGTTCTAGTTCTTCACATTTCAGAGTGAGGTCTTTGATCCACTTGGATCTATTTTTTTTTTTTTTTTTTTTTTGTATAGCGTAATAGATATAGCTCTAAGCAAACCCTGGCCAACAACAGCCTGGCTAGTAAAGGAAAGTAAATAACAAAGCCAGTCAGGGGTCAGCTAGTGAGTCTCTCTGTCTCCAACCATGCCTACTGAGAAGAGGTGGTCTAAGGCTGCCTCATAAACACTCCAGGCCTTCACCTCCAGGTTCTTTCCCATCACTCCTGCTGCCTTCATGACTGGTGTGTGGTGTTGTCTGTGAATGCTAACTGTACCATCCCTTCAAGCCCATTACAAAAAATCAAAACAAAACAACAACAACAACAAAAACAAAAAAAACCCAAAAAATCCAACTATTTAAAGACAGGGGAAGCAATTCTAAGAGGGAAGTTTATAGCCCTAAGTGTCTACATTAATGTTTAAACAATCAGAAAGAACACAAATAAATGACTTAGTGATGCAACTTAAGAACTTGAGTGTGTTTATTTTAATGTATTTAATTCAATAATTAGCTAGGCTATTGAATTTTTTGGCAACTTACTCAATAAAATACTTCTATCTATAGTTATATATTATAAATTTATTTATATCCCAAAATATGGATGACAAACTTTTCTAAAATAACTGCTCAATTCTTAAACTTCATTGAGACATACCCAAATCTCCTCATTTTAAAAAGAGATACAGCCAACTGTGCACGTGCCTATGAGTTTAGCCGTCAATGGCAGAGGCTAGAGTATCCCAACTCAAGGCTATCCCAACTCAAGGCTACATAGCCAGAGCCTGTTCAGTTTCCTGTAATAATAAAGGATATGAGGATTCAAATATACTGCTTTAACCTCCTGGAAAGTTGCTCTTTTTTTTTTTTTTTTTGCTTTCATTTGTCTGCTTGCTTTAAAAATCACCAAACTTTTAATTTTTTCAATATGTAAAAATTATGGGTTTTATCACATTTTAACAGGTGTATCATTGTGTATTATGTATGCTTATCCCTGATTTTAATGGGTTTCATTTATCATTTTAGAGGATGTCCAGAGCCTTGAGGTATAACCTAGACTCTCCCACTGCCAAGGCCACATTTCAGACAGAAATTAATCCAATAGTGCAGTGACATAGTAGGTTTTATCACCTATCTATTTCATAGGAAGCATTCAGTTTTCACATTAGGCAAGAAATGTACTCTTTGTCACCCAGCAAACAAAATGATGAAGCTGAAACCTGATCCCCAAATGCTGAACTTTAAAGTCAGTGTCCTTTGAGCCTGTGGCTCCAATGTGTCCTGTCCTCCGGGGAGACATTGTGTTGATCTTCATGACTTTTATGCCCTGACAGTATCCACAAGACATCAGCATCATCCCAAGCCTGAGCTCCATGTTTGTCAGTGAATCACGCAGGAGACAAAACTCAGGGTCTACGCTTTATAATGCAGACTGGCTTAATGCTTTCACTGCTGCTTCTTCCATGCTTAGGCTCACTAAATGAGTTTGCTCCTTATGAGTGTGCTGATGGTGTCCTCTGCATTTGAACCAACATTAACAACACCTCAAGAATTTAAGTGTTCTTTTCCTAAAAGATTTATTTTATGTATGCACCTGTGTGCATTTGTGAGTCTGACATGTATGTGTGAGTGCCTGAAGAAGATCAGAAAATGGCATCGGATCCCCTAAGATGGAGTTACAGGTGGTTGTGAGCCACCCAATGAGGGTGTCGGGGTATAGATTTGGGTCTTCTGGAAGAGCAGCAGACACTCTTAATTGTTGCTTAACGCACTGGGCCATCTCTCCAGCCTAGGAGTTTAAAAATTCTTGATTGTGAAATTAGTTTTCAATTATTAGAAACATCAGCAAGTAGAAGAACATGACCAAAATTTTACAACAACATGAAAATAATTGCTCTGTTACTAATCATAAAAATATATATGGCTATTTTAGGAGAGCATTGAAATATGCAGATGTTGTGTGCATGTGTGTGTGTGTGTGTGTGTGTGTGTGTGTGTGTGTGTGTGTGAGAGAGAGAGAGAGAGGGGGGGGGAGGGAGGGAGGGAGGGAGGGAGGGAGAGAGAGAGAGAGAGAGAGAGAGAGAGAGAGAGAGAGAGAGAGAGAGAGAGAGAGAGAGAGAGAGAGAGAACATTATTAAGATTTTTCTGTTGATGTGTGTTGTGGCAGATGGGGAAGATAATGCGTGGACCATTCATGAAGTTTGTAGCACATGCAGCTTCCTTCACCATTTTCCTCGGGCTGCTTGTCATGAATGCAGCTGACAGATTTGAAGGCACCAAGCTCCTCCCTAATGAAACCAGCACAGATAATGCAAGACAGCTGTTCAGGATGAAAACATCCTGCTTCTCATGGATGGAGATGCTCATTATATCCTGGGTAATAGGTAAAGACTGATTTTCTGTCTTGTTCCTTTTTGCAGCCTTAGCAGTTGGACTGAATCATGCTGATTCTCCCACACTATCAGTTATACAAATGTATGCAGTAGGAAGCAGTGTTCCATGCACCGTGACTTTCTTTGTGATCTTACACAGTTGCTATGGTGCCCTTATTACCAATGTCAGTCTCTTCATATGCCCTGTGATAATTGTATTCCCTCTCCCCAAAAGGAAGAAAACCAGCAGTATACCATTAATCAAACCCACCACCAATAAGGACAATCTCCCATGTGCAGTTTGGGATGGCTTTGATTTCAAGCTTGAAAACAACTGAGTTATTTTATGTTGGGATTTAAGAGAAACTAAAACTAGGAGCTACTCATTTTGATTGAAAATTTATTATGTACCAGGAATTGTTTAAAGCCCTTACCATACATCAGGCCACACAGCCTCTCAGATATCCAGTCTTCTATATATAATAACATCTATTTTATTGAATTATGTGGGCGTTAAGTAACTCACTTCCTCAGGTAGCTTGTGAAAGATGAGGAATTCAGTTTGAAGCACTATAGGATTTGATTTGTCTTTAGAATCCACTTACACCTGTGAATTGCCACTAAATACAATGCATGTGAGAAAAATATCTTTCTTGGATATTTATGAATAAACACATTCAATAGCTGTCATTGGGTAATAAGGATACTAAGTTGAGTGGGATGTAGTCTTTCCATTCAAGGAAGTAATCTGGGTAACAAATAAAAAAGTCAATAGTTAAATCTCATTCATGAAAAATGCTATAATTGAGGACCTGTTAAGATACTACAGAAGCACAGATTGGGCATTTAAATATTAATGAGGTAGGATGCAGAAGGAGCAGGGAAGTCCTCCCTAAATATCAATGGCACCTTTAATTAAGGCTTTGAGGATAAAGACATGCTAACCAGACCAAGCGTTTGGGGGATACAGACACAGAGGCATGGGAGCACCAGGTGTTGAGATGAGGAACTATAATAAGACTGGACCACTTGAAATATTGTGAACTCCTCCTGGCTGGTGTCTGGGGGCTTCGTGGATGTGGGTGATAGAGGTGGGTGGTGAAATGGTCAGAGGGTGATTTCCAGTGGCTGCTGCTGATGGGTCAGAGCACATTTCAGAAATGTCTCAGTGGTTTTGAGGTAGAGGGAAGCTTGAAGGTGGGGGGATGAGCCCAGAGGCTGGGTCCAACTGCAGTGAACCTAATGACAAGAGTTATCTGAGTTCAGCATCTGTGGGAGAGGACCTGGGAGTGGCTTAAAGATTAAACTGCGAATAACTTGATAATTGTTATGTGTTTACAGGGAGCGTTGTGTATTAGAAGGTGGTTACTGTCCTCTAGGGGGTAGGGGGATAGAGATGCCCAGGGTTAGAATGGGGACCATGAAAAACTGCTCATTAAATTCATGGTTAATTATGAAATGTCCTAGCATTTCCAGGGATAAACGTCAACTGAGTCATATGGAGAATGACTCCTGGAATAAGTCTGGCCATAGATAAATTTCCAGAAATTCTTCATTTTCACATGACTCTTAAGGCCATGGCTGTATGAAATTCCCTCTGGAACTGTGTGGAGTATGAAGAGAAGACACAAAGGCTCTTGGTACAGAACCTCCCACAATCTGTTAGGTCTGCTCTATCAGCTGTCCCTCTTAGTCACCCAGAGAAATACCTTCAGTCAGTTTATGTCACTTCTAGGGCATCCGTGTCTTCTGGGCTTCTTCACATTTGAGCCCAATGGATGACCAGCTGAAATATTAGGAAGTAGTATAACAATTGCAGTATGCTTATTTTTACCTTTGTAAGGTAATTCAACAGCTACTGAATTATTGAAAACTTCTAAAGCACTTGATTTCATAGTTTTCCCTTGGTTTTACTAAAGTAATGTTGATCTGGGACACATGACAGAACCTGACTTTTCTTTAACTCTTTTCTAATTTAATTGACAAAACTGGAAGAGATGTATTCTATCTCTGTTCTATGACTTAAGAGTAAATACTATTTTATAGTCTCTATCTTATTACACTAAGAGTTCTGAGGTTTTTTTTTTAATAAATTAGTATAAGTAAAATATACAATAAGGAATTGGAGCATTGGACAGACTCAGAGTCTCAGATAATTATTAAACTTTTCACTAGGTATTATCTGTTTTTTATATATGGTAAGCATTTCCTATTAGATAAGAGATATATCTTTAAATCCAAGACATAATTTTGAAAAGGAAATAAATTTTATTGATAGTATTAGAGATAATGAATGCTCATTTCATTCTTTATCAAAAATTATTCTTCCTGTAATATATAAGTTTTAGTATAGACTTAGATACTTTTTCAATGAGAAACCAAAACTGAGAATATTAAATATCTTTAATGTTATGAACAAAAACATTTTCCATGGAAGAACTGCTCTGATAACTTTTGTGTTTTACTTTAGAAATTATCTTACAATGTTTATTTGAAGAGAAAAACAAAAATAAATCAAAGAGACAGCTGTGTCCATGTAGACTATATGGGTTCCTGGCTCAGCCTCTGACACTACGATCTATTTTCTTGTATTTTTGTTCTTGCAAGAAACTCACAGAAGCTTCTAGAAATATTAACGAGAAATTGGCTATGTAGGTCACAGGCCAGTTGTTTTATAGTGTTGGTGGAAAAGACATGTTTTTTGTTTGTTGTTTTTAACAGCAAGCAAATCTATGTGATTTTCATTTGATGAAAATTTGAAAAGCCAGAGTAGAACTGATATTCCAAGAGATTGTGGCCAGGCAGAGTAACTGCGAACCGATGTTGGTGCGGGGTCTGCCAGGAACTCAGGGCAGGGGTTGTGTGTGAGGGCCTTCGTGTTCAGAAGTCCGAGGATCATTTGTCATTTGTCACCCACAGTGAGCTGCTGAGAAAGCACAAGCAGTCCTGGGTTGACTCAAACAGGGTAAGAGCAGGGTCGGGGTTGTCATTGCTCTGCTGTGGAGATCATGGCTTCGAGAATGACAAACGAGTGTGAGTGACCCCACACAGTGGTCCTCAGAGGACTTGGGGGAGTTTACTTTTCATCACTGAAGGAGATGGAAAGGAGGGGTTCAATATTATAATTTGAGGCTTATTCCATTGGTGGGGGGGGTCACTTAGAGAAGAAGGTGAAATGTACCTGGAAGTAGGGGCAAGCAGGGCGTTGAAGCTGAAGCCGCCTTGGTTTCACAGGTAAGCATGGCTCTGCTGGAGGAGAGCAAACACAATGAGCACACAAGTGGGTTGCTCGTTAGAGAAGTTCAATGCAGAGGGAGCTGGCACACTCTCCACTGCTCTAGAGAACAGACATAGAACCAGCACACTCTCTTTGAAGAAATGGTCCTCACAAGCTGGCAACAGAGCAAGCCTCCCTTAGAAGTAGGAAGTCACTCAACCCAGCACTGTTTAAGCAGTGTGGTCCCTATGGAGAACTCTCCTGCATGGGGGAGAAGCCAGACTAGATGTGAACAATTTCAAAGGTCCTTAAGCAGCAACCCAGAGGGTGGGATCAGCATAGAGGGAATTGGACAGGCACACTTCCTGAACAGCTCTGAGTGTTAGCTGTAGCTTGTCAGATGCAGCACAATACCATTTGTACCAGAAAAAAAGGTGGAGCAAAGGTATGAGGAGAAAGAGACAGTTTCAAAATGACTGGACTGTGTGAGTTCCAGTGTCCCCTTGGTTCCTATACATTACTCTGAATCATTGTAATCTTTGTTAAAGTTGGGAAAACTTGGAGATCACACCAAGAACATAGATGTCTTCAGATTTTCCCATCCTGTTCAATGTTTTGGTATGAATGTGAATCTTGCACTATTTCCTGTTATAAACTTATAAGTCAATGCTAATGTCCCCTTAACCTGAAATTACCTAACAAGAGTAATGACCATGGCATTTTCTTCATTTGGCAGGGCTGCTCAGCCACTGGACTAGCATGCTTTGTGATAGACATGAGATGGATGTGGGAACTGGGGCAAGAGATGCTGAAGGTTAGGGGAGAGGCCTGCTTCTAAATCTGTGTAAGAAGTTCTTTGTGAGAAAAGACTTGAATGAGCAGGTGGATTGTGTTTCTGCACAGGGCTCTAGCAGGGCATGGGGTGTCAGACAGGACAGCATTTTTAACTTCTTTTTAATCCAGTAATACCCTTCAAGTTAAGAAAGAGGGTACATGAAAGTTACAAGTAAATCAAAGAAGCAAGTGCTCAAAGTGTTTGTCACAAATGCCAGCACCATGCTCTATGTTTTACACATATCATTTCATTTGTACATTGTGGTCTTGTGAAGTAGGTATATGTTTCATTCTCATTTTGCAATCTACATTCTAGAAAGTCTAAACACTTTGCTGAGTCCGCAGCTGATTATTGCAGAAGCAAAATCTCACAACCAATGCTTGTAAGTGCTGCACTAAGGTTTTGGAAAACCGTGAAATATTGTTAATAATTTATCAAAAAGTCAATCACTGTTAGTGCAGTGATGCAATCAGCTACTGTAATTTCCTCTAGTCTTTCAAGATGCTTGTTTTAAATTTGTTCACAGATTGCATGCCATTTAAACTTTTGAATTTTACTTGATGATGTGTGTTCTGGTTCTTCAAGACACACATAGAAAAACTAAACAAACAAACAATATTGACATTGAAAGAACTGTAATTTTATTAAGGAGAATTTTCTTGTGAGAAAAAAATGTGGAGATAGGGGAGGGAGGGGAAGGGCTCTCAAACCTGGTGCGTACTAAGCCCTGAGGGTTGGAAATGGAAGGGAACCATCTTTGGTTAGATGTGTCCAAACTTTCATTCAGACTAAGAGAAGTATGGCAAGACCATTAATATTTGAGTCAAAGTCCCCATCAGAGAAGTCCTATGTGTTCCTCAGTCTTTGTCTCCAGGGGCACACAGTGGGAAAAGTGGAGGTGGTTTTCAGAAGACAGTAGACAGTAGACGAGGCTCATGGTCAAGGAAGGTTCAGTGGTTGGATGCCGGCAGGTAGTTCCCATGATCTGTAACCCACAATAATTCATAAGATATTATATCAAATATCTGTATAATTTCATTGTGAAAATGTGAGCACTTCCATTTTGAGTATGTAGGTATGTTGTGCTTAGGATATTAAAAAGAACAACTTAAGTATTTTTCCATGATTAGAAATAAAAGTTAAATGTGGTGTTTTTTCACTTGAGATTCTTGATTAATTTCACTTGATTGTTTTCAGGTAACATGGTGATATTGTTGGACTGGGTTTCTGGGGGTGGGGAAATTGTGACTGGAGAGGAAGGTAGGGAAAATTGACAGAGCTGTGAGTATCAGGTGAGACCTTTCCAATTGTTTTGTCTTCATGGAAGAGCTAAGTTAGAATGAAATTGAGCTGATATATTAATCCTTTACTGATGCAGGCATGATATGGGCTGAATGTAAAGAAATTTGGACTCAAGGCCCCAAAGAGTACTTATTTGAGTTATGGAATATGCTTGATTTTGGGATGCTGGCAATCTTTGCAGCATCATTCATTGCGAGATTCATGGCGTTCTGGCATGCATCCAAAGCTCAGAGCATCATTGATGCAAATGACACTTTGAAGGACTTGACAAAAGTCACACTGGGAGACAACGTCAAGTACTACAATCTGGGTGAGTTTATGTTACTGTGTAAACTACTGAAGATACAATATTTTCTTGTAAAGGAGAAGTAAATAGTAGTAGCTTTTTCCCCAGTTCACATAAAATCGTTTGTTGATGGCATCTGTATTTGAAGAATAACATCACCTGAAGATTCGTGGTTTCTGCCTCTACATTTGGTTTATCTTCTGCATGGAAACCTTTATTAACCATGGGATTCATCTCCTATTCCTTCTTAAATCAACTGGATAGCTACCAAATCCATTGAGAATCCCTGTACCATATCTTATAATTATGTATTTTTCTGTTGTCTTTTTCTTTTTATTGAGTCTTTGTGTGTGTTTCCCATATAAGACTGAGTGCCCAAAGAGTCCAGAAGAAGTTGTTAGATCCACTGAAGGTGGAGTTACAGGTGATTGTGAGCTTTTCAACATGGGAGCTGGAAACTGAACTTGTGTCCTTTACAGGAGCATCAAGCACTACTAACTACTGAGCCCTCTCTACAGTCTCTTATTTTTCCTTGTCTATTAAGAGAGTTCACATGAGACAGTGATCCAAAAAAATGCCAGTATAGGATACCTGTATTCTAGCCATCATGTCTTCCATATCATGAAAGAATTCCCTTCCTTCTAAAGCCTCCAATAAAAGCTCTTATTTTGGCTGCACTTCTGTCTGTAACGATGTAAAGAAAGCAGAGATCATATTGTGCGTCCCCTATCTACTTCAGTAAAGTTAGTTCTTTTGCTTTTAAAACTCACTGTGTGTTTGCCTAGTGCACAGAGCTGAACAAGCTCCATTTGGGCTTCTGTAAGAGCAGCTCTGAGTAGTGACTATGGGTTAAATATGGCCTCTTATGGCAGGCTTTGTCTGAGCATTTGACAGGATCACATGTTGATGGCAGAAGTTCATCGGACATTTCTTTAATTGAACATATTCAACAGCTGTGAAATGTTAAAGTAGAAAGAGAAAAATTCACATGTGAACTATGCGTACATGATGAAATGATACTTGGCTTTAAATAAGAAAGGAGATGATTATTGCAAAAGCATGATGAACTTCATGCTACATGAAATAAAACTGGCATGGAAAAATCTCATGATCTCACTTACATGTGTCTCACTTAAGCAAAGCATAATGGTGGTAAGTGGGAATGGAGACGTGTGGGCTGGAGAGAAGAACATGCTGTACTCAGACACAAGCCACAAATGCTGATATTCTGCCATGCAGCATGGTGGCTGTAAGTTAACCAGTGTACCACACATGGGAAAATTGCTGAGACAGTACATTTTATATGTTCTTACCACACAGAAAAAGTATGTGATGAGGTGATTGATATATTAACTATATTAATTTAATAAGCATGACATGTCAACATATGTGACATTGAACCCACATACACATGAGTTTTAAAAGTTTATTTTTGAATGATTTTTTTTCTTTTAAGACATATAAACTGTGTCAAAGCAAAATAATTTTTGAAGTCTCTAGGAGGGGTCTCAGGCACTGAAAGAATTGAGAGATAAAACAAGCAAATGAATATGAAGTAGAGTCTCAGTCATCAACTCTAAAACCGATAAAAGGGCAGATGTCACACATCAGAGCTAGGTGGATCCCTGAACTGGAGTCTCCAGACTTGTAAGAATTATCATCCAGTTTTCAGGTAGCAGTGGACCAGGGCAGCGTTCTCAATGAGGGGTAGAATGGTGATGACTGTAAATGGTTGCTCTTGAGGGATGCTTCTGTGGGGACCAGAGAAGTTTCACAAGAAAGAGGGCAGTGCCAACCCCATGATCAAAGTCACCATGGTTACTATCCCAGGTTAACAAATGGTGAGCTATTTATTTCCCCAGGGGAAAACTGACTAAGGGAAGGAAATAAATTTCAATATTCACCCAAGTAAAATAATCTCTCCCATAGAAACAGCTTGGGGAAAATAAATCTATTAATGTTTAACTGACATCTTTGTGGGCTTAATGTCTATATCACTAAAGTCTCATTTTCATTATGGATTTTAGTATTTATGTCAATCCTAGGTTTTTATTTAAGGAGTTTCAAAATATACTCAAAGACATCTATTTAAAGGTAATACTCAAAACACTATAAAAAGAAACCATATTCATAAGTTTTGTGTTATCCTTTCCTAATTCCACTTCTCTGAAAATAACCAAATGCAAATTTGTAATCATATTTTCTTCATTCTTACACACTGTTTTGCATTTTTCTTCATAATGGTTTCTTAAGTGGTTTTTGATGGCTTAATGTAATAATGCCAGAAGAACTTATTAATGAATTGTAGAAAAATTTGTGGCAAAAATAGACTTGTTTTACTGACCAATAAATGTATTTCTAGTAGGTTTAAATAATAAGAAATATATATATATATATATATATATTATATATATATAAGCATCAAATGACATTATTTTGTGGTTATAGTTCAAGAATGAACAATAAATGCTATAACTTAGTAAGTGCTAGATGTTTCTAAGCACTGTCTGTGAACTTACTGAATTTTCAAAGGCAGATGAGAGCCATGGGAGTAGTACTTTCTCACTGTTAGGGAGAGAGGAGTAAACCTAAGAGGGATTGTTTGTATAAGTTCTTTCAGTTGGAGATACATAGCTATCAATAGGGACAATTGCTCAACTCGTCTACCATGGATCTGCCAGATTAGGAATTATACCCTGTTGAGAATTCATAGCAAACCATCTCAGTCAGGTTAGAAGATATGGCAGGCACTTGAGAAGTTCTTCAGAATGGAGGCTTTCACTTGAGCATACATTTATTATTATCAGAAAAGAATTTACAAAGAATAAGCAACCCATTGGAATTACTTGTCTCTGATTTTTTTCTAGCCAGGATAAAGTGGGACCCTTCTGATCCTCAAATCATCTCTGAAGGTCTTTATGCAATTGCTGTGGTCTTAAGTTTCTCGAGAATAGCTTACATTTTACCAGCAAATGAAAGCTTCGGACCACTGCAGATTTCACTTGGAAGAACAGTAAAAGATATCTTCAAATTCATGGTCATATTCATCATGGTGTTTGTTGCCTTTATGATTGGAATGTTCAACCTCTACTCCTACTACATCGGTGCAAAACAGAACGAAGCCTTCACAACGTAAGTGGTCCTGGTATTTTGATGACAGAATTTGATGATAGCTCAAAGGGAGATTTGTTCAATAGCACTCAGTTCATAGGCCTATGCTTTGATGCAGACACCCTCTCTAAGTCTGTTTCAGCAAGACATGTTTTCAGAGTGACTTGTAAGAAGACCAACATACAGAAACCTTCCTAATATAAAATAATGATAACATTTTTAAAGCTGTATCATATGGTAAATCCTCCTACACGTACCTTTATTATCGACAGTGCACAAAAAGAAGAAACTAAAGCTCACAAAAGCTTAGCAATGTTCTAGATGTTGCATAAATGCTGACATTATTTACTAAGTAGCATCCACTGTCCCATTCCTCTTTCATGGGGACTACTGGGGCACTGGTGTGAGGACAGCTCTTCTCCTAGTTCAATTAGCCAGAACTTATCACTGGACAGATTATAAGTAGCAACGTGACAAGATTATGACTTGCATTCAGCACACACACACACACACACACACACACACACACACACACACACACACACAGTTTGAATAAACTGTGCTGGAATAGATGTCTTAAATGTCAGTGTCTATGGCACATGACAAGTGGCATCTGAAGAGGAACCTACTGTTTCTCATATTCTTCTAAAGTGCATTTTTTTCAATAGAAAATTAAACCAACTGTGTTAAACCTATGAGCTTAACTCTAGACAAATGATTATGCCTGAAGCATCACAAGTCTTCCTAGGACATGCCAAGAATTTTGGTGCCATGTTTATATTTATATTGTCATATTTCCATATATATATATATATATCATTATTTTCTATTTATTTTGTGTGAATGGAAGTACAGATGAACAAGAAACTAAAATGACTCTAACAAGTTGTGTTTTTATTAAGTAATTCATTTAAATTTTCCATTGCCAAATCCATCAATCATTTAAATACCAACGTCTGTAGTCATGAACTTATCCCATAGCCTTTAATGAGTGTCTGTTCAATGCTAAATCTTAAGCTACGCACTTCATATGCACAATATGACATCTTTGCAATGAACCTAAAACTGCTATTTTGCCCATTTTACAGAAAGGAAGTTGAAAATTCAGACAAGAAGATAATTTTCTCATGAATATCTAATAGTTTATCAGAATATTGAAACCACTCAGAATTATGATGATGTTATTATTATGTATTAACATCTTTTCTTATATTTCTTTTTCTGTTATTTTTCTTCCAGAGTTGAGGAAAGTTTCAAGACACTGTTCTGGGCTATCTTTGGGCTTTCAGAAGTGAAGTCAGTGGTCATCAACTACAACCACAAGTTCATTGAAAACATTGGCTATGTTCTGTATGGTGTCTATAATGTCACGATGGTTATTGTTTTGCTAAATATGTTAATTGCGATGATCAACAGTTCATTCCAAGAAATTGAGGTATGAAATCCATGTGTTCTTATAGTCCATGTTCATATTTCAAGTATTATAAGGATCACCTAATCAGTGGAATGAAGTGTACTCTCCATGATTCATTATTTCTCCACTGTCCATGCTTGCTTGATCGATGTTGGTCTAGGAATGCAGACAAGCTTCACTTTCTTTTAAACACAGTATTGATAGAGTATGCTGAGTCAGCAGAAGATAAGGGATAGCACTGTCTAATTTATTACTGCTTCTTAAAACCTGAAACACTGTATCAAGATGAAATTTTATTTATTTTTTTTTTGGTGTTTTGTTGTTCTACTTTTTTTAGATACTGTCTCATGTAGTTCAGGTTAGCCTGGAGCTTGCTACATAGCAGAGGATGGCCTTGTGCTCCTGATCCTCTAGCTTCTACCTTCCAAGTATATATGCTACTGTACTTAGTGATGAATTAATTTTTTTAGTCAACAATTATTGCTATCAGCCAGCTGTGGTGGCCTAACCCTGTAATCCCAACATTTGTGAGACTGAGGCAGACGGAGCGATATGAATTTCAGATTTGCTTGGACTATACAATAAGACTCTATTTCAAAATAACAGCAACAAAGGAAAAAATATTTTTTACAAATAATATACTGTCCAAATCTTTTTTTGAGTTACATTCAGAATTGATTATTTCTCAAATTGGTGATGACTGTGTAAGTTTGTATTCTAGAAATATTGATTCCAGAAATATCCTAAATGAATGAGTGATTGAATGAGGGATACATTTCACAGTGTTTTAGAAAGCACACTTGATACCTTGCATAGTATTTATAAACTCATGTGAATTTTGAGGTCAGTAGTCTAGGAAGCCTAGTAAAATCTGAAGCAGACTTCAGAATGAGCATGTGGAGCCTTCAGCCTTAGGAATCAGGCTATCTACCTCTAGCCCTTGCCTCTTCTATGCACACAGTGTTCGAAGAACCTGATAATTCCATATTTCTGTGCTAAACAATCATGTCTATTTGTACAGGATGATGCTGACGTGGAGTGGAAGTTTGCAAGGGCCAAATTATGGTTTTCCTATTTTGAGGAGGGAAGAACACTTCCAGTCCCCTTCAATCTTGTGCCAAGTCCAAAGTCCCTGCTCTATCTCCTATTGAAATTTAAGAAATGGATGTCTGACCTGGTCCAGGGTCATAAGAAAGGCTTCCAAGAAGATGCAGAGATGAACAAGGTGATTAGCTTGATCATTTATCACTACAGTCATAATTGTTACCACCATGGTAACCACTGAGCAATAGCCTTTGAAGAAGCTTTCCGTGGATAAGCCATGTCCCTCCATTCTCATCCCTAGTAACCACATATATGGTACTCCTTGGTCTGGTGACTGTTTATAAAGGACACACTGGACATTTCCTATGTAAAAACATGCAAGAGAAATGAAGTGTAACTAAATTAATGGATTGTCTGGTGTAGACACTGAAATTGAGAGCATTTGGGGCTTTATTGTGCTGCTGGCACCCCAAGTTTCTCACTTTGCTGTTAGTGATGTGCCAGCTGTTAGCAATAGCTGATAGGAATTTGGCCATCTAACAACATCTGCATTGCAAAGTTCAGGAATGACTGCTCACACTCAACGTGGGAGGTCTGTGTCTGCAGCAAGGTGCTTGAAGAAACAAGGTCTAAGATTACTGATTGGAAATAATAATCTCAGTAGGCAAGGTGATCTCAAGAAAGCACAGATGAGGAGTAGTGCTCAGATGGTGGGGTAGGAGGCTTTCAGTATGTTCAGATATATTTCAAACACATATACAGTGCTGTGTATACATAGGATTGGAGACATGGGCTGAGTATAAACCAAGGAGGGGAGTTACACTAGCTGCTTCCAGTGGAGGTGGATCAGGATGGGGACATGTATGACAGAATGGAATATATTCAAATAATTAATAGAGCTGTCAGTTTCTTCTGAAAAGGGATTTTGAAAGGAACAAGAATCTTTTTAGAGCATTCACTTTTTGGTTAGAGATTACAGGCTTTTTTTGTCTCTTCAAAAATGAGAAGAAAGGCAATGAGCAAAAGTTATAAAATAGTTCAATCTCAGTTTTATGAAAGAACAAATTCATATTGATAAGATCTACCCAGCAGAGCAGTGGATAATCTTAGGAAGCAGGGTGCCCCTGGAATTGTAGTTAACCAGTAAACTACAAATGTCTGACATTAGAAACCCAAAGCTGTTTCTCCCTGGACTGGGTGGGCCATTGGACAGAATGGTTTGAGGTTTCTTGAAATGTTAAGATTCTGTCTTTGAACGGAAGGAAAATGTGTCCTCCCTTTGCACCAATTGTGTAGGACTCTAAGTCAGGGGCAAGCTTCATGGGTTCTAGTTTCCTCTCCAGCAATAGGAATCAAAATTCTATCTGTGTTGCAGAGATTAAGTAAAATAAATATTAAAAGTGCTTTGAAACTTCTAAATGCTTGTGCATAGAAATTTGGAGGAAGCAGCCTTGATGGCCTTCCTCCAGATGGCTGATTTACAGGAGTCAGTGGGTTAAGTGGAAGACATTTTTCTTAACCCAGTGTAATTAAATGTACAGTTGTCAGCTTTGATTAGAATTGTAACCTGAGAAAATTTAGTGTTTGAATAAATGTCCAAGAACTTGCCAAAAGGAAGACTCAAAAAGAATATGTTTCTCTCATTAAAACTTGCTGGGGAATTAGAGCAGGTAGCTTTTGGAATATGAAATGAAGAGTAAAAAAAAGCCATGCAACTGGACTCATTTTAATATCTATCTTTAAAAGAGAAATGAAGAAAAGAAATTTGGAATTTTGGGAAGTCATGAAGACCTTTCAAAATTTTCACTTGACAAAAATCAGGTAAGATAACACTTGAAAATAGAAAGCCACACTTAGGTTGCCTATGATCACAGTTGTCTTCTCACAGAAAAAGACCAGTGTTTAGAAGCAACATTAAGGAATGGGTAGCAGGCGCTGGAGAGATGGCTCAGTGGTTAAGAGCACAGGCTGCTCTTCCAGAGGACCTGAGTTCAATTCCTAGCATCCACATGATGGCTCACAGCCTTCTGTAACTCCCAGGGAATCTGATGTCCTCTTCTAGCCTCCACAGACACTGGGTATGCACAGACATGGATGCAGGCAAAACACTAATGCACATTTTAAAAAGTAAAAAAGAAATAGGTAGCAGATACAGTTATGCTATTAACAACTATTATATCAAAGATTGTAATTGAGAATGTACCTATGTCTGTTTGCAAAAGGATATTAGTGTACACGTAAGCAGTGTGCTAACCACAAATTTGTGGGTCCTAACGGGTAGTGAGATACAAGGCACTGGGCCGGAGGGTTTGTTAACCGTGCAGAGCACACAGCCAGCGATGTCTGTCAGGCATCAAGAGGCTGTTTGCAGAGGTACTGTGAGGATTCAACAGATGTGGCCAGTACAGTTCGTAATGAGATAGGTATCTCGAGATACACCAGCCTCCTAATTTGGAGTCACCAAATCCTCAGTGATAAGATATTTACTCCCTTCCCTGTCAGTTATAAGTCACAGGGTTTTAAAAGACACCAAAGAGAAACTCAAGAAACTCGACAAAAGAAATGAGAAGAGCAGTTTGTCAGGAAGGAACCGAGTTCAGTTGCACATAATAAAAAGCCCAAATCATGGTGGGCAAAGCAAGGCAGCTGCCTTCCTGTTTCTGCTCTCATTTAACCTGCCCTGTGAGACAGTGTGCGGTGCTTGTTAAGGGTGAGTGGCTGGGGCCCTTCTGGAGTTTTCTTGTCATGGACACAAGATGACAGCTTTACCTCCTGTCATTACACTCCCTGTTGAGGTATGAAAGAGGAATATGTACAAAGAAGAATGGCTGGCTAGCTGAATTCCAGAAGTACCTCGTAACTTTGTTATTCTGATTGGCCAGAACTGAGTTGTGCTGCTACCCCAAGGCAAGCAAAGACCCAGAGGAGGCCACTGCGCTCTGTTTTTAACTGAATATTTTATGTCCCATAGCAGAACACATATATGCTTAAGGTCTGTGTGACCATGATTCCCAGCCTCCCAGCTTTCTTTGCTACCATCTCAGCCACAAGTCTGTCAACCATTCCCACTTTAACCAGAACCTAAAGGACAAATCTAGAATAAGAGGACATAGGCCAGAAGCCCTACTCTCATTAGTAATTTCACTGGGAAGAATTTTCATGGACCAGGATCCCAAGCAGGAAGGATGGTAGTGGAAGGAGATGTGTGTGTGTGTGTGTGTGTGTGTGTGTGTGTGTGTGTGTGTGTGTGTGTGTGTGTGTGTGTGACACACCCAGGAACCCATAAATCCTGCTGCAACTTGGGGCTTTAGTTGCAGCAGTGGGGGCTGGGAGTGAAATAGCAGCAGGTGCAGAGAAATCACCTGTAGTCCCCAAGGCAGTCACCCTTAAGGAGTGTGGGGAATTGGCAGTTTTCCTATTCAAGTTGTTGTTTCTGTTGCCACTGAGACACCAGGCATTTTAAAATGGTATAGACAGGGGAGTCATGGAGTGAAATAAATAATAAGAGATCTATAAGGTCCATTTTCCCTGTGGAGAAGCTGGTGTGTTGGCTGGGAGGAAGTGGAGGAAATCTATCACTTCCTTCAGCTATGCTTGCTCTCCAACTTGTTTTTGCTCAGACTGATGTAGTTCAGTGTGTGTGCGTGTGTGTGTGTGTGTGTGTGTGTGTGTGTGTGTGTGTGTGTGTGTGTTGTTTACATTTTAAGGAATTGCAGGAAAACAAGGGAAGAATGTGGCACAGACAGTATGTGGTTCACAACTCCAAAGTATTTAGTATCTGTTCACAGCAGAAGCTTCCTGCTCCTTGGCTTGTGGGGACGTTATGACAAGAACACTTTGAAGACACAGAGCATATTGAATATTTTGTAAGGGATTCCTCATGATAATGAATAACCGTAGGAGGGATGCTTACAAACACTACCTTGACAGTGCCTTCCTTGTTTTTAGAATGTAGACATCAAACACGCTGCCATCCCAGAGTGTTCACAACATAAAATCAGTCCGTGCAGATAAAGTGCTTACGACAATATCTGAGACAGAGTAGAATACAGAGCTACTTAATTATCAACACAAGAGTGGGAAGAACAACCACAGGCACACAGTTACAGTCACATGGGGAAATGAAAATGGGATTCGGCCTAAAAGTCCTAGAGAAAGGGTACAAACAGAAAATGAAGGGAGTCCAGCTGAGTAATGTAAATGGTTGTATCTGGAAAAAATAATTGGAAATAAGTGAATTAGCAAGTGGAAAAACAGTAATGATAATGGAAAATTATCATGCCATTTGGAATCCAGCATACATTAATTGAGAAATGACACCAGCATTAGCATATGTTGGGTATGCTTGACAGTGCGCGCGCACACACACACACACACACACACACACACACACACACACACACACACACAGACACATACACATTCATCACCATTATATTGATTTTCCCATTACATTCCAGCTAAGAATTTGCACAAATTGCATGAGCTACTACAGTCTCAAAGGATGACTAAAGGAATAAAATATGCAGTAAGACATGTGATGGAAGTTGTTTTGTTACTTCTATGTTAGTACCTGCCTCTCATTTTCCTTGGTAAAATCGTACTGGTCATGGCATTGTAACCAATCCCAGGGTCAAAAAGAGGGTGTGAATGTCTAGGCAGCACAGGCTGTTTCTTAGTTGATCAAGTTGTGGAGTATGGGGTGAGATGTTGATTCTGATGTCAGTTTAACAGGTGGAAAACCTTTTCATGAGGTCATATACTATGGCAGCCACAGAGATGTGGCGTTCATATCTTTCTTCAAGACAGAGTCTGGTCATCTTGGGGTCATCTGGCAGCTTCTAGCTGTAGAATCTTTGAGATCTTGTCACTCCCCTTGCTGTGACTGTGCCCTTTGGGTCCTAAGTACTTCTGCCCACAGTGACCCCCACCCCATGAAGTCAAGACACTGGAATTGGGCTGGACTCCATGGGCTGGCTGCTCTTCTAGACAATCTTCGTGCCTTTCCTGCTTTCACAGGCCAGCCAACCCTCAGTGTCAGGGGAGCAGTGTATGGAGGGAAAGTGAGCGAGGGTAATGAGGGATAGAATGAGCAGAGCACATGATACACACATGTAAGGGTCATAGACAGAACCCATTATTTGTATGTGACAGGTTCATAAATGCAACTCTGGATATATCTCAAACTTCTAATGCTGGCTTTGACACTTGCATCCTGGATGCTCAAATCAACACAAATGTCCATTTTCCTACCATGTGAGCATCTGGTTTCAAATGATTTTGTTTGAAAAAAATAGTTTTAAATTAGTCCATTTATCTTGAAAAAAAAACAGTTTCCCAGTGTTGCTGAAGGAGGCTCCTCTGGGAACATGCCGTTCTGTAGGTACTCAAACCCATGGTTCAGGCTTCATTACCCCATAGCTTGGCTCAGATGTTTTCATAAAGTTGGCCTCTAGGATGGCAGTTTGTGTTTTATCCAAGGCCTCTCTGACTGCTTGAAGATGGCAGTGTTTAATTAGCTTTGGAAATGCTGTCTTCTCGTTTGTTGCAGGCATACCATACAATCCACAGGATGAGCCAAGTAAAATTTCTTCTCAGTACTCACTGAGCAGGCCTTCTCATCTTCTGTCACATCCTTTATTTCAAATGTTTCCTGGCTTCGATGGAGGCTAGTGTTACCTTTTCAGACATACAGTGCAAAAGAAGCGTGTAATTGAAATCCAGTCTCTGCCATTCACCATTACACATGTAAACCTGCTAATGCAGAGTGATGTCTTGAATTCCTGCTCTGCTCCTGTTCCAGCACAGGTCACTACCAGGTTGTTTATATCACAGTGGATTTTATGCCTTTGGGTAGTTTGCTCTGCCCTGGGTTCAGTGAGAATATATATATATATATATATATATATATATATATATATATATATTTGATATACATTGGTTATACATCCAGGAATTATGGTTTTAGCCACTACTTAGGGTAGGAACTACTTAAAATGAAATCATCCAAAGAAGCAAGCATGTAAAATGCTGACCCATCTTTCTACATGATCTTGTGAGAATTCTCATGTGATTTCCTTTATACTTTAAAACATGACAGAGGGTCCTGGAAATGTGTGTACTCACTAAGTTCTGGGGAAGCTGAGTGTGGTGGCTCATGTCTCTAATCCCAGTGCTCAGGTAGCAGAGATAGAAGGATTGCTGCTCAAGGCCCACCTGGTCTACATAGTGAGTCCTAGGCCACCCAGGGCTATGTAGTAAGAACATGTCTAAAAGAAAAGACTTTAAGACATCATTGTGGGGGAGCCACATTATATAATTTTCTAAATGACTTAGTCATAGGCTTGGATGCATCAATCAAAAGCAACGTTTGGCAGAGTATCCCCAGTGTATATGAACTAGATCAGGACCATCTATGAACAGACTTCAAACCATATAGTAGATACGCATGCCTCTCTACAATAATAACAGATATTGGCAATACCTATCATTCCAAGCTGGAAAATCCATACTGCTTTTCTTATGCAATATTATTTTCTCTATTCTGCACCTGAGGTTGCTGAGCTCCGAGAGGTGAAGTACTTTGCCTAAATTTCAGCCTTAGACAAGTGACAGTTAAAATCCAAGTCCACACCCACTTAGTTCTAAAGCAGGGGGCTTCCTAACAGTGCACACTATGGTCCACCTCACATTTGCATTTTGAGAGGCCCGAGTACATCACCTCCACTGTCTTATTTCCTTGTGTTTTCCCAGGGTCCTGCAATTTAGTCCTTACAAAAATAAGACAGACTTCCAGAATTATCTGTAAGTTCAGGAAGGCAGGAACTCACTTTTTTCTCCACATTAATAATAAACATTCTATTTAATGTTACTCATGCATACTCATGGTCTGTAGGATTAAAAATGCTAATATAAAACATGAAATGAGAAAGGAAAGGTATAAAGAATGCAGAGACAGACTTGGGGCAGCGTAGCTCATGACACAGCACCTACCTAGCATGCACAGACCCATGAATTTGAGCTCCATCTCTTCCAAAAATGCATAAAATATAATAATTGGTTAGTTTTTTTTAAAGAGTAGTCCATGCTTCATTCTGAACTAGAGAGTGAATATTTACAAACAGTAAGAACAAAGCTCGCACTCGGTCCTTTGCACCTTTACTGTAGCTGCGTCTCTAAATTTTAAACATTCTTCAGATTGCCCATTGAATTCCCTGGTGTGAGCTGAAGGGCAAACAAGCTGCAGTACCATTTCTCTGGACTCTCAGCTGGCTGGGTAGCTGGCCATGGAGCCAGATGATAAATGAGGATTTTGTGCCACCAAGTGGTAACAATGCTTCTTTGCACGTTGGGTGCATTTCCTCTTACACATTATTTTGTTGCCTTATTCAATTAAAAAACTGATGTGTTGAGTTGTTATATTGGAAAAATAACAATATCATTTTTCTGAAATTACATTTCATCCTAAACCTGATATTTCAAAACAGAACTAGCCACAAAACAATTGGTATGAATTAATATATGCCTGCTTGTGAACTATCAGTCTGTTAGTTGGTTCCTAGTCAGGAATGATTTTGCCATTGATGCCCTCACAAGGATACATTTGATTTGGAGATATTTGGGCTTGTTACACAGGGGTAGGAGCTGCTATCTGCATCTATGACTTAGGAACTAGGCATGCTGCTAAACACTATACAACACATAGGACACTGCCCACAGTGAAGACTTTTCCAGAGCATGATATTGATCTTGATATTGCTGTGATCGAAAAAGCAAGGTTTTGTCCACCTGGCATGCGTTTGAGAGGAAATGTGGGAATATACCATAGTTTTGGTCCCCCAGGCCTTAAGATCAGCACCTTAGAAAGCCACATCTGTGCTCGTCCATACACAAACCTTCCTTGCACTATTACCAAGTAGCATGAATGTTATATTAATAAGACTCTTTAACATGCATGCTACTATTACCATCTCTGTGTAACCTGTCTATGACAGCCTGTAAGACATCTGCTTATGCCCTGAAACTATTCCTTGTGTTTCCAATACATGTTTACCATGAAGCAAAGCTACCACTACCTGGCTAAGATCTCATATTGGACATGTCCAACTCAACAAAAACTTCACAACCCCAGTACATCCCACTGGTGATGAAAAACACCCATCATTTCATTCTTTACACAAGACAGGAATGTTTGAGCACCTGCTGTATGTCAGTGCTGCCACAGGGCCCTGAAATAAACTTCTGCCAAGACCAAAAACATAAAAAACCAACCATGCAAGCAAGCCAGTGTAAGAATCATGAGCAGTTCTGACAGGTGCTGTGAAGAAAACAAAAGGCCTGGCCAGTTCAGGATCATTGTTATCATGAGGTGGGCAAGAAAGCTTTTCTAAAGAGCTTATGCCTTAAGCTAAAATCTCAATGATCTGACTGAGCAATTTTGCTAGCAAAAGGAAGGGAAGGTTTGAGGGATGGCAAGCACAATGGCCCTTAATTTGGAGAGCAAATGGAAGATGACCCATGTGACATTCACAAACTATTAGGTTAAAAGAAAAGATTATCTTTTCAGGTCCATCTTCACAGAGGATTGATATGTCAGAGTATGCATAACCAGAGATCCTCGTTCTCAAAGGTTCCAATATGCAGAAGTTCCACTTTGCTGTCTCATTTCCACCTACTGCTTGCTGTACTGGGGGTTTAAGATAAGAAAGATCATGACCCTGAATTCGCTAAGCAGTAAATAAACCAAAAGCATGAATCATAAGGATTCCTTTTATCTAGGTTCTTCCCGTGGATTATGAGTCTGCCCTCTCCCTCCATGCTGTCTAGTAACTTGGTGGTAGAGAGGTGGATGCTAGCTTGAACCCAAGCTCCCAATGTAACGCTGCTTTCAGAAACAAACTGTACTTTAAAAGCCATTGTGTCCTAAAATGCCAGAGATGCTGGGTTGAAGCTTCCTGTCATTTCATGACTTCCTAAGTTAGGGAGGGACAGTAGACATCAAGGAGACCACACCCTTCATTATCAAGGGATGCTGGCAAGGCTAAGTGTCCTGCCTAGGGTTCTGTAGCAAATAGGGGAGGGAGGAAGAAGCCACGTTAGAACCTGTCTCCAAGTTCCCACCAGGTCTTCTTTTCAATTACCCTTACCGCATATTCTTACTTAATTTGGAAAATTGTAGCACAGTATCCCAATGATTTTAAAAGTCAACACGAATTAATACATGGATATTTTGCTGAAATTTTCAAAGGAGATGAGAAAAGAGGAAGTGCTGCTTTCCAATTATCCATCGTCTCTGTGATTCTCACCAGCGTCGCTGTGCTGTGCTCATCTGCTTGCTGGTGGCATTTTGCTGGGCCAGCATGATTTATGCTCCTCTTTCAATATCTGGAGTCTGACACAGTTCCCTCTGGGCGGAAAACCCTGGGCGCATGTTTGCTCCAGGGATACGTGTGTGGGCACGCTACTTAATGGGGCACGAGAGTCAAAATGGCTCCATATGCACAGATACACTCACATTCAGCAGACTCTTAGGTCACATATGTAACTAATAAGCTTGCACATTATTTACAGCACAAATCTCTGCTGTTCTAACAGAGCATGTTGGTATGAGAGAATCATTACATGGAAGTCAAAGCAAGGGACTCTCCTGATGGGCACAGAATGTCACAAGGGCGTGTAACGTGAATGACTTCCCGGGCAGTTGGAGGGGTTTCATTCCCTTGGAAGACACTTTATCCCTGCGATGTACAGATTTAGAAGTATTCTGTTGTGCTCAAGTCCTCATGTTTATTTGTAAAAAATCACTTTTTCTTCTAGAAGCAATGCATTAAAGAGTTTTCAGTCAGCCTCTTAGTGTGCTGATGTGGTTGGGCACCACATTTACTGCATATTACCCAAATTCATTGTCTTTCTTAAAACGTGCTGCCGCAATGAAACTTTAGCGAAGAGTACAGTTGGAAGGGGACACTGTCCAGATGTCCATATTGAGATGGTTTGTAAGAGCTGCCATGGCACCTGACTTCGGTCTGGTCAGGTGCCCTGGTGACCTGGTGAGCCTTGAGGGCAGGTGTGAGTGTGGCAATCAGACAGTGTCTGTCTTCTCACCGGTGACTCGGGTACCAGCACCAGGAAGTCCCCGCACATTTACTTCTCCGTTCACCACACATCTCCCTGTTGCAAGGCCGCAACAGGACTCATAGAACACTGTCCTGAGGGCCACCACGTCTGAGAGGCTCCACACAGTCTCCAGCAGCAACAGAGGGGTTCAACACCCTTGCAAGACCACTTCTTGTATCTTATAAGCAGAACATAGAATTTAAAACAAATGGCCCTATCCATACAGATATGCTCGTTTGAACACACCAGACTGTTGGTGCACCCATATGACTAATAGTCTCCTACACATTGCTTACAATGAGAGTTAATGAGGGTTTCTGATTCCTTCTGTAGCTGGCACACAAACAGTCAAGCATCAGGAGCTCGGAGGACTTCCGTTTAAACAGCTTCAGTAGTCCGCCAAGGCAATACCAGGTAAGCACAAACTCAAGACATGAGGCTATCTCTTTGCTCGGCTTGGGTTCTCAAGCTCTGCACTTTGTTAAATTAAAATAAAATGTCAGGACATGTTCTAAACATCAGAAGGATGCATCCACTTAACAACGGCTTATGGTGTAACTATCATGTGCCTGGTACTTTCTAAGTGAGGAATATGTAAGTAGATAATCATACAGCTTAGAGACCAGGTTCTTTTTAAAAGGCTAACCTTTCAAAACAATAATGAGGGGCTACAAGAATATCTCAACTTAGGAGTATGCACTGCTCTTACAGAGGACCCAAATTTTGGTTCCCAGCATCCCCACAGCAGCTCACAACTGCCTCAAACTCCGGCTCCACGGCATCTGACCCCTCTTTTGACCTCAAAGGGTACCTACACTCTTGTGCATATACCTGCACACATTTACACATACATATACATGATTAAAAGTAAAAATAAATCTTTAAAAATAAAACTAAAGAGCACAATTTACTTCACAGTCTCCTACTGTAAAATAAAGATGGCTTACTTGTGAATGTTCTATCTACTGATTGTATATGTGTATGCATGTGTACAGTTTTATACATGCTAATATTCTGTAATATTTGTGGCATATCATACACATGAATTAATAGTAAGGTGTTCTATATATAGTTCTATAGTGTGTGCTTTCACTCTACAACATATATACCTACGATGTATTCATTTATAGAAATAAATGACAATTTACTGAAACAATTCACCATTGATGGACATGTAAGTTTTCCTTTACTGCTTTTGTAAGTAACACTACTGAAAACACACACATCTCCACAACAAACTGTCCTTCTGTGAATTTCTTTAACCGAATTGTATTCGTCACCTTTTACACAACAAACTGTCCTTCTGTGAATTTCTTTAACCGAATTGTATTCGTCACCTTTTACACACCAAACTCTGTCCTTATGTGAATTTCTCCAACAGAACTGTATTCGTCACCTTTTAATTTGTGGTAAGACTTGGTTTCATAATGTAAGAACTTCCTGCACCATTGTTATGTTTCTTAAATTGCATTTAATATATATTTATAGTTATACATAAACCAAAGAACTAGAGAAACCTTATTCTTAAAGCAACTGTACAATCAAAAGTGGCTACAATTCTTGGCAGGGTAGGGGAAATAAACAACTGGGCACTGTTTAATTCCTTACTTCCTCAAAGAACTCTGCACCATCTTGGACCTATCTGACAGGAAGTCTGTGCTCTGCCTTTAAATCATACAAGAGAGGCACAAAGTATTTGGTGTTTGCTCTCTGCTATTCCTCTTTTTGAGAATTAACGTTTGAGTCATTAGCCCAAATAAGACAATTGCTTTCATAAGAAAAATAAAATATGGAGATACATACTCCTCGTGGGCTAAATCTTACCCGATTTTGATAGCCATCACTTCTAGAGACAGGTAGACCAGAAGCCTATTCCAAATGAGATGTTTGCACGAACATGCTGCTGAAATGGATTTCTTCTTTTCCTGTCTAGAAAATCATGAAAAGACTCATTAAAAGATATGTATTGCAGGCTCAAATTGATAAGGAGAGTGATGAAGTGAATGAAGGTGAGTTGAACATAAGGACAAAGCTTTCCTGTGTGAGCTGGGGCTGTGTCCTGATGTAGAGGTGAGAGAGCCTCAGGCAGCCATATGGAATAGGCTCTCTCCACCTGTGTTTGCTCTTCCCATCGCTGTGACAGCACACCTGACAGAACACTTTAGGTCCCTTTATTCTGGTCACTGTTTGGGGGATCACCCACCTTGCGGGGGCAGTTTGAGGGGTCGGTCCACCATGCCTGTGAAGGAGTGCTGTGGCAGGAACGGCCGTTCTACTGTGTGTCTGCTGTCAGGAAGCAGACAGAGGTGACCGTCTGCACTCAGCTCATGTTCTCCCTTTCATGCTGCTGGTACTCTTGCCCAGGGAATGGTGCTGCCCACAGTTTTGATGCATCTTCCCACGACAGTTACCCCAACCCACAGGTTACTCCTGTACTAGTCCAGATGCCAGTCAGTCTCCAAGGTGATTCTAGAGCTTGTCAAGTTGACAGTTGGTGTTAGTCCTCTCCGCAGCCATCAAGGCCACAAAATACCAGGGAACAAGTCCTTTGTCTGCAGATGGTACAGACTTAGATAAAACATCCTTATTTTATGGGGTCCTTGGTGAAGGTGCCTGGGAAAGGTGAGAGGCTGCTAACCCAAGTGCAATATTCTCCAAATCACTAAAATTCTGCTGTAATTACTTTTCCTATCTGAGGAAATAGAAACCTACTCTGATTGGGAAGTTAGTTCCATTGAAAAGATTCAGAATACAGTCAAGACTGTCTTTATACTACCCTGGAATCACTGGTTTGCTTTCACAGTCATGGTTGATGTCTTTTTTCTCTCCCTCTTCCCAGGGGAACTGAAGGAGATCAAGCAGGACATCTCAAGTCTCCGTTATGAACTCCTGGA
The DNA here is from genome assembly GCF_007827085.1 of Peromyscus californicus insignis. Taxonomy (NCBI): domain Eukaryota; kingdom Metazoa; phylum Chordata; class Mammalia; order Rodentia; family Cricetidae; genus Peromyscus; species Peromyscus californicus. The sequence continues at coordinate 5,482,140 of NW_026294402.1, forward strand.
AGAAAAATCTCAGAACACAGAAGACCTAGCAGAACTTATTCGAAAACTGGGGGAGAGATTGTCCTTAGAGGTCAAACAGGAGGAAAGTCACAGATAATGTGAAGCTCCTAAGAAATGCATATTTATTTCTCCACTCGAAGCCATATTATTTTCTGATTTATTTTTTTAAGTGCCAATGATAAACAGTATGTTGAATGATAACTTGGATCATCTAGAGTCCTAATGTCAACATTTTTTTGTGATTAAATTGCACTGTTGAGGCTAAAGATTACAGACTGTGTTGAGAAGTCTGCTTGGTTCCTTGGAGCTTGCTTTCTGGATAGCTTTCTTGTAGGGTGGGGATGGGTGAGCTGAGGGAGGGAGAGTAACTTGTGCTCCTGTGAATGTCTTGGGAATGGGTCTTAGATGGCAGGGGGCAGGCTTAGGTTGCTCCCTGGGTGACTCCTCTGACAAAGTGAGTTCAGGCATCTTCTTTCCCTGTTGGGGACTTCCAATCCTGGAATACAGAGGAAAATAATCTATTTAAAGAGCGTTGTAACCACCATCTAGCTACTTAATATAATTGATACTACCTGTTCCAGATGAGTGTAGAGCCCCGTGTGCTGGCAAACACCTGTCACACCAGTACTTGGCAGATAGAGTGGAGGGTTAGAATTCGAGGTCAGCCTTGGCTATACAGTGAGATTCCATGGCCTACATGAGACCATGTCTAAAAATCAAAACAAAATAAGCTTATGTCTGTGTTCAATTTTCTGCCTCATCTGTTCAAAACGTAATTAACAATGAAAACGTGTTTTCTTAGCTAATGCCCGAAACATGGCCCAGTTTTCTGTCTCTGTCTCCCGCCACTCTCTCTGATGTGTGTGTATGTGTTTGTGCATGTGCATACACTCGTGAACGTGTGTGTGAATTTATGTGTTTGTGCATACACAACATGCTTGCCTTCTTTTGTAACTAATTCGAAAACTCAAAAGTCCTTTATTATGACTTTTTAAATTGTAACCAAAAGTTACTATTCAATAAGAACTTTTTTTTGTTACAATAGTGTCAAAGTCCCAAACACTGTATTTCTTTGGTTCAGTGACAGCACAATTCTGTGCCATTTCTAAGGACATTTACAGACAAACCTGATATTCAGCCTTTGACTTTAAGAAGCCATATGGGAATTTGCAAACACTCACACATTATCTCCAGTGTGGTCTACTCTGTTCCCCAAACATGTAAACAAAGTTTTGTATTCATTTCCATTCACTAAGTGGTTGTTGTTATATTTATTGACACTGTGATCCAGTATCTTAAATAACTAGAAAAAAGCAATTAAGGATCATCATTTTACCCAAAGACTCAATCTTCAGATGCTGCCTGCTTTAACTGAAATGCTGCTTTGAGTTCAGCAGAAGTATGTCTTTTAACTTCCCTTATAGGTGGCAAAAACAGAAAATCTGTTCAGCACCAAGTGTGGCTGAATCAAAGGACATCTGTAGAACCAGCTTAGAGCACACAGTTGAAAATTTATATTCAGTGCTTTTGATATTTGTAGTTGTTTCTTATTGATAAAATTACACTGATAAAGCAGAGGTCCATCTTCAAATCATGTGTGACAATATTTAATTAGCAATTGTGAAAAACAAGAACCAAAAGACAACCTCATACCAAGTGCTGTATCTGCAAGTTAAAATAATGCAACATCCACAGACTTTGTGTTTGTGCTATTCAAGAGATTGGCTTCTGTGCCAAGGACCTTGCTGGAGAAAGTGAGTCATTGGAAGGCAAGGCATAAGATTAATAGGTCTGACCTTATTAGTGTTCTCTGTTTCTTGTTCCCCTCAGATGTGACGTGAAGAGTCCAGCCACACACTGCAGCTGGCAATGAGCCACCTGTCAGCATGAGATTCCTGCCATAATGGAATTACACTCCCTCAAGCCATGAGTTGAAATGAATCCTTCATCCATGGCATTGCTTCATGTAAGAGGTTTAGTCACAGCAACAAGAAACTAACTCCTGCACTAAGTACGAGGAACAAATCACCAGAATCCGCCACTCAGTGTCTGACATTAAATGGAGAGCTGAGATGTCACACAACTAAGAGAAACATTCACTGAACATGATCCTTATGCCAGGCTCTAACACATGTTTTCTACCTTAGTTTTATTTCTGTTTCTGTGACAAAAACATCCCAACAGAAAGCAACTTGTGGAGAAATAGGGTTGATCTTAGCGCACAATGCTAAGTTACAGTCCATCATAGCAGAAAGTCAATGCTGCAGGGACTTAGTCATATCACATCAATCATCAGGAGCAGAAAGAAGAGAATGCACATGTCATTCTTGCTCTGCTTCTCTCTCTAATCTACAGCTTAGGACCCAAACCTAAGGAGTGGTGCCGCTCACAGTAGTCTGGGTCTTCACACGTTGATAAGCATGATTAAGATAATCCCTCCTAGACATGCCCATAGGCTAGTCTGATCTAGGCAATTCCTCATTGAGACTCTCTTTCAAGATGATCCAATAGTGTAAATTTGACAACTAATATCACCACATCATTACCTAATTTGCTCAAACTTCATCCTTATAAAAACCATATAGTTATTTTGGGAATGAGAAAAAACTCAGAAGTTCTTAGGAATATAAATAATTTGCAAATAGAAGTGATAAGGTCAGGAGTGAAACATACATGTCCCTCAACTTTATAGGTTGTCTCCGTTGGCTAGAGGTGTAGTCTCATATTGTGTTTAATCTCTTGATAAGGAACTGTGGGCTGTACCCTACACCTGATTTCCCCTTGTATGTCCAGTCCAGAAGCAGACAATGGCCTTTGAAAGGCAGACAATCATGAAGGAATGCAAATGGTTAAAGAGACTCATAGTCTGAGTCCTTACTTTCAGCTGTGGTATGCTTAGCTGACACACCAGGAACTTTGAGAAACTGGGTTTGTTAAAGCAAATGCATCATATGCGTGTGTGTGTGTGTGTGTGTGTGTGTGTGTGCATTTGTGTAACATGTGTGTATGTGTGAGTGTGTGTGAGTGTGTGTAGGTGCATGTGTGTGTGTGAGAGTATATATGAGTGTGTGTAGGTGCATGTGTGTGTGTGTGTGTGTGTGTGTAAATCATTCGTGTAACTGCTTGACTTTCCTCATTCACTCAGTATTTGTACCTATAGAACTTTCAAGAGATTTTTCCATTCTCCAAATCTTTCAAGCTTTTAAGTGCACTGATTTTTGGATAGATTTTAGAGTTTGTTATGAATAGTCATGTCCATGGACTGCACATAATCCTCAAAAGCAGTGACTTGCTCCATCCAGTATAGCTATTTCAACTTCATCATCTTCAACTATACATTTTATTTAAAACTTTTTAGTTCCAGATCCCAGCAGAACCAACTTTGAAGAGCCATACACACATCCTCAGAATGAAGCTGGTCATAATAACTATAAAATGACCTCTCATTTTTTAATCAACTTTTATGGAGATTTGTGCATAATTAAGTTTATGCTATCCAACAGTGTGATCATCCTTTTAAATACTACACCATTTTATAGATAATTATTGTGAGTGGATAACCAGGATGGTGATTCCTATTTTACAAATTCTTTTGAGGATGACATGTTGGAGGCCATCTTGTTTGATAGCAAAGGGAAGAGGTCAAATATTTATATTAACAATAATACATTATAAGAAATTATACCATTACATGGGATGTGTCTTAGTCTTTTTGAGTTGCTATTAATATCCTAAGGTGAACAGCTTGTAAATAACAGATGTATTTTTCACACTCTGGAGAGGAGTAAGTAGACTGTCGGGGAGAGTCCACTTCCTGTATCATGAATGGCCCCTGCTCACTGTGTCCTCACATGGTAGATGGGGCCATGCCATTCTCTGGGGTCTCTTTAACAAGATCCCTAATCCCATTCATGAGGCACCAACCCTTGCACTAATACTTCCCAAAGGCTCTGTCTCTTTTCATCCACTGTGGTGATATTTGTGCAGCCCACTAAAGTTTATCTGAGGATCAAAGGAAAAAGCCAGCCACTATATTAAACATAGAAGTCAGGCAATGGTAGCATATGCCTTTAATCTTATCACTCAGGAGGCAGGGATCTGTCTGGATCTCTGTGAGTTCAAAGCCACACTGGGAACAGAGCCAAGTGTGGTGAGACACGTCTTTATTCCCAGCACTAACCATAGAGGTCTGGAGGTCTGTACAGATGGGCAGGAAGAGGAAGTGATGTAGCTGGACACAGAGAGCAAATGAGATAGCAGAACAGAAAGGCATATAGGCATGGGTATATAGGAAGTAGGTCTCTTTGGAGACAGAGGTGTCAGTGAGGTGAGGTTAGCTTGTGGCTTTTCCTATTCCTCTGATTTCTCAGGTTTTCACTCCTATATCTAGCTCTGGGTTTTTATTTAATAAGTCCATTTAGCAAATTTTACTACAATCCACAGTCAGGAAGCAGAGCGAGATGAATGTCAGTGCCCAACCCACTTTGATTGATATTTGTCTGCAATGTCAGCGTATAAAATGATGTCATCCACCTTAATGTGGTCTTTTTACCTCACTTGGTACAATCTTGATACTCCCTCATAGGTGTATCCAGAGCTGTGTCCTAGGAGAGGCTAGATTTTGTCAAGTTGATGATCCATGTAGACCACCACAGTCATCTCCCCAGACACCTTTGTCAAGTTGATGATCCATGTAGACTACCATAGTTACCTCCCCAGACACCTTTGTCAAGTTGGTGATCCATGTAGACCACCACAGTCACCTCCTCAGTCTCCTTTGCCTTGTGGCTTGGATTTTAACATAATTTGAGAAGCAGACACAAAAATATTCAGACCACTCATGGATATGCACAGAATCTTTCTGTTTTACATGCATACCTGGGAGCAAGGACTATTCTTGTTTATTGGTAAACTGTAGGGAGAATGTACAGAATTGGGTGGATGGACATGCTCCTGTCTGTTGATAAACTGCAGGGAGTGTACAGAAGTGGGTGGATGGACATGCCCTTTAGGAAACACAAGAACATCATGGCTATTTTCTCTAAATCTCTAGAGAAAACCTTGATGCTGACATTCAGGAAGTGAGTCTTAAACTTCACTAGCTGGCATTTTGATTCTAATTTTTGTCCATGAAATAGACTCTCATATTGCCACAAGAAAAAATTTTTCATCAGAATAAATTAAGTTCCTTATTACCATGTGTTGGTCTAAAGCAGTGTGGAGATCCTTCACTGTGCCTTAACCTTTTCAGTAGTCTTTGATTTGCTGCCTGACATTTACCCTCCTCTTCTCTTCAGAAGGTGGACTTCCACTAGAATATTGGAAAAGGTCAAATTTTAGAGTGCTTCCTTGTATCTAAAAAAGGGTTCAATTGTGTCCACTTTACTGCTATAATTTGCTAACATACAGAAGAGGACACATGTGGAAGAGTACTCACACATCTACATATAATCCATTATATATAATAAATGACGGTACCACCTACCTATACATACATGTGTATGTGATCAAAGACACTTGCAAATCAAGGCTGTCTGAGACAGCATATGTATTTTCTTTCTCTTCTGATGCATCCTTTCCTTTAAGTTTTTATTATTTTGATAATTTACCCCATCTCTAGTCTCTGTTATCTCCTCTTCTAAAATCATCTTGGTCTAAGAGTTCATAATATAGATCCAAAGCCAGAATGTGTGGGTTCAAATCCCAGCACTGGCAATTTCCAGCTGTGCATTCTTTACCACTTTCCTGTTTTTCTGGTCTATAGCATCCCACTTTGTATAGGTGGAGAGCTATTGCCATCTCCTCCACTGAGTTATGTTGAAGGTAAGTTTGGACGTTTTAGATTCAGACAGTAGTACTTGGAACATAGTAAGTCTTCATTTAGCAGTAGCAATTTTACAAAAATGATGTGGCTAAAAAAATATTTTTCTAGGGCTGGGGGTGGCTAGCATTGGTAGACTGCTCACCTAATGTGCATGAGGCTCTGGGTTTGGACATCAACATCACACAACTAGGTGCCATGGTGCTTGACTGTAATCTCAGAATTGAGAGGTAGAAGAAGGGGGGTCAGAAATTGAAGGTCATTCTTGGCTACACAGTAAATTCAAAATTAGCCTGAGCTACACGAGACCCTGCCTCAAAAAAGGAACATGGGATGAACAAACTCCCTTTTCCATTATATCTTAGCCTATTCCACCTTAAGCCTCATAAAACCAAGTGCCGTTCAAGTTTTTGACTTGCATTTCCCTGGTCAACTCCTATATCATGCCTGGAGCATTGAGTTAAGAAGGAACCTGGTGCCCTAGCTGGAATTAGTAGAGAAGCATGACAGAGGAGTTATGTCTGTCGAATGCAAGACTGGCCTACACATGCCTGTCATACTTTAAAAAATAGATGGCCCACATTTGAACAGTATTTGGGAAAATTTCATGGTGCTTTTGCTATTTTGCATCCTAATAATGCATTTTTTTTAACTAATGGCGTCCAAAGGTTGTTTGTTCATAACACTTCTACTGGGAGCTTGTGACACTGGTGGGAATGTTCTGGATGTGGCTTTCAGTAACAGAGACAAAGTGTAAGCAGTTTCTCTGTAATGGCGTAGGGGCTGCCAGTGAAGTGCAGGGCTCCTGTTCTCTGAAGAAACTGTGACTGCTCATGAGGGAGCTTCTAGATCCTCAGTGGAGAAGGAAATCTGGGCTGATTCTGTTATGTTCAGACTTCCTGCTACAATCTGTGGTTTCTTCTTTCTTAGAAGACACGCTGGACATTGCTCAGATGCCAGCTGGCTGACTCCAGGGTGGTTTCAAGTCCCCTTGAAGTATGACCATTTAATTTGCTCTCTTTGTCCCTCTGTTTAATCAGAAAGCCATCCTTCAGCTCAAGAGAACAAGAATTCACTGCCACATGCCACATGTTTGTTGTTAATTCACTGTTCGACACCTGCCTGGTTGCTTCAGCAGCACAGTCCAGTCTCCACTGTTACCACCAGTGGGAAGGGCCACACCCTGGCTCTCCTCATTTTGTTTGTCATGTGTTCACACAGCTCGTATCAGCATGTCACTTCCCCTGGATTCTGTCTGCTGCTGGACCTCATTATGTTTCTTACATATCTCCAATAAGTCAGGTGTGACTATGCGATTGTATTTAAGGTTTTTCTATTAAAGCCTTGGCATCTTCCTGATGGTTTAGGAGCTCAATGAAGCCCTGTAAGTGAAATCTGTGTGTGAATCTTCACAGGTCCCAAGAGACCTTCGAACATTCCTCAGTCTGGATAAATCATTATTGATGGTGTTGGATAAAAGTGTTTCATATATTAAAGGATCCATAGTTTGGCTTTGGTGTAAAAACCCAAACTCTTGGGTGTTCTGGTCCAAAGTTGTGGCACTAGGTGGTCATGGCGATTTCTTACAGAGATTCATTTATACTGGGAGTCAGAATTTAGACTTGAATGTTGGTGTGTCTGTTGCAGCCTGTGACCAGTAAGATAATCTACATCATTCTGCCTTCCCTCTCTTCTCCAGTTCTGCAGCAGCATCTTTGAGCATTTTACAGCATTTAGGGGGGATTACAAACTATGCATCAGAAATGCATGGTCAGGCCACTTCACTGCAGTGGCACTGTCCGGAGTGTCTTGGCCTGTGCTTTGCAGACCAGTGTCTGATGGTCACTTCCATCCCAGGCTTACCAAAACTCCAATTAGACTGACACAAGGCGTTCATGGCTTATTCAGTCATTTCATTTAAAATTATGACAATAACTAAGATGTTCGTATCCTACTAGAGTTCTGAGATGTGCAGCTGGTTTAACACTGTGAACCCTCAGGAGAAGCCCCTACATGTGTGCTTGAGAGCGAGGGGAAGAGCTGGTTTTACATGTCAAAAGGTTTCCAGTGGGCTATGATGCTGTTGGAGAGGACTCTGCTCCAGTTGCACATGGTTACTTGTATTCCTTTGGTTGACAGCATCAGAACATGCTCTACTGTCAGCATGGGATTCTGCATTTTCTTTCCATTCCAAAGGGGCTATAACTCAATGGCTTCCTAAGCCTGGCCTGGAACGAGTCCTGTGGACCTTTGAAGAACAAGAGCTAGGTGTAATAACTGCTGAGGGTGAGAGTAAGAAAAGCGCTCGAGTGTAAGGTCATTTTGTTTTGGCCACGTTATGATTAAACAAAACCACAACAGTCTCTGGCCCGAGGGGTTGAAGGGAGGCATTGGAGAGCCTAAGGGAATGCAGGAGCCAGCATGTGCTTCATACAGTGCAGGAAGAAGCGCCTTTAGGGGTCTTGTGTTCTGAATCCATATTCTCATGGCCATCACAAAAACCTTGCATAACCCCAAGAGACCTATGACCCATGGAGCTATTTCACAGGCACTTTCAGAGGTGGCAGCAGTTTCAGTAGACTCAAAGAATGTTTAACAAATGGATGTGTTTATTGAATGGTCTGGTGCAACTTGCAACCCCAATAGGGCTGGCAGCCTTCACCTGGGAGGAGAAAAGAGGGCCAGGCCCCAGGTAGAGAAAGAGTCCTAAGGGGACCAAGTTAAGATCTGCTGGCCAAATACTCTGGCAGTGGCATCTCGGCAACCCCCCCCCCCCAGGCTCCATGGCACCAAGACTTCATAAAGGGTGTGGACCTCCAATGCTCTGGCAGCTGCCTCCGTCTTTCTGCACAAACCTGGCCAGATGCAGTTGTTTCCCTTATATGTAGTTGCTGGGCAGACCACATCGTTTCCTATGCAGATATGGAAGTCACAGTAACACAGGTCAAGCAGGCTGTGACAAGGCCTTGGAGGGACAGACAGGAAGTGGTTGGGCCTGCTGCTGCTGCTGTGCTGCTGTTGTTCAGAGAAATGGACAGAGAAGGATCTAGAAGGAAAGCCCCCATGTTGCCACTAACTTCCTGCTGGGAAGTCTGGGAAACTGTTGACTCTCCCCGAGGTCCTGCCTCCTCTGAGGTTGGAGTGAGGATTAAATAATGCATATACGAAGGGCTGTCTCTGAGAGCTGCATGCCTGAGTGTCACTGCCAGGAAACAGGCCTTATCAGCTTCTGTATGTTGTCTACCCAAAACATCCAAGTGAATTTTGAGATGCTATATACATTCTTATTAAACAATCCAAGGACAAAATTTGAGGTATGCATCTGGGTTATTAAATGCCAGGGTGAGACTCACACAGATCCACTCTCTGTGAGGTAGTAAGGAGATAAATTCAGGGCAGGAGTCTAGAGCCACAAGAAGAAATGCATCCATTCTTGTGAGTAGTCATTTTATGGTCCTGTTTTAGCTCCAGTGGAGATCCAGTTCTATTGTGGGCTCTATTTTTGACATTTCTGGAGTCTTGGTGGCAGTTAGCTTAGCTATCAATCCTTTTACAGCTATATGCCTATTTGTAAACATCAAGTAGGTTACTGGAGAATGAACCTACACAAGCACTACTGTTACCAGCTGGGGGCTGCTGCCAGGCTGGGGCTGCTGGCCACCTTGATCACCTGTGTGATTCTTTAGGCTTGGGACTTGAGGTTCCCTACAGCTCCTGTCCCACCAGAGATGTGGACTGTGAGCAGCAAGTGCCTGACTCATTTGTGGTTCCATAGGCTTGTTCTGAGTGTTATGTGTGCTGGATGTTGCCCTGGATGAGACCAGTAACAAGGAAAACCTCTGCCTTCTCATGAGCCTGGGAGCCAGGAAGCTGAAGACCCATCATAGTAAAATGTGTAGTTTACTACAAGGAAGAATGAGGATGGGCCAGTGAGTTCCAATTTTAAGTAGAAAAACATCTGAAGGTGGCAGAGAAATAAATGAAGTAGAGGAGGAAGTTCCAGGAGGGAAAAGCCTGGGCAAAAGTCTTGCAGGCAGGGGCACAGGATGTTCTGGAGTTGCAACTGGAGAGCCAAGGGGGTGGAGGGCCGCAGTCCACTGGAGGTGGAGAAGGCCACAGGAAGGCTGTGGTTTCCACTCTGATGCAAAGCAGGATGCTGATGTCAGCTAAGGCAGTGTTTCTCTGCAGCCTGTTTCTTATCTTGCTTTCTGGAGGCTGAGCCTCTCCTTGCCTGATCTCACACAGGCATTACCACCCCAGTGCAGCTTGGTGTGATAGAGGGAGCAGCCAGCCGACTTGTCTAATGTCCCACTCACAGTGCGGTCCTTTGAGAGGCTCACACCTGGGTCCTTGTCACACTCTGCGACCTCGTCTCCCTGTTTCATAGTTCCTTCCGCTGGCTAGCTGCGTCTGCTGCCCTCTTCCCGTTTCCTTTGACACAGGCTCTTCCGCCGCTAACAGGCCATGAAGTCGGACCTAACTGAGGGGTTTTCTGATTAACTGTGAGAAATCAGTGCAAGAGCAGTTAGGGGACTGCTTGGTGCGGAATGAGAAACCTCCGCGCCTCACCGTCCTTCTTGTTCTGTCAGAGAATAAAACCAGCAATGAGCTCACCTCAGAATCCTTCTGTCAAATAGAAAACTGATTAAATTAAATTCTTATGATATTGGTTTATTTATTGCATGTGTGCACACACTGTGTCCATGTGCCACGGAGCGTGGATGAGCAGAGGACAGAGTTGGTTCGCTCCTTCTGTATGTGGGAATACAGGTATTGAAACCAGGCTACTGGGCTTGACTGCAAGTGCCTTTTCCTCACCGAGTCATTATATCAGGCACAGAAACTGATTTTTATGAAATGAACGTGAAAATATCTTCTGTTTAGTTCCAGAAATTGACTTAAGCCAACATTTCAGGGCGTACCACTGTGGTTGGACTGAAGCCAGCCCACTGCAGGGGTAGGCTGCATTCGAACTTATTCTCTAGCACCACCATGTGGTGATGCCAGGGTGATGAGCGCAGCCTTCCGTTTAGCCGGCGGGGGCTGGATCGGGGCAACAAGAGAGCCTGGGTGGGCAGCTGAGCAGCCATGTGTGCCCTGGTACAGTCTGTCAAGCAGTGCAGGGCACTGTGACACAGACTGGCTCTATAACTGTCTGAGGTCACCCTCAGGTTCTCGGTGCTCATAATCCTGGAATCTGAGATGAGCCCCTGACAACTGTCTGAACAGCCAATGAAATTAAGGCCTGACTTGCGCAATGGCCAGCTACTCTTCCTTTCTTCTTTTTGTTTTTCCCACCAATGATGGATGCTACCAACATAACTGGATTGTGAAGGCTTATGTGCTCAGATTTAATGTAACGCACAATGCAATAATAAAGGGGTGTGTGTGTGTGTGCACGTGTGTGTGTGTGTGTGTGTGTGTGTGTGTGAGAGAGAGAGAGAGGGGGGGGAGGGAGGGAGGAGGGAGAGAGAGAGAGAGAGAGAGAGAGAGAGAGAGAGGAGAGAGGAGAGAGAGAGAGAGAGAGAGAGAGAGAGAGAGAGAGAGAGAGAGAGAGAGAGAGAGGAGAGAGAGAGAGAGAGAGAGAGAGAGAGAGAGAGAGAGAGAGAGAGAGAGAGAGAGAGAGAGGTGTAAGTATTGAGAGGACAGAGGAGGACACCAGTCATCAGATGTCCTGTTCAGTCACTCTCACTGTCCTGCTGAGAAGAGGTCTCTCACTGAACCTGGAGTTGGGCTGCCAGTCTGCAAACCCCAACAATTTTCTCTCTACCCTCCACAGTGCTGAGGCGACAGGTCACATATGGTTACCCCAGATTTCTTTACATGGGTGTCTGGGACTCATCCTCAGGTTTTCACGTTTATACAACAAGCACTCTTACTCCACAGACTCAATGTTTTTAACTTATTTCATCACTTAATTGTTGCCATTAAAAAGTTCTTTTTAAGTTGTATAATATTTAGAAATAGTAACAACAGTTGTCATCTATTAAACCCAGGGAACAGGCAGAGTCTGTGGTGGGTCTTCCTCCACCTACATTATTTATTCAAATTTTCATGAAAACTCCATCATGTAGATATTTTTCTAGAAGAGATGACAACATCTCAGTCAGATCAGAGCCACACAGAGAATGTGTGGTAGCTTTGGGACTTAAATGCAGGTCCCCTTGAAAAGAGTAGGGGCCACGGAGGGAGAGCAGGTGCTGGAAACAGAAGGCCTCCACTTCATGGCTGAAATTGCCTTTCTTGCTGGAGAAGGCTGTGTGCATGTTTAATGGTGTCGAGGCAGGTCTGTTGCAGCATCGCCAACCTACTATGATATCTTCAGTTCCTATCCCAGCAAGAAAACAGCTCATCACCCCCCCCCCCCCACACACACTTTCAACAGCCCCCAGGAGAAAGCTGATAGGTTGGAGGAGCTGTGATGTCCTGAAGTCATGAAAGCATAAGCCCAGAGAGAAGCCTAGCTTTGTATCACCATGCCCAGGACTAAGACAGACAATATGCTTATTGTGATTGGATATAAACACCTAAAACATAACACTGATGAACAAAGAATGGCCTGGCCCCCACTGCTTGAGAGATGCTTTAGGTTGAGGCTGGTCAAGTGTGGGTTCTCTTCCCTTCACTACTGAAAGGTGCATAATGGACACCATCTCTAATGGGAACCTGGCGACCAAGGTTTACCACTGACCACAGAACTTGTGGCTCATAGCCTGTGACCCAAGCCAGGTTCAGCTCCCCTTCTCAGCAGCCAAGAAAGGACAAATTAATGGTAGAAAGCAGAAAATGGAGATTTATCCAATGAGGTCACCCTGGGAAAAACAAAGAGACTCAGGGACTACTCCCGTTACCCTATGGGTCCTGAAGGGAGACTGAAGCTTAGGGAGAGGGTCGAGGATATGCACATCTGAGTAGCCTGGGCAAGGTGTGGCCCGGCCCACCATCGACCCATCGTCGTCTGGTCCAGTTACAGACACACAGAAGAATCTGATAAATGTGCAAAGTAAATGTTCAGCTTTCCTTGACAAACTTTCGACTCAATATGAAAAAGAATTACTTAGAGTCACCGTGCCCTCGTCACCACCCGTGTCCCATTTGGTTATTAAATTGTCCCTTTACCTAGAGCAAGGAACAAAGAGACTGGCCTCATGCTGCATGCTTGTCAACTGGATCCTGTTTTCTATGTGCTTCATTCTGCTTCACACACATTTTTATTTCATGTTCACACTGGTCCCCACATGGAGGCTGAGAGAAAAGAAGGTGAACCATTGTTCTTAAAACCAGAACTGAAAGCCCGGCTCATTTAAGGCAAAGACTAGTACTTTCTGAATGCAAGACTATAATGACAGGAGAAGAGACTCTCAATGGGAGTGTGTGGAAGTCATCCTCAGACTCAGGTCAAGTTGCTCCTGTCTATCCGCATGAAGTTAGGAAAAGAACAAATTGTCTCTTCATCTGCCTGGCAAGGACAAGAACGAGCAGCATCGTGACAAAACGTCACTAGAGGGCGCCATTGTCATCCTTGCAGGTGCATAGCTGCTTGCCCAGGAGATCAGCCCATGGCCCCTGAAGACAGACTTGGGCGAGGGGTCCCAGAGTTCCAGGACCATAAGGCTCAGGTCAGCTCTGCGTGAAATTTAGGACATCTCAGGCTTTATTACAGATACTTGGTCATCTTTGAAACGTCCCGCGCTTTGCTTTGTTTTGCGTTTGTAAACACTCCAGGAAGCGAGTTACTAGAAGAACGCTGAAGTGAGACTCAGACGCAGGAGCAAAAACAATAGCTCACGGTATCGATCTTGGAAAAGATGGAATTTATTCCTTTAGGAAGAAAAAATAGCCTATAAGAAACCAGCTTTGCCCAGTTCTGAAGCAAGAATGGAGACTCGAGTGATAATGAAGGATCTCTAATCCCATTCCCTACCCACTGACATCCCCGGACCCCCGCTAATTCTAATTCTAATGCAAAGACCTTACTGGATGTGGAAGTTAAGTAGTGGACACTACTGGAGCACCGAGTCCAGGGAGTACTTAGTAAATAGTGTTGAATGAGTAGATGACTAGGCGGGTGATGTCCTACTTAGCGGCAGCAAGGGGCTCTCTGGAACCACCTCCCAGCCTTTGGCCCTGATCTTCAACTGCTGTGCCTAGGAAAAAGGAGTGAGTGAGCACAGTGGAGACGAGGCATGGGCAGTGTTTGCATCCCCCTCCTTTGCAGTGGCTACAGATACAGCTTCATCTTTGCAGTGGCTGCTTCATAAACACCTGGTGAATAAAGCAAGCAGAGCTGGCTCTAATTAGGGCTTACAGGTGAAACTAAGCTGTGGAAAACAGTTTTGAGGGGAAGACACTAATGACAGGATCTGCCCGTGTGTGTCATCGTCTCCCATCAGCTGCAGGGTCTGTCCTCGGCTGTAATTAACTTAGAACTAGTTAGGCAGCAGTGAGGTGAGGGGATGGAGCAGACAGAGGAGGCACAGCAGAGATGCCCTAATGGCTTTTCCATATCCAGGTTGATGGACTGTTAAGAAAAGCAGGAACAGCTTGTACTATTCTTGGCAGCATGAACACTGTCATTTGTGGCAGCTATAGGTCATGTATCTATTTTCTCTGTTTGACAGGGACAAGGAGCAGTCGGTGACTGGTACAAACCCAGAGTGGCTCATTTAAGCTGTGACGACCAGGACAGAGCCTTGGTTTTCCTGTGTGAGCTGTCGAGGAGACCATGTGTGTGGCTAACATCTGCACATCTCTGCAAACTTAACTGGAGTTAGCTGAGCTCTGACTGCAGGTGGGAAAAATGAAGATTGATGATTCTAAGAACACGGGTCTGACTTTCCTTCAAAGGACAGAGGGAAAGGAAAGCAAAGCGGGGGGTCAGCACCTGCCTCCCTCTCTCCACTCCCCCTGTGGCCACCTTCAATTCAATCACATCAAAGCAATATCCCGAGAGCTCTTATTGAGTGCCCAGCTCTGGGCTAGGCACCGAGGGCCGAGTGCAATATGACATGCTGCCTGCCCCTCCACCATTAGCTTAAGACAGTAATAGACAGCTGATTAAGGTGGGTGCTAATGACAGATCCATGCACAAGGCTGCAGCATGGAGTATGAGAAGAGTGGGATTTGTGCTCTAGCTGATGGATAAGGTAAATTATAACGGAAGGAGATAATGCCATAGTAAGGAATGCAGATGGATTTTCAGCAAATAAGCCCAATTTCTCCCACCTGTGAACTGATTTTAACAGTATTGATAGGTAAGATGAATGCCTCCTATTCCCTGAATCTCTAATACTAGGAGGTAAGCCTGCCTGCTTCGAGAGTCTCTCCAGTAGCTGTCACACTCTTGTGCTATAGAGGATCTCTCAGCCTCACTATGACATTAAGGTTTGCACATGCAACTTTATTTCATTTTATTGTTAGTATTATTTAAGCTTGCAAAATTTTCTATAGTTTATAATGTTTCCTAGGAAATGTAATGAGCTAGAATGCCTTTGTCTTTGCAGGCCAAGAGTGTCAATGTTTCTATCGGTAAGGGGACATGGAGGAGCACTGAGTAGCCAAGTAACAAGGTAAATGAGTGTGGGTAAAGTGGATACTTAAGAAAGTCAAAGACACTTTTTTTTGTGACATATTCTGGTTCTTAACATTCTTATTCAGTCAGTCTTTATTTTCTATGGATCTTTTCTTTTTAAAAGTATTTATTTTATTTGTATTTTTTTTTTTTTGGGGTTTTTTTCGAGACAGGGTTTCTCTGTGTAGCTTTGCGCCTTTCCTGGAACTCGCTTTGGAGACCAGGCTGGCCTCGAACTCACAGAGATCCGCCTGGCTCTGCCTCCCGAGTGTTTTTTTTTTTTAAAATTAGTATGTCCATATTCTTTTTTTTTTAAAACTTTTTTTTTTTTTTTTTTTTTTTTTGGTTTTTCGAGACAGGGTTTCTCTGTGTAGCTTTGCGCCTGTCCTGGAACTCACTTGGTAGCCCAGGCTGGCCTCGAACTCACAGAGATCCACCTGGTTCTGCCTCCCGAGTGCTGGGATTAAAGGCGTGCGCCACCACCGCCCGGCTTAAAACATTTTTTTAAGACTCATTTATTTATTATGTATACAGTGTTCTGTTTGCATGCATCCCTGCAGGCCAGAAGAGGGAGCCAGATCTCATTACAGATGGTTGTGAGCCACCATGTGGGTGCTGGGAATTGAACTCAGGACCTCTGGAAGAACAGCCAGTGTTCTTAACCTCTGAGCCATCTCTCCAGCCCCTTATTTGTATTTTATGTATACGAGTGTTGGCCTGCATGTATGTATGTGTACATATGTGTTCCTGGTGCTGGCAGAGGATGGAGGAGGGAATTAGATCTCCTTAGAACTTAGGGAAAGTTGTGAGCCACCTGATGGCTGCTGGGGACTGAACTAGGTCCTCTATAAGAGCAGCAAGAGCTCTTAACCCCAGAGTCATCTCTCCAGTCCCCTAAATCCCTTCTTAACTTTGCTGTATGCCTGCATAGGCCCTTTTGTAGGCCTTTCCTTGGCTCCTTTACACCCTAACGAGCAGCTCTCTTCCTGTTCCCATAAAGTGGCAGAGGAAGAAGGACTGGTGGTTTCCGTGGAAAGACCACATGCTTCAGTTCGGGGAGCACGTAAAGAATGAGCAACATATGCAGAGAAAATAAGCCCTGTGTGTCCTGAGACACCCCATGTTCCTGGAATGAAGCCATAGCCTCAGATCCTTAGTAGAGGGAAGTGAGTGATAAGTACATTAATATAACTAAATATTGAAGCAGATCTGCAATGGCCCATGAAGAAAATCAACAGAAACTTTTCAAAGAAACTTTGTGCCACAAATGAGTATTGTGCAGTATGGCAACAATTCCCTTTATGTTCCCAGACAACCCCTGTGGCCAGTCTTATGGAACTGACTTTGGAGTATGGAAAAGCAAGATTATTGAATTACATACGACTGATATACTGAGCCTCAAGACTGTAAGAAAACCACCACCAAGAGGAACTCTACACAAGCCTTATTCTCCGGATTAGTGGTATCCATCACACACTGAAATATTTTCAATTTGATTTAGGCCATTTTCCCTGACTGGGTTTATTATGTCCATCAATGTGGAAATGAGACCCAAACTCCAGAGAGCAACTGGAAAGATGTTTCCTGTGTCTCTAACTCTTTGTCCATGTCATTCTAGGTTCTACTCAGCCCTCAGCGTGTACCAAGAGGCCCCGAGGTGTAAACAGCAGAGGCTTGCTGCACACTGGATGATGACACGCAATAGATTTGAAGATAAGCTACCACCCTGGAGGCCTTCATACAGAAGGGCCGTGTGGGCTCAGGGCTTGTGGTATGTCACACAAACAGGAACACTTTACTTAGCGAGAGCTTGGAAGTGTTAGCGTGACCAAAGGAGACACTGGGATGTAGTCCAACCTTTTCCTTGCAGAATGAATTCAGGTTGTGACCTGCCTTTCACAGCCACCCTGACCTCTTGATGAGTTACAGTTGATGCTGGAGTGGGGGGGGGGGGGGGGGGGGAACGACGACAATGGACCGCACCTCACAGGCTAGGTCTTGCAATGTTTGAAATTGAAGCAGGGAGCTAGAGTTAAACACTTGTATGTGCTTTAAAGTCAAATGATTTCCAGTCTTGAGGGCTCTGACAGCAGAACACTCCATGGAGGGGTAACAGAGGTCAGTCTGAGGCAGGGAGGGGCCTCTCCCTTTATGTTCCCAGACAACCCCTTGTGGCCAGTTTTATGGAACTGACTTTGGAGTATGGAAAAGCAAGATTTTCCCGTCAGCCTTAGGCTATGTGAGCTCATCCCCGAGACATGCCTAGGGGAAAGGGTTCTAGCAGGGATAGGATGGACCCCATACATTTTGACGTAATAAACTCACATATGTTTTCAACACCACATCCCTCCCTCTAGAGGACCCCAAGAAGTTCTGATGTCAAAACATTTTTAGTTTTCTATTAACTTCTGTACACATTTTAAACCCAGGGCTTTCTGCGGGTATTGAACCATGGACACACTTGGTAAAATAAAGCCTGGAGAAGCCAACTTCCATGACCAGCATGGGAAAAGGCAATGTATTGATGGCATCATAACTATTCCCAGGTGAGGATGGGTAACGCAGAACACGTATACAGATGCCTGATACAGGGCTGGTGGCTAGTTCACTTGTTGGACTGCTTGCCCAGCTTGCACAAGGCCCTGGGTTCCATACCCAGCACCCAGGAAGTAGAGGCAGGAAAGTCAGAAGGTCTAGGTTATCCCTGTCTCATAGGAGTTAGAGGCCAGCCTGAACTAGAAACAAAACATGACCTAGATGGTATGAGACCCTCAGTGAATACTGTGCTGAACACAGGCTAAGTGGATCAGGTGATGTTTGCCTTTTGCATATGTGTTCATAACATCACATTGAACATGATAAACACATGTGATTTCAGCCTGTTTCAAATAAATAAATGGAATTGAAAAAACAAAACCCAATTATTTCTTACTTAAAAGTGGGAGTATTTTTACTAAAACAGGTACGTAATTTTAGCTCACACAGAGAGTGTTTAGCACAGTGCAGATCTCATTTATAGATATTTCCATTAAGCCCCAAACATCTCTTCCTGTTAAATCACAAAGCCAAAAGGGTAAGGGCAGTGATCTACAAACCTTGTTAAGACCACACAAAGACTGGTCTGGGGTGGGCTGTATTTGGGAACAAGCTTCCAGCTCCCTCCTGGCTCATTTACAGCACTATTAAGAATGAAACTGAAGGCAGGGAGGGACACGGTTTTGCGCACAGGGAGACCACACAGAACCATGCTCAGAAAGATTCTTTTTGTTTTCTCAGTTGCCAGTTGATTTTGAAACTGATTTTGGGTGGGAACCCTGTTGGTAGAGTCTATTCTTAAATGTTTATTGTCTTGCGGATGGGAAGAGCCTTGGGAGACAGAATTCTACATCTAAAAATACAGGGATAGTGTGAGAAGGAGAACTCATTTCTTGAAGTGATTTACTGGAGAGTTGGATACAAATTCCAGGAGAAACTTCTGCTTACAAAAACCAGGACTTGCAGGGTATGGTGATACATGGTTGGTATCTCTGCACTCAGAAGACTGAAGCGAGAGTCCAAGGGCAGCCTGAGCTCATATAGAGTTCCAAGTCAGCTTGGACTACATATGGAAACTGTCAGAAAGAGAGGGAGAGGGAGAAGAGGGGAGAGGACAGGGAGGGAGGGGAGTGGAGGGGAAGGAGAGACAAGCAGACCAAGTCCTTAATGGCATTTGTAGAATGTTCTCCTGTGTTAGTCTGGAAGTGCCAAAAGCAGACACCAAAGCAAGTTTCATGTTCAAGAAACTTGTGGGGGCATCTGTAAGGACAGAAGAGAGGGAATAAGATGGTTGAGAGAGACAGGCTTCTGTGGGAGCAGGGAAGGAACTCATGTCAGCAAGCCACCGTACGGTTCATCTGTGCTACCCCATCTCCAGCCAACGGAGAATGATGGAGGACTGGTCAGGAAGCTGCCTGGGGGATGGAAGAAGGGTTCTGGGTAAGGTAGTGGCTGGAACTTAGCTGTTCCAAGGATTTGAACAGAATCAGGTGAATGGAAGGAAGGAAGGAAGGAAGGAAGGAAGGAAGGAAGGAAGGAAGGAAGGAAGGAAGGAAGGAAGGAAGGAAGAAGGGATAGTTGATCCAATCTCTCTTTTGTCTTCAAGGATTCTGTACCTGGCCTGACCCCTGTTACTTAACGGATATTTTATGAACTGTTTTATTGTGGAGTGTTCCTGAAGAAATACATGTATACTTCCTGAGTGTTGCTATTTAGGAAATAAAGGTTCCATAAATTATCTCATGGAGAAATGCCTAGGGGAATGAAGACATTTTAATAAACTATGATTCTTTATTTTTATTAAAATGGGCTATAGTGGATGCATCACCAGAATCATCAGAACTCACATAATATGGGTGACATGGGAGTGGACATTTTCCTCAGGAAAAAAAAGCTATTAAGTCAAACTTTTGACCCTAATCACAAGAACTGTAGAGAACACCTGATTTGTTCACATTTGATAAAAGTGTATGCTCATGTGAATGAATTTGGAATGAGTTCTAGGATCATAAAAGCATATTAGAAAAAACGTAATCCCTTAAGCACATAAGAAATCTGGTGGACTGCAATTCTCCCCACATACCATACATCTCAGACTGTAGTCACACTTCCTAAATATTCAACATGTTCTACCTATTTATTCTTTGTGACCAAAGCCTCCTCTGACTGACCCAGCCAGCTTCTCAACCCTCTCTGAGAGTCTGTTGTAACACTTGCACATTGCACAAAAATGATTGGGTCTTTGCCCAGATTCTCCCTCGTTTGGGCTTGTACTTCCCATGGGTCATTTCTGTGTCTTTTACTTTTATGTCTATGTCAACGATATCTGGCACACACTAATGTTTTAAAAATATTTAATGAATGGAAATATATCCTTACTGTTATAAAAGAAAACACACTTAAGTTATAAGAAAATGGATGAGTTAAAGTGACAGGAATGCTGGTTCTGTGGAATCTCAACAGCATGGTCATGTGTATTAGGATCCCACCAGTCGCCATGATGAAGTGGATGAGAAACTACACGTGGCTCCGTCTTTAGATGAGCTTCTGCTACGGCAGGATGGAAACGCAGTTTTCTCTAGGACAAACCCATTAGGTTACCTGATCCTAAGTGGTTAACCCTAAACCCATGTACTTATGAGCAACACTAGATAGACTCAGCAGGCTATATAATACATAGATACATATATTCAAAACAATTATAAGGGGCCATGAATTCAGGAGGGGATAAGAGAGGAGTTAGGGCTAGAAATAATGTAAATACTCATGTACAAAATTCTAAAAAAAAATCAGATGGGTGTGTAGTTTAAATAAGCCTTGTTCCTTTGCTTTAGAAGCTTTTTTTCTTCAATTGACTTAATACTTATTTCTCATGACTTAATAACCAAGTTTTTAAATTCACTATGTCTTAGTTTCACCACTGGTAGCATTTAGTGTCTATCGTTACTAGCTTGGGGCCTTTTGTGTGCACAGTAGGATGTTTAGAAGCATCCTAGTTTCTACCTGCTGGGTCCTGGGAACATTCCCTTTATTGTGATAACAAAAATATCTCTTGACATTGCCAAATACTCCTTGGCTGTGTAAAAATCTTCCTGTACTGGAAACTCCTGCTCTGTTATACAGAGGCATAAAGAGTGAAATGAAATCTTTGTCTGTGACAACTCATTTGGTGGGAAATGATGTGACTCAGTGTGAGAGAAGCCAATGCTCAATAGACCATGATAGTACAGAGCCTGTTGCAAATGTTGACAGGAGGAATTACAAACTGTACATGTAAGCATTGTTGGCAAGTTTCTTAGCACATGCCAGGACATTGTTCAGTTTGGATGATGATTCTGGATGACTTTGGGAAGATGTGCTATTTAACAGGACTAACTGGTGACATGAGACACATGGGGTTTGCTCTTGCATGTCCATTTGCTTTTCCATTAGATCTCACGCTTCCTTTCCCTAGGTCCATCCTTGACCTCCTTCAACTCCAGTTGTAACAATAATAACCCACATAGAAAATCACAGAGCCCACCAATTTATTTGGCCAGTCTTCTCCTTTCTGTGACCCAATACCTAATGTAGTGATTTGAACAGTGGCCTCCATGGGCTCACTGTTTGAACACTTGGTCCCTAGTTGGTGGAACTATATGAAAAGGATTAGGAGGTGTGGCTTTGTTGGAGGAGTGTGTCAATGGGAGTGGGCTTTGAGGTTTCAAAATCCCCACTACTCCCAGTTAGCTCTGTCTCATCTCTGCCTCTGCCTCTGTCTGTCTCTCTCTGTGTTTCTTTGTCTTCTTGTTGTTGTCTCAACATGTAAGGTCTGGGTTGCTGCTTTAGCACAAGGCTGTCTGCTTCTCACCATGAGAGTCATGGCTCACCTTCTGAAACTGTCATCAACCCCCAATTAAATGCTTTCTTTCATAAGTAGCCTTGGTCATGGTGTCTCTTCATAGTAACAGAAAAGTAATTAAAACACCTGAGAACTTGAGGGAGCAGGGTTGATTTTGGCTCACAATTTGAAGATGTATTTCTTTATAGTGGGGTACATGGCAGTTGGAATGTAAGGCTGCTTCTCATATTTGTGGACCAGGGAACAGAGATGGGATAGGAAGTGTGGCCAGGCTACATGCCCCAAAGCCTGCTTCCTGGTGAACTACTTACTCCTTAATGCCCCCAAACCTTCCCAACACACCATGTGCTGGAGACCAGGTGTTAGAACACATGGGCTTATGGGGAAGTTACACATCTAATCCATGACAGGAAAGCCAGAGCTCAAAGCTCCCTGGTGTCATGAGGATGAGATTATTCAGCAGCAGAAATATTTCAGTCTAGCTTACAGTGCCTGTGATAATTTCACTTCATTAATATTTGAATTATATTTTTAATCTAATAAATAAAGTAAGATTAAAATACTATTTTCCCTCTTTGGGATTCTTTCAAACAGGGGAATTTCATTATTTACATCAACCTAAGACTCTGTTCAGATGGTTCAGAATGCAGAGGCTGTGGTGGTTGACTCGTTCTTGGTATTGCCTCTCTTCACGTTTTTGTCTTGTGCCACCATTGACAAGAAGTAGCCATGTATCCTTGCTGATGTTAACTGACCTCTCTGCTGCTCAGACATTTGCTTAGGCACTGTCCTGAAATTCATCTTGATGTAAATGGAGACCCAATTCACACTTGAAAACAGTGAGGGAATGATCTTAAACATAATAAATCTTTTAGAATGTTCTAACCATCTTTAGCTGGAGTTTGACATGAAAATGGATTTTGAGAACAGTAATAAATCTGAATCTACATTTTTGACAAGTCCTAAAGAACATACTAACCTGTTTCACAAAGTGACACTGTTCCTCAGATTTTAGAATAGTTTTCTCTCAGTAAATTTTACATTAGTCAAATCTTAAACAAGAAGACAATTAAAAAAATAAATACAAGTGCAATGCATGGTATTTTCCTCAAAATTTGATGCAAACCTACTTTACAAACTATGAGAAATCTAAGCGGCAGATTTTGCCCCATTCCTCTGCTGAGAATGGAATGTGAGGGTCACGGCGTCCTAGCAAACAGGTCTTCATGGCCTTGGGGATGCTTTCATTTCATGGTGAGAGAATAAAGGATTATTCTCTCCTCCCTTGGGACAGGGCAGTTCATCCCTTGGCCAGACTGAAGCATTCTGCCTGGTTTTGGAAGTAGTCCATATAGAGGCCTGGAAATCTCACCATCCCTGGATTTATCTGTTGTGCCAAGCAACTTTTAAGGTCACATTTGAGACAGGAGTTGTATGCACACTAAAAGGCAGATACCCCTCCTGCATTCACTGCCCTGTGGAGGTCCTGGCATGCCATGCATGGCAGAGATGGAATATGTGTGTATCTTCAATATGCTGACATCCTAGCTCCTGAAGGCAGGCAGATCCCACGTGGTAGAGCCTTTGAGGAGTCGTTAGGTCATAAGAGCGGTGCCCTACAAATAGGATCCCAGTGACAGAAGAAGCCGCAGAGAGCTTGTATCTACGAGCCAGCTAGCCCGCCTTCACCAGATGTGTAATCTGCCTGCATCTTACACTCTCAGTCTCCTAAGCATGAGAAGTGAATTTTTTTTTGCTTATGCATTTTATTGTAGCATAAACATAGACTGGACCCTTTACCACCATACTAGTCACCCTTTCTCAGGCCTTCAAGCCTTTATGGTGTCCCTCACCTTGATGCAGATGCTTGGAAAAAAATGGCTCCCTCGGTCTCACTCAGGGCTGCCTGGATTCCTCCCACAGTTTTCTCTTGCCAGACTCACCACTGTGCCAGATAAGTCTGGTTCCCGCTGTCTGCCAGTCTCACCACCATGGCCATCCTTATCAAGAAGCCTAGCTTCATTTTCTCTGCACACCAGGCCCACAGTGGTCTGTGGTTGAAGACTTACTCCTTTGGGAGAGGGTATTTATAAGAACTTTGTTTTTAAAAATTAATCACTAAGTCTGGTTAGTGTGGCCCATATGTGCAAAGACGTGGAGCCATCTGCTGGAGCACAGGGTATGTACCTACCAATGGGAGCACCCTCAAAAAAGAGTAATGTTCCCTCCCCCAGCAGCTCTGAGCTGTAATAGCTCCTCAGTAAGGGGCGGGGTCTAGAGAGCACCCACACTGTCGATGCTAGAACTCTGGCTGGCTTGACCTTGTACCGGTCTTGTTCAGGTGACAACAGCTGCTGTGTGGAAGAGCAGAAACAAGCACTAAGTCGAGAGGAGAATGTGTTGGGGAGTCGAAGAAAGAAATGAGGGCAGATATGGCAATATTTCATTGTACATATGTGTAAAATTCTCAAGAACAACAAAGCAACTGTCATGGTAGACTGTGAATGTTTGCAAGACAAATAAATCTTCCTTTGCGGGAAGTGAGAATGCATTGCCCTGCTTTCATAGTGATCAGTACTCGAAGTTGTGTCCATATTGATGCAGCTTGAGAGAAGAACCAAGTATCATTCTCACTTTGAGATACAGCTTCAGTGGAAAACAACACTGCTCCTTGTCCATGTGACCCACAGTGACAAGAAAGATGTCTGTAGGAGACACTAGAAGGGGAGATGCTCCCTCATCCACAATGGCATGGAAGCTACTTCTGCTAAATGGATGTTTGCTTACACATGAAATTAACTATAGTTCAACTCAAAGGTATACTCTTAAAAATACTTCAGAATCTCCGTAGATGGTGAGTTGGATCTAGAATACCCCTCAAGGGCCCATGTCACCAGAGTTGGAGGAGTGAGTAATGGAACATTTAAGACATGGAGTCTAGTAAGAGATTTTAGGTTATTGGGCATATGACCTTGAAGTCTCTTCCATTATGCTCTTTCACATCCTGGCCATGAGGTAAGCAATCACTCCCATGAGATGTGCTACACTGTATGATCATTTCCTCGGGAGATGTGAACAACTATCTGCTCACTACAGAGAGGGTGCCAATGACATATTAAAGTCAAAATGACATCTGAACCCAGCATGGTGGGCCAATGGTCTCATGGGGCTTACTTATAGAAGTGTGGTTGACAGGGTGCTTAGAGGAGTAAGGGGGACCCTCAAAACAGCTGCATCACTGAAAATCTCACCCAAGCATGGATGATGACTTTCCAAAAATTGTGGAGATAGATTCCCATCTTTGAATAGCCTTCACCTGCTACATACTCTAGCATCTCCCATGACCATATGAACTGGCAAACATCACATACAGCTCTAGGAGGTTCGGGTGTAGGAGGAAGTCAATGGCTGGAATTTCAGAGCAATCTCTAGTGACCCTTTCCATCCTCTTTCTTCATGTGACAGAGTACCAAGAGGCCCCAACTTGTGAGTGTCTCAAACAGACAGTCACCTCTGCTCTGATTTCCAAATGGCTGTGGCCATGCCTGCAGGACAGAACTACTTAGCAGTGACTCCCCTTCACAGAAGAAGCCTGAGAGCAGCATACCATGGGTCCAAACCTGTGAGCCAAAATGAACTTTCTTTTGTGTACATTGTGTATTGTAGCTGGTGGTTTTTACCCTTTACTCTTTGGGGGCCCACCACCCAGCTCCCAAATAAATACACACACAGAGGCTTAATCTTACTTATAAATGCCTGGCCTTAGCTTGGCTTGTTTTTTGCCAGCTTTTCTTAACTTAAATTATCCATCTACCTTTTGCCTCTGGGATTTTACCTTTCTCTATTTTGGTATATTTCTCTTTACTACTTACTCTGTGGCTTTCTGTGTAGCTAGGTGGCTGGCCCCTGGAGTCCTCCTCTCTGTTTTCTTTTCTTGCCCCTCTAACTCTTTCCAGATTTCTCCTATATTTATTCTCTCTGCCTTCCAGCCCCACCTATCCTTTCTCCTGCCTCACTATTGGCCATTCAGCTCTTTATTAGACCATCAGTAGACAGGCACAGTACAGTAACACAGCTTCACAGAGTTAAATAAATGCAACACAAAAGAATGCAATAGATCTTTGCATCATTAAACAATTGTTCCACAGCATAAACACATGTAACATATCTCTAACTAGTATTCTACAACATTTCCCACTTTCTGGCTAAATAAAAATGAAAGGTTTTAACTTTAACATAGTAAAACTACATACAACAAAAACAGTTCTCAAAAACTACATTTACAATATTCACTCCATTTGTATTTAGCAAATTTAGAGGAAATATTCCATTATCTATCTTATCTTAGTGATTCTAAAATTTTATACCTAATTTACTTTCTATCATAAGTAAGGAAAACTGCAACTTTATCTATCAAGTCTTCAACTCAATCAAAGCCCCCAGAAGGATATAATATTACCTGAGTAAACAGAAAGTGTATTGCAAGCAAGTTACAATACTCTAGAAATGACAGACCTCTGACTGACTGGACAGTCACCCAAAGTTCCTCTGCAATGTTGGGACATCCATTTTCAGTCTACAGGCCTAGAGTTTCTGACAGACTTTTCAGTGAAGCAGGAAACTTAAAGAACTATCCCACCTTGTTTGGCAAAATCTGTCAGTCACTTTTCTCTGTGTCCTCTAGAATGTTTGGTAGACTCTTCCACGAAGCAGGAATATCAAAGAACTGCCATGCCTTGTCTTTTTCCTGTGAGTCCTGCATGTCCAGTTCATATAACAGCATGCTGTCAAGCAGTCAAGGCAAAAACAGTTTCTTGTCCAAATGACTAATCTTGCCACAATGAAAGCAAACTCATATGGAGTATTTGGATGCCTGTCATCCTTTTATGAAGCAAATTAGTGCTGCCAGGAGCAGATGTGTCCCATCATCATGAAAAACCCTAAGTTAACAAAACATCTTAAATGCCATATTCTATAGGTCTTTGAAGTGTTTTAAGACCATCTGTCTATTTAAAATATATCTCTATATTGCTGTGGGATGTTCTGTATGGCAAATGTGTTGTTAATTAGTCAATAAATAAAACACTGATTGGCCATTGGCTAGGCAGGAAGTATAGGCGGAACAAGGAGGAGAATAAAGCTGGGAAGTGGAAGGCTGAGTCAAAGAGACACTGCCAGCCACCACAATGAAAAACAGCATGTGAAGATGCCGGTAAGCCACGAGCCACATGGCAAGGTATAGATTTATGGAAATGGATTAATTTAAGCTTTAAGAACAGTTAGCAAGAAACCTGCCACAGCCACACAGTTTGCAGCCAATGTAAGTCTCTGTGTTTACTTGGTCAGGTCTGAGCGGCTGTGGGACTGGCAGGTGAGAGAGATTTGTCCTGACTGTGGGCCAGGCAGGAAAACTTTAGCTACAAATGGTGTCCAACATGGTGGCAAGAGTTTCCACCTAAAAACTGAGAAAAAAGATTCTAAAATGGAGCTAAAAACAGCTTCCTAATTGTCTCTCTCAAATGAGCGGCAGCTGCCGGTTTGAGCTACTGGTGGGTTCCTGGTGTGCGTGCTCGACCTGCCGTATGGCGGGAATGAGGCCTCTGCAAGTGGCACATTAAGCTGCATGGTGGATTTAGACTTTGCTAGTACAAAATAAAAAAAAAGAGGTTTCTGGGCTACACGCTGCTTGGCTAAAAGCATAGACCCACGATAGCTCCCAGAGCTGGTGGTAAACCACCGCCATGTTGGGAAGCTAAGGTGGGCGGAACCAGCAGCCACAGCTGCTGTAGCTTAAAGCAACAGATTCACAATAAGACAGATTCAGATGTAATAGTTTACAATGTGTGTAAAAGATACATAGGCTTGAAAGAGACAAAAAGGGTGATATATACAGTTATATAAACAAATACATAGTTTTAAAAAATAAAGTCTTTAAAGACACAGTAAAATTAATATAAAAAATAAGCCACATAAAGATGAATATTACACAGAGAATCTGGATTGTGTTGTCTTTGGGATTTTAAACTGCAGAAAAACATTTGATTGTAAAAGCTGTTGAGTTATGCCAAAATGTATATTTTAAAGGTACCTTGACTTCAAAATTTGGATGTAAGGATATGTTGCTTTGGAAAAGAGTCTCTTTTGTTTCCACAGAAAGCCAGAGGCTATGGATTTGTTCCAGATTAAGATACATCAGGTTTGACCAGCCAAAATGACACCATGGCCCAGATGATCCAACATCCAGAACCATTTCAAGGCAACTGACTCAGACAATACACTCTCACGGACTACTCCATAATCCTAAAATTTTCTTTGTTTCCCCATAAGATACAGCACCCCCCTCCAGCAGGAAGTAGTAAGAGAAGCTACGCCCAAATTCCCAAATTATATGTAATTTTACTTTGTTAAGGTTAAAAAATCTTCCTTTTTGAAAAAAAAAGGGGGAAGTGCTGTGGGATGTTCTGTATGGCAAATGTGTTGCTAATTAGTCAATAAATAAAACACTGATTGGCCATTGGCTAGGCAGGAAGTATAGGCGGGACAAGGAGGAGAATAAAGCTGGGAAGTGGAAGGCTGAGTCAGAGAGACACTGCCAGCCACCACAATGAAAAACAGCATGTGAAGATGCCGGTAAGCCACGAGCTACGTGGCAAGGTATAGATTAATGGAAATGGATTAATTTAAGCTTTAAGAACAGTTAGCAAGAAACCTGCCACAGCCATACAGTTTGTAACCAATGTAAGTCTCTGTGTTTACTTGGTTGGGTCTGAGCGGCTGTGGGACTGGCAGGTGAGAGAGATTTGTCCTGACTGTGGGCCAGGCAGGAAAACTTTAGCTACACTATATGATCTTGAAAATATACCTAACATTAACTGCAAGTTTGATTGTTGTAGATGACTAGCTACTAACCCTTGTTTCTTGATTATCCTAAGTAGTTTTATAATAGCTTTCAAAAACTAGAACTTTACCTTACATTTTTAAATGAACTGCATTGGTACAATACCTTGAACAAGAGTGGAAACATATATACAGTGTAACAAAAATAACTTTAAATTTTCATCAATATACCAAAATCCATGCCAATGCAAAATATCTGAGATTAATAGTGGTCTTTTTATTCTATATTCCCCTAAATGATAACAAATATCCATAACTCACCAAATAACAAAAGACCACCCACCCATTTCTTGGGAATGTGGGCATTGTGTTTTCCAAACTGCTTCCTGTTGTCTGTGAGCAAAGACATATTTAAGGGTTCCTGAGAAAATTTGAGATAATGTCCAAGTCCTGGGAAGACCAGCTATAACCTTTATTGATAGATATCACCTGTCAAGATTCAGGAGGTCTCCCTTGATCAAACCTGATCCATATTAACCTGGAACAAATCCTCAGCCTCTTGTTTTCTGTGGAAACAAAAGCAAAACCTCATCTCCAAAGCATTTTTGACTTGCACTTGACAAATACATTTTTTACTTCCACTTTAAAGCTGAGGCATTCTTAAAATGTCCAGGCTGATGTATTTTGTCAGTCCCCCTTTCAATCCCATGTCTCTTAGCAGCTACTATCTGCTTATCAGCAATCAAAAAGTTCAAAATTAACACAATAACATATAGGATCTAGACTTCTGTGTATTTTCCCTCTTACATGACCTTTTTCTTTTATAGTACTTTTACTCTCTCTTTAAAGACTTTATTATTTTAAACTATTCATTTTTTCTATGGCTGTACCCTTTTTCTTTTCTTAAGCCTATGCACATTGTTAAACACACTAACCTGTTTAGAGGTTTTTTTCCATCTGGATCTGTCTTTACTGCATATCTCTTAGTCTTTTTTGACCATATGAGCAAACTTTAAACTGTTAAGCTACAGCTACGGCTATATTGGCTGGCTATGCCAGCTTTTTGGTCTGTGAAAGCCAAGCCTAAAGCTTGAGGCCTAGTTGGTAGAGGTACATTTGAACAGGAACTGAGTTCAACCCCCCAAGCTATGGAATGCCAGTGCCCTGCACTGTGGCAGGTACTTTTTACTTAGTTTTTTTGTTTATATTTAGCACGAAAAAGGTCTTTTAAGTGCTCTGCTGTACAGCAAGGTTTCTTAAAGGAGTAATCTCTCTCTCTCTCTCTCTCTCTCTCTCTCTCTCTCTCTCTCTCTCTCTCTCTCCAGATTTCTCAGGCTATAGATGGATATTCAAGCCCCACGTTGGTATGCTGAAATGTAGTTGGTTGTTTTTACTCTTTTTACTCTTTACTCTTTGTGGGGCCTGCCACCTAGTTCCTAAAAAAACCACACATGGAGACTTATTCTTATTTATGAATGCCTGGCCTTAGCTTGACTTGTTTCTTGCCAGCTTTTCTTAACTTATATTATCCATCTACCTTTTGCTTCTGGGATTTTACCTTTCTCTATTTCTATATATCTTTCTTCATTTCTTACTCCATGGCTGGCTGTGTAGCTGGGTGGCTGTGTGGCTGGGTGGCTGTGTAGCTGGGTGGCTGGCCCCTGGAGTCCTCCTCTCTTTCTCCTTTTCTTGCTCCTCTAACTCTTCCCAGATTTCTCCTCATATTTATTTTCTCTGCCTGCCAGTCCCACCTATCCTTTCTCCTGCTTGCTATTGGACATTCAGCTTTTATTAGACCATCAGCTGTTTTAGACAGGCAAAATAACACAGCTTCATACAGTTAAACAAATGCAACATAAAAAAATGCAACACATCTTTGCATCATTGAGAAATATTCCATAGCATAAACAAATGTAACACACCTTTAACTAATATTCTACTACAGTCTATCTCAGGTATTTGCTCTACACCAACATAAAACTAAACAAGAAGACAGAAAGTGTCTTTCTTGTTCTTCAGATAATTCTTTCAAATGGGTATAATGACAATTTTCTCTTTTCAACCCAAGCACAGAACAGCCTAGGAACTTGACAACTTGATAAGTAGGGAATAACCAAATCTTAATTTAAATATAATTCTGTGCATGAACCAAATATAAATTCTCTACTGCCTGTGTTTTTTGTTCCATTCCACGCTGTGTATACAGGGAATCCAGGTCCATTTGTTAGCCATCCTTAACCTTGCATTGCTTTACTGCACTCATGGGCTATGGAATTTGCTAAGAGAATATATCTAATGAATTTCTATCTGTCTCTGTCTGTGTCTTCATTTAGGACTTGACTAGTAACAAGAAAGGGCTTAGGTTTGATCCACGGTATTGCAAAATAAATAAAAATTTAAAAATTTGATAAGATGATGAGAAAATAAACAAATATAAAACTATAGATGCATTTTAAAATAGATCATCAGTAGCTCTTAATCTTGATTGGATTTAGCTAAGTTTAATACACATAAAGTCGAATTCACCATTTGTAAAGGTCTGCCTTCAGAGAATTCTGATTTTGTGTGCTATTGTCCATCCTCTGGACCCAGAAATGTGTTAAACAGACAATAAATAGACGCTCAAGGGTATACACCTTGTCACATTCACCTTAATGGAGCATGTCACCACTCTAATCCCAAATAACCATTATCTAAATATCTTTTCTTTTCATTTGAAGAAAGAGATTTGATAGTAATGAAACCAGAAGGGACAGATTATTACAGGTTACAGAATATTGCCCTGAAATTGGATGTACAACAGAGAATAGTCAGTTACGGAGTAAAGGAAGACATTTTGGGCACATGAAAACAACTAGAAAGGGGAAAGACAAGAGGTACAGCTTGGTGTCCTTGAGAATCGTCCTTGATAGCACTATTCTAAGAAATTAGACTCCAGCATTCCTTTTCAGCCATCCTGGTGAATAGTTGCCTGGCACTGAAACATTCTTATGCCACCATTCATTCCCCTAGGTTGTGTATCTGGTATAGTGGAGCCCCAGAGGGAAGAACAGCAGAATACTCTCAGAGGGTCAGAGCCAGGTCCTGGAGATGAAGACAAGGTTACATTCTTTACCCCAAAGTGGACTTTCTCGGGGAGCTTAGCAAGAGATGCAGACAGCTTGTCTGAGCCCTCCGCCCTCTCAAATTTTCTGAGGGAACTGATGCAGCAGGGAAGGCTACATCTTTCTTCTTAGAAACCCAGCTTCAACAAGACCAAATGCCCTGACATGGGGTTATTGAGAAGGTGTCCCTATCTAGTCTGTCCAGGAAAATGAACCAGGGCTCTATGAGAGCCCTTCTCTTTCCGGTTCTCATTTCCAAACTCCCTCTCAGTTTTCCTCCCAAATTGGCTCTCCCTCTAGCTCCTCACAATTTCTTTGGATTATTTCTGAAGTTGCAAGTCCTTCCCATGGGCTACTTTACACGGAACACTCTTTCTCCAACTTTCTTCTAAATTCTGTGGGGTGTGTGTGTGTGTGTGTGTGTGTGTGTGTGTGTGTGTGTGTGTTGGGCATGCGTGTGAGTTCCTGTGTCTAAGTGTGGACCCATACAGGCCATGGTGTGCATGTGAAGGTCACAGGGCAATCTCAGATGAAGGCCGTTGTCACCGCTTTGCCAGGGATGTCTCGTTTGCTTCTGTATACACCAGGCTGACTGGCCTACAGGCTTCCATGGACTTCCTGTCTCTACCCCTTACTTCATCAAAGGCATTCTAGAATCACAGACACATGTGTCAGGAGTTACTGGGCTCTGAGGATCTGACCTCAAGCCCTCACACTCGTGATATAAGCACTTTACCCACTGGTCTCCCCAGCCCGCCAGCCACATGACTTGTTTCTTGAGGGTGAAATATGCTATCCTGTTGACAAACATCTTCCCTGTAACTCTCTTTTTCAGGCATCCATTTTGTCTCACTGCAGCATCATTTCTTCTGGGGTTTTTGCAGAATCTTTCACTGAGAGTTCCAGAGTTTTCAATTATGTTGCTATAACAGGCTTATTCAGTCCTAATAATTTATAAATAAAATAGACTTGTTCCTTAATGGTGTGGGAGCTAGAAGACCATATCTGCTGAGGACCTACTACCTCATCTTATTGGGAAAGATAGACGGGCGTGAGGAAGGAGGGGGAGAAGACGGTGGTCAGCTTAGATAAGCTGCCTTGACCTCTGCTCCGAGCCTGGAGTCCACTTTGGGGAAAAAGCCTAATCTTGCCATTAACTCCAAGACTTGTGTTTGCTCCTTTGACACACTGCCCCTGTTCAACTCACTGGGGCTTTTCTACACTAGATATGCTGCCTAGGGAAGCGAAGGATGATTCAAGAGTATTTCAGTGCCAGGCAGCTATTCACCAGCATGGCCACAAGATCCTTCATAACTAGGATTGAACTATTCATGAAATAGAGCCCCCTGTGAACAAAGCCCCATTCCTCTCAGGCTGTTTTCCCAACACTGTTGTGTTGAGTACTGTTTCTATCCTACACTTTCAGGGAAGGCACTCAAACCATATTAGCCCTCAAACTACTTAAATGCTCTTTAGAGTAAATAGTTACAGGTTTTAATAGCTTTTGTTATTCTTTTGCCTCTCCTCATCACTAAAATGTGAACTACTTGAAAAGCAGGCTCTATCTTGTTTGCTACTGTTTCTGTAGCAATTGCTGTGTTATTGACACACAAGCACCAAGCTAGCTTTAATGGGAGGTAATGGTGGTGTGGTGGTGTGTTAGTGGGAGGTAATGGTGGTGTAGTGGTGTGTTAGTGGGAGGTAATGGTGTAGTGGTGTATTAGTGGGAGGTAATGGTGTAGTGGTGTATTAGTGGGAGGTAATGGTGTAGTGGTGTATTAGTGGGAGGTAATGGTGTAGTGGTGTATTAGTGGGAGGTAATGGTGGTGTGGTATGTTAGTGGGAGGTAATGGTGGTGTAGTGGTTGTGTTAGTGGGAGGTAATGGTGTAGTGGTGTGTTAGTGGGAGGTAATGGTGGTGTAGTGGTGTGTTAGTGGGAGGTAATGGTGGTATGGTGTGTTAGTGGGAGGTAATGGTGGTGTAGTGGTGTGTTAGTGGGAGGTAATGGTGGTGTGGTGTATTAGTGGGAGGTAATGGTGTAGTGGTGTATTAGTGGGAGGTAATGGTGTAGTGGTGTGTTAGTGGGAGGTAATGGTGGTATAGTGGTGTGTTAGTGGGAGGTAATGGTGGTGTAGTGGTGTGTTAGTGGGAGGTAATGGTGGTGTGGTGTATTAGTGGGAGGTAATGGTGTAGTGGTGTATTAGTGGGAGGTAATGGTGTAGTGGTGTGTTAGTGGGAGGTAATGGTGGTGTGGTGTGTTAGTGGGAGGTAATGGTGGTGTAGTGGTGTGTTAGTGGGAGGTAATGATGGTGTAGTGGTGTGTTAGTGGGAGGTAATGGTGGTGTAATGGTGTGTTAGTGGGAGGTAATGGTGGTGCAGTGGTGTGTTAGTGGTTGCTAATTTATAAATATTTTATTTATAAATTATTAGGACTGAATAAGCCTGTTATAGCAACATAATTGAAAACTCTGGAACTCTCAGTGAAAGATTCAGAGGTAATGGTAGTGGAGCTCTCAGCTCTGGAAAGGGTCAAGCTGCCATCAGGTCGTGGAAAGTTCCCTGGTTTTACAGGCTTGCCTCCAGGAACAGGGCCTCACCCCCCACACACTTCCTATCAGCAGGAGTACCCCTAGAGCTTGCTGGCCAACTAATCTTGCCCAGTTGGTGACTCTAGGTTTAGTAAATGATCCTGTCTCAAAAAATCAGAGAAAGCCATAGAAAAAGATAACTGACATCAACTTCTGGCCTCTACATGTGCACATGTAGGTGTGCATGCACTCAGACACGAATTAGTATACACACACATACACAAACACACTACCATGCTACACATACACAGGAAAATAAAGACATCTGTGTAGCCTTGTGAAATGGGCACTTTGGAGCTTTAAGTCAGTAGAACACGGTGGTATATACCTGAATTTGAGCACATAGGAGGCTGAGGCAAGAGGATCATGAGTTTGAGGCCTACCTAGGCAACATAGCAAGACCATCACTCGAAAAAGAAAACAGAAATCATTATCTAAGGACTGTACTCTCTTGAAAAGAAAGGGACTCTGCCTGCTCATGTCTATAGTATGGAGTCCTATAAAAACAAATAAATGGCTCATTGCAATAAATACTGGTGAGCAAGGAGAGGTGGCAGGAACACCCACAGCATCGGGGGAAGAAGGAAGATTTGATTAAGCTTGCATGTAACTAATATGGCTGTCCCTAAGGAGATGGCCGTTCTAGATCCCCGTCCCTGTCATCTTTGGCTACTCTGATACTGAAATTGAGTAGTCATGAGGAAGGCGAGGGGTGGTGGCGTGCTGTCTCCCTTACAGCACGTCAGTGTGCGTGAGCACTATGAGGAAGGCGAGGGGTGGTGGCGTGCTGTTTCCCTTACAGCACGTCAGTGTGTGTGAGCACTATGAGGAAGGCGAGGGATGGTGGCGTGCTGTTTCCCTTACAGCACGTCAGTGTGCGTGAGCACTACGAGGAAGGTGAGGGATGGTGGCGTGCTGTCTCCCTTACAGCACGTCAGTGTGCGTGAGCACTATGAGGAAGGCGAGGGGTGGTGGCGTGCTGTCTCCCTTACAGCACGTCAGTGTGCGTGAGCACTATGAGGAAGGCGAGGGGTGGTGGCGTGCTGTTTCCCTTACAGCACGTCAGTGTGTGTGAGCACTATGAGGAAGGCGAGGGATGGTGGCGTGCTGTTTCCCTTACAGCACGTCAGTGTGCGTGAGCACTACGAGGAAGGTGAGGGATGGTGGCGTGCTGTCTCCCTTACAGCACGTCAGTGTGCGTGAGCACTATGAGGAAGGCGAGGGGTGGTGGCGTGCTGTCTCCCTTACAGCACGTCAGTGTGCGTGAGCACTCTCAGTTAGGATGACACAGCAGCAGTGTACATTGTGGCTGTTCCCATTCTGCTGAGGAATGGACCGAGGTTCAGAGTGTTCAGACAATATGTGGACAAGCCAGAATGCGGCAAGGTTCAACTTAGAAACAAATTCTACTTTCATCTCAGGACATTTGTCTAGAAAATGACCAGAGAAACTAAATTAATCACTCTCATGCCCATGTAACTCTGGGATTCCTGGCCATAGGGCTTTCCTTTTTAAAGGGAAAGCAGCAAAAGATGGATAATTACATCAAGCAAGGCGTCTGTAATGGAAGAATCCAAAACATCATGATTACTGCTCTGGGTAATTGGGAATGGGGTGAGTCCTGTGCCTGTAACAACAGCACTTACATGATCTTCAGAGGGGTGTCCCCATTTACCTCCGATTACCATATTATTTCCAGGGGTGTCTGGCCGCCTGCATTTCCAGTGCCTGGTAGTTTCTGCAGAATCCTAACAACGTTCACAACGCATCCAGATTCATTTCTGGACAGGCTATTAAGTTTTGATTCTTTCTGCAGAGACAAGCCTTGACTAAAGCCCCAGGTTGTCTTTACTATATGGCTGTCCTGGTGTTGCCCCCAACCTCAAAGGCTTTCTCTTTGAGGATTAGCTTGACCAGGTGACTGTGAGCCCAGGATAGTGAGGCCCAGGTCAAGGTGTTTTGTTCAAAACTGGAATCTGTCACAAGTAATATGCAGCCTGAGATGACTTTCTAAAGGAATTAAGGCATGGAGATGTGGATGTGCTTTTTGAAATGTGCTTATGAAAGGCATCTCTTGGAGCCCTCCACAGTGTGACTATAAACTTCTGTATGCACCCCATCCTCTTACAGCAATGATAGACCCTAAACTCCGAATATCACTGTACATCCATCATCTCTCTCCTTTCTGTAATGGTCCCCTGAACCAGGTGTCCTCATGGTACTTTTCAATTTTACCTTCCCATATTTATTTGAGTATAGTTGGCAAATAAAAATTCCAGGTATTTAAGATACCCTATCCCCGAACTGGTCTTCTAGCTCAAAACAGAGATTAAGACACTCACTTGGTTTAAGAAAAAAGAAATTAATAAAGTAGAGTTTATCTTTTAAGCTAACCATGCCTAGCCTTCTGCTAGGAGACAAACAGGTACATTTGTATGACCAACGTCAGCTGCATTTGGGAAAAGTCCTTCATCTTGGTTGTCTTAGAAGATGTGGGCCACTGGTTCACTCCTTGTAATTCTGTACTGACTGAACTATCAACCCAGCCTGGAGAATACTATTTTAAAAAGAAAACCAGTAATAGGTGATAAAATAATAAAATTGTGTATCAAATGTATGCTTTCTAATTCTTGTTGTTTGAAAGATAAAACACTTGCAGGTTCCTTCCATATTTCTGGCAGCTCTTAAACATCCTCTCCATGGGGTCAGAGGTAGAGGTAATGCACCACCATATGCACAGCCAAGCAGCAGCAAGGCTCAGAGGACAGTACTAAGTGAATTTGAGTGTTTTATAGAGTTGGTTCAGTAGTATGACCCAGGACTCAAATTGAGTCATGATTTTGAGTGGATTAGATTTCAGGTGGCAGTACAAAGGAAGATTCTGGAGACAAGAAGCACAGTCCTTAAACCTATGAGCTCCCTCTTTCTTTCTGGGAGCTCACCAGACACCTTCATCCCATCATACCTGCTGAGGAAATTTTGCCTCATTTTGATTTATGGTTCAGTTGCATCCATCCTTTCAAAATCTATCATCTAGCCTATTTCCTAAGTAGCTATCTCAGGATCCTAAGCATTTCCACCTACTCCCAAAAAAGTATTGTTATTCTTTATCTTCAAGTCTCTGCCTTCACATCTTTTCCAGTCTTACACGTTTTTTCTGTTTTGTTCTGAAAGAAATTGCATTCTATTTGCACAGAGTAATTCCATCTTTCTAAGTCTAAAGGCTCAGAGCCTGAGCATGTCTTAACATATGGGATATTAATCACTTTAAGACAGATGGATTCCCAAAGTTCACTCTGTCAGTAAAAGAGGCAAAAACCAAAACCAAAACATGAAAAGTAATTGTTTGCACTTTTAAGTACATGCTAATTTCTCCTATGTGAAACTCTCAAGCTGCTGCTTTATTAACAGAAATAGGAGAATTCCAAGCCTCCCTTTGGTAATTCTACGCTGAATCAAAGGAGGACACACACCACTTCTACTGTGTGTACTGAACTCGGGGACAGCCATGCATGTCTACCAGCTGATAAGGTTTCTGTTAACTTTAAGTCAGCTCTCATCTCTCAGTTCTAATCTCAAATACTCCAACTTTTTTCCATCCTGATGAAATTAAGCTGCTTCTAATGGAAGGACTTCCTTGCTCTTTGGTCCATAGTTCACGCAGATCTTAAGATTTCTGTTCAGGAAGTCTTGTCCAAATTGGCAAAACAATAAACAAACATTTTGTGTCACATCACAGCAATCCAGGCAGATTGTGGACTCCAAAGCTGTGTGTTGAAGGACCCTTTAGACTTTTTGTCTCTAGAATCTTGTCTTCTGCTCTCACAGCCGTGGCAAGCAGGATACAGCTGGCGAAGAGAAACCTTTGATCCACATACATCTTCTTAGGAGGTCAGGGTAGACTGGTTACGGTGATGCAAACACTTGACAATTGAAACAAATGTCTGCTTTAGCTTCTAGATGCTTCCATACAGGAAACAGCTCACACTTCAAATGTCACACATCCATGTTGCTACAACTGTGCTGCCAGTGGACATTAGCAGATTCTCAGTTCTGAAGAGGCAGGAGCTGACACCTCAGGAGCCTAAGTGTCCATGAGGAAAATGAATGAATGAGGCACTATGTCTATGCACTTTCCACACAAAATTCAGCAGTGTGGATTCATAACTGCATAGACAGTTGTTGCCCTCCTTCCAGACATGATGGCTGAAGTCTTCTGACTACAGCTAAGATTTATCTTTGTGCTAACATGTCCGGACATATCCCAGGTGAATAGGGATCCTTGATCTTCTCTGCATTTTCTTATTTTTTTATTAATATGACCCGGGGCAATATCAAAATCCTTTTCTTCCCCAGGGGGCTGTGAGCTTTTCAAGGGAAAGAACAGCATTTGATTTATCCCAGGGATCTCTGCATGTAGAATGATGCCTGGCACTCAAATAACATTTAGTACAGTTAAAAAAATTATATTTAAGCCAGGCTGTGGTGGCACACTCCTTTAATCCCAGCACTCGGGAGGCAGAGGCAGGGGGATCTCTGTGAGTTCGAGGCCAGCCTGGACTACAGAGTGAGCTCCAGGAAAGGCGCAAAACTACACAGAGAAACTCTGTCTCAAAAAAACAAAAAAAATTATATTTAATTTATTTTATGTTTTTTCAATTTCAGGAGAAATTTTCTTGTAATTATTATTTTAAATTTTTACAAGATTTCTCTTCCATGAATTCCTCTTAAAAATAGAGGTGAGCAATTGTGTTTTGCATATGTATATATGTTTATGTATGTATAGTTGGTTGGTTGAAGTATATCTATAAGTATGTGTATGAGTGTGTATACCTGTGCATGTGCACGGAGACCAGAGGAGGGCACCAGATGTCTTGGCCCATCACTCTCTTCTGTATTCACTTGAGACAGGTCTCCTAGGGAACCTGGAGATAGGCTGGCATCCAGGAAAACCTGGCACCTCTTTTGTCTCCACGTCCAACAGTGCTGGGGTTACAAGCAGGCATGCAGCCATATCCAGATTTTTATGCAGGTGCTGGGATCTGAACTCAAGTCCTCATGCTTGTGAATCAAATTCTCTTACCTGGTGAGTCATCTCTCCAGCCCCACTAAAATATTCAAAACCCATTTAGTATAGTTGTAATGATTTTTTTTTTCCATTTCTCATTTTACCCCAATGGGAGAATGCTGTACTAACTTCCTTTTGATTTATAACAAACAGAAAAAGAGACACTCATTCCTTTGGAAGAGAAGTCAGTCTGCCATCAATGGGGCAATTTAATGAGAGTTCGTCGTGCTCTTGTCTAGCGCACTTCAAGTCGGGGCAGGCTAAGATGTCTGCCAGTCACTGTGTGTTGAATAAGTGCAAGGAAGAGACCAGGCTGTTGGAGGAATGCACTATATCAGAGGACGTGAAACTTTCATTTTTGTTCAGCCTGGAAGGACAAGTGAATATTGTCACAGATACATTGAGATTCAACATGCAGAAGGAAAGCCACACAGGTGTATTTTTATGCTCTTGCATCCTTGTCAAATTATAATTCAAAATTAACAACAGTACCAGCAAATACAATAAACTGAAGCTATACTTTGAGCAGTTGTTGGGAGTTTTTACTTTTTTATATTCAGAGTAGGTAGACCAGTTGACTGCTTGCTCTCCCGCATTTGAGCTGAGCAATGGGTAACAGCATCACTGAGTAAACAGTAACAGATCCACACGGGCGTTGAGATGGAGTGGCCACACAGAGATAGTTGGAAGGTACTATCTCTCAGAGAGATAAAGACCTCACACTGCTAGGAAACACACCAGGACATACATCTGCATTGGAAGATCCTATACTTTGCTGCACCATACAACCAGCACCCAGAACATGGGAATTAGAAATTCTTAAATTCAGAAGGAAGTGACAGTCAGTTGAATGAAGTATTTGGAGAACTGATAACAGAGAAGTCTGGCCCATACCGAAGGTCAAGGGACAATGAAGCATCAGATGGCACTGGGGCATAAAGGAGATAGACTTTCTTGGGCTCTGTAAGTCAGATTGATGTATAAGCTTTATCTGAAGAGAAACAGAAATTCATTAGTGTTTTCAGCTTTGAGGAAAAGACAAAGTAAAACCAAAAGCACAAAGATGACAGGATTGTCAGTGAGGAACAATATAGCGTGGATCCCCTTCTGTTACAATGGACTTAGTAGCAAAACAATGCTTCCCACTTTAAACAATAACAACAACTCAGAATGCCAGATAAAATGTAAAGGCCGCCAATCAAATAAAAGCTGTGGGAACACTGGCATAAAAACCCATACTGTGCCAGATAAAAACTGTGGGGCATACATGGGCTGCAAAGAGGGTGCTAAGAGAAATTGAGACAAATAGAGCTTAAGCTTTAAGCTGTTTACGAACAGAGTAGATACAAAGGATGATGTGGAGAGGAAGTTAGTTTATGCTGTTTGTACAGAGAATAGATACAAAGGATGGCTAAGAGGAAGTTAGCTTGGGTTGTTTGTATGGAGACTAAAGACAAATGGTGAGAAAGGAAGTCAGCTCAAGTTATTTATGCTAAGATAAGATACTAAAAACAGGAGATGGTGTCAAGGCATAAACAACTTGTAAATAGGGCGACCTTTAAAATGATTGGTTGGTTCCTTCACCTCCTCCCAGGGTTCTGAGGTTTTCTGGTATAAAAGAGGCTTACTGCCTTTCAATAAACGAGTTCTTGCTTGACTTGACTCCCTGCTGAGTCTGATTGTCTCTGGGTAAGAGGGAGGCTGGGGAAAGGGCGAGCAGAGCCGCACACTTGCCTTTCCTCGGTTCTAGGCCACCTCTTCACAGATGACCTAAGTTCCCGGTGGGGCAGGTCCCCACAACAAACAACAGAAACCAGCTTTTGGGCCAAATTTAGCTAAATGTGCTCAAAACAAGATTTGTTCGTACACTTTACAGGTAAAGGCAAAATAAGACAGGCCATGGTGGCACCCAAAGAACAGAAAGAAATGGACCCCTGGCTGTCCTCTCCTGACTGCAGCTGGAGCCTCAAAAGTCACGCTGGGCAAATCCATAATGACCTAATGGCACCCTTGTTTAACTTCGACTTTTTTTCTAGGATATTTGAGTTTTCTATTTCTTTCATTATTATTGAAACCTGTTTTCTGTTACTTTAAATGTGGTAAATATAATATACACTGCATTGTCTACAGAGATGATTCATCTATTCACTGTTTATATTGTTTGTTTTACTCATAATTTCTTGTCTTAGTATTTATGTATTTATCTATCTATGTATCAATTAAGTTATGGTCTTACTATGTGGTCCAAAGTGGCTTCAAATTCACAGTCTTATTGCCTTAGCCTCTCAATGTGTGGTTGTAGATCTGTCTATACATGGCTAGTGGATTGTGTGGTTGTAGGTGTGTGTCTCTATACCTGGCTAGTGGATTTTTTAATCATATTTTTCATATAGAATGCTTATTTTCCTTGTCATTTGTGGGAGTTTGTTGAATTTTGAGATAAAGGCAATTTATTTCCATGTAAATTTCCATTACTTTTCTGCCACCAAGAGACCTGTGTGGCTCATTTCCATTAAAATGACCAGGGTTTTTGGTCAATGTGAATATGAGCTGTGACTCCTTGAGCATGCTCTTTCAGGTCGTATTTCAAATGTATTTACCACTTTTGATCAGCTGAAAATATGAAGGAGATGTACTGGAAGGATAGAATAGGAAAGTCTAATATCTATCAATCTACATTCCAGAAACAATGGTTATGAAGAATTATTCAAATCTCATAAAAGATACCAGCTCATTAACAAAAAAAAATTAATTTCTGAGTTGAACATGACTAAAGCTTTATTTAGGTATTCAAAATGAAAGTACTTACCATAAAGAAATTATAAAAGTTTAAGGTGATGAATATGCTGAACTTTGATTTGATCACTATGCTATACATATGAATCAAAATTTCACATTAGAAGTTGTAAGTACATATGAATATTTGTTAATCAAACAGCAACCTAAGTTTTAACACAGACTACCAGTGTTTACTGTGATGAAATCAAATTTGTTTTACATGTGAGAAGGACATGAATGTTTGGGAAGGAGGGCTGGAATGTTAGAATTTGAATGTGTCCCCTTTAAAACCTGAATATGACCAGTGTGAAGGTGTTAAGTAGAGCCTGTCAATGAGACAGTTTAAGGGAAGAGAGATTTATTTTGGCAGTAGTTTCAGAAGCCCCAGCTGGTTCCATTGCTGTGACTATAATGAAGAACATGGTTCAAGAGTATATGACAGCACAAAGCTGCTCAGCCCTGTGAGGGCCAGGAGCAGGGACAGCCAGTGCAGCCCCTGCAAAGGCGCACTCACCAATCACCCATGTCTTTCAACTAGGCCACGCCCAGGACTCCATTCAAAAATCATATGTAAGGAGCCTCGAGAGATGGCTTGAGGTTCAGAGCACTGCTTGCTCTTTCACAGGCCTGCGTTCAGTTCCTAGTGCCCACACAGTGGCTCACAACCATCATAGCCACAGTCCCAGCAGATCCAAAGGTACCAGGCACATGTGTGATACAGAGACATTCATGCAGACAAAACATCTGTACACATAAAATAAATAATAAAATATAGTTAAAACTATTAAACTTCAAAAGCAAGGATATAGGAAGGTTCAAAGTAAAATGATAAAATGATAGTTTAGTCAGATCTTAACTTGAAGTTCTGTGAGATAAAGTGGATTTGGGGTCGAAGGCATTAAAACAATGAAAGAATTTCATTAAAAGTGCAAGTTCAATTTACCGACTTAAAACAGTAGTACTTACACAGTGGACAGTTGTCCCACACGAGTGACTCCAGCTGTCCTGGGACATTGTTTTCTGTGCTGATGTGAGTGGGTGCCTGCTGAAGGAACTAGCAGATGTAGCACTAATGTCCACTTGCCATCTCTCGTCCCATCCTGAGGACACTGGGGAGTAGGGAGCTGATTTTGCTTCTGGTTTCAGTGCATGGTTGGCTGGCTTCAAGGCTCTGGTTGTGAGGTAGGACACAACAGAGTGGCGTGGAGTGTCTTGTGGCAGCTAGAAAGCAGCAAGGGACGAGAAAGGGCCAGAGACAGCAAAGTGGGCAAAGCAGGTCTCTCCTAGTAACTCACTTCTTCCAATCAGACTCAATTTCCTAAACAGTACCGCAGCTGGAAACAAAGCCTTCAACACATGGCCCTATAGGGGACATTCCATATTCAAACCATAATATGCAGGTAAAAATAAGTGAGTTACAAAAGATTTGAATAAAACAGTAAACAAAGGGTAATGGACATGACCTATAAAACACTCCCAGACCAATTAGCATGATTATACATTTGAGTTTTCTCTAGTCTATACAGAACAGTTACAAAAATATAGATTGCCAATCAGAACAGAGAAAGTCATATTTTAAAGAAAACAAATCCTAGAGATTTTTTTTCTGTCATCAAAACATCACAATAAAAATGATGACAAAAGATATAAATTATATCTGAAAACTAAGAAACAATGAAACATTTAAATTATTTATTTAGAATATGCTACATATCAAAATTTGTGAAATCCAATA
Organism: Peromyscus californicus insignis; assembly: GCF_007827085.1. Taxonomy (NCBI): domain Eukaryota; kingdom Metazoa; phylum Chordata; class Mammalia; order Rodentia; family Cricetidae; genus Peromyscus; species Peromyscus californicus. The sequence continues at coordinate 5,526,018 of NW_026294402.1, forward strand.
AAAGGAATTACAATAATTTTTCAGCTTTACAACTTTGTACTGGGGCAAGGGGGCTGGAGGGATGGCTCAGTGATTAAGAGCATGTACTTTTCTTGTAGAAGATAAAAGTTTGGTTCCCAGGGTCTAATCTAGCAGCTCCCAACTGCTCCCAATTCCAGATCCAGCAGATCTGGTGCCCTCATAAGGGGTACCTGCATTTACACAGACACAAACCCTCCCCCATTCCCCTAACATGTATATCCCAAACACATATACACGTAATTAAATATAAAAATAAATCCTTTGTAAAAAAAAAAGTTTATATCAGGGCTGGACAATGTATTCAACACTTGTAATCCCAGAACTTTGGAGATGCATTCAGAAGCTCAAGGCTAGCTTCACTACATAGTAAGACCTTTTCTCTAACAAAAACAAAACAGGAGGTTTGTATTAGAAATGAGAAATGACTGATGTTTACTGAGCTGAGCATCTACCTTTAGAAGTTAGAAACATAAGAGCAAGTAACTCAGCAAATGCATAAGCAGGAAGACAAGCTCTGTTGACAGTGGGTGTCGGGGGACTAGTTAAGGCTGAAATGTTCAGTTTGGAGAAGTTCTCGGGTGATGTCAGCAGTGGAGAGAAATGATTAATTCTAGAAACAACAGAAGGCAGAAAAGTAAATCTCTATGAATCGATTGATAGAGGAAGATGAGGGGAAGGGTTATTCTCAGATTCAGAATTGATTAGCATGCTTTCCCACTGGGAGTTGATGATCAACTTGGTCAAAGATAGGAAATACAAGTGATGGGGCTGTCATATCTCGAAAGTACAAGTATCGGTTTTTTTTTTTTTTTGGAGCATTGCTCCAGGCAAAATGTTTTATTAATCCTCAAAATGGCTGTTCGAGCCTTACCTTGTCAACATTCTCATTTTAAGCCCAGGTTTCAAATTTGTTGGCAAGTCTACTTATATATGAATTTTAACTTTGGTCTTGCATTTAAAAATTTATGTATTCTCCAGTTTTTGTTTCAGATAAGATACTTTTGAGTTGTCAGAAAACACTAAAAATCTTGGCAAAATGCATATTACCTGGCTGTCAAAAAAAGGCAATCCTGTATAGGATAGTATGGTCCAAATAGACTTGTAACCTGTGTATTATGGAACTGTGGCAATACTTTTCATGATTCGTTTTATTTTCCATGATGGTATAGGTGCATTTCTTTGTCTAACAGTGACCATAAGGCAGGTAGAAGGCAAGAACCTGGAAAATATTGTTCTTGCAGTTCATAAGCCCTTGTCTCAGTGTGGTCGACTTGTTAGCTCATGAATCACATGTACAGTTGATTACAACTTCATGGAAGCTGACTTCCATTAATCAGATTCTAACCCAAGGTCCTCAGAGGTCTCTCAAGCCAAAGCAAGCTGGCAATCTTTAGATCAATAAATTAATGCTTCATTGGAGGCAACACAGGCTCAACAAAATAATCTCTATTCACTTAACAAACGAATGTTGAAATAAAACCTTATCAGAAATATAAAACAGGAGTTGTTTGGTGGGGTCTATGGATAAAAGCTTTACATGAGTAATTGGCTTTTTTCTTCATGAGGTTTTTCATGCCTGTCTAATCATATACAATGAGGAAATCAGTCAACAGAAACACATTATTCTGCCATGTCCATTTTGGACTGCAAACTCACCCACTGTATCAAGAAGAACCTTTGTCCACACGCAGCTGCTTCCTCCTGGTAAAACCAAGGTTGTTAAAGGCAAACGGATTTAAGACGAGGGTAGGTTTGAAAAAGAGAGTTTTGTAGCATGAAGGAGAAAAGGAATAATGAATAAAGCTGAGTTATTGTCAGCTCACTCACATTGTCCTTTAAGGACAGAGGACCACAGAAGCTGTAAGCTGAGATTCAAAGGGTCTGAAGTTCATTATCAAATCCATCACTCACTGACAGTGTGATAGTAAGTCTTTTAACCACTCTGAGCCTCAGGGTCATCATATCAGAAATGAAAGGGTTAAATGTCAGTGACCATGTAAGGCAAAAACTCCACAGCTTCAAGGAAATGTTCATTCCAAATACCACCTCATCCCTCATCCATGAAAAATGCACACATCCTCGTGGTTTTTTTTTTTTCACAGAAAAACTCATGCAACCAGATAAACTACAGTTGGGAAAATCCTTCTCCTGAAGTGAGAGTTCCCAGGTCACAGTAAAAGACTGGGCAAACACACCATCATGTAATTTTTCAACCTCTGTGGAGTGCTCACTTTGTTTCAGGTACTCTGTTGCATAAAGATGTTTTCGTAGCGTTTATATTGCACACTGAATACTCCCCTTACCCTTCACCCTTCCCTGCTAGAGCCCTCTGCTCCCCTTGACAATTATACCTCTATTTACATGTCGTAAAATAGTCACACTGTTTTTGAGACAACCTAGTGGGTAGCACATGGCTTCAAATCTACTCCTTCGTGACCTTTTCTGAGATTCTTTATCCACCTATGTGTCTTCCAACACAGCTCACCCTTCCTCATGTGTTCCAAAAGACAGACCACAAGCAACATAAGCAAGGTGATAGGAAATGATAGGAAAGCTATTTCTGACTGAATCCCCCCACCTCATCTGTTTTATCCATACGTGAAGTTTCTTGTGAAATGCAGTGACAGACACCCTTGACTTTCAGGAATGTATGGGTGTCAATGCTCTGTCAATTAGGAAATCACCAGTGGTCTGAGGATAGTGTAGTTCTACACGAAATTCAAGAAAATTACTGTTTTTATGAATATTTGCCCAGCAAATCTAGAATTTTTAAGCATTTGTGAATTGTTAGTGTTGTTGCCATTAAACCCTGAAGCGTATGTAAGGGTGAGACATAGATTTGACAATCTCATCTCTAGTCATATCACCAGAAGGATTTGATATAAGAAAATGGATTTTTTTCTCTTAATGGAAGAAAGGTTTTTTTTTTGTTGTTGGTTTTTTTTTTTTTTTTTTTTGGTTTTTTGAGACAGGGTTTCTCTGTGTAGTTTTGGTGCCTGTCCTGGATCTCGCTCTGTAGACCAGGCTGGCCTCGAACTCACAGAGATCCACCTGGCTCTGCCTCCCGAGTGCTGGGATTAAAGGCGTGCACCACCACCGCCTGGCGGAAGAAAGTGTTTTAAAAATTGAAAATCCCAGTGGTTCTACACCTGCCTGAAAGCCAGGGCTCCTAACACCACACCTCTGCTCCTGACTGTTGGCCACAGTGCCTCGGGTATATCCCTTGAGATGTCTGGATTGTCTACACAGAAAAAAGACAAAACATGGCTACAGAGGCTGACATTTGGCCTCAGTCTGAGCCACTCTGCTGCTGCCCTTCACACAGTTTGGGCTTGAACCTAAAGAAAATAACTTGCCAACAAGAGTGTGTGGAGGGTCACTGCCAGTGTAGAGAACTGATCTGCAAACCTGGCAGAACTGAGTAGGGTGGAGCAATTACGTCAGCAAATGTGCTTGAATTTGATGGCATTGGCTTTGTTTCTAGGGTGCTTGCTCTGGTTGTCCTTCCCGTTGCTATGACATAATGGCTGACAAGCAGCAACTCAAGGAAGAGTTGTTCTGGCTCACAGTTTGAGAGGACACATTCCATCATGGTGGGGGAAGCACGGTGAAAGCACCAGGAGTATTGGCTACTAGCAACACTCCACAGTCAGGAAGCAGAGAGCAAACAGCATGTGGGAACTGGCTACAAAATACGAAATCCGGACTTCCTCTAGGAAGGCTCTGTCTTGTGAAGGATCTACAAACATCTCAAACAGCACTGCCTCCTAGAGAGACAGTATTTAAGCACGGGCTTATAAGGACACTTGTCATTCATACCACAGCAGGGATGGATACCCGAGACTGAATTACCCACAGAATGGTGGTTTCTTCTGTAGCATTAAGTCTAACAATATTTGTGGGAACTGTCACTTATGTTCTCCTTCTTTGCCACTTTCCTAGTATCATAACCATGTTCAGCCTTTAACTTCAGTGAGAATATTCCTTTGGAGTTTAAGTTATTTCGACCTTTAGGACTTTGTAAATAACCCAACTCTAAAAGCAGGAAGAGGAGGGTTTGAACAGTAGCAATCTACAGACAGCTCATTCCTCACCTGATTGGTCTTAAGAGAACATATATTTATTTATTTAATACAAATGATAATATATCTATATTAGATTATATTTAATTTTAAACTTATACCTAAAAACATAAAATTATATAGATTAAGGATTTCCCACATGGTATTTGGAGATATGAAAATATTTTATTATATACTTTTTTCAATGTTTATTATTATTACTTTTCTTTAAGTATGTGTTAATCTACATGGATGAGACTGCAGATACCCCCCAGAGACCAGAAGAAGGCATCAGATTTTTTGGAGCTGGAGTTGCAGGGAGAGGTGAGATGTGGGTGCTGGGCACCAAACTGGAGTCCTCTGGAAGAGTGGAATGTGCCTTTTACTGCTGAGCCATCTCTTTAGGCCACATTGTGTAATTTTAAAATCAGGCTAAACACACCTATCTCCTCACACATTTAGTATCTTTGGTGAGAACATTGAAAATAATTTCTTCCAATTTTTTGAAACATATAGGATGTGGTTATTATTTATAACCACCCCACTGTATGGTCACACACCAGAGCTCTTGCTCCTAGCAGAAGTTCAGTTGATCCTCCTGCCCTCCCTGATACACTCCCACATCCACTGGCCACTTGTCTCTGGTCAGCTTCTGTCATTCCTAGACACGAATTCTTTGTATAACAACGGATTTCTTTCCTTCAGCCCCTTTAAACTGGGGGTGGGGTGGGGGTGGGGGTTAGCAAGTCATGATCAAGAGCTACACTTGGCACTTTTCTTAGAAACTTGGCAATTTTTTTTATTTTGCTTTGTTCCTTTGAATATCCCTGAAGATGAGCAACACAGTTGCTCTTATCCCAGTTTATGAATCAGGAAATTCTCAAAACTTAAATAACTTTGCATTCATAAGGCTAAAACCTAACTGTTACAAGGTTGTGGCTTCTGACTCAGTCCAGTGACTTTTGTACAGCTCCTACAGTGTTCTGCTTACAAAGTTTTGACTATAGTTACCTATACAGCACCTAATGTATATTAAGTTCTTAGTAAATGTGGCCTGAACACATGGCTGCTAGAAGACTAAGGAAGGGACCTACAAAGTTTTGGGGGGAATTCTGAAGTATGTACTACACAGATCGGCATGTCCTCACAGACACCCCAGAGGACAGATACTATTGCCATCTCTATTTCCATCTTACACCCATGAAATAGGCACTTGTTTTGAAACATGCATTTTTGAGATGTTAACCTAAGTACTTACTGGGATATTATTTTAAGCCAAGCATGATGAAAGTTTATTACATAATTGTCCTATTTAATCTTTACAAGGATCATCTGGTAGCATCAAATTTTTACCATTTTACTGAAAATTATATTTAAAGAATTTAAGCAGTTATCAACTGGGACAGTCAGTAGCCAGGTTAGGGCCAAACTCTTAGCACCCTGATGCTTCCCCACTTCAGAAGCAGGGTCTCCTCTGCAAAGTGAGTCTCATCTCACAAAGGTCTCTGCAGGCTGCACTCAAGATTCAAGCTTGGTGGCCCGTTCTTTCTGCTCAGAGCACATTGCCTGCTGGCTCACTTAGGTAGTCAGTTAAAAGCTGAAGCAGGTTGATAATTGAACGTTGTCAAATCGTTGCTTTATAGTAAATGGTCCACAAATCATGTCCTCAATAAAAATAAGACAAAATTCAAAACTGGTTTTTCGGAAATTCTTTTCATGCAAAGAAACCATGTTTTCTTCTTGACCCCTGCTGTGCATTCCTCTTTCCCTGTGTGCAGACCATAATTATGCCATGGAGCTTCTGCAGGACCCAGTCTGCTGCTAGCAGAGTACATGCTTGGAGAGAATACATTTATCTTGAAGTGAGGGTAAGCACCCCATGGATTCTGTGCACAGTTTGCACACAGCTGAGGAGAAACCAACACCCTTGAGAGTGAGGGTGAGATCTTAGACACCGACAGATAGGCGCATGTCAGGTGGATGCTCAAGTACACTGGCAGCTGGCAGAGTCTTCGGAGTGATTCTTTAGTTTTCAACATGTCTGCTCATCTCTCCTCTTGAAAACGAAATGGAGATATGTGAAGCTTTTTAAATGTAGCTTGAATGTTATGGTAAGTTTTTGTGAAAATTTAATGACGCTATCTGAGACAGTTTTTTCACAGTCCCAAGAATCTGAAAGCAGGGCCTGAGTGCTACCAAAACTCCCAGTCACAGAAAAAAAGTGAGTCACAAGGGTATTGATTGGTAGCGGTGAAGTGGTAACCCTGTCACTCTGCATGGGTGATTCCATCACTGTGTAGACAACTACAGGAGCCGCTGAGATGGCCCCCGGGTAAAGGCCACCAAGCTTGACAATCTGAGTTCAGTCCTTGTAACCCACAAGATGTAAGGAGAGAACTGAATCTAGAAAGTTGTCCTGAGACCTCCACACATGCACTGTGGCCTGTGTGAGTTCACTCACATGTAAATAAACAAATTTTTCTTAATTCTAGAAAAGATACGGAATATGAAAAATTATAATTGAATTGAATTCTTCAAATACTTATTAATAATCTATCTTATATCTCAAATTATGTAGGTCCTATTTTTGATGAGGAAATGAAGAATATTTGGTTCCTATCGTCTTATAATTCACAACCCAACAGGGATAAATGTGTGACAGAAAAGGTAGAGTAGAAAAATAGTAATATACTATGAGAGAATTTAGGGCTGAGAAAGATCGCGTCCAGGGAACAGGCACAGACAGTTATAGGAAATGCTAGGAACAGAGCCCTCTCTTCACATACAAAGCAAAACCATATGCACGGGTGCATCTTAGTCAGGATTTCAGCCTGGTGGGGTACTTCCTGTGTTAAGACTACTGCACCACGGCCAGCATGTCCTTTCTTATAGTTCTCTTCTGGTCCCTTTCTTCTCCCCTCCCTTCCTCTCTTTATCCCCACCACGTCCCAGTTTCTTTGGACGTTTCTTACCCCTGATTATTTCTTGGAGAGGTTACAAGTTTCTTCTTTCATCACAGCTTGTGCTCCCCCTGGTGACAGAACTCCTAAATTCCAACCATCTGCTGATGATTCAGACTCAGTATCCTTTATTCTGTTGTCTGAGCTCTATTCTCATGTGTCAGATTCTGCTTGGTTATCCCGTTTACACTTAAATCCAGTATGTTCACAATCATGTTGCTAAAATATGCTCTCCTCCTGACATACTGCCCTACAAGTGATGTCATTGGCTACCGAGTTGACGAAGACAGGAGCCTGGTTGATATGGCATCTCATCTCACTCATTTGCCGTTCAGAGTCAATGAAGTCTATAGATTTCACTCCATCGGTGAGTCCTCGGTTCTACCTTCCTTGTTACTGCAGTGGTACGCTGTTGCCGGTGTGAGCCCTGACTCGTCTTGTCTCTGTCTTCCCGCTGTAAGGTGAGGCTTCAGATGGTTCCAAGTCAAACTGCCCCTAGTCAACATTCACCCTGAAGGGCATGAGAAGTCACAGGAGCATGCCATCATACCGGCTTAATGCATCGGGCTCTTGCCCATCTCTCTAGAGTCTATCCTCCGGCCTCCTCAGAACCCGCCTCTGCTCCATCATGCTTTTGTCCCACACTTGAAGCACCCTGTACTGATGATGACTGACAGCCTAGATTTCTGTCTCAGATAAGTTGGATTCCAGTCTATATTCTATTATTTTAGCTGCATTATTTTAAATGTTTGTTTCTTATGTTTTAATTATGTATGTCTTTGTGTAGCTATGCTTCGTGTGCAGATACTCACAGAGGCTGGAAGAGAGGGATTCTGAATCCATCCCTGGAATTAAAGTTACAAGTGGTGTGAGCCACCCTATGTGGGTGCTGGGAAGAGAACTCAGCTCTCTGCATGAGTGATCCTAACTTCTGAGCCGTTTCTCCAGTCCTTCATGGGAGTATTTTAGATACATTATTTTTCAGCAGAGAAAATTGGAGTCTTGAGAGAATAAATTTTAAAAAACTCAATAATTTTATAAGATGGCACATTTGTGTTGTTATTATTTAAGTAAATTTTGCACATTAAATTATAAAATGACTATATTAAAAGTTGGATTCATCCAACCAAAACCACAAGTATATATATATATATATATATATTACCATGATAGCCCTGATTAGAGAAACCCCAGGAATGAAAGAAAAACAGCACAAGTTGGTGATGTACAGCACTCGAGGCTCTCAATCCATATTTATGGAATCCTAAAGAAATGTGTGACAGAAATCAGAAATGCTGGAATAGTCAATGCTTGCAGTCTCTATAAGGGCTTTGCACATGGGACCACATCCACAGCTCTCTTGTCACATAAGCTACTAGGATCTTCAGAAGTATGGACAAAAGAAAAAGATAAAACAAAAACAGGAACACAATCAAAAGCTGGGATGTCAAGGTGTGTTAATAATGGGAAAGGAGATCAAATCCACTGTGTATTAACTAGTGTATATTAAATTTGATGCCAATGATTCAACATTTTAAAATAATTTTTAAGGTCCATTTATGTATTATACAAGTCATGGAAAGGTTGTCTCAGAACCTGCTTTTCCTTAGCTAAGAGACATGATCTGAGAGGCCAGAAGCTTTCTTGGCTTTGGGTCAGCTGACTAATGTGGCGTTCGGTACTACACAGTGTAAACACAGCACTGGGGAGAAGGAACAAATACCATGCTGGCGCTGAACCTCATCACTGCCAACAGAAGGCATCAGACCAGGGCTGGAAAGCAGCTCCACGCAGTGGGTGAGCAGGCGACACATGAGCAGTGGCCAGAGTGCTCTGTGTAAGGACAGGGCTTTGTGCTCAGCTGCTCTGGGCTGTCTCCATTTTGGAGGACAGGGCAGTTTACCACGACCTTGTGGTAGGAATCCAAAATGTTCACAAAGGACACATCAACCAGGGCAGAGCTTAGGCCCATTCTGTTTGGCTCCTCTATTGGACAAACCATAACAATGTTTATTCTGCAGTTCAGCTTAGAAGCCTGATTTCAGATGTATACCCTGTCTATCCTGAATACCACATGTACCCACTTTAAATTTTTTGATTAATGAGAAACTTACAGCCACTATACAGTATTATCTCAGGAGGAAGGACTTAGAATATACATTCAAATGTTTTTCTCCTTCTTTCCAGGCTACTTTCAAAGATATAAGTGGTCTGTCCATAGAGAAAAGGCTATTTACTGATGGACTTCAGATAAAACCCAGATAGTTCTGATTCCGTAGTGGGCTTCTAGTGGTTAAAATGGACAGCTTCAGTGCACATCATACTGCATATTCACATGAGCACCCTCCCATTATATCCCAGGAAATTAGAGAAACATGAGAAGCCTTCAAGGAACCTCTTTAGATCTTTGGCCTTCTCCTGCTCAGCCTGGTTACTGTCACAGAACGGATGCTTTCAGGATGCCTCAGAGCATGTACTTCATGCTGTGTCCATCAGTGTCCCCATGAAGACCACTAATCATTCCTTTTGTGGGATGCAGGGAGACTTATATTATGCTTACGCATTCATCTCCCAGCAATGCAGGAACACAGGGGATTCTGAGTCCTCTAGAACAAGTTTTAAGTTTTTTTCCAACATGAAGCAGGAGTGTCTTAGTTAGGGTTTCTATTGTCTATTGAAGAGACACTATGACCATAACAACTCTTATAAAGAAAATATTTAATTGGGACGACTCACTTACAGTTTTAGAGGTTTAATTCATAATCATCATGGCCGGGAACACGGTAGTGTGCACATAGACCTGGTGCTGGCTACATTTGATCAGAAGGCAACAGGAAATGGACTGGGACATGGGGCACTATCTTGAGCATATACAAGACCTCAAAGCCCACCCCATAGTGATACACTTCCTCCAACAAGGCCATACATCCCAATAGTGCCACTCCCTGTGAGATTATGGGGGCCAATTACATTCAAACTACCAAAAGGAGCATGTGGACAATTCTTTCCCTTTCCTCCATTGTCATGGAATAAACAGAGAAACATATTATATGACTTCTCCCCTACAGTATGTTGTTCCTGTAAGTGAGATACATTTCATAGCAACTCCTCATTGACTGGAAGGAGTGAAAATATTCTTAGGCTTCTGCAATTTTCCCTTAGTCCAGCCCTCATACAGGCCATTTTACCACAAATAAATATTGACCTAAGACTCACTAAGGAATGTGTCCTTCTAAAACACAAAATATTAAGGCTTGATCTTTGATTCCTGAGAAGTGACATTCTGTAAATGGATGCTCAGAGAAATCCCACTAGAAGCCTTCTGAATTGGTTTCTTCTGAACCTCTCTGGCATGCTTATGTCACTTCATGAAGTATCTTTTAGGATCGAACATCCTTATCTCGCCTGGTCCTCCTTTGCTTCAGTGTAAGGGGTGAGAGCAACTTCCTAATCAAATGTCACCATCACTAAGTGGACTTGCCTTCCATCATGTCACTGCATGTCGTTAAGTCCATTACACCCAAGGAAGCATTGTTGTGAATGACAAACAGTGAAAAAATTGGAGTATAAAGGAATAAAGAGGGGATGGAGAGATGGCTCAATGGTTAAGAGCACTGGCTTCTCTTCCAAAAGATCCAGGTTCAAGTTCCAGCACCCACATGGCAGTTCACAATTGTCTATAACTCTAGTTCCAAGGGATCTGACACTTTCATATAGGCAAAATATCAATGTACAATAAATTCAAAAGGAATAAAGATCCAGGATATTATTGCTTTATTTAAGATGAAAATTCCATTTTCATATGTGTGTATGTGGAGTGTACCTGTGTATATGCACATATTTTACGTGTGTGTGTGTGTGTGTGTGTGTGTGTGTGTGTGTGTGATGCACAAGCACCTGTGTGTACATGCATGACAAAGCCCAAGGTTTGTGTTCAGAATTGTTGCTGGAGTTTTCCTGCCTGGCCCACAGTCAGGACAAATCTCTCTCACCTGCCAGTCCCACAGCCGCTCAGACCCAACCAAGTAAACACAGAGACTTACATTGGTTACAAACTGTATGGCCGTGGCAGTCTTCTTGCTAACTGTTCTTAAAGCTTAAATTAAGCCATTTCCATAAATCTATACCTTGCCACATGGCTCGTGGCTTACCGGCATCTTCACATGCTGTTTCTCATCATGGTGGCTGACAGTGTCTCTCTGACTCAGCCTTCCACTTCCCAGCTTTATTCTCCTCCTTGCCCCGCCTACACTTCCTGCCTAGCCAATAGCCAATCAGTGTTTTATTTATTGACTAATTAGCAACACATTTGCCATACAGAACATCCTACAGCACAGAATCATCCTTGGTTGCTCTTTTACCTTACTCCATGAGGCAGGGTTTCTCAGTCATACCCAGCTTAACAATGTGGCTGGTCTTGATAGCCAGCTTGCTCTGTAGATCCCTGTTGCTGCCTTCTGAGGCTGGAATTACAGGCCAGCCTCCATGCCCACCCACCATGGGCTGTGTAGATCTGAACTTTAGTTCTCATGATTGTGGGACAAGTACTTTAACAACTGAGCCCTCCCCCCAACCCTGTTACTGCTTTAGAACTGTCCTCACTGGCAGCCTGGTAAGGCTCGCATTATAATTGTGAGGAAATGCTAACCAGAGAAGGGAAGTGACCAGCTGGTGGCAGAGCCTTGGTGACCACAGATTGCCCTCAGTATCAAAACTGTGTTTCTTAAATTACATCACAACATTGAATCATGACCAGTGACATCCTATCCATTAGGCAATTTGGCAAACAGTACAAAGAATGAGTCATCTGATTCTCTGAGTTAGAAGAGGAGCCACACAGGCCTCTGCTTCACCATCCTCTGTTTTTCTACCCCTTTGTGGCTGTTAATTGCTTTAGCAGGTGCTTTGACTCTCAAACATGGTAGTCAAAGTATTGTACATAAATATTCTATTAGCCTATTAAGTGTGTGTGTGTATGCATGTGTGTGTAACACTTATTTTGAATCAGTTTCCCAGAGCCCAGTGTTTCTAAGTGATAAATATTTTTTACTCATTTGTTTTGTGTCTGTATGATGGCATGAAGACCAGATATCAACATTGTATGTCGTCCACCTGTTGTGAAATATCAGTTGAAGATGTGTTGCATTTGTTTATGCTGTGGAACATTTGTTTAATGATGCAAAGATGTATTTCATTCTTTTATGCTGCATTTGTTTAACTTTGTGAAGCTGTGATATTTGCCTGTCTAAAATGTCTGATTGATCTAATAAAGAGCTGAACAGCCAATAGCAAGGCAGGAGAGGGATAGGTGGGGCTTCTAGGCAGAGAGAATAAATAGGAAGAGAAGAGAGAGGAGCAAGAAAAGGAAGAGAGAAGGATGCTGGGGGCCAGCCACCCAGCTACACAGCAGACATGGAATAAGTAGGAAAGGAAAGATATACAGAAGTAGAAAAAGGTAAAAGCCCAGAGACAAAAGGTAGATAGGATCATTTAACTTAAGAAAACCTGGCTAGAAATAAGCCAAGCTAAGGCCGGGCATTTGTAAGAAAGAATAAGCTTTTAAAGGTACCTTGACTTCAAAATTTGGATGTAAGGATATGTTGCTTTGGAAAGGAGGCTCTGCTTTTGTTTCCACAGAAAGACAGAGGCTATGGATTTGTTCCAGATTAAGATACATCAGATTTGACCAGCCAAGACCCCCTGAAAGGTCTCCGATGACACCAAGGCCCAGATGATCCAACATCCAGAACCGTTTCAAGGCAACTGGCTCAGATGATACAGCCTCATGGACTACTCCATAATTCTAAAATTTTCTTTGTGTCCCCATAAGATACAGCACCCCCCTCCAGCAGGAAGTAGTAAGAGAAGCTATGCCCAAATTCCCAAATATACCAAGCTGGCTTTGGAGATGTGTAAAAGTTAAAACCTTCCTTTAAAAAAAAAAAGAAAAGGGGAAGTGCTGTGGTATGGTCTGTATGTAAAATGTGTTACTCTGATTGGTCAATAAATAAAACACTGATTGGCCAGTAGCCATGCAGGAAGTATAGGCGGGACTAACAGAGAGGAGAACTGAGAGAACAGGAAGGCGGAGGGAGACACTGCCAGCCTCTGCCATGACAAGAAGCATGTGAAGATGCTGGTAAGCCACGCACCATGTGGCAAGGTATAGATTTATAGAAATGGATTAGTTTAAGATATAAGAACAGTTAGCAAGAAGCCTGAGCCATTAGGCCAAACAGTTTAAATAATATAAGCATCTGTGTGTTTATTTTATAAGTGGGCTGTCAGACTGCTGGGGCTTGACGGCACCCGGAGACAAAACTCTCCAGCTACAAGAAGCCTCTGTGTGATTATTTGGGAGCTAGGTGGCGGCCCCCACCCAAGAGTAAAGAGTAAAAAAATAAAATAAAAAACATCCAATATTACATTCCACCTTAGCTTTCACAAGAAAACTGAACCTGAAGCTCCCCAGTCCAGGTGGACTGACCGGCCAGTGAACGCCATCTCTTGTCTCTGCCTCTCCAACATGGGTTTGCAGGCATGTCTCAAGCACATTCATGTTTCATGCTGCATGACAAGCACTTTTCAGACTGAGTCATCTTTCTATCCCTCAAATTTGTTTGTTGAAATGGAGATGCAGAGGACAAGAGGTCAGAGCGCCTGTCTGAAGCAGAAGGTAGGTTCTAATCCATACAACACTCCTTTTTAGTTCAAGTCCACACATGGACACTTAGCTCCAAAACACATGCCAATGAAGTTCCAAGGCCATTTGCTGTGGGGCCACCATATGTCAGGAGCTCAGCCAGCAGAGGCAGAGGCATCCTGCTAAGAGTTCCTGTAAGTTCTTTCATTCTCCACACTTCTGCTCCTATAGTTTTCTAAACGCCAAAAGCACCTTCAGGTGACAGGCACAGCTAGTGTCCTACAGTTTACTTTCTATGTCAAGTCCTTCAACCCTCTAAGGAGGTGGTTTCCAATCTTCAGGTCTCAACTCCTTTGGGGGTCACATATCAGATACCTTGCATATCAGACATTTATGATTCATAACAATAGTAAAATTACAGTTACGAAGTAGCAATGAAATAATTTTCTGGTTGGGGGTCACCACAACATGAGGAACTGTATTAAAGGGTAGCAGCATTAGGAAGGTTGAGAACCACTACTCTAAGGGCAGGAATCATGTATGCTCATGTTCCAACACTACTCTACCCCCGAGTGTCCAGCACACTGCACATGGTATGAATTCAACATTCAATACATGTGTGTTGTTGCCTTGCTGAATAACCAACTTTTTGCAATTTCTTTGGCTGCTTCCCTGATTTTTCTTACAGTTCTGGCCCCTGAGTTCCAGGGAAATACAGAGGATTGGCTATCCTCCTGCGGGCCTCACTAAACTGCTTAGCCTGTGAAAACCATGTCAGTTACAACCATGTACATGACAATCCTCTGGGTACTTAACGAATGTTGAATGTTTATCCTAATTTCCTAGATACTAACTGGAACTCTCTCAAAAGAGGTCGTTTTCTCAGACTATTCTCAAATCTGCTAGATCCTCCCTCATATGACTAGAATTATCTCAAAGAATCTTTTATCTGGAAAAATGTCAATTCCTTGTCATTAAAATCTGACTCACAGAGATGTTCAAGCCACCAAGAAGCAGGGTGGTTCAGAAGGAAGAGGGGGCGTAGTGACCCAGGAAGTCCCTATGAAGGTCACAAAGTCTCACAAAACATCAAAGTGGAGAGGCAGTTTCCCTTAGTTATTGTGGAGGGACTGCATCTTTAAACTCTTCTTTTTTTTTTTCATTTTAAAGAATAGTGCTTTATTGAATAAGTCTTAGTCACAGAAAAATAAGCTTTAATCTACAACAAATGACAGATTATAGAGCAGAAAGCAATTTTCATAAATTTCCATACTGAAAGGTATCCACTAAATGAAAAAAAGCCATAAAATTATATTCACAAATATAGTATTCTGTCTCAAAATGCTTAACATAATTAATTATTCACAACACTAACAAAACAACAAAACAATTGGTCATTCTGTCAGGTGAAGTATAACAAAAAATGCAAAACCAGAAACTACATTAAAGCCATTATTAATATTAAATTTAAAATGCAAGCTTGTTGGTAAGTATTGACAGTGATAAAAATAAACTCACACAGCTGAACTGATCCTTTCTTCTTTGTTATATGTCCTGAAGATATGGTAATACAAACCGTAGAAGTCATCATCCATTCTTTATTATTCTTGATATTTTATATGAATTCACTTGATCAAATTTCTCCTTTACCTCATGCCTCAAGCAATGCATACATTCTAACTGTGATTAAAAAACTAAGCAAGTGAGGACGGAAGAAGTGGTTTAGAAGTTGAGAACCCATCAGGCGGTGGTAGCACACTCCTTTAATCCCAGCACTCAGGAGGCAGAGGCAGGTGGATCTCTGTAAGTTTGGGGCTAGCCTGGTCTACAGAGCGAGATCCAGGAAAGGCGTAAAGCTACACAGAGAAACCCTGTCTTAAAAAACCAAAAGAAGAAGAAGAAGAAGAAGAAGAAGAAGAAGAAGAAGAAGAAGAAGAAGAAGAAGAAGAAGTAGAAGAAGAAGAAGTTGAGAATCCTTTCTGCTCTTCCAGAGGACCCTGGTTTGGTTCCCAGCACCTCCATCAAGCAGCTCACAACCACCTGTGACTCCAGTTCCAGGAGATCTGAAGTCCTGTTGTGGCCTCTTTGGGCACCAGTACTCATGTGGTTCACACACAGACAAAACACACACACGCACACACAAGTGTATAAACAGTTTCAAAGACATCTTTCCCTCTGTGTCCCTTCCTTCCCCCACAGGAAATGCTATAAAAGATAATTGTACCTCATTTCTTTGTTTCTCTTGTGCAAAGTATGCAGATATCATATATAACCATAAAACATTTCCAGGACCAAAATTGTTCTGCATTTTATGATATTTTGTTTCTCTTTGAGGACTTCTATTATTAATGCAGATTTGCCTTGCTGTGTGAATAGCTTCATGGCTCATCACCAAGTGGCTGTGGTCATTTTACTCTGTTTTCATTGGTATACATTCAATCCGTGTCTAAGTTCTTTTTTTTTTTTTTTTTTTTTTGGTTTTTCGAGACAGGGTTTCTCTGTGTAGTTTTGCGCCTTTTCCTGGAACTCACTTGGTAGCCCAGGCTGGCCTCGAACTCACAGAGATCCGCCTGGCTCTGCCTCCCGAGTGCTGGGATTAAAGGCGTGCGCCACCACCGCCCGGCATCAATCCGTGTCTAAGTTCTTGATGCCTGTGTGTGTGTGTGTGTGTGTGTGTGTGTGTGTGTGTGTGTGTGTGTGTGTGTGTGCAATGTCCACGGATGACAGGAAAGTGCATCATACATCCTGGAATGGATTTACATGCAGTTGTGAGCAGCCTGGTATGGGTGCTAGGAACCCAACGCAGGCCCTCTGCAAGGGCAATAAGCCTCTCAACAGATTTTTCTGAAAACTTCTAGTATGAAAGGCCTCATTTAAGTGCTGATGGCACTACCAACTACAACAGTCATGGTCCCTACCCTCATGCAATCTATGCTCTAGCCAAGGACAGTAGAGGATATGTTATAAACAAACACAGGTGAGGTACTGATGCCGTGAAATGAAGATAGCCACATAGGAGACTTTAGCTTACATAGAATGACTATGGGGAGCATCCTGACCAGGAGACATTAGAGCTGAGACCTGAAGGAAATTCTGTCATGATGTGCGTGTCTGTAATCAGTAGTATTCCAAGCTGAAGAAAAGCTAAAGGTCAGTGACTAGACAGCACCCCAGATGTCATGGTCCACTATCTTGGTCTTAGTCACTCTGTCTGTGTGCTGCTTGTTCCCACACGTTTTCTAAGTCTCCACTAAGATATTAGTTCTTTCCCTCATGCAGAAGACTTTGATATATTATGATAATCACTAAGATAATCATTCTTTGCCTTTTTGTATTGCAAATGTTTTCTTGTAGTTTTTTTTTAAATATTAATTTCATTTACTGCATTTTTTTTTTTTTTTTTGTGGATGTAGTTTGGCGTTTCTTGTGAAACAGTGGCCATAACCATTTGTGTCCCTCTGGTATCCATGAGGGAGCTCTGAGTTAGATTTTATCCCAGGAAATTGTCAGACTCACCAGCAGTTGTCTGGGTCTCCTACACAAACCCCACAGATAGATACTGTAAATAATGTGGTTGTTTTCCTTCGGGAAATGAAGACATGAGGTTTGGACGGATTCACTGGGGTTCCCAGAAAACTTCAGGATGGGTATATTTCTGGGCTAATCACTGGGTGCTTTGGAAATGGTTTAGAGGATGGATTACTGATAGATTGCTCTCGCCTTGCCTATAGGCAAGATTCCATGGAAGTGTACCACATTAATACGGCATATATTGAGTAATTGATTACTGAAATCTGTGGATGGCTGAGAGTCAGGAACTTGGCTTGGGATACAATCTTTGTGGTGTATGATAGAGCTGGTATGCATTAGCTTTGAAATAAATCTCTGGGTGATATTTATTAGGTATATCTAAAATTAGAAACATCAATACAGTTTTCTGAAAAAAAAACTATAATCCTTGGATCAAAAAATTAATACACAAATTTCTAGGGTGAGAGCTTAAAACATTTTCAAAGCTTATGGATAACCACAGCACCCACCCATGCTTGGCAAGCCTGAAAGCAAGCATCAGGCTCACACTGCACAGATCTTTTTGCCACATCTGTTCATTCCAGAAGAGCTTCAGCACCCTTGAATGTTATGAGTCATTTTTATATAAACTCCAAGTGGCAAAGTTGTATTAAAATAACCAAGTACATGTGTTTAGCCACACTCTTCTGACAATTAAATATTGTTTGCCCCATAAGGATGTTCAAGAGTCTCCTGAGGTCATTCATCAGCACACTGCCTGTGAATGTGGTGACTTTATCATTGAATGTGGGACATTTTAACTTGTCTTTCTTTTACTTATTTCCACTACTTTGTTATTCACAGAAGAGGGAATCATTTCTACTTTCTCTTCACAACGTCCAACAGGGTCAAGAACAATATTGGAAACACAAAAGTGGTTTATAAACATATGGCATGTGACCTCATACTCCTCAAATCATGAAACATTAGCCATCGTTGTCTTGTAAGAGCAGTGGATAATTAAATTCTCTACTTACCATCCATAAGAGAAGACATGTTATTAAGGTCACAAAAAGAACACCAACTCTAAAGAGAAATACCAGCATGTCCTTATATTGCACATTGTACTAAACTATTAAAAGGACTTCAAACTGGCATGTTTAGGAAACAACATACATATGAAAATTCAAATCTTGTAATACATAAAGTGATTTTGTTCTGAAAGATCAGATTTAGGAGGGAGTGACAGATGCAGGAGATGTGCAGAGGAGGGTTCCAGGCCACTTCTTTGTTTTTATGACCCCACAAAATTCACTGTAGGAGTATGTCATTCCAACCCCAGTCTCAGGACAGAAAAACACTGTCCTTTGACCTAACCTCCAGACAACTGCAAACCGAGTTTATGATTCTTTCAGGAATCTGTGATTCACTTTGGACAAATGAAAGGCCAACACATGCTGTCAGGCCTTCTGACACATAGCAGCCCACATTTCAGACCTCCATCTGAGAAACCCTGATTTACAGAATTCATCCTTGGGACAGCAGGATGCTTGCCTAACTTCTTCATCACACACACACACACACACACACACACACACACACACACGCACGCACGCACGCACGCACGCACGCACAGAACCCCATCAATACTGACAAAAACATCAGCATACACATTTACACTTTCTGTTCCTCTTGACTTTCTCAAGATGCTGCATTTGCATCACTTAGCTCTGGATGCCAATGTGTGGCTAAAATAATGGAGTCACAGGAAGAAGGAAGGATCCTCTTATGATTTCTGCTCTAGCTCTCCTCTTGAGTGCATGGAGTCAAGGCTTAATTTTCACTTAAATCCCCGTCATTGCTTAGCAGCATCTGCTGTGTTATCCCGTTTTCTCTTTACGACTTCTGGAGAACTCTCCATGAATGAGTCACGTGTTTTCTAATTCCTGCCTCAGGCTCTACTTCTAAGGGATCTGTGCTCATAAAATGTTAAAAGGGGACTTTTAATAATTCTGCTACACAGTATGTGACTGGCTATAGTACCAAGCTTTGGTTGGATTAGTATTTTGTTTTCTACGAAAATATTACTACAAGGGATAGACTTCATGGCCAAGGCAAGAACAGCACATTCATTCACGTTTCAATAATCTCAGAATTCATCAAATGTACCTGCTCTTTTCTCCTCTTCAAAGTTTGCACGCTAGGTCTGGGCTGTTTTTCTAGGGAACTCTAGACTACCGTCAGTTGAGAATCTCTTCCCAGCCTGGCCTATTGACCAGTGTTGCTATCCCTCACAGAGCCTCGTGGCACACTGAGCCTCGCCAGCCCCTTGTGATCGATTATAAATGCAGGAGAAACATAGAGGCTTCTCAGATGTTTGTTAACCTGCAGAACCTAGAATTCTGTCTGACACATAACATGATATAATTTTAAATTAAAAACAAGTGAGTGTGTAAGAATGCTAGTGAACTGGAAGATTTATTATTTATCATGTAATTCCTACTAAGGATTTCTGTAAAATATAGAGACTGGGCAATATTTTTTGCAGGTAGGCGGCTGTTCTTCATCCCTAGACTCTGCCAGGCTGTTCCCTGGCACTGTTCTAAAGTGGTGTTAGGGTGGGGGCACTCACACCACATTTGCTAAGATCTTTCATTGATATCGTCAGACTGTGTGCGCTTAGAGACATAAGCTGTGCCACATCCACTTTCTAATGCCTGAAGCAAAATGCTCAGGCAGTACAGAAAGAGTCCCACACCTTCTCAGGTGTTGGGCGATGCTGTGCCAATTGAGACTAGGCTCTGGAGCCCAACTTTTCTACCTACTCTTCGTGTTCATTCTCAATAAGGCCCTCAGTTTCCTCTACACTGGACTCACTCGCCTCTCCTGTGGAGAGCCCTCTCTCTGTCCTGCCACATAGGCTTCTCCCCTTACCTGGAACAGCTCCCCTGTGGCCTGGGTATGTCACATGTCACAGCGCACTGGAGCCCTTGGTTGGCTTACAAAGCTTTGCCTGACTTCATCTCTTGTTAATGTTCTTTTCAGCTGGATCTCACAAAACTTCAAGACCACAGAAATGTTGTCATCTTCTCTGGGTCAGAAGTCTGTCTTGGACGTTGTGAGTTAGAGATCAGTGATGCGGTGCCTAGAGCATAATTGACATAAATGTTCCCAGAGCTGTTACAGCTGATATCCTGTGGTGGGCGTGAGCCAAGAAAAAAAAAGACTTTTATGATTACCTTCAGTCCAGAACTGCATGCAAGAGATGGGAGAAAAACAGTTTGAGCCTGGGGCCATTGATTGGCAGTTAATGTAGATTCATTAATTTTATTTTATGTGTTTGTTTTGCCTGCATGTATGTCTGTACACCAGGTTCATGACTGGTGCCCACAGAGGCCAAAAGAGGTCATTGGAACTTGAGTTATGGATAGTTGTAAGCTGCTGTGTGGTGCTGGGAATTGAACCTGGTCCTCTGCAAGAGCCCCCACCACCACTGAGCCATCTCCCCAGTGGCAGTTAATGTAAAGAAACTTACAAATATGCTTTAGTCTGTGAGAAGGATAAGATACTCTTAACTTGGAAGGCCACAGTGTTGTACTTTGCATGGTGTGCTGACACTTTTTTGACTAAATTCCTCATAGTAGAACTGACATTTTAGAAGAAAAGGATTCAGTTTGTAGTGAAGCTCATGCTTTGAAAATTAGAAGGAAAGGTGTCATCCAGTGTTGGAGCTAGCTCACTTCTCCATGGTCCTCTTCGTGTCGTAGGTCTCCTCAGACAGCAGCACTGGCTGGAATCTCTCTCCTCTTCAGCAGACTCACACTCTGTGTCTGTCAGAAGCCATGGCACTTTAGAAGCTGACAGGTGAGCAGCCAGTGGTGTGAAGTGGATAAGATCTCACTAAGTATGGACAGGGAAAGAACAGTTACACATAACAAACAGGACTCTACAAGAGAGGGGCATAGCCATGTGGACACCTCAGGAACTCATCACAGTTGAAATGTCAGGAGGCAGAGCAAATCAAATCAAAGAACTCTTGCATAATCCATAGGCATTTCAGCTAAAAGAACACCACCAAAACTATACAGACAAATTTAGACTTACAGCCCAGGCAGTCTGGTTTGTGCTTTGTCATCTTAAAGAAATACATTTGCTCTAACCCCAATTTAAGCTTCATAGAAACTGCCTAAACCCCTGCGAACACTGGGCTCCGGGTGGACAGAGGGTGAGACAACTGGACTAGGATCAGTCACTTCCCCACCTGCACTATGATGGCCAGGAAAGAAGTAGGAACAGCGTGAAGAAGTAGCCTTCTAGACTAGTCTCTAGGAAAAGGAATAAATGCTATGGTTTGATACCACTCTGTCAGAAGGTGGTTTCAAGCACATCTGGTGCCCCCGAAATGTGAGTCTGCATCTTAGCTGATAGACCTGCTCATGGTTTTGCTCCATTCACTGAATCTCTCTCAGTTTCGATTTCAGCTATAAGATAAGTGTTTGGATAAAACGTTCCTTCACTTTCCCCTAAAACGATATTTTTAGAGACTGTGTCTTTGTAGTACAGTTGTTTCTAATAAGTAAAAATCTTAGCTGTAAATACTTTTAGCATAGGCTTTTGAGGGTAGAAAGTGTCCAGGTTCCTCCCAGTTTGACCGATTCCGGGCAGTATGTCGTCATCATCCTCAGGAGCAGAACTGTGGACTTTATGAAATATCTTTACCACCCTTCAAACGTGCCCTTGAATAAACAATTCAAAATCTTTTTTTTTTAAAGTGGGGCCTGTAGAGATGACTCGGTGGTTAAGAACACTTGCCGCTTTTGCAGAGGACCCAGGTTCAGTTTCCACGACAAAGCCCCTCACAAACATTGTTTTTCCAGTTCCAGGGAATCTGATGGCCTCTTCTAGACTCCATGGTCACTGCCTGTACAGGTTGTGAACATAAACTCATACAGGCATACATACATACACAAAAATCAAAATGAAAGGAAAATGAATTTGTAAAGTATGTTTACTCTCAGTGAACATGTCCTATGCTCACAACCCTTCCTTCTTGTTAGCAGTAATATAATTAATATAGAATTTTCTGTGTGGCTGGAGTGTTAGCAGTAATATAATTAATATAGAGTGCTCGCTGTGTGGCTGGAGTGTTTAAAGGTGTAAAGGATTTAATCTTCACAGAATTCTTAGGAGAGTGGTACGAAGAGTGCTGAAATTTTACAGATAAAGAAATCGAGGCTCACCTAGTCTCCACTTTAACTCACAGGAAGCCGTGACTGATGAGTGGTGGGGCCAGGGTAGTCTGCTTTTCTCTAGTCAGATTTGGAACCTAGCCCATAATATGCAGAATTCCAACAGTCCAGAATTATATTTAAGATTAGATAAAACGAGTTTTAGTGTTTTGTCATTTTCCTAAGTCTGCCACTGCTATCTTCTGGAATACATCAAGCACCTTGACATTTGAACACTTTCCTAAGACCTTTTAATAAGCAGAGTTGTTCACGGTGTGAGTCCCAGTTCACTCCAGCCTGCCTCTCCCTCTTCAGCTCTAAGACATCTGCTGAAGTGCAGGATAGATACACTCTGTACAGGTCACATTTACAAACTCAGGCATGGGTTTGCCCTCTGCCCCTCTTCACCCTTTCCAAATCCCCAAGCCATTTGCATATTATGTAGAATTTTACTACATTCTTGTTTCTAGTCTATGTTTCTGTTTTTTCCATCTCTTTGCTGCCTCTGATCATTCAACAAACATTTATTCAGCATGTGCTGGATGCCAGCCACCATTAAAGCTCTGGAGAGGTGAAAAGTGAAACGGTACATCTCTGCCCTTGGGCCTATAACTAATTAATAGGACTCATGGGACAGAGATAGCATGCTTCCAAACGATAGTGTGTTTCTAAAAGACCTTTGTGTTATCCTTGGACCCAGTTTCCACATCTATCTTAACTACCTTCTCTGCTTTCTCCAAAGCGGTCAATCCCACCTTATACTCCCCCTTACATCTCAGGAGAGGAACAAATGAAGATGTCTAGAAGAATTCACCTTTGGATGTGACCTCAAAGAAAGGTTTTAGCTTCTTCTTTATCATTTTATGAGCATTAAGTGTTTGTTTTGTCATTTTAAACAATGAGTAGATGCCCTCTAAACTATCTCGAGTGCCTCTTGGTTCTGCCCCAGACATGCCAGCATTCCTGGATTCACGCTGAATATGATTTCAAGAAGCTGCCTTTCAGAGGCACACAGTTTCTACCTAAGGTCAAAGCTGTGCTGCCCAGGCTCTCACGTCACATCCAGGTTATGTTTTCTGACTTCTTAGAGCTTCTTCTGGCCACCAGTGAACATCTTTCCTGAGGTCATTGTGGTATTGTATTCCCCCAAATATTGTGCATGCTAATAAACTTATCTGGGGTCAGAGACAGAGCAGCCACAATATTAAACATAAAGGATAGGCAGTGGTAGCACACACCTTTAATCCTAGCATTCCAGAGGCAGAAATCCATATGTTCAAGGATACAGCCAGGCATGGTGACTCATCATGCCTTTAATCCCAGAAAGCGAGCCTTTAATCCCAGGGAGTGGTAGTAGAAAACAGAAAGGTATATAAGGTGCGAGGACCAGAAACTAGAAGCATTTGGCTGGTTAAGTATTTGGCTGGTTAAGCATTTGGCTGGTTAAGCATTTGGCTGGTTAAGCGTTCAGCCTTTCAAGCAGCAGTTCAGCTGACAGCCATTGGAATGAGGACACAGAAGCTTCCAGTTGGAGGAAACAAGACCAGCTGAGAAGTTGGCCAGGTGAGGTTAGCTGTGGCTTGTTCTTTCTCTCTGATCTTCTAGTGTTCAACCCAATACCTGGCTCAGGTTTGATTTTATTAATAAGAACTTTTAAGATCCCTGCTACAGGTCATTTTCTCTACCAGCCCAGTTTTGCCTGGATGTTTTGCAAGCACAGATCATAGCTTTTATAGAATAGATTATGCTGTCTTTTGTTTTTCTGGGAACCTTATGCATGATAGACAAACCCTCCCACCAACCTTAGCCCACATGATATTATTATTACTGCTATTTAGGTCATGGATATTTTCTTCCTTAACTGATACTTTTAAAATAATATATCTTTTGAAAATTATAAGTCTAGGCTGGTGAGATGGCTCACATGTTAAAATATGTATACATGTGAAATGGTTAAATGGAGATATTTATTAATTCATACAGAGTCACACACACACACACACACACACACATATACAGGTACAAACATATTTTTCACAGATTTCTTTACTTTTATTGCCAGGAAAATGTTTTATATCTCTTAATAAACCAAGAGGAGAAAATGAAAAGAAAGACTGAGACAACATATATTTAGGGAAAGCCAAAATTATCAGGAGCGAATAAACAGAAAAGAAATTTATAAACTTGTAGGCTGGGATAGTGGCTTCCAAGGCTTGTCCACTCTTCCTTCCTTCCTTCCTTCCTTCCTTCCTTCCTTCCTTCCTTCCCTCCAAAAATACTATTAGATGCCAGAAATTGAGAGAGAGAAAGAGCAGCTCATTTCAAAGAGATTTAAGTGGAAATGCTTTTTCTAGTCATCTGGTGCTCCATTCTGCAGCCTGGCACGTAGTAGAGGAAGCCTCAAGCTATTCTCCAAGACAGGATTTGTCCCAGAAAAAGCATGCCTCATGTACAATAGACAAGGGGAACCACATACCATCTTTCCTGGTATCTCTGTGAAAGGATGCTGCCTTGGTTACTTTTCTATTGCTGTGCTAAGATACTAAGACCAAGGCAACTCATAGAAGAAAGAATTTGTTAGGGTTTACAATTCCAGAGCTTTAGAGTCTACAGCCATCATGGCAGAGAGCGTGGCACTTGAGCAGTAGCTAAGAGCTTACATCTGATCTACCAGCATGAGGCAGAGAGAAGAGAGAGAGCTAACTGAGAATGGTGTGGGCTTTTGGAAGTTCAAAGCTCATCCTCAGTGACACACCTCTTCCAACAAGTCCCACCTCCTGAATCTTCCCAGATAGTTCTACCAGCTGGGGACCAAGCACTCAAATATATGACCTATGGTGCCACTGTCTTTCGGACCGCAACATGATCTTAGAATGGGTTGTGGGGTGCTAGATGTTAAAGTCCCAAAGAGTCAATGCAAGGATAAAGGAAAGGCCTCCTAAAGTTTTATTCAAATATTGGGCGATTAAGAGCATAAGCTGCCAACAACTATCACAAAAAGACCAGACATTGACAATGAGGTGTCTTGGTCATGGCCTCACATTTCTCTATCCTTACTTCATTCTAGAACTCTCCCTCTGAACTAATTCCCCATTAATCCCCCAATGCTGTCAGCTGTATTGTGTCCCTGTAGAGCCTATACTGTATTAGTACTTTTAGTACATTTTTTGGTTGGGGGAGTTTCGAGACTGGCTGTCCTTGAACTCCCTCTGTAGACCAGCCTGGCCGCCTCAAACTCACAAAAAATCTACCTGCCTCTGCCTCCTGAGTGCTGGGATTAAATGTGTGCACCATCACACCTTTAGTACTTCTTAAATGTTATATTTACTTGTATTTGCAAAAGTCTGAAAAATAAAGGTTTTTTTCAAGTACAGTTGGAGTTTATAAAGAGATTTTCATATAGATTTTAAATATTAGGATTTAGAGAAAGACATTTAGGAAAAAGTAAGACATACCTGTGAATACAGGTATGGGCTTCTCAGAGAAGAGTCCCTAAATTTTAATAAGTAAATATCAATGGCTTCCAAACTTAGATGTGTTTTCTGGTTGCTTCTGATTTCATACTCTCACATCCAGATATCTATTTATTATCCCAGTTACTATATCCTAAGAACTTCAGATGTGTTGTTGCTGAGAGACTGTTTCTCTGGTGTCCACTATCTATGCATCATTGTGCCATACCCTAATGTAGTGAACAGTTCCTTGCCTAACTCTTAATGACAGATACCATGAAATTAGCCCCGTGCATGACTTGGAGATAGACTAGATGCTGTTTGGGGGAAAAAGAAGGAAATATCTTCAAATCCCAAGATATTCCTTTTAATGAAATTCATTATTATTACCTTTATCTATTTGGGATATGTATGTGGGACATGTGTATACCTGTGTGTATATGCATTTGTGATGTATGTGTCCATGTGTCCCTGTGTCCGTATGCATGTGTGCATATGTATGTATTGTGTATGTTATATTGTGTATTTGTTTATGTATGTATGTGTATATATGTTTGTGCCTGTTTGTGTGTGTGTGTGTGTGTGTGTGTGTGTGTGTGTGTGTGTGCATGTGTGTGTGTCTTAGGGTTTCTATTGCTATTAATAGATACCATGACCATGGCAACTCTTGATAATTGGGGTGGCTTACAGTTCAGATGTTTAGTCCATTGTCATCATGGTGGGAAGCATGGTGGCATGCAGGCAGACATGGTGCTGGAGAAGTAGCTGAGAGTTCTACATCTGGATCCACAGGCAGCAAGAAGAGAGAGACACTGGGCCTGGCTTGAGCGTCTAAGGCCTCAAAGTCTGTAGCTGAAGTTTTCCTGGTCCTGCCTGACTCCCATTGCCCTGCAGCCACTTGGACCCAAGTAAACATACAGAGGCTTATATTAATTAAAACTGCTTGGCCATTAGCTCAGGCTAACTATTGACTAGCTCTTATATTTAAACTAACCCATAATTCTTATTTATGTTTAGCCACATGACTTGGTACCTTTTCTCAGTTCTGCTTTCACATGTTGCTTCCTGTGTCTGGCTGGTGACTCCTGACTCAGCCTTCCTCTTCTCAGAATTCTCCTTGTCTGCTTATCCCGCCTATACTTCCTGCCTGGCTACTGGCCAATCAGCATTTTATTTATTAACCAATCAGAGCAATACATTCAAAGCATACAGAGAAATATCCACAGCAAAAGTCTATCTTCTGTGACACACTTCCTCCAACAAGGCCACACCCCTAATAGTGTCACTCCCTCTGGGCCTATGGGAGCCATTTTTATTCAAAACACCACAGTCTGTGTATGTGTGAGTGCATGTGCATGTGTGTGTATATGTATTTCCATGTGTCTGTGTGTCATGGTGTGTGTGTGTGTGTGTGTGTGTGTGTGTGTGTGTGTGTGTGCATGTGTGTGCATGCTAAGGTGCAGGTGGAAGGCCTGAGGACAACTCTCAGGAGCAGGTTTTCTTCCTTCAGCATGTGAGTTCCAGGGATTGAACTCAGGTCACCAGGCTTGGTAGCAAGCTCCTTTACCCACTGAACCATCTCACTGACCCTCAAGATGTTTCTTAATTTCGCCTTTCCTGTTCCTTTTGGCAGCTCTCTCCTTCTGGGGTAGTACCCAGAGGTGACTCCTCACTGATATTTCTCCCCAATTCTTGCTACACCCCCCTTAGCATCTAGTCTCCTTCTTCAGACACTGATCTGAGATATTTAGCTAAATGATGACAAAATTACTAACTACTCTAGACCATCCTTAACTTCCCATGCTCTTCTGACAAAACTTCCAGTATCTTGCATGACTTTTCAGTTCTGTTGTCTCATTATAAAATTCTGTTTCTTAATTTCCAAATCTATAAGATAAGGATAATAATAATATACAACCTACAGGATTATTATAAAGATTAAATTATTTAATATCTGCAAATACAGCTGTCCTGGCACAGAGTAAGTGTAATACATGTTTATTAAACACACAGATCAAGAACTTTATTGTGAGTCATTCTTCTCTTCCTTGATCTTCCTCTATCATGTCTCCTCTGTACGTGTGTGTATATGCACAAGTGTGTGTGTACATACATGCATTCATGAAGAGGCCTGAGTGTCATATCAGATGTCTTACTCTATCTCCACCTTCTGTTTTTGAAACAGTCTCTCAAGGGACCCGGAGCTCGTAGATCCGGCCATTGTGCCTGAGCTAGGTTTCAGGAAAGCACTGTGACCGCCACTCTAGGCTACTGATTTGCCCTTTCACTGGTGGAGGCATCGATTCTCCAGTTCCAACCTGTCTCCTTTTGAACAACTGCTTCGAGCTGTTCCATGCTTAGAACCTCTAGCCAAGTTAATTTCTCTTCTAGATGTTCTCATTTCCCAATTCATCCTATTCTTCCTGCCCTTTCTCTGGTTCTCAGTTTTAGAAGAGAAATTTTTATGGTTACCCTACTCCCTGATGAGCTCATTCCCCTGTATGAACTCCTCAAGCACTTTCCACTTTTCTTCTTCATAGATGTTTCCGTAATGCTGGTGACTTTTAAGATTTCCCACTTAAAGCCCACACACCTACCCAGGATGTCAGCACTAGGATTGCATTTCTGTTGCTTATGTTTCAGGCTAAGCATCAAGCACAATATCCGTCATGCACTGGGTTTCTAACAAATACTCACTAAATGAACAAATGAATGAATAAATAGATACTACAACTTTCCACTTAAGTGCATTATAACATCCTTCTGGGTGTTTATCGGTATCATTGGGAGCAACAGTTGTGGAGTCTTGTCGATCTATCAAAGGCACATGTGTCAAGACTGAGCTTTACACACACGGCTGAGGAGCTTTACTCAGAGGGACCATTTGCTCACAGATGGCCCAGCTGAAGCCTAGCGCTGGGGAGCTGTTTTCCCTTGAGTTGTCTCAGTTGGTGCAACAAAAGCAATACTTTCTCAGCACAAGAATTTTCCTTGTTATAAAGGAGTTCACTGCACACCACCAAAGGAGATAAATAAGCACAAATCCTCCGTAAAACCTTTGATCTATGATGGTGTCCTGTCTGCAAGACATACTAGTGTAATTAATACACAAAGCTTGTGGGAGTAACAAACCAATATCTGATTTAACTTAAGGTCCACTCCACAAGATGGAACCCATACATGACACTGCTTGGGTGACCAAGAACCTGAGGGCAGATAGCCTAAGGTAAAACCAAATACTAACATTAAACCAAATCAAACTAAAATGTAGCAATAAAATGACTCCTAATGGCATCCTGCTACACTCATAGATGAGTGCCTTGCTCATCATCATCTGAGAAGCTTCCTCCTGCAGCAGATGGAAACAAATATAGAGACTCACAGACAATATACAGAGTAAGAGACCTTGGAACATCAGCTCTAAACAGAATGTCCCCATCGATCCCCACCTCAGGACTCAGGAAACCCAGTGGAAGAGTAAGAGCCAGAGAGGATGGAAGACGCCAAGAAAACAAGGTCCTCTAAATCAACAAGACTGATGCACACACGAACCCACAGAGACTGAGGCAGCATGCACAGGGCCTGCATGCACCCTAGAGCTGAAGAACTGGACACATGTCTCAACCCCTAACCCAGAAGCTATCTCCAGTTGATAACCACTTGCAAATAGAAATTTAGTTTTCTCCCAGCAAGTCTCACTGGGGAAACAGTGTAGGCAGCATACCCAGCAGTAGATGTCCAACAGAAAATGATCTCAATGGCACCTTTGGAGGTTTCTAGTCTCATAATGTCATGTAAGGGATTTTCTTTTTTTTATTTAAAGTTTTCATCTTAAAACCAATATCTCTATCTATCTATCTATCTATCTATCTATCTATCTATCTATCTACCATATATACACAAAAACCAGGAAGTGGTGGTGCATACCTTTAATCCCAGCACTCAGGAGGCAGAGGAGGGCGGGTCTCTGAGTTTGAGGCTAGCCTGGTCTACACAGTTCATTCCAGGACAGACTGGGCTACACTGGCTCTAGAAACCCTGTTTCAAAAACAAAAACACTTTATTTAATCTTATTTTCTATTTTATTTTATTTGTATTTTTTTTCTTCCTTCTTTTTACCCTACAGGTCCTTTGTGTATTATTATGGTTTTCAATTCAGTGTTTTTATGAGATTCCTGAGTGTGTGAACAAGTTAAAGGCGTGCACCACCACCGCCTGGCTCTTGTGCTTTTTCTTGGGTTCTTCTCCTTCTGTTTGTTTTGTCTTATTACGAAGAGTTAGTTTTTGTTTTATATAATTTTATTATAATCACTTAGAAGCCTGTGTGTGGCTCTGGATGGAGGGGAGGTGGGGAGGAACTGGAAGAAGTAGAGGGGGGAAACTGTAATCAGAATGTATTATATGAGAAAAAATCTGTTTCAATAGAAGGAAAAAATATTTATTTTTAGATGGGGGAGGGGTTCAAAAAGGCCATTCTTTTTCCAGTGCTCTCTTGTTACAGCCGATTTACAGAGTTGAAATGTTTGCTAAGAGGCAGGTTTGCTACAGGGTTTGCAATTAACTCCTCCCTTTCCTACATGTGGGGGCCTTAAAACACCGATGAGGAAGTCATTCCTAGAGCATTCAACTGCTGGGCATGTGTGAGATAAGATGGAATCACAGTGAGGAAACTTCCTTTTTCACCAGTTTAGAATTTTGAAAAGCCACTGTTTCCAAGGGAACCATGCACTCAAATCACAGTGAATGAAGGAGCAAAACAAAAAACAAACAAACAACAACAAAGAAAACCCACAACCCCCAAAATCCTACTCTCTCCCTTTCTCTCCCCCCTCCCCTCCCTCTCTCTGTCTCTGTCTCTGTCTCTGTCTCTCTCTCTCTTTCTCTCTCTCTCTCTCTCTCTCACACACACACACCCCTGCTCATCTGCACGTCCCATGTGTATTTTCTGTAGTATCTCAGCCTGGGACTGAGAGATTTATGAAGGTCAGCTTGACTGTGAGCCGAGTGCTCTCCTGTAGCAAGCTCAGGATATGACCACTTTCGAGGCAGCAGGGTGTCTTGACATTATGAGGTAAATTGCCTCCTCTTGGCTACCAAGTGGTACCAGGAAAAAGTAATTTACCTTCTTCAGGTTACACACGCGCAGAGGATAAAGCACTCACCTAGATCAGCAAATTGCTTTTCCTTACATTATGAGATGCCACCCTGACACCGTGTTCTCTTTGCCCTGGTCCATCAGAGGGCTGGCTTTTAGCATTCCATTTTATGCCCTTTTTCCCGCTTCTGTGTACAGTTAGACAAAGAACACCGACAGAAAGGTCCTGCTTGGAGTGAAGATCAACAGAGAAAGAACCGCTGGTTCTTTTATTCCTCAGATTTGTGTCCCAGATGCAGGCTGTATCTACGTCAGAGAAAAAGATGCATTTCCAACATGATGCAGAACAGCCGTGTTCAGCGGGGCTGATTTGCAGACAGCTGGGGACAGCTGAGTATGGGCATCTGCAGTGGTATTTCTTACAACTTGTTAAAACTGCTTTCCTAAATCCCATGACACCAGTCAAGATAGGACCTGTGGTGAGAGCAAGGAGATGACCTCGTTCAGGAGACCCTGAGTGCTTTCACTCTATGCCCTCAAAAACAAGCTCATAAATTATCCCCCATGTCTTCCAAGGGTTAATGTGACCCTCCTCCTCTCGGTGACTCACTGCCCCTTCATCCTCAGAGACAGGTGTGCCACGGGTTTGATTGTATCAAAAATAAGCATTCACTCAGCATTGAATGTTTACAGAATTAAAAGCATGAGAAAATCTTAGACATATATCAAGATGGGCAGGTACAAAAATACACAAGGGTGTCCTGACCCATCACGGTTTTCATGGAAGAATTAACTTCAAAAAGGCAGAGATTTTTTGTGGTTTGTTTTGTTTTCTGGGAACACTGCTCCATGAACTGAGAGAAATAAAACAGACACAAGACTTCCTACGTATAATTACTTTGTGCTATGAATTTGCCCCTAAGCTTTATTTATTTTCCAATAAGGCCCAAGTTTGTATCCACAGAAAAATTAACATTTTTTAAAAATGACAGGTACAGTGTTTAAATTTCAAATTGCTTATAAACCAGTGATATCTTGCATAAGAGCAATCTTTCCAAGCATCAAATTGAGGAAAAAACAGTGGAAATCATGCCTTTGTGAGAAGCAGCAGTGAATGAGATCGGAAGCTCTCCACATAGTCCCAGGACTGTCCATTCTCTGGGGTCTCCCTGGGAAGCAGGAGTGCAGAGGCAGAAAGGGTCCCAGGAAGGAGCGCAGGCAAGTTTCCAGTTACTTAGTTTGTGTCATCCTATAAGAACACAATTAATTGGCTGTTGAGTTTTGGACTCCAAAATATAGTGCATGTAATATTAGCCATAAAAGGGGGAAAGAAGGAAAGAAGGTAGAAGAAAAGGGAGACAGGGAGGGGGAAGAGGGAGGTGAGCAAAGAGAGCGACAGAGAGACACTGGGAAAGAACAGAGAATGAACTGACAAGAAAAGGGAGGGACTTGGAGATCCATACGGCCCCTCCCCTTCCGAGACAGCCGGGAGGAGGGCAACCGGAAGCTTGGGTGCTTGCTGTGTCTTCTGGAAAGACAGAAGCACTAGCTCCCTTTCTACGCCTGCCCAGAAACCAAGTCTTCCTTGTATTTCCTTCATGCCTTCGTTTTCTCACTTCTGTATAATTTTGCTACATAAAACAAAATTTAGAACCATTGTGTGTTCATCTTCTCCCTGAGTGTATCTGGGATTTCATTTATTTGTCCTTTTCTGCGTTTACTCAAATCAAATATTTATGGGGTGACTATTACCTTCTAGAAATTGTATCACACAGTAGGACTATATACTGGACAGTATATCGGTGTCTCGTTTTTCAATGTGAAAAAAAAAAAGCCTGAAGATAGTTTTATGGTGTGAGAATACAATTAGCAAAGGGGGAAAAGGAGGCACATTTCTAAATTTTTATTTTAAAGACCTAATTTTTGAAAATGTGTAAGAGATTTTAAGTTCTGGGTTAGATGAAATGATAGGGACAAAATCCCTTCCTTGTCTGAAATAACCAAATATTTGATAAAACACATGAAGCAATACTAGTAAGTACTAAAGTTAGATACTGGGTGTCAGTGCACTAAGCTGTGCAGTGGGACTCTGAGATAATTCCTAGAATGCAGGGGAGACAGAGCACTGGGGCGCAGTGTGATAAACTCCTTGAGTTGAGAAGAGGGATTGGAGTGCAAAGACACCATAGTGTCTGGGAGTTGTCAGGATGGGTCACTGGAAGGGAGAGATTGCACAGAACTTCAGAGGTCCCATTACATCCTGAGCATAGAAATGGGTATCACCGACTCAGTGTGCCACCCCTCAAGGGAGTGCAGCTGTTACCATCAGATAAAATTAGACAAAGAGTTGGCAAGTCAGTTCAACCATGTGCAATGCATCACTGCCTTTCCCCTTTCAGCTGACTTTTAAGTTAGCATACAAAGTGCCAGGCTTTCTCTAGTGTCTTCATCATATGAGTGTGTCATTATACACACTTTCTTCTTTCTAAAAGACATTTTACCTTGTATTTTCTTCTGTTCCACCCCTCCTCCCCCATAGGTCAGAGGGCTTCCTGCCAGAGTTGATTTTCTCCTACCTTATGGGTCCTGGGGATCAAACTCAAGTTGCCAGACTTGGTGGCTAACCCTCTTCACCCTTTGTGCCATCTTGCTGGCCCTAAAAAGAATTTTCAAAGCTGCAAACGGATAATAAGAACAAACTTCAGTCAGAAAGAAAAAAAAGAGCCAAAAAATTGTGTACAGATGGATGGCAGATAGGAGTACTTGTGGGAAACTATTCCCTTAGAGGCAAGAATCACGTGAAAGACAAAGCCGTTCATTTGCTGCACAAGTGACAGGATGGGACCAGCTGAGACAGGCATGGTGGGAGGGTTTGGACAGGCTATGCCAAACTGTTGACAAATGAGAAGCCTAACTGTAACAAGCTAGGCATTCTGATTGCATGTGTTGCCATTGTCTATAACCATGATATTAATTCATCTTTGTGTGAATCAACACAGGGACACTAAGATTATTGAAAGTCTGCCTCCTATAAATTGTGAGCACTCAGTGGGTGCTGAAATCCAGAACAAAAGTAGGGAGAATGTCTGCACTTCTGTGTGTGGTGGACATGTCTATGGTGAGCCTTCCCTAATTTCAGCAGCTTCTGATATCATTTTTATCAACAAGAAAACTAGTTATTCAAAGACAAAACGTAAATTTCTTGTACCTGTTGTGTCCCTGATGTGCCCCATCATTATGTTCCTCTCTGGAAACACAAAAGAAACAAAACATGGCTTCTTTATCAAGGAAATAACTATGCCAATGTGTGCCAACCATAAACAAGTAACCTACGTAAGTCACACACATAGTGAGTAGAAAGCCATTGGAAGGCATTTTTCTAACTGTGAACTTATGTTCTTTGTCACGTCATACCATGAAAATAGATGGCTTCTTTACATTGTCTCCCTTCATAATACTGAACCAAAAATGTGGGCAGGTACCATAATGTATTTCTTTATATTTTCTCAGCCTGTTTTTACAGTCTTTGTCTGGGTACCAATCAATTTACAAAATTCAAAAGTATATAAATAGCTCAAAATCCTACCTTGACAAACAATTCTATAAGACAAAAACAATTCCATAACCAAAGTTGCGAGTACAGCATACTCTGTGATGCTTATTTACATAATATTTCTACTTCCGAGTTTCCAGTTGCCTCCTTCCCGTATTCAAACATGTAGCTTGGCGCTGTGTTCATTACAGAAGAGACATATCAGAGCGGAAACCAAGACCTGCACAAGGCTGGGGCATCTGTTTCTTTAGAGTGCAAAGTGATGGTCTGTGTATGGACAAAATATTTTTGTGAGAGAGTTGTTTCTCAGCTCATCCCCATTCACCATTAGAGACAGAGTTTGTGGAGCAGCCAGTATGTCACCTCTACCTGATTCTCGAAGTACTACTGGGAGAAGACAAATGCCTCAGGCCAGTTTTCTTACCCAGCCTCATGGTCATAATGGAAAGAGCATCCCACTGTCTACATGTCTAAGAACACAAAAAGTCGAAACACATTAAGTCTAAATAATAACAAGTCAAAACAAAATTATGAATGTCCCAAATTTTGAATAACATGCATTCTGATTTCTCTCACATCCTCCTGCCTCTTATCTCCCTTCCACACTATCAATAACCCACCCTTCTTATAAATTCCTTTTTGACATTCATAACTTTTGTTCTATTATATGACCCAACAAGTTCTAGCAAAGGTGTACATGTGACCGTGAGTTTGGAACTGTTCACTGAAGCCTGGTAGGCTCACAGTCGTGTAGCTGAAAAAAGTGATACCCTCCACCCCCAGCATCTACCAAGTGATTGGTAGATCTATCAATCCTTCCCCAAGTAGTTCCCTGGGGAAGGATCCACACCCCCACCCCGAATTTTAGCAGAAATAAAAAACTTTTACTTTTATGATCATGGAATCCCACAAGAAGGAAAGGGAAATTGACATTTTATGGCCAACTATTTAGAATGCTGTCTGTACTGTGAAGGGTGGCACACACTCTTCCCATGGAAGGCGCCGTGCTGCTCTGGGCCACGTACATTCTCAGTATGTAACCACCAATGGAGTTCACAAGACCTGCTTTTTGTTTCCAAAAGAAATGTTCCTATCCTGGACTGTGGCACAACACTCTGCATTAGCCACATTTTGTGGGGATCTGGAATACTCACTTCCTTATAGGAAAGAAGTGTCGGTAGACACCTCAGTGCCCAGGGCTTACTCCTCTGCTGCTGGCTGATTCTGTCTCACCACACAGGACTATTTGGTAAACACTCTCTGTCTCTCCCCTGGAGATGCTCTTATGTACTCGGGTTGGTGTTTCTCAAACAGACGTGCAGTGAGAAGTGTTTCAACATTTGTCATGCTGTGTGCTAAATGTGCCAGATGACCTCTCATTTTGTCTTACAAGTTCACAGTGACTTCACATTTTGTAACTGGCTGAAGTCAGTGGTGTGAGCTGTGGCTGTGATGACCCACAGATCCGAAGGTCTACTATCATAAAGATTTCAGCTCCTTAATGAAAACAACTTGTTACATGTGTGATCAAATGTGCTTTCGAGCTCTGCACTTGTCAAACTTTTCTAGGAAATTAATTTACAAATCAGAAAACATCTGCTACCCGACTCTATGCCTCAAGTTGAGGTTTAGAATCTTTGTCTACCACATTGCCACCTCGATTGAGTCTTATATAGGCCTGTCTCCAGATGTCTTGGGTGACATCTCTGAGCCCCAGACCCTGGCAGAACAAGACATACCATTTCCTTTCTTACTTTCCTCCTTTCATAGAAGACTTTCCTTCTTTCCTCTCTTAACTAATTCCACCATTCTTTCTTTGAACTCTGATTATTATTTGTCATTGTTGTGCTAGTGATTTGTGTACGAATAAGGGCACATTTGTACAATAAGTATGGAGTTCAGAAGTCAACTTTCAGGAGTTGGCTCTCTCCACCGTGGGATCTGGGGATTGAACTCAGGTTGTCAGGCTTGTAGAGGAAGGTCTTTAATATGCTCATCCATCTTGCCAGCTCTCTTTCTATTACTCTCACAAGAGGCTTCACATAGTCTTCTGTCTTACTACACACCATACTGCTTTTCCATATTGTCTAAATACATGGCCAGTTTTTGCATAAATTAATCCCTCTGACAAGGTAGATAGTCAGCTCTTAACAATGTGAGAGGTCACTGGGGATGTCAGCTTGGAAACAAAAAAAAAAGAACTTAAATTGCAGGATTTGATTTGTTGGTCACAAGAATGGCATCTGAGTAACACATCTGGCCCTGGGTGGAGACGTGACATTTTGAGCTACATGGAAGGTCATAAGATTATTATCTAACCAAAGGCTTTCTGGTAAAGTATGACATAGCATTGTCTCCTCCCTTAACAGTTAATCCAATGGCCTGTCAATCACTTAGGCATGAAAATGCCCCTGGGAAAAAGTATCTGTTTTAGAGCTTTTAGTGTAAATCCTGTTTAAGATGTAGACAGGGCCAACGTTCTCTTGGCCACTGCCCACTCTTACCCCTTGAGAGTACTTCACTTTAATGAACCCTACCTACCTTCTCCTCTGCACTCTGTATGCTTCGTCTGTTTTGTTGACAATCACAAAGAATAGGAGGCTTAGGGGAGCCCCAGGTGCTATTCCACTGACATCTTTGGCATTCCCATTGGACGCCCCTCATTTTCGTTGGTACAGTATGGAGTTCTCTTTTGAACCATATACCTCTTCACTCCTTTCTGCTTACCACTTTCCTCTTGAATGCACATTTTCATCTAGCTATGAGATCACCCTTACTTCTCTGCTTTCAGAATATGTAATCTTCAGTGACTTGCTCTTATTCTTTTGTGTTTCTGTCTCCTGCTACATCCATGCTAACCTAACTCAAATGTCCATTTTCAAGATGGGGTAACTATGCCCATATAATGTTTTCTGAGCATACCTCTTGTCATATGAAAAGGACCTTTTCTTATGTTGGATAAAGAAAGTTATGTCAGATTTCAAATGGTAGGACTTTCTCTTTTTGAGGCACTTATTTTTTTTTGTAATTTGTTAACTGTGTACTGAAAGGAACTTTGAGATTCACCTGTGGCTATTAGCTTATGATTTACTGTGGCCAGTGACTCTTTCCTTTTGTGTGTTTCTTCATGGTATCTCCAAATATTTGTAGGAATAAAATGCACGCTATAACTGAGAGTGATGATCATACCTTTATTGTGCATTTACAAAGGATGGAACTTGAACCTCAATGGCCAGTGACTTGGCTTTCTCTGGCCAAAGCAACTTCAGAATCAGACAAGGCTTGCTAACCTGATTCTTAGGGCTTCTGAGTAAAAGAGAGATGTCTCAACCACCCACTAGTACCCCAGGCTCCTCAAAACAAGAGACAGCCCCAGAACTAACTAGTGTCCCAGGCTTCTCAAAATAAGAGATAACCCCAGAATTAACTGGTGTCCCAGGCTCCTGAAAGGAAAAGTGTTGTGTGATATCTTGATTGTGTTCTGACAAATAAAGCTTGCTTGGAGTCAGAGGACAGAGCTAGCCACTAGTTAACCATAGAGATTTAGAAGACTGTAGAGAGAGGGACAGGAAATGATAAGGTGGGGAAGATACAAGATCTCTGCCTTTTAGGACTGGAGAAATGGAAGAGGAAGAAAGTGACTGTGGCTGCTCTCCTGCTTTTCTGGTCTTTCAGGTTTTACTCTGATACCTGACTTCTTGTTTTTATTGATAATATTAATTAGATTTACACTTCAAAAAGAGATGCTCCAAACAGTCACTGGCCTTTGCTTTCCCCTCTAGATGGGCAACTCCTTTTGATTCTTATTGATTCTCCTCTCAGATGTATCTTTCATAATTGGGACAAGTTTCCCCAAAAACTTGGAATAAAAAGAGAATGTTATTTTCTGAAGGATAATGTGACCAAGATGACAAATCGTAAGATGTGTTGTATAAGCATTACAACTTCATTTTATAGCTGGAAATTTACTGAAAGACTAAAATGGTCTGAGACAACTGTAAATAAAATACTTTCCTTTAAAAGGAGACCCAGATTTAAGCTAATAGTGATATAGAAGGACAGGTCCATAGGGTCAAAGAAATTGGCTCAGACCAGTTGCCAAGGTATGTACATAACATTCTCCTTATGAGCCAAACTGGAGTTCTGCCTGAGGGCCTAGCAACAGAAGCTGTCAGAGTTCTTGGTCACTGTCAGAGTTCCTGAACATACAGAGTCTGTCTGAGAGCCTAGCAAGAGGTGCTGTCAGAGTTCCTGGTCACTGTCAGAGTTCCTGATTGTGCCTAGCCAATGAGGGACAACCACACAATGTCACCAGATTGCAACACAGACTGGGTGCTGGAAGGAGGGTATATAAGGCCTTCCCTGTTATTGAATAAATGAGCTCATTATTTGCCTTCAACAGACTCCCAGTGTCTGTGTTATTGACGCTGTGCCTCCTAGGGAGCTGTTAGGATCCAGCAACATCTGGTGCTTTAATGTGGGGCTTCTGTTACTTTCTCTTTCCCAGCACAGGTTCTGATCATCTCCCTCCCTTCACTCACAGTGCTTGACAGCGCCCCCAAGATGGTGTGTTTTGGTGAGAAGACCCCTTAGTGTTGTGTTCTTTCAGTCCCTTTGACAGGTAAGCATTGGGACCTCTACTTCTTTCCTTCTTTTGTGTTGTGTGTCATGTTTGTCTGCCCATTCCGTTAGGAAGGCACATTTTTTTCTGTTTCTGTTCACCTGGTGCTTCCACATAAGGATTGACCCCTCAGGAAGTGGAACCAAGGCTTAGCTTCCAACTCCATCCCTTGTCCAGAGACACAATGTGGGCATATGGCTGTGGCCTAAAAAACCACAGAAGTCCCCCACTAAGCACAAGACATAAGGGTCTGGTACAAATTCCACCCCTGTTGACTGTCATCTTCTCTCTGACTGTTGTTTCCCTCTAAAAGATGGGTAATCTTTTCATCACCCCTACCACTTCCCTGTCAGATATCTCTATGAGATCCAATGATGAGGAGACAGACAGTTTGGGCCTTGGGAAACTTGTCAGTTTGGCTCCCACCAAATCTGTCAAGGTGAACATAGCTGTCATTAAGTCATGTGTTGCTCCCCCTCTGCTCCACCACCACCGTGGGCTACTATGCCTCCACTTCAATATTCTTGTGAAAATCTACCCCAGTACCTGCCTGCCTCAGGAGGTAGCTGCTCTCCCACAGTGCCAGGTATCTTACAACCCACTCAGCCTGTGCCACTGTTAGTCTATGAAGTTAAAGAAGCCTTCCTGGTCAAGGTGGACCCAAATGTCAATGTCCAGCCCTGGATTCTCACCCCCATAGCTGATCTCTCCTTCGTTAGGAAGGCAGCCAATGAGTCAGGCCCAGATTACCCCTACTTTCAGCAGATCCTTGCTCAATGGTCCATGCAGTTACAAACTTACTTTGATTGGTACCATTTGCTTAAAGCTGTGTTAGAGCCTACAGTCTTTCTCAGTTGGAGATTGGCTATGATGATCAGGCAGAATCCAAGGCCCAGACAAACATCTTATTTAATGTCCTGGTGACCTATGATATGCTCACAGGGCATGGGGAATATGTCCATTCTGTGCAACAGGCACTGATTGGCTTGAATGCCTGTTTTCAACAGGTCTTGTACCTGGCCCTCAAGGCCCTACAAATGACTCAGCCTGGCCTACAGCACTGGGCATCTCTGCCAAAGAACAGATCCCTACCCCTGGTGAGATGGAGAGATCCTATCTCCCTCCAATGGCAGCCACCAGTCCTCTTGCTAACCCGTGGGAGAGGGTATGGTTGTGTTTTTCCTCAGAGTGCCACCATGTCAATATGGGACCCAGCAAGAGATGTGCACCTGGTCGCAGATCATCCTGCTTCCATCAAGGAGGAAATAACCCAGGATGGGTAATGAATATACTTCCCTTTCTTGCTCTCATTGCCCCTCTAAAGGCTGAAGAATTGTGGACCCTTACTTTTCCTCATTTTGTATGATGCCTTTTGAGATGAGGAACATTAGTTTAGCAGCCCAGGAGCTAGCTAAATATATTAAGGGCCCATGGTCACCTAATACTATCCATTACAGCTAAATCAGACAAGGGCCAAGGTTATGGCCTTTGATTATTTAGTTTTTAAAAAGTTTGGCATGATATAAAAAGACTGTTTGATCCCTCCTGGATTTTCATTTACATTTTGATTGTCAGGGTGGTGCTTTTAATCTTTCTCCTTTTTAAATGTCTTCTACAGCACACCCAACAACAACAGGCGGCCACTAAGGCAACTCTGCAGGTGTTAATGACTCTTAGACATTCAATTCATAGCCCTCCACAGGAGACTATGCATGCTTGGTTTTCTGAAATTCAAAAGGCTACTGCCTGACCCTCCCCACTTAGGGTGACTCCCGAGGGATGGATGCTCTTCGAGGGCTGATAGTCAATGATGGGTAAGAGCTTGTTTGGCAAGTCAATCTAAGAAAGGTACAGTCCAGTTGCTGAGCCCCCCTGAGACAGAGTCAACAAGGCTGGAGCAAAGGACTCCGACTCTCAAAGAGCACTCATGTAATAAAATAAAAGGATGGATATGTAGTAGGACAGGCCCATAGGGTCAAGGAAATTGGCTCAGACCAGTTGCCAAGATATGCACTTAATGTACTCCTTATGAGACAACCTGGAGTCTGCCTGAGGGCCTAGCAACAGGTGCTATCAGAGTTCCTGATCAATGTCAGAATTCCTGATTGTGCCCAGCCAATGAGGGACAACTACACAATGCCACGGATTGTGACACAGACTGGGTACTGGAAGGAGGGTATATAAGGCCTTCCCTGTTATTAAATAAGTTTGTTGTTTGCCTTCAAGTGACTCCCAGTGTCTGTGCCATTGATGCCACACCTTCTCACTCCCTCCCCCAAGGGAGCTGTTAGGATCCAGCAACACATTGCCACTTAGATCCAAGAATAATGGCCTCGTAAATGGCTAAGAGGCCTCTCAATTGGGGGATGCCACCTCCGTGGGACATCATCCTGATAAGTCAGCACTAAGCTTTAGTAATATTGCCACCTGCTGGACAAAGGGACCTAGGGTCTCACACTTCTTTTTGTTTGTTTGTTTAAACTATTTCTTTTATGTTTTCAGATTACAATATAATTGCGTCATTTCCCCTTCCCTTTCCTCCCTCCAACCCCTCCTTAGTAGCCTCCCTTGCCCCCTTTTAAATTCATGGCTTTAACAATGCTGTAACTCTGTCTGTTAGGCTGTGTCCTTGCTCAGTATGTGTTGCAAATCTGATCTCACTAAAGTCTAATAATTCTTTTCAATGTGAGATCTTAAGCAAACCACACAAGATCTAGGCAGTTTCTCAGACTGTCCTGAGAAATACGGCAAGAATATCCAACATCTTTCTAAAACTTACTGGTCTTCTTGGAAAAACAGCAATGTTATTATGGGATAGACCTTCACTGCTTCTGAAGGAACTGTAGTGACTCAAGGGCTAGAGAATCTGCAGATGAGTTATGCCTGGTCAGTGCTTAGCATGCTGTAGGAGTGGAGGCTGTCCCAGTGGATTCCCTGAGATGAGACTGTAATATGGTGGGGGATGTGGTATGTGGAAGTGTTCAGGTTTCACTGTCTGTGAGGGTCTAAAGAACAGTAATGCAAAACTCATTAATTATGATAAACTGGCAACTATCCACCAGGGCCTAATTAAAAAATCTTCCTTTTTAGAGTGTCTTAACTACATCACACAAAATCATACTCTAAATGACCCTTCCTCCTGCGGAAGCTGAGTCCTTCTCAGGGCACATCCCCTACTCTGACATCAGGAGGAAATGACCAGAACTGTCATGGAGAACTAAGATGTGCTGAAGGCCTCTCAGCCTTGTGGGAAACTTAGTCTTCCGCTGCTTCCCCCAGAGAAAACAGGGAAGCCAGTAAATAAATGCAGTGCCTGTTGGAGATGCATCACTGGCAAGTTGCCCAAATGCCAGATGCCATCCTCAGACTCTTGACCCTGATGTTGAACAGACACTGGAGGGCATAGTTGTAGGATATTGTTTTAAGAAGTGTTACATTTGTTTGTGCTGTGGAACATTTGTCTAATGATACAAAGATATATTGCATTCTTTTATGTTGCATTTATTTAACTCTGTGAAGCTGTGTTACTGTGCCTGTCTAAAACACCTGGTGGTCTAATAAAGAACTGAATGGCCAATAGCAAGGCAGGAGAAAGGATAGGTGGGGCTGGCAGGCAGAGAATCAATAGGAGAAATCTGGGAGGAAAAGGAGAAAGAGCAAGAGAACAAAGAGAGGAGGACTGTAGGGCCAGCCACCCAGCCACCCAGCCACCCTGCCACCCAGCCACCCAGCCACCCAGCCACCCAGCCACCCAGCCACCCAGCCAGCCACAGAGTAAGAGCAAAAGTAAGATATACAGAAGTAAGAAGAGGAAAAAGCCCAGAGGCAAAAGGTAGATGGGATAATTTAAAGTTAAGAAAAGCTGGCAAGAAACAAACTAAGCTAAAGCCGAGCATTTATAAGTAAGAATAAGACTCCATATGTGATTTATTTGGGAGCTGGGTGGTGGGCCACCCCAAAAGAGCAAAACTAACTAACTCTACATAGTGCTTCAAGATCCAAGGGACCCCCAAGGCTGGAGCCCAAAGTGTCTGTCCTGGAGTGAGGAAACCTTGAAACTACCTCGGTCACAGCTGTCTCCATCAATGAGATGGAGCTGCGGTAAGTGTTGGAGACATAGCTAGGAGCATACATTTTTCCCTTTGATAAAGCGGACTCCTGCTTTGTCCTTACCCCTGTCCTGGACCACTGGTCTTTGAGTTTTGTAGGGTAGTAGGCATCAATGAAACACCGATGTCTGAATGCTTTCCTTCTGATGCCCTTAAACAACATAAAGAATTATTCTTTTCTCATATTTTCGTAATGATGTCTGAATATACTCTCCCTTTACTAGGCAGAGACGTATTGATAAAAAATTGGGGCCTACATGATCTGCAACATCTCACAAAATTCCACAGCTAATGGCCATGATCATCTCTCCTATATAGATAAACAATGACTCAGTCCTTCCAGGTTTCCCAGTTAAACCTCGAGTATGCATTCCTGAGTAAGTAAGGCAATCCCAGGCACCTCAGCTACCACCAAGTGAAGGATGCTAATATTCTTTCTAACCATAAACAGCATTTTCTCCACCCTGAAGTTTGTGTGAGACTTGAACTCCTAATTCACAAATTCTTCCAAAATAGGCTTTTAACCCCCTGGCAGTCTCCCTACAATATTCCAGTACTGGCCAGTAACAAGTTTAACAGAGTGTTGGATGGCACAGGACCTTCATTCCACAAATTAGGCTTTGGTTTCCATTCACCCAGCAGTCCTTAATCTTAGACTTCATTAACATAATGCTACTCATGTACCTAATGGTTCACTCTTCTAAATCTCACAGATGTCTTCTTCTGTATTCCCATTTCATCTGAGTATCAAATTCACTGTTTTAAGTAGACTGGTGCCCACAGTTAGACTGTTCTTCCCTGAGGCTTTAGAGTTAGCTTCTAGTATTTTGGGACATGTCCTAGCTAACTGACTGAATATTGGATCATGATATGTAGGTCATCTCCGTCCCTCTCATCATTCCTCAGAATCTGCCTCA
Organism: Peromyscus californicus insignis; assembly: GCF_007827085.1. Classification (NCBI taxonomy): domain Eukaryota; kingdom Metazoa; phylum Chordata; class Mammalia; order Rodentia; family Cricetidae; genus Peromyscus; species Peromyscus californicus. The sequence goes on from NW_026294402.1 coordinate 5,570,188, forward strand.
AGTCATCTGATGCAAGCAGGGCATTTCCTAGAAGACAGGACACAAAGTTCCCTGTCTTTGCTCTACATCTTGCCTTAAAAGCACAGAGATTGCAAGGGTTGCATCACATGGATTCTGGAGATTCAAGCTCGGGTTCTCCTGCTTACATACCAAGTGTGTCTTGTGCTGTTGTCTGGCCTTGTCTTTGTTGGGTGGATGCTCTGTTCCTTGGATTCTGATGCTCTCTCTGGTTCTTAGGAGAGTGTAGTGGTTGTGGGTTGCCTGGTAGGGAGTGCTTCTGATATTCTGCCAGGTGTCACTGGGTCTCAGACAGAATGTGTTTCTGATTCCCTGGCCGGAGTGGCTGGTAGGTTTCTAGGGAGTTCCCCCTGGAGTTGGCAGCTGAGACAAAGGGATGGGGTTGGGGCTGTTGGAGAAGATCTACAGGATCCACTGAGAATGCAGGAAGAGAAAGGGAAGCAGGTGGTCTTCTACAAAGCCTAGATAAGACTGGGGGACTGGAATTAGGAGACAGGAGGGAGTAAAGACTGCTAAATGGGTTCCCTGGCCAGCAGGTTTCCAGGGAGTGCCTGGGGTAGTTGGTGCTAAGTGTCTATGCACCAAATACAAGAGCACCCAAGTTCATAAATGAAACACTACTACTACTTAAATCACATATTGACCCTCACAGTGGATGATGGGAGACTTCAATACCCCACTCTTACCAATAGACAAGTCATCCAAACAAAAACTAAACCAAGAAATACTGCAGCTAAATGAGGTCATAAACCAAATGGACCTAACAGATATTTATATAACACTTCACCTGAACACAAAAGAATATACCTTCTTCTCAGCACCTCATGGAACTTTATCCAAAAGTGACCATGTTCTTGAACACAAAGAAAGTCCCAACAGATACAGGAAATTTAAATAGTATCCTGTATCCTATCAGACAACCATGGATTAAAGCTGGATATCAACAAGTACAAGAAGCTTACAAACTTATGGAAACTGAACTGTTGAATGAAAAATCGATCCAGATAGAAACTAAAAACGTTCTAGAATTGAATGAAAATAAAGACACAACGTACCCAACTTATGGCACACAATGAAGGTAGTTCTAAGAGGCAAGGTCATAGCACTAAGTACTTTCATTTAAAAAAAAAAAAACTAGAGCGATCTCATGTTAGTAACAAGAGCATACCTGAGCGTTCTAGAACAAAAAGAAGAAACAATGCTGAAAGGATTACATGGAAAGAAATAACCAAACTAGGGATGAAATCAATAAAATAGAAACAAACGAAAAACACAAAGCAAAGAGTCAATGAAACAAACAGTTGGCTCTTTGAGAAAAACCAACAAGATTGACAAACTTTTAGCCAAACTTATTAAAGGACAGAGAAGATCAAACTTAAAAAAAAGGAAAAATGAAAAGGGGCACATAACAACAGACAGTGAGGAATTCCAGAGGATCATAAAGAAATAGTTTAAAAATCTATTCTATAACAACTTGGAGAAATGTAAAAGAAATGGATAATTTTCTTGATATATACCACTTACCAAAGTTAAATCAAGATCAGATAAGCAATTTTTTTGTTTGTTTGTTTGTTTGTTTTTTGAGACAGGGTTTCTCTGTGTAGTTTTGCGCCTTTCCTGGAACTCGCTTTGGAGACCAGGCTGGCCTCGAACTCACAGAGATCCGCCTGGCTCTGCCTCCCAAGTGCTGGGACTAAAGGCGTGCGCCACCACTGCCCGGCCAGATAAGCAATTTAAACAGATCCATAATCCCTAGTGATAGAGAAGCAGGAATTAAGTTTCCCAACCAAGAAAAAAAATACTAGGACAGGATGATATTAGTTCAGAATTCTACCAAATTTTCGAAAAAGAATTAATACCAATACTCCTCAAATTATTCCACAAATTAAAAATGGAAAGAACATTGCCAATTTCTTTTTACAAGGCCAGTTACACTGATACCCAAACCACATAAAAATCCAACAAAGAGAATTAATTACAGACCAATTTTCTTTGTGGACATAGATGCAAAAATTATCAATAAAAACTTGCAAACCAAATCCATGCACACATCAAAAAGATCCTCCACCATGATCAAGTAGGCTTCATCTCAAAGATGCAGAGATCTTTCAGCATATGTAAATTAACAAATACAATCTACCTTATAAACAAACTGATAGACAAAAAAAGATCATTTCATTAGATTCAACCTTTGACAAATCTCATGATAAAAGTTGTAGAGAGATTAAAGATGCAAATAAAATAATAATAGAGGATATTTATTACAAATCCACAGCCAACATCAAAGTAAATGGAGAGAAACTTAAAGAAATTCTACTAAAATCAAGAATAAGACAAGGTTGTCTACTATCTCCATACCTACTCAATATAGAACTTGAAACCTTAGCTTGAGCAATACACAACTCTGAAGATCAAGGAATACAAATTGGAAAGGAAGAAGTCAAAGTATTTTTATTTGCAGATGATATGATAGTATACATAAGGGAACCTAAGAATTCCACCAGGGAACTCCTATAGCTGATAAACATTTTCAGCAAAGTAGTAAAATTAATACACAAAAATCAGAGCCTTCCTATATGCAAATGATAAACAGACTGAGAAAGAAACCAGGGAATTGACACCTTTCACAATAGCCTGAAAAACATAAAATAGCTGGGCGGTGGTGGCTCATGCCTTTAATCCCAGCACTCGGGAGGCAGAGGCAGGCAGATCTTTGTGAGTTCAAGGCCAGCCTGGTCTACAGAGCAAGATCCAGGAAAGGTGCAAAGCTACACAGAGAAACCCTGTCTCGAAAAACAAAAACAAAACACACACACACACACACACACACACACACACACACACACACACACACACAAAAAATATCTTGGGGTAGCTCTAACCAAGCAAGTGGAAGTCCTGTATGATAAAAAATAAACCCTTTAAGACATTGAAGGTATAAAATGAAGATATTAGAAGATGGAAAGGTCTTCCATGCTTCCATCGATTGGTAGGATTAATATAGTAAAAATAGTCACCCCACCAAAAGCAATGCACAGATTCAATGCAGTTCCCTGCTACAGGTGCAGGAATATATTATAAGAACTCAGCTGGTTATGGCAAAGCCACTACCTGAAGGGATCAAGGAATTCCTTCAGAGGAAGCCAAATTCCAGGGAGCATTTGGTGTCATTTGGATTGTTGTATATCAGCTGTCTTCTGTTATGAAAATCATGTGTGCCTTCATAGCTTTCCCAATTGATTTTTTCCTAAGAAATGCTAACAGTGTGGACTGATCACTATTTGGACATATATGTTTGAGGTATTTGGAGAAGAGCCTCAGGAAAGACTTCCTTCCCTCAGGCCCATCCATTTCTTCTCCTTTCAGCACTGGAATCAGATATCTCCCTTAGCCACATTCAAGGACTAACAGGAATAACAGTCCAAACCACCACATAATAAGTCTCCTGAATTAAGGTAAATTCCACAAGGAGACACTGCCTAGGTCAGGTGGACCTTAAGTAGTAGCTTTGCACAATTTAGCTCAGACCCTCCTTTCTTACAGCCTTACTAACTTTATAGACCTCTAACTCCTTACCTAACCACTTCTAGGAATATTTAGGTAACCTTCTGCACTGACAGCTATGCAGAGCCGGGACCCCAGTTCAAGTCTCTCTGTAATTATCATCATTGGCAGCATCTGGCCAGGTCCATCCCCAGATGGAGGAAAGTACCTTATCAGAGATACCTCTGTACTCTCTAAAACAGACTTAAGTGTCCAGACTACCTGTTTGAGAAGGCCTGGCAGATGTGCTAATTAAGCTTAACCTTTTTCTTTCCAAAATCTTATCTCTAGCTTTAGATCCACCCTTACCAATTAACTCAGAACTAAAGGGTCCCAACTTACAGGTATGTCTAGCTGTGATGGAAGTTGCCTAGCTAACTTGCCTAGTGAGGGAGCACACTTGCCAGAAACAGCAGGAGCAGAGATAGCTTGGAGAGATAATGGTCAAAGGGATAAAAAGGTTTTATTTTCAGAGAAGAACTTTGAGGTATAAGGAGGCAAAGAGGAAGAAAGGAGTGGAGAACTTGAGGATAGAGAACTGAGAGGGATAAGGAGGATTTTGACCAGAGAGAATGTGTGAACAAGATGGAAGATGAGGAAGAGCCAGGTGGGGAAGTACTAGCTGGGTAAGAACAAGATGAGAAGGACCTATATGAGGCATAATTAAGATAAGAGAATTAAGATAGAACTTAGAGGGAACAGTAGATAAATACAGAGCTAAATCAAGCAAGAAAGGAGCTAGGCACAAAAACAGAACTGAAGCTGTGTAGACAGGATTTTATCCCTCAGGAATAAAGTAGACAGATAAAGAGCTTGGTGTACTTAGATTCATTTCCCGAAAATAGTTTTTGACATTTTTAGTTCCTCTTCTAAGCCCCTGGGAAGTATATTATTACAGCTGGTCCTTTTAATAATATACAGGAATTCCCATCAAAATTCCAACACAATTATTCCCAGAACTTGAAAGGACAATTTTCAGCTTTATATGGAAACACAAAAAAAACCCCTCAGGATAGCTGCTGGAGGTATTACCATCCCTGACCTCAAATTGTACTACAAAACTATAGTAATTAAAACAGCCTGGTATTGACACAAAAATCAGAAATGTTGGTCAACAAAATTGGATAAAGATCTAGACATAAGTCTACATACCTATGAATACCTGTGTAGTTGGAAGTTTTCCTGTGTCCCAGCCAGCTGGTGGTCAGGACAAATCTCTCTCACTCACATCCCCCAAGTAAACACACAGAGACTTATATTAATTACAACTGCTTGGCCATTAGCTCAGGCTTATTACTGAATAGCTCTTAGGCCTAAATTAACCCATAATTCTTATCTATGTTTAACCACATGGCTTGGTACCTTTTCTCAGTTTTGCATTGTCATCTTTCTTCCTCTGGGTCTGGCTGGAGACTCCTCACTCAGCCTTCCTCTTTCCAGAATTATTCTCATCTGCTTGCCCTGCCTATACTTCCTGTCTGGTTACTGGTCAATCAGCATTTTATTTATCAATCAACCAGAGCAACACACATTCACAGCATACAGAACAACATTCCACAGCACTTTCCCTTTTCTGTCTAATCAAAAAGGAAGGTTTTAACTTTAACATAGTAAAATTACATATAATAGAACAGTTATCAAGCAAGAATTACAGTTACAATATCTAGTCTATTTGTATTTGGCAAAATTAAAGAAAATGTTTTATTTATCCTATATTTGTGAATCTAAGTTTTCATATCTAACTTATCTTTTATCATGACTAAGGAAAACTAAAATTATAACTGTATAGTCTTCAGCTACATCAAAGACCCCAGAAGGATATAATATTACCTAAGTAAACAGAAAATGCATTGTAAGCAACTTCCAAAATTTCTGGAAATGACAGAGACAGCTGCCTGCCTGGACAGTCACCCAAAGTTCCTCTGCAACATTAGGGCATCCGTCTTCAGCCCACAGGCCTGGAGTTTCTCAGTCACTTTTTTCTGTGTGCTGTAGAATGTCTGCCAGTCTCCTCTGCAAAGCAGGAGCCTGAAGGACCATTTTGTCTTACAAAGTTCAGTGGTCACCTTCCTACGGGTCCTGCATGTCCATTTTATACAACATACTGTCAAGCAGTCGACTCAAGGGCACTTTTTTGCCCAGTGGCTAACTATTGACACAAAGAAAGCAAACTCCATATTGAGTTTCTTCAATGTCCATTGTTTTCTCTGAAATAGATTGGTGCTGCCAGGAGCAGATGTGTCTCACTGTCCATAAAGTCTAAGTTTTTAAAACATTTTAAATGCCATATTCTGTAAGTCTTTGAAGTGTTTGAAGATTACCTACCTAGTTGAAATATATCTATGTGTACCTAGAAAACTTAACTAACATGATTAAAAGTTTGATTATCATGAATGACTAATTATTAATCTGTATTTCTTAATCATACATTACAATTTCAAATGAGCTGCACAAACTACCTTAAACAAGAGTAGAAATATATGTAAAGTATAACAAAATTAACTTTAAATTTATATCAACAAACTACAATCCACAGCAATGTAAATCATTTCAAATAAGTTGCCACTCTTTAAAAGTAGATTCAAATAAAACTCTTAAAGTGGATTTTATTGTATATTTGTGGTCCATTCTTGGTCCGGCAAATACAACAGGGCTCAGGGCAGCTTAGCCACATATCTGCCATGACAAGCTTAATAAAAACCAGTTAAAAAGTAGGCCTGAGTTTCCCAGTTACTGTCAGGCAACACCTGGATCCAGGGAAAGCCATAAGCTGACAACACCCAGGGATGGGCCAGCATCTAAGGGGAAGTACCTTACATTCTAAACATTCCAACCATTAGATAAGATTAGTTAAGTTTGACAGTTGTCTCTGAGACTAGCACATACCTATCCCCTTCGACAAGATACCCCTAGACAAATGTCAGCCAATCAGGGTCCTGAACCCTGGAAATCCCCTCACCCCAACCTCTGCTATGATAAAAACCCTACCCTGACTGGACTGGGGTCTCTCTGACAGATGGAGAGTCCAAACTTGAGCTTGAAATAAAGGCTCTTTGTTGTTGCATACGGGATTCAGTCTCCATGGTGGTTTTTCGAATTCCCCCAAAATCTGGGCATAACAAAAGGTGTATTCTTTTTTCAATAAAGTGGCAACCATTCAGAATCCCCCTCAGGTCCTGCTTCCCTTCATCGATTCTACACCTCCTCTTTGGGACCTGAACCCTGCTGGAGCTGGACTCTAGCAGACAACATCATCTATACAAAGCTGCAGGCTACAGAATGGGAAATTTTATTTTCATCTACACATCTAATAGAGGACTGATGTCTAAAATATATAAAGAACTAGAAAAACTGGACATCAAGAAGACAAATAACCCAATTTAAAAATGGGTTACAAACCTAAATAAAGAATTCTCAAAAGGAAATGGCTGAAAAAAACGTAAAGAATTGTCAGCATTGTTAGACATCAGGTAAATGCAAATCAAAACTACTTTTGAGATTTCATCTTAAACCTGTCAGAATGGTTCAGATCAATAAAGAGATGATAGCTCGTGCTGGTAAAGTTGTGGAGTAAGTACAACATTCATCCATTGCTTGTGAGAGCGTAAACTTGTACAGCTGCTATGGGAATCAGTGTGACAAGAAGCTGGTAATAGATCTACCTCAAGATCCAGCTCTATCACTCTTGTGCATATACCTAAAGGACATGCATCCTATCATATGAACATTTGCTCAACCAGGTTTATTGTTACTCTTCTCATAATAGACAAAAATTGAAAAGAGACTAGATATACATAAACAGATGAATGGATAAAGAAATTACAGTACATTTACATAATGGAATATTACTCAACTGTTAAAAAATATAAAATCATGAAATTTGCAGGTAAATAAATAGAGTTAGAAAAAAAGTGATTCTGAGTGAGATAACACAGATTCAGAAGGACAAATATGGTATATATTCACCCATATGTGGATGTTAGCTATTATGTATTCAGTAAGCAAGCTACAATCCATATAATCACAGAAATCAGGTATAAAGTAAGGGAGGAGAGATGATTCTCCCTAGGAAGGAGAAACAGATTAGATAGTTATAGATGGGAAGAGGACTGGAATGGGACTCTCAAACAGGGAGGGGCAGGGTAGAGGAGGATGAGGAATAGAATATTGGGGGAGATAAACCAAGGGCCATTTGATGGGTTGTATGGAAACAGCAGAAACTTCCTAAAATATATTCATATATAAAAGTGATCTAAATGAAATTGCCAAATTGTTTAGTAGGCATTGCCCTAACTGGACATCTCTCATCATAAAATGAAGTTTCTAGTACTGAAAATAAGTTATATCTAATTGAATTGTTGGCTAAAAGGTCCCCATGGAAATTCCAAACAACACAGGCTATTGCCAAGGCTATTGGTTACTGTCCACAAACTGATGGTAAAGGCCTTAATAGGTTTTCTGTACCCTCCCTCCAAATGAGTTTCTCCGCTGATACAGTAAGCCAGATCAAGCTGAACTAAAAAAGTATAACAACAGGTGTACTGAGAAAAGCAACTCCCAGGCAGGTTCTTGGGTCCCAGAAATTGAGGCCAGAGAAGTCATGAGCCTGAGCCAAGGTAGGAACATTTTATAGACTGTGGGTGAGGGTGATGATGCATCTGCTGCAAGCTGGGTTTGTGCCCAAGTGCTTAAGTGGGCACTTGGGCAGCTGGCAGTGTCAGGGGAGGAAGTTGTAATAGTTGCCAAGAATGCAGAACTGGGCTTTTTGGAGCCATTCCTTTGTTCAGAGACTCTCTGGGTGGGTGGGTGGGAGAGGGAGAGGGAGAGAGAGAGAGAGAGAGAGAGAGAGAGAGAGAGAGAGAGAGAGAGAGAGAGAGAAAACAGGGCTTCTAGGACCATGCAGAGCCAAGCTGCGAGGCTCCGAACGAAACAGCCCTATTGCAGAAGACAATTGTAGAAGACGACACCTATACAACTCATTGAACATGGAGAAGTCAAGCTAGCACCTACCCAGAGCTTCACCCCTTCTAAATATTGTTTATGGTACTAGAAGGTACTGCGCATGCTACCACAGGGAAAAAGGAAATGTCAAACCAAATACTACTGTTCCACTAAAGAAACATAGCTATAAAATGACTTGTATTGGCATTCTGCTATACTCCTAGGTCAATGTCTTGCTCAACCATCATCAGAGAAGCTTCCTCCTGCAGTAGCTGGGAACAAATACAGAGACCACAGCCAGACAGTACGATTTATCCATCAGTCTGTTACCTCAGGGCTTAGGGAACCCCATGGGATACCTTACCTCAGGGTTCAGGATGCAAAAAGATTCTAAGAGCAAGAGGCTATGGAGGACACCAAGTAAACAAAGCTTTCCAGATACCACAGGACTGACACACATAGGAATTCACACAGCAGGACGGACACACATAGGAACTCACACAGCAGGACGGACACACATAGGAACTCACTCAGCAGGACGGACACACATAGGAACTCACAGAAACTGAGGCGGCATGCACAAGGCCTGTACAGGTTTGCACCAGATGGAATACCAGCTCTGAGAAGGGAAGTAGATGCAAGCCTCCACCCCTAACCCAGAGGCTATCTCCAATTGATAATTCCTCACAAAAGAAAAATTAGTTTTCTCCAAGGGAGTCTCACTGGGGAAACCAGAGAGGCTGCATACCCAGCAGTATGTCCAACACAAAATGAACTCAATGCTCAATGGCATCTTTGGAGGTTCTTTGGACCATAGTACTTTGTCAGGACTATTTTCCCCTACAGGTCCTTTGTATATTCATTATGGCCTCCAGTGTTGTGTTTTTGTGGGCTTCCTGTGTGTGTGAAGGTGTGTGTCTCTGTGTCTGTATGGGTTTCTTGTGCTTTTTCTTTGGCTCTTTCCTTCTGTTCGTTTGTTTGTTTAGTCTGATTCTGAATTGTTCACTTTTGTTTCGTCTGATTTAGAAATCATGTTTCTAAAGAGAGACAGGAAGGGTGGGGCTGTGGATGGGAGGGGAGCTGAGGAGTCTGAGGAGTTAGGGGATTGGAAACTGTAATCAGAAATGTTATACTAAAAAAAAAACTGTTTTCAATAAAAGAAAATAGAAAAACCAAATCAAGGAAACAAACACACAAAAAGCAGTGTGGGCTTTACCCACTGAATCATTTCCTCAGCCCAGCAAAAGACCTTTCCTAAGTCTTCAGTGTTAGGTACCACAACCGTTCACATCATAAAAACTATTTGTTAGTAACTCCAGGTTTAGCTGAGGAAGCTCCCACCCACCCAGGTCTTGGTCAAATGCATCAACCTATGGGGTATTTGTCAGAAGTGCTTGACTCCTGATGAGCATCAGCATTGGTTTCTCTCTCCGCCTCACGACCATGGACACATGGTGACCAGTCCTCACGCTCCTGTTGCTGTCTTTCCCACCACAATAGACTGTGTTCCCTAAAACTGTAAGGCCAGACAAGCCCTTCTTTTATACTTCTCTTCTGTTTCTGATAAAACACTCCAACCAAAAGCAAAGTAAAGAGGGAGGGGTTTATGTAGCATACACTTCCATGTCCCAGTCTCTTGTCACTTCAGGCTTTCCCATGCTTTGTCAGCTTTTTTTCCAAGTAATGTCCCCATTAGAATCTGAAGAATCCATGGCATCCAAGTGTTGATTTCACACTATCACGCTTACTCCTTGACACTCCATTAGGTGTCCTTACATCAGTGTGACAGGAGAGATGGTAAGAGTGGGGCATTAAGATTGGCATGTGTGAACTGGGCATGGTGGTGCATCACTTTAATCTCAGCACTTGGGAGGCAGAGACAGGCAGCTCTCTGTGAGTCTGAAGCCAGCCTATGCTACAAAATGAGTTCCAGGCCAGCCAAAGCTACACAACAAGACCCTGGTTAAAACAAACAAATGAAAAATTAGAATGTGAAAGAAACTATGGACAGTGAGAAAGGCTGACAACCTTTGTACTCCAAGAGTGACAAGGGATAACATGATCAGGAAAAAAAAGTATGTGCTATGCAAATAATCCCAAAGTCCATGATCCTGGGATGTAAAAACCCAGAATCTTCAAATAGCACTCCTACTCAGCCTCTGACCACTGTCCAGCTGTGGCCTTGGGAGGACATTTGTTCCTTAGTACACTGTCAGTTCTTCTCTTACTATCCACCTATCTCTGACCAAATATCTATTCAGGGAAACCAGAACATGGAAATCCTAGCAAGTATTCTCTAACCCTGATCCCATCTATCACCCTAGTGTTCTATTCTCTACTTTGTTGCGGTACTTCCTACCCCAAAATTATAATTTACCCAGCCATGAGGATGATTCTGTGGAATCCATTAGTCATTGCCTAGATGTTAGTTTGAGAGAGAGAGAGAGAGAGAGAGAGAGAGAGAGAGAGAGAGAGAGAGAGAGAGAGAGAACATTGAGACAGGTTCTTACTGCATATCCTTGGCTGGCCTGGAACTCACTCTGTAGACCAGGATGGGATCAGATGTACAGAGATCCACCTCCCTCTGCTCAAGACTTCAAAAATACCGTAAATCCTGTTTAAAATATAAACCCTGGCAATGGTCCCATCAGCCAGAGCTCACTCTCAATTAATGAGACTGCTTTACTCAAATGAATCCCACCCACCCATCTTCTATACTATACTCACTGTGTCTCATCTATGTTCTCTCTATGGAGATCACAAAGACCAGGGAGCTGAAGAAAGACCAGGATGAGGAACCTGGTCTGTAATGAAGTTTTACAAAAAGCTTTGTTTCTGAATAACACCAATTTATTTGTTTTAAATGAAAAGGTAGTAATATTTTTCCTAGGAAGACATGAATAAACCCCAGACTAAATAGCGAAGATTCAAGTAATGATTTAACACAGCCTAGCTTATTAAGCCAGTGAGTTTATTTACAAAAGCATCGATAAGGGGTTACTTACAGTGGCATGTGTGACCCAAAACATCTGTCTCAAAAAGTCTTACACCCATCATAGTAGACATCCTCATGGAGGCTTCATCATGGGTGTCCGTTCTTTAGTTAATCTTTCATTTTCTGTATCCCTTAGACATATCACAGAGTTGGGAGTCAGGATGGAATGGCACGTGAAATCTCAGGTAGCGATTTGGTGACCCTCCCTTCCCTACTACTAGGCTATCAACCATCCCTTTGCCACCACAAAAGCAATGGCTGTGTTATGCTGCTTACTTCATAGCCAAGTGTAGGATCAAAATGATCTCTGCTCCATGACAGCAGATGATGGTCCCGTAATGACTAGAGGAAAAAGCTACATCACACCTATACCTGAGTTGCCACACTCAATGCTAAATTGAGCCTTGATAAGTTGCTTGTTTGAGGAGAGATGAGGAAAATAAATTTAATTGGGAATCAACTATCATTATTAGGGGAACAATTTTAATGTACCAAATGTTGGAAATTGCAACATTAAATATAAAGGGTATCCTTCAGTAGGAGAAAACTTTCTTAATGTGTGAGGTCCTGGATTGTTACTGGGATCTCACTGCAGTCACCCCCGCCCCCCGCCCAGCTCCCCAGTGCCCTACCTTCTATAGAAAGAATTCAATGAAACTTTTGGGAGATATTGCCTAAGGTAAGCTGTATTCATTGAAGTGAAGCACTCTTTCAGGTGAGAATGGGCAGTGGCCAAGGGCCCATTGCATCAATCTTCATTTTTCAGATAAACTTTATATTTTTTAAATTTGTGGCCCCTTCCCCCCATGAAAGAGTGCATGCTTGTTGAGATCAGTCTGTGCCCTGATCCAAGTTACTCCATATTGGATAAATCGGTAGCTTTTACGACTGTGTCTTGCTCTAAGAGATCCCATTTTTCAAGTACCTTTGACTTTATTTTGAAGATGGGAGGTGACTGTGCACCTGGGTGGATACATGCGTCCACCATCTATCTGGTACTGTGGGATGGTTTGTATGTCAAATGTGTTGCTGATTAGTCAATAAATAAAACATCGATTGGCCATTGGCTAGGCAGGAAGTGTAGGCGGGACAAGGAGGAGAATAGAGCTGGGAAGTGGAAGGCTGAGTCAGAGAGACACCGCCAGCCGCCATGATGAGAAACAGCATGTAAAGATGCCGGTAAGCCACAAGCCATGTGGCAAGGTATAGATTAATAGAAATGGATTAATTTAAGCTGTAAGAACAGTTAGCAAGAAGCCTGCCACGGCCATACAGTTTGTAACCAATATAAGTCTCTGTGTTTACTTGATCGGGTTTGAGCGGCTTGGGACTGGCGGGTGAGAGAGATTTGCCCTGACTGTGGGCCAGGCAAGAAAACTCCAACTACAAATGGCGCCCAACGTGGGGCAAGAGTTTCCACCTAAAACCTGAAAAAAAAAAGATTCTAAAACGGAGCTAAAAACAGCTTCCTAATTGTCTCTCTCAAATGAGCGGCAGCTGCCGGTTTGAGCTACTGGCGGGTTGCTGGCGTGTGTGCTCGACCTGCCTATGGCGGGAATGAGGCCTCTGCAAGTGGCACATTAAGCTACATTGTGGATTTAGCCTTTGCTAGTACAAAACAAAAAGAGAGGTTTCTGGGCTACACACTGCTTGGATAAAAGCATAGACCCACAATAGCTCCCAGAGCTGGTGGTAAACCACCGCCATGTTGGGAAGTTGAGGTGGGCGGAGCCAGCAGCCACAGCTGCTGCAGCTTAAAGCAATAGATTCACAATAAAACAGATTCAGATGTAATAGTTTAAAATGTGTGTAAAATATACGTAGGCTTGAAAGAGACAAAAAAAGGTGATATATACAGTATAGAAACAAATACATGGTTTTAAAAAATAAAGTCTTTAAAGAGACAGTAAAATTAATATAAAAAATAAGCCACGTAGAGATGACTATTACACAGAGAGTCTGGATTGTGTTGTCTTTGGGATTCTTAACTACAGAGAGATATTTGATTGTAAAGAAAGCTGAGTTAAACCAGTATGTATATTTTAAAGATACTTTGACTTCAAAATTTGGATGTAAGGATATGTTGCTTTGGAAAAGAGTCTCTTTTGTTTCCACAGAAAACAAGAGGCTATGGATTTGTTCCAGAGTAAGATACATCAGGTTTGACCAGCCAAGACCCCCTGAAAGGTCTCCGATGACACCATGGCCCAGATGATCCAACATCCAGAACCGTTTCAAGACAACTGGCTCAGATGATACAGCCTCACGGACTACTCCATGATCCTAAAATTTTCTTTGTTTCCCCAGAAGATACAGCGCCCCCCTCCAGCAGGAAGTAGTAAGAAAAGCTACGCCCAAATTCCCAAATATACCAAGCTGACTTTGGAGATGTGTAAAGGTTAAAACCTTCCTTTTTAAGAAAAGAAAAGGGGAAGTACTGTGGGATGGTCTGTATGTCAAATGTGTTGCTGATTAGTCAATAAATAAAACATCGATTGGCCATTGGCTAGGCAGGAAGTGTAGGCGGGACAAGGAGGAGAATAGAGCTGGGAAGTGGAAGGCTGAGTCAGAGAGACACCGCCAGCCGCCATGATGAGAAACAGCATGTAAAGATGCCGGTAAGCCACAAGCCATGTGGCAAGGTATAGATTAATAGAAATGGATTAATTTAAGCTGTAAGAACAGTTAGCAAGAAGCCTGCCACGGCCATACAGTTTGTAACCAATATAAGTCTCTGTGTTTACTTGATCGGGTTTGAGTGGCTTGGGACTGGCGGGTGAGAGAGATTTGCCCTGACTGTGGGCCAGGCAAGAAAACTCCAACTACAATCTGGCACTATCCATGCACTGCAGACAGATAAGTGACTTATTCTGTATAAATTTACCAGAAGGAAGTGAAGCTGTAGGGACATGTATATTAAAATCCTATCAGGGAAAGCAAGCCCCAGAATTTCCTGGACATAATATACCAAGGAATGGGTGTAACTTCTTCACCTGGACCTCATAAGGAGGTTGACAATTACAGTGGCCTCCACCAAACTGTCATCTGACCATCTGTTGTATGCATCAAGGATCAACAGGCAGAGAACCCCCGACTGTCCTCAGGACTTCCAATGAACTTGGTTCCTCCCATTCTTGGTACAGCCTACTCAACACTCCAGTCTCCTGTTCACTCATCTGGACCTGCCATCCATCCATCTATCCATCCATCCATCCATCCATCCATCCATCCATCCATCCATCCATCTCTCTGTCCATCCATCATCCATCCATCTCTCTGTCCATCCATCATCCATCCATCCATCTGCTTCTTCATCTGGATGCAGTCCTGCCCTTTGGTTCTACAGCTGGACTCAACTCTGAAGCTTTGCCCTAAACCTGTGAGACACATAGCCATGGCTTTTCCAACTCCTGCACCCCTGCCCAGTTGTTTTCTTATTTAACTAGTGTTTCTATAAGCCTACATTCTGAAACCTCTTGAATTTGGCAGTGTCCTCAACCATTCTGTAACAGCATATTTACTGTGTGATGTGTGATGGAGAGCTAATAATAGTAATTAAGATTGGACTAAAATGCAGGTGGAGAGGTAGGTCAGTGGTTACAAACATTTTCTGTTTTTTTCAGAGGACATATTCCCAGCACCCACAACTGCCTGTAATTCTAACTTCAGGGAATAAAAAGAACTCTTCTGGCCTCTTTAGGTACACACACACACACACACACACACACACACACACACACACACATACAAACACACACAAATAATTCTGTAAAAGCAGATTGGCTGTATTATCAAGGAAAGTCCAATTACCTAGCAAGTTGATGCCATTGAAACAACTGTACACTGTGAATTTATTGTTATTCACTAAATCCTGACATTATAGAAAGATACAAATATGTTCATTTCTGTTTCTGACATAGCACATTCATAACAATGTGTATGTGAGTGTGTGTGTGTGTGTGTGTGTGTGTGTGTGTGTGTGTGTGTGTGTGTGTGTGTAGGTCAGAGAATAACCTAAGGTGTGAATCCCTAGAAACCTTCCATCTTTTGTTTGAGACAGGATATCTTATTGGCCTAGAGTTTTGCCAATTAAGCTGGGCTGGCTGGAAAACTGAGTTTCAGGAAATCTGTCTGTCTCTGTCTCCCATCTCACCATAGCTGAAGCTTTGTATGCACTATCACATCATAGCTGAGGTTACAGTGTACACACCATGTTTAGCCTTTCTGTGAGTTCTGGAGATCCAAACTGAGGTCCTCACATCTAATATGGCAAGCACCTTACCAACTGAGCCATCTCCCCAGCCCTGTATTCTTTCTTTTTTTTCTCTCATACAAACATCCCAACCACAGGCTCTCCTTCCTCCACTCCTTCCAGTGCTTCCCCCATTTACTGTTCCTCTCTTTCCCTTGAGAAAAGAGCAGGCCTCCCAGGAATATCAAATGAACACAATATAACAAGATGCAATAAGACTAGACACAAACCCTTATATCAAGGCTCTGTGATACAACCCAGTAGGAGGAAAAGGGTCCCACAAACAGGCAAAAGAGACAGAGACACCACCACTTCCATTGTTAGGAGTCCCACAAAACTCAAAGCTAAATAACCACAGCATGTATGCAGAGGACCTACCTCAGACCCAGGCAGGCTCAGTGGTTGTCACTTCAGTCTCTGTGAGCCCCTATGAGCCCTGCTTAGTTGACTGTGTTGGCCATGGCTTCCTGGTGTCCTCAACCCCTCTGGCTTCTACAATCCTCCTCACCTTTTTCCTCAGGGTTCCTTGAGCTCCAGAAGGAGGGACCCAATGGAGATCTTCAATTTGGACTCTCTCTGCCTAATGTTTGGCCGTGAGTCTCTTCATCTGCTTCCATCAGTTGCTGGATGAAGCCTCTCTGATGACAGCTGGACTTGCCACCAATCTGTAAGGATAGCAGAACATCATTAGGAACCATTTCATTGCTTTTTTTTTTTTTTGTCAGTTGCATTTGGTTCTATTCTAGGTTTCTGAGACATCCAGCTTCTGGTTCCTGGGCAATCAGGCAGTGTTGGGCATGGACTCCCTCTCATGCCTTGGGCCTCAAGTTATACCAGTCTTTGGTTGGCCACCCCTACAGGCTGAGCCACTATTGCCGCAGCACAACTTACACTCAGGACACGATGTGTGGGCTTTGTGGCTGGGTTGTTGTCTCACCAGTGGGAGCCTTGCCTGGCCCAGGCTCTGTGTTCTCCTTTACTGGGAGTCATTGATAGAGTCATCCTCATAGGTTCCAGGAAGTTTCCACTGCACTAGGTTTCCACATCACCCTCTAAAAGCCCCCCCATCTCTCCTAGTACTATTTCCCTCTCCCTCCCTCCTCAACCTGATTCCCCTGTTCCCATCCCCACCTGCACCCAGTCTGCACACAAAATCTATTCTATTTCCCTTTCCCAGGGAGATCCTTGTCTTCCCTAGAGCCCTCCTTGTTATTTAGCCTTTCTGGGTCTGTGGATTTTAGCATGATTATTCTTTATTTAACAGTTAATATCTACTTATAAGTGAGTACATAGTATATTTGTATTTCTGGGTCAGGGATACTTCACTCAGGATGATTTTTTTTCTAGTTCTATCTATTTGCCTGCAAATATCATAGTGTCATCTTTTTAACAGTTGAGTAAAACTCTATTTTATAAATACATCACATTTAAAAATCTGTTCTTTGATTGAGAGACATCTGGGATGTTTCCAGTTTCTGTCTATTATGAATAAAGCTGATATGAACATAGTTGAGCAAGTGTCCTTGTGGTAGGATGGAGTGTCCTGTAGCTAGAGTTTTCCTGCCTGGCCCACAGTCAGGACAAATCTCTCTCACCTGCCAGTCCCACAGCTGCTCAGACCCAACCAAGTAAACACAGAGACTTATATTGGTTACAAACTGTATGGCCGTGGCAGGCTTCTTGCTAACTATTCTTATATCTTAAATTAATCCATTTCTATAAATCTATACCTTGCCACGTGGCTCGTGGTTTACCGGCATCTTCACATGCTGTTTGTCATCGTGGCGGCTGGCAGTGTCTCTCTGACTCAGCCTTCCACTTCCCAGCTTTATTCTCTTCCTTGTCCCGCCTATACTTCCTGCCTAGCCAATGGCCAATCAGTGTTTTATTTATTGACCAATCAGCAACACATTTGCCATACAGAACATCCCACAGCAGTGTCCTTTGAGTATATGTTCACAAGTTGTTATAGCTGGGTCTAGTGGTAGATAAATTCCAATTTTCTGAGGAGCCATTGATTTCCATAGTGGTTGTATAAGTTTGCATTCCCACCAGCAAAGGAGAAGTGTTCCCCTAGCTCCATAGCCTAACCAGCATGAGCTGTCACTTGTGTTATTGATCTTAGCCATTCTGACAAGTGTAAGATAGAATTTCAAAGTAGTTTTGATTTGTGTTTCCCTGATGGCTAAAGATGTTGAACATTTCTTTAAGTGTTTCTTAGCCATTTGAAATTCCTCTACTGAGAATTCTCTGTTTAGATCTGTATCCCATTTTTAATTGGATTATTTGGTTTGTTAATGTCTAGTTCCTTGAGTTCTTTATATATTTTAATGTTAGCACTCTACTAGATGTGAACTTGGTGAAAATCTTTTCCCATTCTGTGGATTGCTGTTTTGTCCTATTGACAATGTCCTTTGCCTTCCAGAAGCTTCTCAATTTTGTGAAGTTCCATTTATTAATTGTTAATCTTAGTACCTGTGTGTCTAGGAAGTTGTCTCCTGTCTCCTGTGAATAGTCTACAAGGCTATTCTCTATTTCCTCTTCAGTCCGGTGTCTGGTTTAATATGGCAAATACTTTACCAACTAGCCATCTCCCCAACCCTGCACTATTTCTTAAAGTCTTCAAAACAGATGGGTTTCCAGGGTGGGAGGGTGTTTAGGTAATTGGAGAGTCCACTTGGATTAACTTTCAGAGGAGAGGACAATAGTATGTCTTTGTTCCTGACAAGGAAGTCTGTAGTCACATAGTTATGAGATGATCTCTGAACACTTTTGAATGGCTTGTCTCTACTCCAGGCAAGAGATATGAGCCAGATATAATTCTTTTTACCAGCTGTTGAAGTTCTAGTCTCATTTCCTATTTTTTCAGACTTCTAATTATGAGCTATAAGCCCCATCCTCCATGCCCTCTATGCTGCTTAATAACTGACTAGCTATCTAGCAATCCCCACTCAAGGTTTGAGTCCAAAAAATCCCATAGGAGATGGGAACCGGGTCTATCTGGCTACTTTTGACTAACTGAGTCATAGAAAAGTTTATGTCTTCACTCAAGCTGGGGAGACAATTGAAGAGACCCAGATTTTTGGAAAAAAGAATGCCCTATGACCAGCTGAGGGCTCATTGATTATGAATGTGAGTCAGTTATCTTAAGAGGACATTCAAGTATATAATATCTAAAGACTAATAGCATTGCCACTAAGATTATAATAGATAAACTCATTATTACAAGATGTTGACAGAGATTTAAAAGTCCAACACAAAGCAGTTTACTGATTATGGGATAAAGTTCTATTTGGATTTTAAGCCAGAAAAAATATTATTTATGGCTAGGAAAAGCACAAGAATTTCCCATTTTTATTACAATTGAGTGGTTGTGATTGCCCTTTTGGCCTGTTGGTGCCCATGCTTGTGGGTTACTGAGGAGGCCTGAAAGGAGTGAATTGTTTATTATCTCCAGGAGAGATGATCTTGGCAGTTATTGGATTATTTCTGGAATGAAGAGAAGTTAGAACACCATTTTTTTTTGTCAATAAATGTAGAGAACAGTTGGACATTACTAGAAAAAAAAGGCAGGTCAAGATTAACTGTCTTAGTTAGGGTTACTATTGCTGTGATGAAGCACCATGACCAAAGCCACTTGAGGAAGAAAGGATTTATTTGGTTTACAATTCCACACCACAGTTTTATCATCAGAGTCAAGACAGGGACTCTAGCAGAGTAGGAACATGAAGGCAGGAGCTGATGCAGAGGCCATGGAAGGGTGCTGCTTAGTGGTTTGCTCCTCATAGTTTGCTCAGCCTGCTTTCTTATAGAACCCAAAACCACCAGCCAGGGATGGCCCCACCCACAATGGGCTGGGCCATCCCCATACGTCACTAATCACTAAGCCCTACAGGTTTGCCTATAGCACAATTTTTTGGTAGCATTTTCATAATTGAGGTTTCCTCCTTTCAGATGACTCTAGCTTGTGTTAAGTTGACATAAAATTAGCCAGCACAGTAACTCTTCCATACACAGCATAAGGCACAGCGGACATTTTGTCATGAGTCTCTCACTGATGCACATTACTTAAGAGGCAGAGGCCAACTGTCCAGCATATAAGGTAAGAGTGGAGTTGTAGGCTCTACTGTCAAGGAGAAAATCATGGTCCTACCTGTGACTTCAAGATTTATGTGAGACTTTGTCACACTTATGATGGTCAAGTGAGGAGTCAACTGGAGCCAAGAGCTTCCTCATTCCAAGGACAATACCTGGGGCTCTAATTCAGGGGCTTTTGATCCTCGGGACAGTAACCTCTCCAGTGTTCTATCTTCACCTCATTGACAAGCAACAAGTCTTAGAATGATGCTCAATATTCAGATAAGAGTTTTCTAATAATTTTCCTTCCAACAGACATAGCACCTATCTGGAAGCTTGGTTTTCCTTGGAGTGAAGCCAGTGGAAGGTTTTTGGTCTCTCTGCTTTGGTTTCTGCTGCTGTGATAAACAGCATGACTAAGAGCAACTTGGAGAGCAAAGGGTTTCATTTATTTACAAGTTACAGAGCATGGTTGATACAAGTTAGGGCAGGACCTCAGGGCAGGAATCTGGAGGGAGGAGCTAAAGCCAAGACGGTGAAGGAGCACTGCTTACTGACTTGCTTTCTCTGTCTTGCTCAGCTAAGTTTATACAGTCCAAGCCCACCTGCCTGAAAATGGCAATGCCCATAGTGGAGTGTACTCTTCTCACCAATTAACAATTAAGAAAATCACACAGCCGTGCTCAAAGGCCAATTTGATAGAGGCAATTCTTCAGGTGAGGTGTCCTCTTCCCAGAGGACTCTAGTATATGTCAAGGTGACAAAACTAATCAGTACGCCCTGTGAAGTCTCAAGCTGTTCTCTGTGCCTTTTCCTCTCTTTTTGGGAGGTGTAGCCTCATTTTGTTCTTTCTCTTCCTCCTTAGATCAAAGTTACAGGAAACAGAATTTATTATATTTAGTAAGCCATCAGTGTGGATCTCGAATGTCAATGAAAATTTTGTAATTTCCTTCCAATGTCAGGAGCAGATTGAATAAAGATTCTGTTCTAGTTTGCTTTTTGTGCCTGTAATAAACACCATGACCAAAAGCAACCTGGAGAGGAAAAGGCTTATTTCATCTTAAAGTTTCAGACCATAGTCCATCTTTGAGGAAGTCAGGTAGGAAGTTGAAGCAGGAACTTGAGTAATGCTACTTATTGGCTCACTGTCTGCTCAGGATCAACTTTTTTTTTTTTTATTAAACATATCCCAGACTCATCTGCCTAGGAGTGGTACTGCCCACAGTAGGCTGAGACCACTCATATAAATCATCAATCAAGATAGCCAGTCTCTTACAGATACAGCCACAGGTCAATTTGATCTGAAAATTCATTAGATGAGGATCCTTATTCTCAGATAAATCAGGGTTGTATCACAAGTTAATAAAAAAACTAACCAGAGCAGACTGTCTCAGAGATGGATTTTCTTTAAAGTAGAAGAGGTTCGTAGAGTGTGCTTTTATAATGTGCTATAATGCTGCTCTGAAGAGGTGGTGGGATTTTCTCCAGGCCCCATTCATTAATTGTATACTATTAGTCTTGAACTTTTAATTTAAATTGCCATTTATTTATATAAGACGAAGTGAAGCTCTCTGTTTTTAAAGTCTGAGAACCAAATTTGTCCCAATAATTAATTTTTTTCCTATTTCTGTGACAAAATATCCTGACAAAAGCAACTTGATGCAGAAAAAGTGGAAAGGGTCCATTCTGACCTAAAGTTTGAAGGGATGGCCTTATCATGGATCCTGGAAGTCATGGCTTCTGTTAGAAACAGACGCCAACTGTCCACATCACTATAGCAGTCCAGAGCAGGGAGTGAACAGGAAGTGGACCAGGCTATAGAACATCAAGGCACTCACCCAGTAATGCACTTCCTCCAGCAAGGCTACATCTTCTAAAAGTTCATAACTTTTCCAAATAGTGCCACTAGCTGGGAAACCCCATATTCACACCCATGAGCCTGTGGGGCTATTTAACACTTAAACCACACCAACCCAAACTGGTGTACAAACAAACTGGAGAAGAACTTCCTCTCAAGAAGAGAGAGAGGCTGAAAAACCACTGAACAGCCAGAGCATCCTCAGAAGTCTGTAAATCAGGAGCTCTGTGCGCTGCTGAGGTACAGAGGAGCCTTGGTCGATGGGGACCAAATTCTCTGGCCAGTGTGGGTCAACTATGACAATGTTCTGGGAATCAGGGGTATCTTGCCCTGCCTATTTTATGAGTAAACATCATGTAGTAAGTAGCATGGTTTACTTGATTCTAGAGTTGTGTCAGTCAGTGTGAGCCAAGTTCCTGGACATCAAGGTCTAGGTTTCAAACTCTACAAAAATACACACATAATAAAGATATGATTGTTTCTTTTAGACAAATACATTTTTTCCCGTAAGCATTTTGTAAAATTGGGAGAGAATCCCAAAATAAAGCTATTTATCCTGACCACAATGTGACAGAGGCTAACAATCATCGGGGCATTCCTACGTTCTCCTTAGGACCCAATTAGCACATTATGTAAATAAGTGCATCACACACAGAAGAATCTGACAGCTGAAGCCTGGTGTTACCCTTTTAATCTGATATAGGAAACACATTGGTCTCATCAGATTTCAATGGACACACCCAGAAAACATTATTTGAAAACAGCAACCTTTCTTTTGTTAATGGCACTTGAATTATGTTAGCACTGATGTCGTAGTACACAGAAGCGCAAGTGAACAAGGGTAAACTGACATAGTCCCCTAAAACAGGAGCGTGAGGGATCCACACTCAGGCACAGAACCCATGGCAGAGGGAAGGCTGTAAGTAGAGAGGAAAAGGGAATTCCCTGATGCCCTGAGGGAGGGGTGTTCATGATTGCCACAATGAAGATGAAGGTAATTCAGTAGCAACCCAGGGGAAAAACCAAAGCATGTCACCAAGATCCTGTTCTTGTCTTTTCTCTGCCCGCCCCCCCATCCTTGTGATCTCCATTAAAGGGATTCAGATGAGACTAAAGAATGTAGTGCAGTAGATGGCTGGAGTATGTTACAAGTTAAAGTGGGAACTTTCAAAGGTGAGAGTGGACAACAGCCAGAGAGACCACTATGTGTGGCATACTCTTGAGGTGTGTGGTGGATAGTGGCCAAAGACCATTCATTATACCAACCTACAGTTTTAGCTAGGCTATTACTATTTCTGTAAGTACTTAGAACATATAGTCTTCCTAATAGGTGCTTCCCTGTCTGGGGCCTATTTGGCCTACTTGTCTTAGCTCTAGTTTAGGGCAATATTTGATCTTTGTTCTTCAGAAATATGACTGCTATATGGTAATAATAAGACCTTTGGAGAAGTTTAGAATATCATGTCTCTATGTAAGATAAGAAATGGGAATCAGATCCATTGTTTTACTGGTTATACAGGCTGTTGATTATGATAGTAGGGTCCATCTTGATGACCTTCATGATGACTATCCCCTGACTATCTATGAGAAGGCTCAGTCCTCAGCACAAAAAGAAAGAAAAAGAAAAACAGTTACCTTGAACAGCATTATAATAGAAGATTGCACAGAGATCACAACCACATCTAAAGAATGGATGAGTATCTTGTCTCTGTCCTGTGTTGTATGACATGTATTTTTCCTACTTAAATTCTTCCCCAAATGATACATTCCAAATATTTATAGATGATTCAAGTCATACTTTAAAAAACTATATTAGATGGCTGAGAAAATCTTTATATACGATAACAATAAAAATATCAATATTCATGTTGGGACTTTAAATACATTTGGGTTAATAAAATGTAGAGAGAAAAGTTTTAAATTAGTGTATTGTTTAAGTCATATCTTAAAAATGGGGCCTTAATTCAATGGATACACTCAAATATTATAAGAAGCTGTTTTAGCTACTCTGATTACATTTATCTCTTCATATTTCATTTAGAATATCAAGTCAAATTTAAGTTTAATTGATGACAATATAATTAATTGTTCAAACATGGACACTTTCCAGAGTACAAGAAGAAGCAGAAACATGTAAGTATGGAAAGAGATACACACTGTTAGAGACTCACACAGGTCACGGTATGCTGTCATCCAGGGAGTGTTCTGTGTGAAGGTTTTTGTCTTGAGATGCAAGGCTGTTTATTAGACATTGTGTTAGTAATACAAGTATCAGAGCACAATTCTTAATTTCTATCCACTCAATAAAGGAACAATGTCCTACACTGACTCACTGATAATGAAGAAACATTTGATGCCGAAAAAAAAATTCATGAGGCTTCCATTGAGATCTCAGCACCCTGAGGTTGAGGCAGAGGATCCCTAGTTAGAGTCTAGTTTGGAATACAAAGTGAGACTTGCCAAAACAAAAATAACAGCAAAGTGAAATTGTATGTTCAGTTCAATTAGTAAAAGTTTGGCTCAATTACTTAAATTCTCTAAAGTCAATGCTTAAGAAAAATTCTACCATTATATTACCTAATGAATACAGTTTTAGTGAGTTGAGAATACCAAGTATTTGTTTTAGTTTCTGTTCTATTTTTGTGAAAAAACACCATGAACAAGGCTACTTAGAAAAGAAAGCATTTGACTGGGGACTTGCTTATAGTTTTAGAGAGTTGGTCAATGGTCATCGTGGTGGAGAGTGAGACAGCAGACAGGCATGGTGCTGGGGCAGCAGCTGAGAGATCACATTTGATCCATAGCTGCAGGTAGAAAGGGGTCCTGGTGTGGGCTCAAAACCCTCCTGAGTGACACACCTCCTCCAACAAGGCCATGCTTCCCCAATCCTTCCTAAACAGTCCATCAACTGGGAACCAAACATTCAAATACACAGGCCTGCAGGGCCATTCTCATTCAGACCACCATAGCATTTTAACTGTGTTAGCATTTTAACTTGCTGCTTGGCAGAATCCCTGGCAGAATCCCTGGCAGAAGCAGCTTGAGGGAGGAGAGCCTTATCTCAGCTCACAGTTTCAGAAGCATCAGGCAGTAAGAATGGGCATCAGCAGAGTGGCTCTGTGTGCCGCACTGAGACATGAGTAGGGCTGGCTTGCTCACACAGCAGACAGGAAGCAGGAGACTTGGACCAGAGTCGGGGTGGGTCAACCCCAGAAAGGCCTGCACCTGGTGGGCTAGCTCTGTTATCCAGACCCACTCCCCTAAAGCCTCATGTGGCCACATTTTAGATTCAAACTATATATATATATATTTGTATTTCCAAAAGAGGAGAAAAAGTTACCATGTGGGAAAGTATAAATAATTCAAAATTTAGGTTTTGAAAGGGAAAAATCAGTAGCCCTCTTGAGAGACATCTCCCCCTCCAAAGGTATCTGCTGACCAGTAGTTTTAGAACTGACCGGAAGTCGAGCTCATGGGAAGACAAGACTGAAACAATAAGTCTATATATCCTGGACTTGGTAAAGCAGGACACAGGGAGTAAAAAATTTATGTCTCTGTTGATGCCCTGCATCCTGTCAGCCATCAGTAACCTCATGCTTATAGTTCAGCCAGTAGCTTCAAAGAACTACCTCACCCCAGCCCCCTTGTCCAATCCCAAGCTGCATGTAAACCTTTCCTATATAAACCCCTTCAAGTGAGCGCTCGGGCCGTCCTCCTCCACCCACCATGTCGAGTGTTGGACACGGACCAAGCTCCGGGGCTTGCTTTGTTATTAAAAAAACTCTGTGTGCTTGCATCGGATATTGGCTTGCATCGGATATTGGCTCTGCGGTGGTCTTGCTTGGGGGTCTTGCGCTGGGCACAACAGTTTCAGGATACATACCAGCATTAAGGAAGCTGACACAGGGAGGTTTGGAACTCAAGGCTAGCCTAGGACCATAGTGAGACCTGGTTCAGAAAAATACAAAGCCTGGGTAAAACCACTTAGAAAATATAAAGGTCAGAGGTAAATGAAAAAATTGAAATAAAATACGCAAAACTTGAATAGCTCACAAAGAAGTAAACAGGGTGTTGGTTTTAATGTGGCAGCCCAATGCTATTCATTAAGTGGCACTGTTACTGTGTGAGAAAAGCCACGAGGTATGACAAACCCACTGTCAGAGTTTTATTAGGGAGAAGGGAGGGACAGGAAGGAACATGACCAGGCCTGTGGAAGACATGTGCATGGGGGGAGGGGAGTCTGTGAGCCGCTTCTTATGGATTCCCCTGCACATGCACATATGGGCTTACAGAGCTGTGCCTCGTATGTACATAGAAAAAAAAAAAAAATATATATATATATATATATATATATATATATATATATATATATAATTCTTTTTTTCTAAGCTTTTCTCTGTCTCACCAGCACACTCCCAGACACAAGCAGAGTCCCAAGCTGAGAAAGATGATGGACGGCTCCAGAGCAGCAGATGACAATCCACCATCCCAGGATGCCTGGCCACCTCAGAAGCCCCCTTCCCTACTCCACCCCTGAGAGTCAACCAACACCCACCAAATCAGCTAGAAGCAGTTTTCAGGAGAAACGATGCCCCATACCCACTCATCCGCCATCTTTTACAAAAATAAAGAATCTGGGATGATAGGGATTCTAGCCATGCCCCCATGATCATGCATGCCCTGGTGAGACACCTAGTCATTTCCACCTAGTCATTCCCGGGCCGTATGTCCTACGTAATCCATGCGCCACGTGGTCATGTAATTTGTGTGCAGTGTGATCACGTAATCTATGTGCATGCATGGAGTAGCCAGGTGGCTCCATGTGGGACTACATAAGTCTGTAAGAGGTGGGTTCTATGTACCCTCCCTGCTCTCTGCACATATGTTTTCAGCAGGCCTGACCACACACTCTGCCCTGTCCCTCTCTCCTCCTAATAAAACTCTTATAGTGGGTTTTGTTGTGTCTCGTGACTTTTCCTTGCAGGGTAAAAGCGCCACATAAAACGAACACAGGGGTCACAGGGAAATCATTAGAAAATAGGACACAGATTTTCAGGTTAGGTGGCATACACCTGTAATCCCAGCATTTGGGGAAGTTGAGTCAGGCAGATCTTGAGTTCAAAGTCACTTTCAGATACGTAATGACTTTGACCTGGATAACTTAAGACTTTGTCTCAAGTCAACAAATAAAATAAAATGGAATATAAGTTACAAATATATCAGATGGAGAGGGGTTGAAAATGAAGAGCCAGTTATGTCACCTGGAACAAGCAAAACTGAAGCATAAAACACTTAAATAGTTAGGAAAAAATGATGTAACAAGCAAGCTTAAGAAATCTAAATAAGTGCATTAATATCAGGAATTTTTCAAGACAGATTTTCCCCAGATAATTGAGCTTCAAAATGTGCAAGGCAAATAATGAGAGTTACAAAAGAAACCAAGAAACCTATAATCATAGCTGGGAATTTAACAGCAGACAGAAGATTAATGGGAACACAGACTTGAACATCAAAGTCATCGTGATCTGACACACATCCGTAGCCAACTGCAGCCAACAATGGCCGCATAATGAAGCTCACCTGGGATATTTGTCACTATGGGCCATTTAATAATCCACAACATGTCTTAATTTTAGCCAGAAAGTGGAGACTGAATGCTGTTCTCTGACTAATACATAATTAAAGCAGAGATAAAATGTGGAAACGGTGCTCAGTGGCAAAGCATTGCTTGGTGTGTTCCTGTCCTGGCTTCAACCCCTAGCACAGTAAATCACAGATGAACAGATAATTTAGAAATGAGAGGCAACTGCCAGGTTACACAAGTGTAACCCCAGCACTTGGGAAGCTGAGGCAGGAAGATCAAGAGTTCAAGTCAAACTTGACTGTATAGCAAGTTTGATGCTAGTCTAGGCTCTCTCAGACTCTGTTTCTAAAACAGAAAGAGAGAGAGAGAGAGAGAGAGAGAGAGAGAGAGAGAGAGAGAGAGAGAGAGAGAGAGATACAGAGAGACAGAGAGCAGAAAGGAATCCCATAAACAATAAACCCTTAGACAAATCACAAACTAAAAATGAAAATTATACATATATAAATGTCTATATATTGCAATAATAAATAAAATGCATCATGTCATTTGTTGATGTTAATATATGGACACTTATATAAATGTAGTTGAAATTATTTATATTATGAGATAAAAATATTTACATTAATTATTTATGAACTAGCCCCAGGAAAAGCTAGAAAATATAAAAAATTAAATATTAACTAAAGAGGAGGAAAATCAGTGGGGAAATAAATAATATGGGCGATGGAGAAAAGTAGCAAGGAAGAAACTAGATTTCTTTGGAAAACTACTGCTGAATTACTCACAGCTGACCAGGAGGAGAAAACAGAACACAGTGCTACCTAATCTAAGGACTTGCCACACCATGCAGGAGTGGGAAGAACAATGAGGATCTGTTAGCAATGGATTTGTGCAACACATTTATTTTAAATCAATTTTCTTGAAAAATAAAACTCACCAAAAGACCTCCACAGACATATGCCAATTGAATTAATTGTCTGTTGAGAATATTGTCACTGATAAATGTTCAGACTTGGATGTTTTCATCAGAAACTGAATCAATTATTCAAGGAATGAATAATGCAACAATCACACAAATGTTCACAAAATTCAGGAATCAAGAACGTTCCCCAGAATGTTTTATGAAGCACTAAAACATGATAAAAAAAATATTAAAAGACATGAAATTTGAAACCAGTAACTTCCCAGGATGTAGATGGGAAAATCTATACCAAATTACTATCAGACAGCATCTAAGTTTATTTGAATCCAATAACATAAACGAGAATAATATAACATGAGGAGGAAATTTGCATTTAATATCAAAAATCAATCAAATGAATGTACTAAAGACCACATAGAAGAGGCTGTCCTTAGATATACTCAGAGGAAAACTACCTTGAAAGGCACAAGTGTTAGCACACTTGACTGAAATGTTCACCAGCTTCCCTCAGGTCAGGGTCAGTGTGCAAATGCTACCTTTACCACTTTTATTAGCTTTTTTTTTTTTTTTTTTTTTGTAGAAAGTTTTAGCAATCACTGTAAAATAAGTAAGGGACATAAAGGACAAGAAGTGAACCATTTCTTCTGTGGATGACTTTGTTGTTTTCACAGGGAAGCTCAGGGAAGGAACTAGAAATAGTGGACACATTTACCAAAACCCATCTCTGTATATATAACATAGCACCAAATGATTGACAAGGACATACATCAGCTAGGCACAGTTACAACAGCATCAACAGAAAACACTACAGAATAAATTAACAAAAGACTTGAAAAATTTCATCTCTGAATTCCATTTGTTAAAACATTTAGTAATTTATGGTATCAGTTCTCTCCAAGTCAGTTTATATACATAATACAGTCCAAGTCAAAACCCAAAGAGATTCTTTGTACAAGACCACAAGCTCATTTAGAAATTTTAAAGCTGCTCAAATGATACAGATTTGAAAAGCTGTCTGAAGGGCAAGGAGAGAATCCATTGTCTCCATATAAATTAAAGAACACTGGGGAGCCGGCATGGCGGCTTAGAAGGTAAGAGTACTTGCACCGGAAGCCTGGTCACATGACTTGCAGCAGAAGCCTGATCACATGACTTGGGGCCTAGAGCCCACGTGAAAAGTTAGATGCAGCAGCAGGCACCTGCTTTCCAGTTCCTACAGAGAGATGGGAGGCGTAGACAGGAATCTCCAGAAATCTGTGGGTTAGAGAACCCAGAGTACGCAGTGCAGCATCAGGAACAATGAGAGAGAGACCCTGACTCAGCAAGGTGGGAGGCAAAAGGAGGCTGTATCTATACATGCAATGACTGGTCTGTGTCCACGTACAGAGAGAGAGAGAGAGAGAGAGAGAGAGAGAGAGAGAGAGAGAGAGAGAGAGAGAGAGAGAGAGAGAGAGAGAGAGAGAGAGAAAGATTAAAATTGTTAAAGATGATGTCAACAGGGCATTATTGTGGTTTTTGTGGCTCCTAGGCATGTTGTTCTTTGTGCTTCTTTCCACAAATATTATTTAAAATTATATCTTATGACTATTTGGTATAAAGACAAATTTATCCCAGGCTTCATATATTATGATATACTTACTGCCCTCATTTATATAAGTATTTTAAAATAAAACGTTTTCATCCTCATGGGTGCACTAAATTTCCTGGCCTTTGACATCATTCCTTTTGTGTGTTGTAGAATAGCCAGCTGTGACAGGGAGGTTTCCTTCTTGAGGTCATATTGCTTTTTAATATTTTCTTTACCTCCTCCCGACTGGCTGTCTCAACTCACCTTTTGAGGAGTGACAATGTGTACTTTCTCTCTCCACCCAGAATCCTAACCTCTTAAAATAATTTGATAATAGAAAACTTTCTGCCTTTGGCAGGCAGGCTTTTAGTTTTTCTCGTGATGCAGTCTGCCCATTACACATTTATACTCCGCACAAGCAGAGCCCAACTTGACCAGAGCATTTGTGCTGAACTGAGACAGAGTGGTTGCCTGTGCTCTGGCCTTTGATGGAGAGCAGTGCTAATAGGCTTGAGGTTCTCTTAGCCCGAGACAGAAGAAAAGTCAGTTCTGGAGAGAATTTAAAAATAAATGTGAGTAGTCACCTCTTTTCTTACATTAAAGTCACATTAGGGTGATTTGAGAACACATTAACTTATCTTTTTTCCTAGTTCTAAGAACAAAGAACTCTGAGACTTTTTCTGGAACCCTGGCTGTTTAAAGTGTGCTTTTGAGAGTCTATGTGCACCAGGGTACCTGGACGTGAAGGAAGCAGTGTATCTTTATCTGTCGTTCAAAGGCTTCCCATTTGCAGAGGGGGTCAAAACAAGACAAAAGCAACACGAAGCAGATGTGGCACTCTGGACCACCAATCTTTCTTTACAACAGGTCCTCTTTAGCTGAGTTTTCACTAAAGACAAGTAAGTTCAATAATATTAAATAGAATTCCAGAAATAATCAACTCATAAATTTTAAATGGTGCATTGAGTTGTCTATCAGTGGCAGTGAGACTACTTACTTTGGTTTGCCTTTGTTTATCATGTTCACTCTCTATACAACCCACCCACTTATTACTTGCTAGCTCCCAGCTCTCAGATCACCTGTCAAAGGGCTTGTGTTCAGGGGACCCTCGTACCCTAATGCTGCAGTACCCTAATGCTGCAGCCACATGTGGGCTTCATGCTCCTCACTCCATCTTACGACATAGACACCGAACGCTTCACATCGTCTCACAAAGGGTGAATGGATGCATTCACATAACTTATAATAAGTGTTAAAATTATTTTATTTTAAATTGATAATGTCTTACTGTGCTGTGATGGTGTGAAAGAAAATGGTCCCCAAAGAGAATGGCACTATTAGGAGGTACGGATTTGTTGAAGTGGGTGTGGCCTTTTTGGAGGAAGTGTGTCACGGTGAGGGCAAGCTTTGAGGTTTCTTTTGCTCAAGCTTTGCCAAGTGAGACAGTTCACTTCCTATTGACTTCTGATCAAGATGTAGCCAGTACCATGTCTGCCTGGACTGAACCCCTGAACTGTAAGTGAGCCACCTCAATTAAACGTTTTCCTTTATAAAAATTGTCATGTTCATGGTGTTTCTTCATAGAAATAGAAGCCCCATGAAGCAGAAATTGGTACCAGGGACTGGGGTATTGCTGTGATAGGCCTGACTATGCTTTTGTCTGGAGAAATATTGACTTTGGCACTTTGGGTTAGGAAAGCAGTGGAATGCTTTAAGCATTGCTTAGTTGGACCTACTAGTAAAAGCATGGAAGACAGTGGCGCTAAGAGTGATTTGAACTGTGGGGGTCTTTCTCGAGAGGTTTCAGAAGTTTCAGTGGCCTAGAGATTATTCTTGTGATACTTTGGTGAAGAAAATGGCTGCCTCTTGCCCTTTTCCGAAGAGTCTACCTGAGGATAAAGTGAAGAGTTTTGGATTAATTCTATTGGTAGAGGAAATGTCAAAAGAGCCTTCTATAGACTCTGTCAAGTGGTTATTAGTGGTAACTCTAATGAAGATTTAGAATGAAAAGGAGCAAGCTGAGAAAATAAAAATAAAAAATGTACACAATTAGAAAGGGGCACCAGGAAGTGGAATAGAGCTGAATCCTGTGTTCAAGGAGATAAACAGATTAAGAAATGGAATAAAGGGAGTGATGACCTGAGGGCAAGATCCCATCCAGCTAATTCCCAATTTGTGAAAAGGAATCAAAGGAAAGCTTAAAGATGGGTGTGGTGGTGCACACCTTTAATCTCAGCACTTGCAAGGCAGGGGCTCGCAGATCTCTGAGTTTGAGGCCAAACTGGTCTACAGATCAAGTTCAAGGATTGGTAGGCTTAGGCAGTGAAGGTAACAATCAAAAACAGAAAGCTGATGAAGATGTAATTGAATGAGGGGGCCATGTTCCAGTCCCAGCAAGCAGCAGAACTTGACAGCTTCAGCCATGTGGTTCTGGCTTTATAGAAGAAATGGGTTATGGAATTTGTCTCTGAGTCTAAGGAAAGCTGCTGAGGTCAGACATGTGTCTGTGGTGTCCCTGAATGGAGGCCTAGAGAGGTCATTTTGTGAAACTGTGAAGTTGGAGCCTGGATTGCCTTTAAGACCCCAATATGTTAAGAGTTGCCAGAGCCATGGAATACCTGCCAAGGAGAGCTGCTAACAGGAGTGGAACAAACCAGCCCAAAAGAAAGAAATGTGTTGCTGATATGCAGATGGTTTTAGGTGACCCACAGAATGAGAAGCACTGGTTTAGATAATAAACAGCCTCCACACTTCAAAAAAGGGCTATTCCTCATGGTGTTGTCTAGATAGGGCCTCTTTTCTAATCATATTCATCCAACTCACCCAAGGATGCAAGTTGAAAAAGAATCGGCCATGCCTTCTTCTGGGTCAGAAACTGATGGATGCAATGCCCAGGTCCTCTAGAACAGTGGTTCCCAACCTGCGGGTTATAACCCCTTTGGAGGAATCAAACAACCCTTTCATGGGGGTCACATGTCAAGTATCCCTCATATCAGATATTTACATTGTGATTCATAACAGTAGCAAAATTACAGTTATGAAGTAGCAATGAAAATAATTTTATGGTTGGGGCTCACTGCAACATGAGGAACTGTATTAAAGGGTCCCAGCATCAGGAAGTTTGAGAACTACTGCTCTAGAAGTACTTTCTATCTGCAAAAAGTGATTGCCAGCTAGGAAGGATAAGGATGAGGTAAATCATGTGAAAAACACTCACCTTCGGTGTAAAATTTAAGTGAGAACCATAACAATCAGTAATTAAAGTCAATCATGTGTGTGCAGGGGGTGGGGACTGAGGCATGCTCTCACCTTTCTCCTTGGGTTGATCTTGACTCACCATGTAATCAAGGCTGGACTTGAACTCATGATCCATTTACTTCAGCCTATAGACAGGACAGCACCACTATGCTTAGATAACATAATTGGCATTTTAATGAAGTGTTTCAAAAGTCAAAACTAATACAAAAACTTCATGATAAAATATCAAATTTTAAATAAAATGATTTATTAGTATATTCTAGATCAGTCACAGAAAATTGTACAGTCTTCACTGGGCAGCCAACACTGGTGCCCAGTGAGGCTGTGGTATCCACTCTTGTTCATTGAATTTTAAACCAGACTGTTGAAAGGGAAAAATACATGTGATATAATATCAATTATTTAAAATTTAAGACATAAAAATAACATTTCCAAATATGAACCTTATAATTATGCCTGTATATAACACAAAATTCAAAATAGAAGTTATGTATCAACATTATTAAAAGGATACATTTTTGGAGTGTAGGACACAGTGGGGGCTTAAGTTTAAGTTATAAGTTAAGCAGTACGTTTATTTTATGGTTCTTTGTGTCTTGTATACAAACACATGTGTGTATTTGACTGAAATAGAAAGATAAGTATTATGAATCACTCTTTAACATCTAAATCCTTTATATATAAAAATATTTTACACATGTCATAATAACAGAAAATGGATGTGTATATAAATATATTGCCCTCCAGAAAAAGAAGTCTGGTTTTCCAGTTTCTAAAGCAAGTTATAAAGATTGTGGATGATTGTTATTCATAACAACTGTGACTCTCATACCATATTTCTGTAACTCTAGAATATAATAGGATCTTTCTATTGGTTAGACATACGCTGAGAAACGTTTAAGCAAATCCTAAGTCTTGTCTGGAAACTGCAGAATACATTCCCCATTTCCTCAGGCTTGAAGTTAAGTGTCAAACTCTTCATATTGCTCCTGAGTTCTAAGTGGGTAACTGAAGACAGAGGAACCGCAGAGACACTGGGAAGCACTAGGCCCTCAGTCTCAATTGTGCCAGATGAAACTTGTCACTGGTTGTGCTGACATTCTTATTCACTCTCATTTATACATCTTGACCTGAATTGCAGCAAAAGTAGCTTTTGACAATTGATTCAACCCTACATCAAGCATGATAGAGTGGATCTAAGAACAAAACCTTTCTCTGGCATTTCTACTACATGAGATTAGAGTAATCCTATTGTGCTTAAACCTTGTGAAGGGTTGAGCTGGGATGGCAACTTCTCAGACTCTCTAATGTGCAGCTTCTGTGAAAATCTCTGTGAATAAGAGATAGGTTGGAGTGGGCCAGGTGTCACTTTGACAGTTATTATGAGTAAGACTCAGATGGCATTGAAGCAACATGTCGGGTTAGTCAATGCTGAAAAGCACTCTCCGGTTAAGGTCACAATGACCCAGTCTGCTTCAGCAACAGGTAAATGCAACAATCCTGGAGAAAAGGCCAATGCCAGGGAACCTATAACAGCAGAAGCTACTCATGGGGATGTTTGCATGTCTTATCCTGCTGTGTCTTCTACCTGGCATGCCTTTCTGTCAGGGATGTGATTCTTAATGCCCCCTTCCTTTCCTCCATCTCCTTGCTGTACTAATCTAAGATAATTAAACGAAGAAGAGAGGTAGCTCACATTGATGAGTGTCACTGCAATAAGACACTAGCTATTCCTCATCATCGAGTCTTTTCTGTGTAACTTCAGTCCCTTAACACAGGGCTCTTCTAAGTGTTCCTGCTTACTGTCTGCCCACTGCAGGTGGACTGTAAGCTGCTAGGTAGTAGAGAGCCTGTCTTAATCATTGTCTAACCTTCAGCAAGCCTAAGATACAAACAAATGGAGACCAGCCACCCTTCCTGATAAGGATGGAAGAACTAGGTTGACTGCTGTAGAAAAACCCCATTTAAAAAAAAAGCAGCCATCGATGGCAAGGGATGATCACTGTCCTTGTTCGCACAGCCACTGATGGGTGTCTCTTCTCTCCATGTTCTCATTCACCAGACAGCATCCTCTCTCATTGTTCAAACCAACAAAGCAGCCAAATGACTCCCAGCATGGGAAGTCATAACTTGATTGTCTCTGCAACAGAGTCCATTTCTTTTTGTGTGGATAAAACTCCATTATCTTATACAAACATATGATTAAAACACACTATATGACTTAGAAATGTAGAAAATTTCCAAGACAGTGTCACTTCAAAGAGTAGATATGGAAATCCCCTGAGAAGTATTGGTAGTTACCTTATTATTCAGGCATCTGCCCCTGTTATCCAGCATCAGAATGTTAAAAAACACTTGAACTGAAAGTTAGAACTAAAGAATATGTGTGGCTTTTGTTGCCTGAATCTTGAAATGTTTGGTTAATTAAAACTTTGAGAATTATTTTAAGAACATGTCCACTCTGATTAAAAAATAATAGTAATCAAAATAAATAAGCAAAAATTTCTACCATTTCCCATTTTCCTTTCAGCTCAAGGTAGGAAGTAAGACTTCCAAAGAGCTCTACATTCTGAGAACCTGGCATCAGGAAGCAAACCTCCCCACATTGTCTTGTAGCCTGGAAATATATTACCAGGATAGCCCTAAGGGTCTCAAATATTGAAGTTGGGTTAAGATGTTTCCAAAAAAGCAGAGCTTGACAGGCTACTAATAGTCAGTGACGTGAGTACCGTTATTTGAGTGCAATTATGTAGTACATATGCATCATTGTGCTTTGTGTGTAGACATATTTGCACATATGTAAAGGACTGTATGCTATAATACATAAAGATGTAGATGTATTTAAAAGTATATGTCTCAAGATATTTAAATTTAATTCATAGCAGTGATTGTGTATGTGAAAAGACAAAGGTCATAAGAAAAAAGAGACAGAACTCCAAAAGACTTAAGCTAGTAGAATTTTCAGAAATTAAGTTTCATAAAAATAAACCAGACTTACGTTTCTGGGACTGAGAACCATATTATCAAGCAAACTGACCAGGATGCACTTTAAAGCAAATACCCAGGAATGATGCCTAAAATACTGTTCAAATAAAAAAGATGTTAAAATAAGGACTGGGAGTGTAGCTCAGTGACGAGGCATTTGCCTCATACACATGAGGCCCTTGGTTCAGTCTCCAGCACTGAAAAATTAAATAGATGATATAGTTTGAAGGCTCCTGTGTTTGAATTTGTGTCTCCA
The DNA here is from genome assembly GCF_007827085.1 of Peromyscus californicus insignis. Lineage (NCBI taxonomy): Eukaryota > Metazoa > Chordata > Mammalia > Rodentia > Cricetidae > Peromyscus > Peromyscus californicus. The sequence goes on from NW_026294402.1 coordinate 5,606,444, forward strand.
GCTGATGTCTGCATGGAAGGTCATGGAACCTTTGGAAGGTGGAGACTCACTGAAAGAAGTGGTTCAGGAGGGGCAGGCCTTGAAGTTGTATATGTTAACTCCACTTTCTGCTTGTTCTCTGCTATCTCTCTGCCACTGAAATGTGACCACTCAGCTTCCTGCTCCTGTTACTGTGCCTGCCTAATAAGACTGACTATCCCTCTGCAGCTGGAAGCCGAAATAGTCCTCCCCTTCATTAAACTCGTTCGTGTCAGGTGTTTGGTCACTGCAATGAGAAAAGTAACTAACAGAGTGAATAAAAGTAGGTAAATAGATTAATACTTAATAAATTGTGAAACATCATCTGACTAGTGTCTTAGTGAAATGTCCCCCAAACTTTCCCAAAATTCAGCTTGAAGACTCAAATAAAGACACATTAAAATACAAAATACAAAAAGGTGATGTACAATATAATACTGGAATCTAGAAAGAATTTTCACAACTCCAGCTGATGGAACTAGAGGCAAAATTCACTACGTTTTCCCTCCATTCACCCAACCATTTCCATGTAAAACAAAGACACATTTTCTTGATGCTGGAATTAAACTCAGAGCCTTGAACATGCTGGATAAGCAATCTATCCCTGAGCTGCTTCCCTGGCCACAGGTAGAATTTTTGAGATATCAACAAAACATTTCATATCTCTAAGCCTGCCTTGATCCAACTAGTCAATGAAACAGTTTCTGTCTATCTATAAATATCTATCTATCTATCCATCCATCCATGCATCTATCCATCTATCTGTCTGTCTGTCTATCTATCATCTATCTTGCAAACAAACAAATTTTACTTGCAGCCTCAATTTGTCTACCTAAGATCCTTGCTTTAGAGTAGACTTGCAATCAAAGTCTACTCTACAAACTGGCCTTGTAAACATTGCTCTGGTAAACTGTCACTTTATTCAAATGGCCAATTCTCCTGAATGCCCCTTTGCCCATGGCACTTATCCTTTCCTATTCATGTTGCAACCCTAAGGACTCATTTTCCAGAAGAAATTGCAAGTCTAGTAATACCTGCAAAATTTGTAACAGCCTCGGCATGTTTGTGGTCTTTTCATTACATTCAAAGCAATCAAGCTGCTTCTCTCATCAGCATAGGTGAAATCTTATATAATTCATATATTGAAGGTCTCTAACCTACACAGGAAACTAAAGTTGTTCCCTGTCCACCTGAAGGCTGCTTTCCAGCTGGACAGAAATTCTCTGCTCCTCCACATTACTGTCCCTTCAGCAGCTACTGCCCACTGCATGCATCTCAGATTCCTCAGCTCTCACATTCTTCCTAATTCTCTGGAACACTATCCTGTGTGTACAGCCATGTGACTGAGAGTTCTCACAGCTCTCCAGCCTTGTTTATGCTATAGGGAATGTCCAAGGCTTCTTCTTCGGTCTTAGACTTTATTTGCACTCCTATAGGAGTTTCTGGGCTATCCTTCAGACAGCCATTCCTCCTGTCTACAACCTGTCTTCCAGCTACAACACTTACATTGTCAGTTAATGGTAGGGCCTTCTACATGTTGTTTACTCTATTTCTATGCATCCTACACTTTCAACTAGCAAATAGTTCCAGATATGCCTACTTCAGAATCTTCTCAGTGAAATAGGACGTATTTCTTAAAGTTGGTAAAAAGTGTAAATACATCTTTGCACATTCTTGATTCCTGTGATAATGATGCAAGCTTGTTTTCTGAAGTCTTAGCCTCCATGTCTCACATCTCACTCATTTCTACTGACTCCAAAAAAATACAAAGCATAACTCGATAATGTATCCTGGTGTGTCTCCTAGGCAACCCCACAATGACATCTTCCAGAATATGGGATGTCTGTTGTTTCTCATCCTCCTGTGAGACTTTCTACAAAAACAAAGAAAGAAGCATTGCTGTGTGTTTCCATCTTTTGTCTTCATCCATAGTAATTTTGCCATATTAAAAGGAAGATATTCCCTGAGCTTTAGAGCCAGGGAGAGGGGGCGATACAGACGTCCCAGTTAGGGCTGAGCTCTCAGTCACTTCTCAGCACTTTGGCCAGTTGTGCGTCCCACAAAAGCACTAAAGGCAACTGGTGATGACTGGGGGGAGAGTCTTTTTCCTTTGGTGTGTAGGTTGCTCACACTCCAGTGGATGGCACATGTGCTTATAAACAACACTAATTGTACTCAGTGGGTTACAAAAATAACTTTAAAAGATACAATAATGATATTATGAAGGGGAAATGTTGGGGTAGGTCAAGATAGAGTTAGAAGGAAGCAGAAGGGGATAGATATATGTGTGTGTGTGTATGAAATTTTCAAAAAATAAATTTAAAATATGATTAAAATTATAGTATAGAAATTTACATGTTAAAACATTTTACTTGGTAGAATGTTGTAAATTGAAGCATAATCATATAATCTATTTTACTTCCCAATTAGAATGGAAAGAAAAATCAGTATAATTTCAGTATCAACTTTAAGTTTCTCGAAAGATATATAATTATGTCTAAATAATAATGACAACTATCTGTTAGGCAATTGCATTTGTGAAGTGTTTTATATCTGTTTACTCATTCATTCCTCTCAGAAAAATAAGATAACAATTGTCCTCATCTCTGTCAAAACCCAACATGCTAAGTGATTTACAATGTTAGCCCAAACCATAACATGTCCTTGTCTCATGACTCCATATCCAGATGCATTTTCTTATTCCTCTTGGACTTCAAGGAGGAGCTTCCATACAATGTCTATTTGATTTAAGATCAATAATAATAACAGTCCCCCCAAAGCTCACAAGAGTAGTGGGGTGGACATGAAGTTCCACCCCCCAGAAGAGGAACTACTGGCATATGTTGTCTGCCAGGAGGGTGGAGAGTCAGTTTTTCTTAAGGGTGTGGTCCCTGGCAAGTTGACCTCACTCCAGTGAATGGTTATACACCCATGAGTAGATGAGCTGCACATACTGGACCTGATTTAAGAAACAAGCAAACAAACAAACATGAAGTTGGGTGGGTAGGGAAGTGTGGTGGATCTGGGAGGAGTTGGGAGAAGGGTGAACATGATCAAGACATATTGTATGAAGTTCTTAAAAAAACAATAAAAATGGCAGACAAGGGGTAACAATCACCATGCAGGTTTATGTACCTTAGATATTCTAACCCTATCAAGGCTTTTGTTGTTGTTGTTGTGTTGTTTTGTTAAAAGACAAGATGTGACAATCTCACATACATTCTAGGAGGTGGAACAAACCTCTAGGTTTGTAAGAAGCCTTCATTGCTACGATTATAGGAAGATCCCCTATCTTCTCTGTATCTCAAATTCTTACTATAAAATTGTGCAGTGATGGTGCTTAAGAGCTTGATATGATTGCAAAGTGCTCACCATAACTTTTATACAGCTTTAAAAATGTTACTTATTATAGCCATTTTCTTGAATATGATTGTTCCTCTCAGTTTTAGGAATATTTGTTGGTTGTCTATAAACCAGATACTGTACTGAGCAAGTTTTTATTGATATGGCTCAGTTGCTTTTCCAGATATTCAATCCTTCCAGCTAAATGTTACTGGTCCCATTCTACAAATAATGATCCTGGAGTGGAGAGTGTCCATGGTAAGCACAGAGCCCACCACTGGGTGGCCTGCCTAAATTTATCTAGATTCAACTGTTGCTTATTTCATCACTATCTGCTGCTTCTCTGGTTGAAAAAACGGACTGAATTTTACACAGTCCTTATTTGGTATCATCTCAGAGATAGTATGTACTGTGTCTCCAGAGGACAGAGTGGCAGTAGCTTCCAGCATGGGACCAAAGCACATCTGTACTCTACCAACGCACAGACTGACTCAGGACAAGGTGTGCTGCCTGAGAGGAGGACCCCCAGGAGGAAGGTTGCTATTCATCCCAGGTTCTCGCCATCATTTTATTCAACTCTCATGGGTTGGTGATTTGAGATACTTATTCTACTTTGCTCCGTTGAAAGGAAGATCAGTCTGAAAATTCGTGCATGTGCACGCGCACATACACACATACACATGCACACATACACATTCACACACCTTGGAAATAACGTTATATTATGGAGAAGAACATAAATCAGATCAGTTTGACTTTTCTAGTACTAAAAATCTTAACAACTTGTTTTGTAAAGGGTTGTGGAGTATATAGAAAAAATATAACCCATGGATCTGTTTGAGTAAAATTGAGACTATATCACAGTATAGAAACTAAAGGTAGTGAGAAGTATCCTTGGGACTCATTAGGTAATAATATTACAATGGTATAATCCTGGCTTCTCAATAGAGCTGTTTAAGAAGGGTCTCTTGGTTTTCTTTTCATCGAATTAAATATGATAGGAGGTTTCTATCCTAGATATTTGACAAGAAACTTAATTTGAGTCTTATTTATATCTCTTAGAGTAGCACCAGAATATGAGGGACCTGGACAATATACGAAAGCTATATATCCTCTGGTCTATTTCAGCTGCCATGCACATTCCCATGCTGCTAAAGTCCAGTGTCCGGAAGGCCATAGGTCTTAGCATAAAATGGATGTTCCCAGATCTGTACTCCAGGAACTCTTTCTCTTTCCAGCCCTTTGCTTCCACCCCTGTGGCTGATTTAAAAGCACTCACCATTAATTTTTAGCTCACATCCTATGTCACACTGACCCATTCGTAAGCCAAGCTATAGCTTCTGCTTCCTGCTCAGCTGGACTCTCCATACAGCTACAACACAAGGGAGGGCACAGCTGTTGTGGGTGACCTGCGGTTCTTGGCCACTTGTCAGGAAGCTGAACTCTGGCTTTGGAGTTGACACAGTCTCAATGCTGGATACAATTTCATTCCTATGAAGGACTGATTTACCAGTCCAGGTCATTCAGAGAACTTATTTCCACAGACTCTTCTGAAGATGAACAGTTCTGGACATACGATCAGTTTATAAGTGAATGCAATGCTTTGTAGGAGGTCTGAATGACCCACATTATGGTAGACAGCGGGAGAGTTAAGCCCCAAAGTGAAACTTAATGAGAACACAAACTGCTTCCGACGCCTTTCTTTCCAGAAGAAAAACCCCACATACTTTACCCTATCTCAGCCCTTGCAATAAGGTCCAGTGATTCTGAATTCAACAAAAGAGCTACGGTTTAGGCTGGGGCTTGGTTGAACATACCACCATTTCCAGGAAGTACCTGGTTTGTGCAGCGACTATCCAGAAGCCTAAAGGGAACTGTTAGACACCACAACCTGCAGCCCTCGAGTCTTTCCTGGCAGCCCTAACCCCAGCAGTAAGAAGGCAGCATGACTGAGAATTCGCTCCTGTGTGCCTATTTTGAATTCCTGGGTTGGTCAGAAGGGTAAGAAGGAGCCATTTTCTGACTTCCCCTGGGCTATTTCTTACTGCACAAGCCAAGAACCTGCTATGGTGGATGCTGAGGTTACCAAGTATTTTAATTCTTATTATTAGTTAGAGAATTATCAGATACTCACAAACCAATTACAAAGCATATTGGGGCAGGATTCCATTTAATACCTGTCTCTCACAGGCTTCCACACTAAGAGAAAAACTGTTATTTTGTTTTAGGTTTCCAGATAACAAAATCAGCTCAGCATCTGCATCCAGTGGTCCTTAAAATTCTGGATACCCGTGTCTCTCCAGTGTGTTTGAATAGATAGCTATAGAGATAGTGGTGTAGAGGTATATGCTGTGAGAGAGAACTTCTATCCCAGTGTTTGCTGATTTCTATAGTATAAATGTTCCCATCATGACCAGTTTCAAGATTCCATTAAAAATCTAAAAATAAATGCTATCTTTCCAGTCTCCAGACCTAGTAAGAGTCAGTTCTGATTGCAGGTCTCTTTAAGGACAGAAGTACTACAGTCTTATCGTGTTATTTCTTTGAAAATGCAAAGGTGCCAGCCCTGAAGGTTGGCTGACATTCAGGAACTGAGGTAAGCTCTCAGACTCCTGTCCCTCCATCTTCTTCTTCTGATGTGGATTTTGTATATTCTTTTTTGTTGTGGCTGATTTTTTTTTTTTGCCAGTAGATATACACTATTCATTCAGTACCCCTCAGTCCCTATAACAATTACCGGTTGGTCCTGTGCTTGTAGCCGCCTGACTAATGACCAAGCACTACCAACTGTACTTTATTTAGTTTTCTCTTCCTTGTGGCTGTGAATGGACTCAGTTCTGTGATGTTTCTCCTTCCATTGCTCCACACCAGTGGGCAAAATCTGCCACACATTGTATTAGTGAGGCACATTTCTCCACATCAGCACAACCCTGATGACCTTGGTGAATGTCCTTCTTCTGGGGCCACCCATGGATCATCGACCTCCTGTGAGTCCCCCAGCCATGAGAGATATGAAGGAATACCCATGTTTTCATTCCATGCTGTCTGCTAGAGCAGCTCAGACACTTACATTTCACTTCCTATGATAATTGTTTCTCAGAGTCCTTCCAGAGGTTAGTTTGCTGCCTCCTCTATCAACCTTGCTGAGGAGTTTCATCTTGTGCCTTGGGGCAGAGATTCCAAATCACTACATCAGTGCTTTTCTGTCTAATATTGCAGATCCCTTCATCAAGTGTCCTCAAAAGCCAGTCCCAGGTCACCTTCTTTTTCTCCCCAAAGCCTCGCTAATTCCTCAAAGCTCCTGGTCAAGCTTAGTTCCAGTCAGTGAATGCCAGAATTTGGTCTTAACACACGTCTGGTAGCCAGGAGTAGGAGTGTGAACAATCCTCTAGGAGATCATCTGAGGACTGACAGAATACAGAGATTTGCATATATGTGCACATTCATGTGTGCAGAAGTGTGTATGCACACATGAATGTATGTGTGTGTGGAGGCCAGAGGTCAGTCTTGATTGTTATTCCTCAGAATGCCATCCACTGTGACTTTTTTTTTTTGAGACAGCATCTCTTACTGGACTAAAATATGACAATCTAGCTAGGCTGACTGTCCAGTGAGCCTCTGCCTTCCCAGCATTGGGATTACAAGTGCATACCACCACACTCAGCTTTATTATATGGATTCTGGTGCTCAAACCCATATCTTGATTCTTACATAGCAACTATTTTGTCAAATGAGTTATCGCCCCAGTCACAGAAGTCCACATTTCATTCTGCTTGTTTGCACCATGGCTAGGCCCCTTTATGAGATGGAGAAGTCTTTGTGAAAGGCACCTGAGAACCGAGAGGTTTATTTCCTGCTACATGAGGAATAGAAACCTTTCCAGGCCAGAGAGGAGGCTGTAGACATAGCCCAACATTTCTGCACTTTCTTTAATGTCTGACTTGCAAATCTGTTTGACCAGGTTCCATATTTTTTTTCTTGCTCAACCTTGCTAAAAGCAATGAATAACAGCTAACTCAGGAAGTGTGACTTTTCTCAAGCATTTCTCTTCAATCTTCAGGTCTGGTGAGCACACTGTCTTACAAGTCACAGCCATTTGACTGATGGAGATATCAGCAGGGCACCTGCAACTTTTCCACCCAGAAATCCCGATCCAGTGTCACATTTTGATCTTTCTTTTTAGTTCTATTCATATATATATATATATATATATATATATATATATATATATATATATATATATATATATGTGTGTGTGTGTGTGTGTGTGTGTGTGTGTGTGTGTGTGTGTGTGTGTGTATGTGTGTGTGTGTGTGTGGTGTGCATGAATATGTATATGCATGTGTGTGTACATGTGCATGTTTGTGTGTACATGTACGTGAGTGTGTATGTGTGTGTGAGAAGTACACATGGAGGCCTGAGGTTGTTTGGGATTCTTGTTCCATTGTTCTTCTACCTTATTCTTTGAGGCAGGCTCTCTCACATAAGATCAGAGTGAGCTGATATGGCTGGTTTCTCTAGCCAGTTCACTCTAGAGAGCTCCTGTCTCTAACTCCTGAGGTTGGAATTATAGGCAAGTTCTCACACTCACCAGCATATACATGGGTTCTGGGACTTAGAACTCTGGCCCTATTGCTTATCTAGTAATTTCTTTAACCACAGAGCCTTCTCCCAGCAACTGAAACTTTCATTTGTTTGTTTGTTTGATTGCAGAATCTGTAATGTAGTTGCTATAATATAATAAATGTGGTTTAAGCTGTTCCTGCCATGGTTTGAACAATGGTATCTCCTCCCAAGTTCAGTTGAAACTTAATCCCCACTCCAGTTCCATTAAGAGGAGCGGCCTTTTGGAAAGTGATTAAGTCAATAGGCCCAGGCTCTCATGAAAGAATCAATGTGCTTATGAAAGAGGCTTGAGAGAGAGTTCATACCCTCATGCTCTTCTGTGTCTTCTGCTTCACAAGGCCATCACACTTTTCTCCTCTGAGAATGTATCTGGTGACTAGGTGCCATCTAGGAAATGGAGACAGATTCTCCCTAGATAACAAACTGTAAATGGCTTGACTTTGTACTGCCAGCCTCCATATCCAGAATGATGAGAAGTATATTAGTATTGTTTGTAAACTGACAGAATGTAGTGCTTTGTTACAGCATCTCAGATGGGCTAATATGATTAGTAACCAAGATATAGTAGCTCTCTGAAAGTTCATTTCTTTCTCATCAGACATTCTAGAGAGAGAGTTTTAGGTGGACTGACCATTGATAGATTTTCTTCTCAATGACAAATGACTTGGAAGATAGCTGTGGTTATTATGGTTTCAGTCCATGAATCATGGAGCACAGAAAAATTTGAAAGAGATGTTCACATCTCTGTTCACACATCATTGAGACATTATCTTGTGAGATAATCCTAAGAGGCCTGGAGAAGGTATTGGTCCACAGTTTAGCTACAACTCTCTTATGGAAGAAGGTGAGAATGCATTCAAACCAACAACTTTCTGTCACCGTTCTTATGAGCATCAAGCATTTAGGATGGTTTTATTCTTAAATGTGATATGCCAAGAGCAGAACTGGTCCACCCATCTGCATCTTGCTCTTCTCTTTTGTCCATATTTCTTGATGGCACTACCATTTTTATGTCCCTACACAATACATTGCAGTGGCTGTTGATCCTTTCCCTGGTTACCAACAACCAATGGGTTGCCAAAAATTCTTCTGGCTGCCTGGTATTTCTTTCTTCCTTTGCTACATAACAAATGCTGATTAGTAATCTTTGCCACCTCTCAGGTATGAAATGTCAGCAGTTTCACCATGCAATGGTTCATTTAAACTCTTAACATAGTCTAGAACCACCTGAGAAGAGCATCTTGAGGAGGGTTTGTCCGGATCAGGTTGGCCTGTGGGAATGTCTATGGGAGGTTGTCTTGATTACTAATATGAATTGGTGTGGGATGACCCAGCCCACATTGTGTGGCATCATCACCTAGTCAGGGGATCCTAAGCTGCATGTGTGTAGAGAGGATGATGAGCATAAGTAAACATGCTGGCAGGACTGGCTGGATCTTGTCTTTTGTGCTACTATACACAGTCAACTAGAACTGTGAGCTGAAATACTATATTAGCTAAGGCATTGGTCTTGTCTAAGAAAAATCCCCAAATATCATTGTGTTTGTGCCTGAGCTTGCTGTAATACACTTCTGCTATTGTTGTAAAGTCAGCATGCCACAGCTAGACCAGAATTTAGGAGATTAAGACAGATAGAGTAGGCCCAGGTATAGCCTGTGGCTTGGATGGAAGCCCACATGAGACTGGTCTTGTCTAGCCAAAGTTTAGTCAACACAAATGCAGAGGTGAGAATAAATTATTTGTTGTTTTTGGCCACGGAGTATGAAGTGATTTCTTATAAAACATTTTAGCATTAATGAACATGAAATGTCAAATGGACAATCAATAAAATATATAAAATTTGACCTAAGTAAGGCACAGGGATAATCAAAATAATGCTCATTATTTAAACCTTTTCTTTCCTTTCTGTTTTTTAGATGAGGAAATGTCATCAAGCTTCACAATAAAAAGGTTCTTTAATTTTTTCCTATCATAAACTTGTGATTCCTATTCTAGCACCCCAACATGATAGTTCACCCTCAATGAACAGTTATTTTGACATGACAGCAATCAATAAGAAGCCTAGCAGAACCATGGAGTATATAGTAAGTATCCTTTTCTCTCAAGGTGATTCGTGTAGAATAAAACTGGAAATCCAATTTTAAGTGCACCTAGGAGTTTTATCAAATCCTTCCAGGAAAAATAATAACAGTTATTATTTACCACCTGAAATACCACGTGCCAGGAGCAGTGATGAGTAGCTTGCAATATATGATACTTTTCAAATTAAATTTAAATTAATTCCATGAAACATGTATTATTTTCCCCATAGTTTAAACTATTTATCTTGAGTAAAACACTTAGTACATGACAGAGACACACTGCAAAAACAGATACAACTGACTCCAAACCTATCCTTTCCACTTGCCACACACTGAGATGAAAATTGAATTTGCTTAGACATAGTCAAAGGGGTGTCGAAACAAACCTTGCATAACTCTCTAATGTGAGGCTGATTTAATCTTTTTAACCCCAAATTTCATAAATATAAATAAATATAAAATCATATAAATAAACAGAAATGTACATGTATGTATATAAATATATGAGGTAGATTCCTATTTAAATATATATGTACGTTTCTGTTTAATAAGCAGTTATTTTTCTTTCAGTGGTCTCGAGAACTCTGATGAGTTCATTCACCTGTTCAACTGTCTAATAGAAGGTTATTGATTCTGAGCATGTTCCACACACTTGTTCAGAAAGTATGAAAATAATGACCTTGACTTCAGGGAATTTACAGTACAGTTATGAGACAGATATGCCAATAAATAGTCACTATTTTAATTAGAAAATGCTAATTAAACACCATGTATATCCAGTGGATCAGAAGAAACCAGAGTTTTATATACTGCTAAGTATTGACAGGGATATAGGATATTGATAGGGACCACTCATGAGGTCACGCCACTGTAAAGGAGAGGATGAGTTTCTTTTAGAAGTGCTACATTAAAAATACTCCTGTGCAACCCAAGTGGAGACATCCAGCAGGAAACTGGATATAACACATTAAGAGTCAGAGTACTCTCCATCGGAGGGATTTTTCATGGTAAAGCCAGGGAAGTCAAGCCAACCAAAGTACAGGTTGCAAGGTAGTTGTAGAAATGTCAGAGTCTAGCCTTCAAACCATGCATGCCTGTGGTCAAGACCAGGTGAGACACATTTTCATGAATGATTACCAGGCCTGGCTAAAGGAGGGCTTGTGTTAAGTGAGACCAGTATTGGATGGGATCTGCACATGACAGATGGGAGTTTGAATCCACTGTTTCAGGTTACTGGGCACCCCTGAGACTACTGTTCTGTTGTAAGGAATAAAATGAAAGTGTGCTCTGCAGAACCCTGAGAAACACTTATTACATCTTTCTTGGTCAGTGGTCCAAGGAAGTTTGCTTTTGAGAGGAATGCATAAACTTAGATTATAAGTTTCTCAGAGAACTTAATGAAAACTATAAATCCTTCTTCAGAGAAAACAAGAAAATACTGTTTCCAAGTTGTTTGGGGGTGCTAGTGCATCCTTTGATAGACGCGGGGATTAATAGCACCTGGGAAAGATCAATTGTTGCTGCACGGCCCTCTTCTCTTTCAGACTCTTTCCCAATCGTCCTCGGAGGTTCTTCTACATCTGTGGGTTAGTAGCATTGGAACTGATGGCAGGTGGGAGAAAAGGCCATTGATTCCACTGGGGCACAGGCTCCCATCTCCACTAGATGGCCTTTTTTAATCCCGCTCTTGTTCTTGGGAATCTATATTAAAGAGCCCAACATTCTCCTCTTTCTTTTTCTCATCTCGCTGCCCATGTGAGGTATTATACTACTCTTCAGCAAACTGTCTTCTGGACTCCCCTTCAGAATCATCATTGAACTTGTGCAGGATAAGGGCAATAAATACTCACCGAGATGAAACTTGCACAGTGGGTTTGCTCTCTTGGACTGGGTGAGTATTGTTCAAGGAACTAAACAGTACAAAATAAATAAATATAAGCCTTGGTAATGAGAGGGTGGAACTTGCTTTTCTCATTCACAGCACTATGAAATGAATGACAGGAAAGGTTGTTTAACCCAGTGAGTTTGCTGATTATCTTCCTCTTTCTACTGCTTGGCATTGTCTTTCCAGCTCACATTTAAGTCTTGGTTCATGAATTTTGAAGCCCACCCTCCTATTAAGAGGGAATGTTTACAAAACAAAAAAGAAAATCTAAGGCAAGTTTTGCTTTCTATGATCATTTATCTACAAACAAAGTGAAACAACAGAGGACAAAGGGCACTAGATTAAAATCAGAGTATCTGGGATCAAGGCCCACTCCAAACAGCTCTACTTCTTGGAACTGGTCCCTATACTGCCCTGATCTTCCAATTTTAGAAGCTGAGAACAATATATCCTCTGTGCAGATCAAATGAGGTGAATTATATACAAAGTACTTTTGCTGTTTAAGGTTGCATATCCTTTCTTCCCCTCTTGCAATGTTTAAATGAAGAACCTGAGGCTCAGACAAGTCTTGACTAACTGCACAGCCTTATTACAGAATTAAACCTCATGATTTTGATTCTAAACTCTGTATTCTTTCTTTATGGCAGAATAGATGAGCATATTTGGTGTGGTGATGAATTTTTAGATAAACTGCTTAAAGGGTAGAATTTGGTCTGCACCTTAAGAGAGGGCTAGATTACAAGTAGATGACTGTTGAACTGCTTATTAAAGAGGCAGAGCCCTCAAAAATTCCAAGACTTTTTGTTTTGTAAAGTGCTGTACACAAATTTAAGATCATGGCTTTGTTATTTGCCATAACAGAGGAGCTATGAGAGGCAAAGAGAAGCAAGAATAGCCTAGTTTCTTATGATTAAAGGAACTTTAGATGAAAACAAATAAGATAAGGAAGTACATTAAACTGTTCTGTTGCGAGACATGAGGTGGAAGTGTGTTCTGCAGAACCTTGAGAAAGACTTATTGCATCTTTCTTTGTCAGTGGTCCACAGAAGTTTGCTTTTGGGAGGAATGCTGTGGAGTCTTGAGTTGCCTTTCCAGTGAGGCTATGGTAGAGCAGGACTTGAGGTGGCCCACTGGAGGGCAGCCAGAAGGGCTACAGTACCACTAACAGGAAGAGCTCCACACAGAACTCCATCAATATCACCAATTGTGTTACTGTAATCAGCCATCTCCCGAGTTGACAGGGAACAGAGAAGGAAGGAGTGGCTGCCTGATGGTGTATAGTCTTTCAGCTCCTCACCATAGCAACAGTATCTATTAAAAGCAACATGGATAAATGAGGGATAGAATCAGTGTGCTCTAGTTCATCATTAAATTTTACTTTGCTCTGGACATAATGCCAAGGTGTAACACATTTTCCTTTAGAATTAACCTTATAAAACACCCTTCTCTCTCATTATAGTTACTCAGACCTCAACTATGTCATCTTCTTTGAAAACTGTGCGGCTGTGGTGTTAGCTTAAAAAAATGAGTAAACAAACAGTTATGTAGGACTCATATAAGCCTTAATTTTTATGCATTTTACTTAAACATAAATTTTAATTATTATCTATCACATGCCAGGATTGATGCTTACTAGTATTCTTGATTTTAAAAAAAAAGTCTCAGGCTGTATGTAGTGTCTGATTCATGAGGCATCTTACACACACCTTTAAGAAGGTAATTATTGATATAAAACATTTTTCTATTATGCCTACCATCCATAAGTGAAGGCAGGCAGTTTTGGGTTTTCATGTACAATAAGATTTGAGGTACTGAATATATAAGATGGGAACACGGGAGGCTTGAACATCCTACAGTGTGAAGGATAGTCCTATGCACAGAGTGCTAACCTCTCCAAATGCCGTCATGCCCTTATTCAAAGACTTGTACGTGTTCATCCGATGAAGATGATGGAGGTTCACAGGTCTGCCTTCATCTCTGACTTCCTGCATGGAAAACTGCTAGCATAAATCTGAGAGTGAGTCATTCAGCACACTGAAGCTACTCACATTATCATAGCTCACAGTACTGGGTCACTCTTTAGAGCAGCCAAACGCACGAGGATGTGCACGCATCACTACCAAACTTCTTACAAACCAGGGAACTGGAGCACTGCTCTTTAAACACAGGCTGCATTTGTTTCCGCTATCAAACCACTTAGTATAGGGTAAAAGAAATAATCATTTTATGCTAAAACATTAAAGATAATGAAAATATTTTAGATTTCTTGTTGAATAAGAGTACTCATTGTAAATACATTTGACAATAATTATTTTAAAAAGTTCTTTTTGAGTGAGACTACAAATTAATGAATTTGATTTTGACATTTTCATGTGTGTATATCATCACACTACTTTCTTGTTTATACATCCTGACAAAAACTCTTGGATGACATCATAAATGAAGGTTAAACAAGTTCCATCATCAGTTATCAATGTAAGAGGAGTATTTATACCACAAATCTGCTATTTGTTTTATTTTAAAGGTGTCTAAATTTCTCACAGGTATAAAGAAACGGAGATTTTATGGTGGATCAATGAATATGATCCCTGAAATACTATCAGAAATGACTGTGTTTTTGCTGGTACAGGATGAATCCATTGTTAGAGAAATTGTAATTGCTTATTAAACACATGCCCTGATGATGAAATAAAACTGGAAGGGAATCACTAGGGTCTGCAGAAAGAAGGCAAGAATGAAAGAAAGTAATTTATGTATTTAATCCATGCAATTACAGTGGCTTGGCCAGCACAATGCCCCAGAAACAAAGAGTATTCTTCTTAATCTATGATCCATGACTCCTCTTACATTAAAACAAAACACAAATTCTGTTCATAGTCCACATTTTCATTGATTCTTATCCTCTTTCTATTGTAGCTGAATTTATTTTTTTAAAAGCTGCCCTTATGGTTTTATTTTTAACTTTATTTTATAATGCAGGATTAGTTTGAAACTTCCAAAAGATTGAAGTCTTTCTTGATTTCTAGAGATGGAGAAAACAAATATTTCTGGTATATTCAGAAATGTTTTTCAGACTATTTAAAACCCGAAGTTGTACTAACTTTCATCACAACTCAAGAAAATACCTGATCAGAATAGAATTCTTGATAATAAATATCCAAAAGTTTCTCAGTGGACCACTCTAATACCCAGTGAATTCATTATAGTGGGCAAATATACATAAGAACTACTTAACAATACCTGGGAGGGGATGTACCAAGACTATGGACTGTTTTCAAGTCAACATTTGGGGTCTAGAAATAAGGTAGATAACTAAAATAAAAAGAACGAATATTCTGAAATTAAGATAAACACATTTGCTCTTTCTAAATCAGCCTTACCATAGCTTAAGATTTAGGAATAATTGTCATTCACTGTGAGACTGTTGAACCAAGAACATCAGCCAGCCAGCTAGTGGGGAGAAACACCCTCTATTTCATGTTAGAGTGCTAGCCACATGCTTCCTAGTCTTCTGAACCACCTCTGTTTGTCTCACTTAGAATTTTTATTCTGCTGCAGTCAATCCAATTTGACTTATTAAAGATAAAATCATTCTTCCTTCAAAACATTAAAATGATATTTTAATTAATACATTTTTATTTGTTAGTAAATTTTACTAAATCTCATAGCATAAATAATAAATCAAAGTCCCACTACAAATACCTGTTAGGATGACTAATTTTGAAAAAAAGATACAAAAATAGTTTTTTCCTTTTATTGCAACTAGATTTTTTCATACACTATATTCTAAATATGGTTTATGTCTGTCTACTCCTTCCAGTTCCTCCCCACCTCCCCTTCTATGTGGATCCACTCCCTTTCTGTCTCTCATTAGAAAACAAACAGGCTTCTAAGGGACAATAATAGTTTTTGAAAGATCATGTAAGATATCTTAGGAATTCTTTCACAGTAGTACAAGAAAAAATTAATAAGGTTTCTGGAGACTCTTTAATTTAAAAATTACAAAAATTCAAAGATCATATTGGAAGTGAGTTTTTAACTGAAAGAATACTTTAAAATGCAACTTGAAAAAGTGTAGACATGAACCAAAACCCAGATAATATGCAAATTTCTGAACATTAAGCTCAGTGTCCACCCCCTTTTATAAATTGATTTGTCAGTTTATCAGAGCAAGGACTGTCTCTACTTATTATAAATGGTTTATCAATTATCACTCAGACTCCTCCAGGAGTGCTTTGAAGTGTCTTGTTTATGGTCATTTGTTTGTTGTTTTATTTTTTACATTTTTGAATGCATGAGCTGTCTGTACCTACCAGGACTCTTACTCCTGTCACTCTCCTACGCCACTTTATCCCCTTTCTTCCCCAGAAAACTTAAAAAACTAGTGGAATATCTTTCTGTGTTACTTGCCTAAAATTAAAAAATAAAATAGTTTACACTGTGTAAGAGTTAATGTAAACAATAAATCCGACTGCTGTGATTCAAATGTGTAACGTGCTCTATAGGCTCAGATGTGTTAACATGTGATCTCCAGTACCTGGTGCTGTTTGGAATGATTATGCAACCTTTAGGAGGTGGAGTCTTGCTGAAGAAGTGCACCTATAGGGTAGGCTTTGAGGTTTATAGTTTGCCCCATTTCCTGTTCTTTTACTTCTTCACTGGAGTAGATGTGATGTGAACGGACAAGTTGTGCCTTCCCTGACTGTAGTCCTCCCTTCCCTGACTGTGGTCCTCCCTTCCCTGACTGTGGTCCTCCCTTCCCTGACTGTTGTTCTCTTCCCTGACTGTGGTCCTCCCTTCCCTGACTGTGGTCCTCCCTTCCCTGACTGTTGTCCTCCCTTCCCTGACTGTGATCCTCCCTTCCTTGACTGTTGTCCTCCCTTCCCTGACTGTGATCCTCCCTTCCCTGACTATTGTGATCCTCCCTTCCCTGACTGTTGTCCTCTTCCCTGACTGTGGTCCTCCCTTCCCTGACTATTGTGATCCTCCCTTCCCTGACTGTGGTCCTCCCTTCCCTGACTGTTGTCCTGCCTGTCTGCCATGATGGACTCTGTCTTTCTGGAACTCTAAGCCAAAATAAACACTTCTTTTCATAACATCTCTAGTCAGGGTATTCTATCACAATAACGGAAAAGTAATGAATACATTGACTTATGCCATACACATAAAAATGGCAAAGAAATGTCCCAGGGAAGATGCTCCATCTGCCATCCTGGAAGCACCACAACATCTAGCTTTCCTAAATGATAGGCAATTGATGCTCAGCTCCAGTTCTAATGGTAGTTACCTGCCCATAAAAAAAAAGAAACTACTTAGGTAGAATATAGAAAGATAATCGAGTGGGGTTGGATGGCACCACTGTCAAAGAGAATGATGCAGAATGCACAGGAAAAGGCCATTTCTAAGTGACTAATGCCACACAGATAGCAGAGCAAACGGATCAAGGCAAACTGCCTGCTAACAATAAAATAGCTTCTGAACTCTGGGATGATGAAAAGCTGGAGTGAGAGGGCTCTTAGCAAGTGAGTTTATAACACAACATGACAACCCCAGATTATAACACATGACAACCCCAGAATATAACACAACAGGACAACCCCAGAATATAACACATGACAACCCCAGAATATAACACAGCATAGCGACCCCAGAATATAACACAACAGGACAACCCCAGAATATAACTCAACATGATGACCCCAGAATGTAACACAGCATAGCGACCCCAGAATATAACACAACAGGACAACCCCAGAATATAACTCAACATGATGACCCCAGAATATAACACAGCATAGCGACCCCAGAATATAACACAACATGACAACCCCAGATTATAACACATGACAACCCCAGAATATAACACAACATGACAACCCCAGATTATAACACATGACAACCCCAGAATATAACACAGCATAGCAACCCCAGAATATAACACAACATGACAACCCCAGATTATAACACATGACAACCCCAGAATATAACACAACATGACAACCCCAGATTATAACACATGACAACCCCAGAATATAACACAGCATAGCAACCCCAGAATATAACACAACATGATGACCCCAGAATATAACACAACAGGACAACCCCAGAATATAACACAACATAGCGACCCCAGAATATAACACAACATGACGACTCCAGAATATAACACACCAGGACAACCCCAGAATATAACACAACATGACGACCCCAGAATATAACACAACAGGACAACCCCATAATATAACACAACATGACAACCCCAGAACATGCATTTGAGGGTTTTCCATCTGGTCTTACTTACTTCAGTTGGTATAAGGCCCTGTGACTAATGGGAAAGACAATGAGAAATTTCTGGAAAAGAACAGCCCAGGGTAGAAAAGGGATGGAGAATTTGTACAAGAGAGTAGAATAAAAATATAGACAAGAATGTAGCAGAGGAAGAGGACTTGAGAAGAAAACAGAGCTTAGTGGACTGGGTGGGGGGAGGAACAGGAGGAGAAAATGACTAAAATTTATTACATACATGTATGAAGTCAAAGAACTAAAAATGGGAAAAATAAAACACTTTATGTGTATGCCACTATTGCAGAGATCAGGCATCCATGCTCCTCGTGAACTTGGGTAGAATTGTATTGTTCATGTTGGTCACTAGCAGTATATGCCTGCTACTGGGAATTTGAAATATGTTAAGATATGAAATGAGAAGTGTCCTAAATGTAGGATACTTGCCAGACAGTTTGAAAATCATAGTTAACAAAAGTTACTCACACAGACCCACACAGATACACACACACACACACACACACACACACACACACACGATAGATCTACACTCATTATTTAAACAGATACAATCAGTTGATTTAGGCCCAGCTAGCTCATGGAGACGTGATGGAAGAAGCTGTGAAACTAGGGCTTGTTTATCCCACATCGCTTCCCGGATAAGTGTCCATGAATGGTCTAACCAGTGTTGGGCCACACCTTCTCAATACCCTCTTAGCTTTTTCATAAAATTCAAATTCCCTCAATTTTTGTTCGAAATTGTTTCTGAGTGACATGCTCACCATCCACCTGTTGTAGTAACATTTCTGGTCTGCAGAATCAATCTGGGGAAAGTTTTCATACCAGACACTTAAAACCATTTGGGGATTTAAAATAAAAAAAAAACACTATCAAGAAAGGGCTCGAGAGATGGTGTGGCAGCTAAGAGTGCTGGCTGCTCTTCCAGAGGATTAGAATCCAGTTTCCAGCATTCAAGTGCTCACCACCACTTGTAACTCCAGCTCCCTTGGATCTGAGGCCTTTTTCTGGCCTCCATGGCAGCTACAAGAATGTGCGCACATGAAGTAAGGTGCACACATACACACAATAGAGAGAGAGAGAGAGAGAGAGAGAGAGAGAGAGAGAGAGAGAGAGAGAGAGAAAGTGTAAAAATAAGTCTTAGAAACTATTAATATGGCTTATTAATGATTATTTAGGCTTATTAATTCATTATATTCTTTTATTTTCTTCATGCAGCTCATACATTTTACCCAAATTCCCAGGTTCTTTAGGTAAATAATCTTTAACTTTAGCCTGAAGCTTGAAACATAGGCTGTATATCATATCGTGACTAAACGTTGGAAAGTTCCTGCAAAAGCCTGGGTCTGAAAAGAGGGAAGTAAACATTTTGGATCTCTGCTGCAGTGTCCACACTTACTCAACCGAACAATGTGACCCGGGGCATAGAAGGACAGAAATATTTTAGGCAATTTATATTTTTAAAAAATCACCAGACGAGTTTGAAGCAACCAATCCTCTACCATGACTTCATAGAAATAAATAATAAGGAAAATGAAGCTTGTAAAATATATTAGAAAGGATGGGAGAGTGCTTAGTTGGATATCATGAGCCAAAAGCCTGAGGGGTCTAAACCAGTACTTGAAAATGTTGCATTTACCACACACCCCAGGATGCAGACCTCTTTCCTGATTTCCCTTCAGTTTCAGTCCTCCAAGCCTTTGACCAGCTGAACTGCTTGTTCCAGGTCATCAAACCCCCTAGGGACTGAAACTCTTGATGTCAGACCGAGAAAGAACACGGCTGGGGCCAGGATACTGCTCAGTGCCCAGTTGGTGGATTGTTTACAGGGGCTTCATCCTCAGCACTAAATAGCCCAGGCATGGTGTGAACACCTGTGATCCCAGCACTTAGGAGGTAGAGGCAGGAGATCTGATATTCAAGACCATCCTTAAATTCACGGTAGATTTTATGCCAGTCAGAGATTCATAAGACTTTATCGCAGAAAAGAAAAAAAAAAAGGATACAGCTAGCCTCATATATTTTTCAGTATATATAGCAGAAAAAATAGTTATGTACACACATATCCACCCCTACACACACACACACACACACACACACACACACACACACACACACACACACACACACTATTTCTTAAAAAGCATGCAACGAGCCTCCTGCTGTGCTGGGATAGGTGCCACACACTTTGGACATGGGACTCGAGGGAACAGAGCTGGACTGACCTGGAAGCCTCCACCCTAAGGACCAGCTCTCATTTCCAAAGATGTGACACAAGCTTCTAAGTGAGAAAGTCAACCCACAGTCCCACTCAGCTGTGGCCTCTGAACCACTATGACCAGCCTCAAAGGTGTAGTGGTGACACTGATACCCGGGGATGAGCAACAGAGATATTATTGGACTCAAGGTTCTCGAAATAGGAGGGAATTCATGCCTCATACTGTAAGCTATCCATGGCTACTAAGCTCATGGAACCTAAAGGAGAACATACTACTGCCCCTTTCCCAAGCCAATATAATTTATATCTGCATTCTTTTCCCTTGTCTCCACAGATAAGTAATGCTCTCACTCGCATAAAGATTTTTTTTCAGCAGACAGAGACCATTACAGAAAACTACAGTTGGTCAAAATACAGAGATTCAAACTCTAGTTGGTGGTAAGGCAGTTCAATGGTTAATCTACATGTCAATAATAAAACATTGATTCTTACCTCGTACAATTCAGTTTCTCCACCCTCCACTCTTCCCAGCCCTCCCACACCTACCCTCTCCTCCAGATCCACTCGCAGTCCATTTTCTCTTCAGAAAGGAGCAGGTTTCCAAGAGATGACAGCCAAACAGGATATGACAGGACAATAAGAAAAGACAAAAGTATTGAGGCTAAACAAGACAGCTCAATCGGAGGAAGAGTCCCAAGAGCAGACAAAAGTGTCAGAGACACACCCTCTTCCATTGTTAGGAGACCCACAAAGACACCAAGCTAACATCCTTAACATATACACAGAGGACCTGGTGCAGACCCATGTAGGCCCTGTGCTTGTCTCTTCAGTCTCTGTGAGCCCATGGGAGACCTGCTTAGTTGATTTGGTAGACTATGTTCTCCTGCTGTCCTCCATTACCTCTGACTCCTGCAACGTTTCTGCCCCCTCTTCCACAGGGTTCCCCAATCTCTGAGAAGAGGAGCTAGATGGAATGCTCCAATTTAGACTCTCTCTCTGCATAATGTCTGGCTGTGGGTCTCTGCACCTGCTCCCAGCTGCTACTGGAGGAAGCTTCTCTAATGACTGACTCCACAAGGCACCAATCTATGAGTATAGCAGAATATCACTAGGAATCATTTCATTAATTTTTTTCTGCCAGTCATGTTTGTTTCTACCCTAGGTCTCTGGGCTATCCAGTCTCTGGTTCCTGGCCATCCAGGCAGTGTAGGGCATGGGCCTCAAATTAAACCAAACATTGGTTGGCCACTCTCATAAATTCTGCACCATCATTTCCCCAGCACATCTTGCACGCAGGGCTGATTGTAGGTTTAGGGTTTTGTGGCTGAGTTGGGGTCCAGATTTCTCTTCCAGTAGCCTGCAGAGTAGCTTCTCATGCCAAAGAAATTGTAACATAGGGGTGAAGGCTCCATGTTCACACCAGTTTGACCTCTCTATGTTCAATGAGCTATGTGGGAGTTGTTCTAGGCAATAGGGCCCACTGTCAGTTTTGAGAGAGTAATCACATGCCCTAGCATCAGTCTGGGTTGCTTGGGATCTCCACAGGACATCCTTGGCCAGCTATTCAACTGAATGTAACCCAGTCCCACTACTGGAAGCCTTGCCTGGCTATGAAACACAGCCAGTTCAGATTCTGTATCCTCCATTACTAGGAATCATCATAGGATCACCTTCATAGACCCCAGGAAGTTTCCACTGCACTAGGTTTCCATACCATCTGCCAATTGTCCCCCAGCTGTCTCTCCCTGCACTCTCTCCCTCCACACCCCACCTGAGCCTTCCTGCTCCCATCCCTACTTGATGCCAGTTTACCCACAATATTTATTCTATTCCCCTTCTCAGGGAGATCCATGCATTCCCCCTACAGCTCTTCTCTTTACCTAACCTCTTTGGGTCTGTGGACTGAAACTTGATTACCACTTACTTAATGGCTAATATCCACTTATAAGTGAATACATGTTATATTTGTCTTTCTAGATCTGATTTACCTCACTCAGGATACTTTTTTTCTAGCTGAATCCATTTGCCTGATAATTTCATGTTGTCTTTTTTTAACAGCTGAGTAATATTCCATTGTGTAAATCATCACATTTTCTTTATCCATTCTTTAGTTGAGGGACATGTAGATTGTTTCCACTTTCTGGCTATTAATGAATAAAACCACTATGAACATAGTTGATCAAGTATCCTTGTGATAGACTGGAGTATCCTTTGGGTATATGCCCAAGAGTGATATAGCTGGGTCTTGAGGTAGATCGAATATCAATTTTCCAGGAACCATCATATCTATTTTCATGGTAGCTGTACAAGTTTGCACTCCCACCAGCAATGGCAGAGTGTTCCCCTTACTACACATCCTCTCCAGCATGAACTGTCCCTTGTGTTATTGATCTTAGCCTTTCTGACTGGTATAAGATAGAATCTCAGAGTAATTTTGATTTGCATTTCCCTGATGGCTTAAAGATGAATGTTTCTTTAAGTGTTTCTCATCCATTAGCAATTTCTCTATTGAGAATTCTGTTTAGATATGTACCCCATTTTTGAATCGGATTATGTGTTTTTTTAATATCTAATTTCTTGAGTTATTTATATATTTTAGATATTATTTCTCTATTGGATGTGGAGTTGGTGAAAATCTTTCCCCTTTCTGTAGGCTGCTGTTTTATCCTATTGATGGTGTCCTTTGCCACGCAGAAGCACAGTCTTTTATCACATTTCAAATTCTTTACAACCTTCCTCATGTGCAGTCACTTTTTTATGAGCCTCTGAGTTTCTGGGTGACACAATGCCCTACATTTCTATTGTGTTTAGATGAGTAACTGGAGGAAAGGATGACCAGTGGGTACTAAGTTATAGCTAGATAGGAGGATGGGATGGACTCTGCCCATTGAGTGATAGACTCCATCTAAAATATGGATCTAATGCCAGGTCAGATAATTTCACATACTAATTATGGTCTAAAATGTTTAGAGTCATATCATAAGTCCTACTGTAGAGACTAAAGTGTACTCACAGAGGCCAGAAGATTGACTTGGAGCTATTCCAAGGGCAAAGAAGGAATGGTACAGCTATTGGTGCAGTGGATAGAATATCTACCCCAAAGCTCTATCATCAGAATGCTTCAGTCTTTAGCTTTGTTAACAGAATCTGCTCTCTGTTGGTCGAATTTAACTTTGGACTGACTGCTGTGGGATGGTCTGTATGTCAAATGTGTTGCTGATTGGTCAATAAATAAATCACTGATTGTCCCGTGGCCAGGCAGGAAGTATAGGCGGGCAAGGAGGAGAATAGAGCTGGGAAGTGGAAGGCTGAGTCAGAGACACTGCCAGCCGCCATGATGAGAAACAGCATGTGAAGATGCCGGTAAGCCACGAGCCATGTGGCAAGGCATAGATTAATAGAAATGGATTAATTTAAGCTGTAAGAACAGTTAGCAAGAAGCCTGCCATGGCCATACAGTTTGTAAGCAATATAAGTCTCTGTGTTTACTTGGTCGGGTTTGAGCAGCTGTGGGACTGGGGGGTGAGAGAGAGATTCGTCCTGACTGTGGGCCAGGCAGGAAAACTCTAGCTACAAATGGCGTCCAACGTGGTGGCAAGAGTTTCAATCTAAAAACTGAGAAAAAAGATTCTAAAACGGAGCTAAAAAACAGCTTCCTAATTGTCTCTCTCAAATGAACAGCAGCTGCCGGTTTGAGCTACTGGCGGGTTCCTAGCGTGCGTGCATGCTCGACCTGCAATATGGCGGGAATGAGGCCTCTACAAGTGGCACATTAAGCTGTGTGGTGAATTTAGCCTTTGCTAGTACAACAAAAAAAAAAGAGGTTTCTGGGCTACACGCTGCTTTGATAGAAGCATAGACCCACTATTTCTGAGAGTTGATGGCTCCCAGAGCTGGCGGAAAACGTATCACCGCCATGTTGGGAAGCTGAAGTGGGCAGAGCCAACAGCACCAACGTAGTTTCAGGCTTAGAAGGCTGCAGTTCAAAGCAATAGGCTCAAGCTAATATAAAAAAATAAGCCACGTAAAGATGGCTACCACAAAGAGAATCTGGATTATGTTCTCTTTGATATTCGTAACTGAAGAAAAACATTTGATTACAAAAGCTGTTGAGTTATGCCAAAATGTATATTTTAAAGGTACCTTGACTTCAAAATTTGGATGTAAGGATATGTTGCTTTGGAAAGGAGGCTCTGCTTTTGTTTCCACAGAAAGCCAGAGGCTATGGATTTGTTCCAGATTAAGATACATCAGGTTTGACCAGCCAAGACCACCTGAAAGGTCTCCGATGACACCATGGCCCAGATGATCCAACATCCAGAACCGTTTCAAGGCAACTGGCTCAGACGATACACCCTCATGGACTACTCCATAATCCTAAAGTATTTTTTGTGTCCCCATAAGATACAGCGCCCCCCTCCAGCAGGAAGTAGTAAGAGAAGCTACGCCCAAATTCCCAAATATACCAAGCTGACTTTGGAGATGTGTAAAGGTTAAAACCTTCCTTTTTAAGAAAAGAAAAGGGGAAGTGCTGTGGGATGGTCTGTATGTCAAATGTGTTGCTGATTGGTCAATAAATAAATCACTGATTGTCCCGTGGCCAGGCAGGAAGTATAGGCGGGCAAGGAGGAGAATAGAGCTGGGAAGTGGAAGGCTGAGTCAGGGAGACACTGCCAGCCGCCATGATGAGAAACAGCATGTAAAGATACTGGTAAGCCACGAGCCATGTGGCAAGGTATAGATTAATAGAAATGGATTAATTTAAGCTGTAAGAACAGTTAGCAAGAAGCCTGCCACGGCCATACAGTTTGTAAGCAATATAAGTCTCTGTGTTTACTTGGTCGGGTTTGAGCAGCTGTGGGACTGGCGGGTGAGAGAGAGATTCGTCCTGACTGTGGGCCAGGCAGGAAAACTCTAGCTACATTGGACTATATTGTCTAGTGATGCATTTGTTGAGTTCTACTGAGACTTTGTGTAGATTAAATGGCCTAGGTCATTTATAAATGTTATAAAGTTATAAGTGGCATTTAGGATATAGTATTACAGGCCTCACTAAAGTGACCCTGTATGTTTCATCCTAGACCTATTTGTATTATAGGTTATGTATCTTGAGTCGAGCATGAACTATGACTCATGCTAAGATCTAGGAATAATCTTATTCTGGGGCTGCTAATTGAATGTGTCAGTCAGTGTTAGCTCCACTCTTGGGAGCACTCAGGAGAAACATTGATACCCTGTGAGATACAATGCCCCATTGGGTACTCACTGGTGTGGAAGAGCAGTTACTATGTGGCATGCAGAAATCACACTCCTAAATGTAGATGACTCATTATGATTTTATAAAATGGCATTGGTGCTCCTGAGTCTATGCCTCAGCCACATAAACCAATCCAGACCCTCAGGAATTTGTGGGAAATACCTAAGGAACACCTGTGATAGCCATTCACTACCACAAGAAAGGCCAGGGCTCTGGATGGTTCCCATTTGAAGATCCTTTGAGGAAGAGAACTATGTTAGCAGGTGGCCACCAGTGAGCATTAGGAAGAGGGAAGGAAGGAAGGAGGAAGGGAAGAGAAGAGGGAGGGAGAGGAGAATAGAAGGAAAGAGAAGACGGAAAGGAAAGGAAACATGAGACAGTAAAACTAGTCAAATGACACAGACACAACAACAGCAGTAGCCCTTAAAAACAGGTCTACAATTCGAACCAGTTAGAAATCCAGTGTTTACTAAAATAGTCTACTCCAGGAAGATGGCCAGATGCTGATCAGCTTTTGAGCCTTTTCAAAACAAGCCCAAAGTGAACTTTAATACCGGATGAAATGCACACACTGGTAACACTCCATGGTGTCCATCCACACTGCATTTACATTGCAGTCTTGTCTGGAGATCTCATTAAATGTGGATCCAGCGTACTGTCCTCTCCAGGAGTCATGAAACACAATATAGGGGACAGGATACCCCCACCTTAATTTCTGGAGCTGTTGCCTTGCCAAAATTTCTCATGGTCAGGAAATCCATTACTTTACAACAGTCCATTGTGAGTGTAGATCTTTTAATCCCACAAGTAGTAAGTTAGAAATTAAACTGTTAGCATCTACAGTGTGAATATTAAATAGATCTATGGGCCATCTTTCCTTAGTTAGGAACTGAAGAACTCTGTAAGAGTTAATTAGCAAAGGAATGATGACCCTCATTACTTCTGGCTTGTTTACAAAGTGGGAAAAATTAACACTGCCTTATGGACTTTTAACACTATGGTCCCATCTGCTAATGTACTTATGTCCAAAATGTTTTAAAGTTTTTGGTTCCATCAAACTGACCACTTATAAGTGTTTTGGTATTCTGTTTATTTAACTGTTTCTGTGTGTGTGGTGTGTGCATGCTTGTTCACATGCACATGTCCATCTTTTGTGTGAACTTGCATGTGCATGGAGGTCAGAGGACAACTTCTGGTGTCTGTTCTTGATTTCCACCTTATCTTATTCTTTTCCTGTTGTGGATGCCTGGCTTGCTGGCTTGTGAGCTTCCGATGAGTCTCTAGTCTCCCTCTCCCTTCTCCTCAGACTAGTTCAGGGATTACAGATGCTCACACTATTTGTCCAACCTCATGTGATTTGAACTCAGGTCTTTGAACTCAGGCAAGCATTTTTGCCCACAGCTGTCTTTCAAGCCCATATTCTGAAATTTAAACTTGGATGATGTTTGAGTCTGTTTCAACAGCCTTTCACTAAAATTATCTTCACCTTCAAAATACTTCACCACACTTATAAGGGTCAAATTTTGTACCCCAACATTCACGTAATGAAGTCCTATTATTGGTACCTAGAATGCAACTAAATTTGCAGAGAGAGTCTTTAAAGAAGCAGATCAACTGAAGGCTTATGTGTGAGCTCTAGTCCAACATGACTAGTGTCCACCTGAGGGAGATCTGGGGACACAGACAACACAGAGAGAAGGATGGGAGAATGAACTACATGAGACCCAAGAGAATGTCACCCTCAGGAAACCAAAGAGAAATTTCAGAAGAAATGAAGCCTTCTGGTTCTTCATGCTGGACTTCCACCTCATATACTCCAGAGTGCGAACCACTACAAGAAAGTTGCTGTCTGCTCTGATTCCTGTGGGAGGGAGATTTATAACCACATGTAGAAACTTGCAAGCTACCCCACCTGTAGCCATCATAAAACCCCAAGTAAGTTTCCTTCTCTGGTACTCCCCAGGCCATCTGCTTTTCTTGGGAAATCTAATTATGCCAATAATTTTGTATCGTGTGTGTGTGTGTGTGTGTGTGTGTGTGTGTGTGTGTGTGTGTGTATGCAGGGAGAGACAGACAGACAGATAGACAGAGAGGGAGGAGGAGGGAGATGAGAGAGACAGGGAGATAGACAGAGAAGAAGAGGGAAAGAGACATTGTGTGACTGCCGTCCATACTGACATATGAACCACATTTGAGTGAGGTCTGTTCCACTTTTTCTATCTTCAGTTAATTTTTTGAGGTATTCATATATGGGTGCAAAGAAATATGATCATATTCACCCCCATTTCCTCCCCCAATTTTTCCTAGATCCTCCCTAATACATTCTCCAACTTCATGTTCTTTTAAAATAAAATGATTCACTAAGTGAATTAGTGCTGCTCCTATGTGTATAGGCGAGGAGGCAGTCACTGGAGCACAGACAACCTCCTATGGCCAAACCCCAGAGAATGTGCAGCCACCCCAAGTTTTCAAAGTAAACATGCTGCCCACTAAATGAATCCTCTGGTTTAAAACTGTCTCCAAGTAAACGTGTATTAGATACTGCTCCAAATCCTTCAATCCCGCCTCCTCCCAGGTAACACGGCTTTTTTGGCTTTAATCCTTTTACTCTATAAATCAGACACTTATTTCATAACGGCTATGTTTACTTGAACACTTGCCAGCATAGCTGGACATCCCTCAATTATCTAACCTTCTGTCTGTGATCATCTATCTGTCTGTCCTTCAGTGACCTTTTACTACCTGGCTCATAATAGTATTTCTAGAAATGACCCCCCAGTCTCCGACTGCTTGCAAAAGCTTCTCTGGTTTTATGTTGCTTCATGTCTAAATGGAAAGTGTAGAATTTTCCTTTCTCACTGATGCTGCTTGGTGTTACATCAGAGTCCCTTATGTGTGGTTCATGTTTAATTATTTCTCAGATGTTGTCTCTGCAGATGTTCCTTTCCTCCATGTCCTTTAATCTGATTTTTCTAACCATTTCTTTAGCTCATATTGGGCCTGTGTTGTTCTTGAGCTCAGCAATATAATAGAAAAGTATAGAAAAACACAGAAAAGTGTCTTATTTAAGATCTAGTTGATTTGAACTGGATGGGACAGGCTTTGTTTCAGTTGTTCAGCAGCAGAGGAAGTGTCTATTAGCTCACACTCCAGAGGTCTCCTTAGCCTGTGTCTCATAATGGGCAGTCCTTCAACATACTGGGACAGAAGCAGAAAACTCATGATCCTGCAAATTTCCTGGATTCTAATCTTTGTGTTCTCAGGAATTAGCAAGCTATGAACAAACCTGCCAGGAAAAATGTACCCATTGTCTCAGTGTACTGGTAAAGTTACCCAAACAGATGCTCTTTCAAACAAGGTGTGTTTTCATCCTGATAAACTGAGCACAGTTTAAACTCAGCTGGTTTCCAGCTGGAGACATGGTGTGCACTTCGAGGAGGAAGATGAGGTCAGACTCACTGTTAAGTAATTGTTGCATTTTCATTCAGCACTGTGTCCTTCTGGAATAAAGCTTCCAATTATGTAATTATCACACCAAACTTCTCATGGCTGTCCACCAGCATGGTTATTTATCATGTAACCACTAGCTCCAAATGAAAAGAGCAAACTGAGAAAATTATTTTAGTAGCAGTGATTCAAAGAGCTACTCTGTTGATGCACCTGGAGTAGTGTAAGCTGGAAAGGTTCAAAGCACACTTACTGACATCCACTAGAAGAGTCACATTGTACCTATGGTCTTCTTGGTTCGTCATGCTCTAGCCATGAGATTAAAGGTTACAAAGTCGAGTACTACATGCAATAATCAAGAAATGTTAAACAGGAAATGCCAAGGTGACCTCCCCGTTTTAGTAATCTCTCAAAACATATCTCCCAAGAAGGACAAATTCATTGCTACATTTAGGGATGGAAAAAATGAAGAAAATCAATTTATGTGATTAATAAAACTAATATCCTGGTCAGATAGACCATTTCTATCCTCCTCAGTCATTTAGAAGCAGCTCAAAAGCTGGAAGATAGAATCACCTGGAGCTTCATATTCATTCATGTGCCTGGTGGTTGAAGTCACAAATTCTCAAACTGCTGAGGGCTGGGACAGCCTGAGACCCTTCAGTGGTCTCTATGTAGTTGCAAACAAGAGCACAGTAAATGAAAGGGTAGAAATTATCGGTAGCTTTCATTGTCAACTTGACAATCTAGGATCATTTGGGTCTGGAGAGATGACTCAGCAGTTAAAAGCACATCCTGTTCTAGAGGCATGAGTAGTTCCCAGCCCCCATGTGGTGCTGCTTAAAATCCCCTGGAACTCCAGGTCTACAAGATCCAACACCCTACTCTAGTCTCCAGGGCACCTACACATAGTTGGCTGTGCTCAGACATACGGACATATACACAAGTAATAAATAAATGATTTTAAATAAATCAACCTGAGAAGAGAGTCTCAGTGAGGGATTGTCTAGATCGGGTTAACTGGTGTGGTTTGTCCTGATTGCACTAACTGACGTGGAGAAACCGAAGCCCACTGAGTTTGGAGACACTGAGCTCAGTGTTGACTCGTGTGCGCCCTGCTTTTCTTTTCTAGGGGTGTAATATCACATTCATCCAATCCTGCTGCCTCACAGTGATGGACTGGGTCCTGGAATCGTGACTGAAAAGAAACTCTTTTATTGGGGTATTTTACCTCAGCAACTGGAAATGAAACTGGACAATAGCACAAACTACACACTCACCTTGGCCATAATAAAATGCCTGATGGGGGGGAGGGAATGGGAAAAGAAGGAGGCAAAACTGTGCTTGGTATGTAAAATAAATGAAAAATTGTTAATTAAATAAAATAATAAATAAAATGCCTGAAAGAATGAGGTTTTGGACTGTCTTAAGCAAAAAGATACAGGGAATCTTAAAGAACTTTTAAAACAAGTAAGATAGCTCATTTTTGTTGCTATAATAATACATGAAGCAGGGAGGAGGGGACTGGACCTGCCTCAACTGAATCTACCAGGCTGGGCTGACTCCCCAGGGAAGACCTTGCCTTGGAGGACGTGGGAATGGGAGGTGGATTGGGGAAGTCTGGGGTGGGGAGGGGGGAGGACAGGGAAATCTGTGGCTGATATGTAAAATTAAATTAATTATAAAATAAAATATTTATATAAATAAATAAATAATAAGATAAATAAATAAAATAATACATGAAGCAAATACTTTCTAAAGAAAATAGGTTTATTTTGGCTCATGGTTCTGAAGGCACAAGGTCGAGGTGCCTTATTTGTGGATAGCCTTATTGCTGACAGGTTCTACAGGCAGCAGCGTGGAGTACCATAGGGCAAGAGATAGAGAGGGTGTGGTGGTGTATGTCCTCTGCTCCTTCGCTCGTCTTATAAAGCCCCAGGATTCAGTCATTGGGGTTGTCTTCATGCTCTTATCTAATCAAAAGCACTTTCCACAGGTCCCACCACAAACGCTCTAGCCATATTGTTTCCATCTTTTTAATACTTTGTGATGTATTTTAACACATGGAAGTTGGGAAGACACTCAAATTGTATCAACCTGTAGCTGCTAAGGGCATCAAATTGTACTTCACTGTGGCTAAGACGGGTCTGAAGGTGGGAGCCAGCGTGTAATGAGACACCCAAGCCCTGCTGTGTACTGTAGAAACAGAGTGGTCCAGACAAATTCTAAATATAGAAACATCTTGTGTGGAGTGATTTCACTCTATAAGGATCAATTGAATAAAGATGATAAATTTATATCACTTTTTATAATATCAAGGAATAGCTCACCTCCTGCCCCTTGAAACAGGATTTCATGTTGTCCATGAACATTCTATGTAGCCCATAATGTCCGTGAATTTTCGGTCCTCCAGCCTCCTCCTCAGAGTGCTGGGATTACAGGCAGCACAGAACACTGGGTTACATGGTGTAGAGAACAGAACCTAGGACTTCAGCACTCAAGCAAATACCTGAGTATGCTTAAGGAGAAGCTTTCAGAAAAACAATGCAGTGTAAAAGGGAGACGTGGGTGGATGGAGAATAGCAGTTCTGTCTTGACATGAGAATAAAGGAGACAACACATAAAAGTCAAGAATGAAAGTGTACAAATAAATAGTTTAATAGGAAGCCAAAGATAAGGAGAGGGAAAGAAAGAGTTATGACTAAAGTATAATCTTCCTCACCGATAAAAACAGCAAGGCCTGGAGGAAAGGAAGGAGAGATGCGTTATGAGAGCAGTTCATCTGGAGAAGTCTAGCTGGAGGTATGTGGTAATAGAACACAGATCTAGACAGATCATTTCTTCAAACAGTAAAAATTTAAAGATATTGAACACATATGTTAAGTATTTTAAAACTACTTTCTGTCATCAAGTAGTCATTACTTGTGGGATCTACAAGTCCATTTTATAGCATACAGTAATGGTATTCCAATATATGGCAGTATGCTAGGAAACCAGGTGTTACTGGCTGATGAGGCTTGCTCAATGTCCTTTTTATAAATCATCCTTTACTGACATAGCAATATGTGCTCAATGTAGCTGATTATAAATGGATGTAGATGAGATTAGAGGCTGACCAGACTTCTGGAAGGGCATTTACAGTAAGTTCTATATAGTTTCTTCATGAAATTATCACACAGCCAGCAATCTTAAAACAGTGAATAACAATTTGGCTAGAAGATATGTCTGATGTCACATATAGGAAGTAATTAAGGTTTTTTAAAATCATTTGTTCTGATTTGATGTGACTTTACAAGAACATAGGGACATTGTACAAGGCAATTTACTTGAAAGCATCTTCAGCCCCTAAGGTAACCCTGAAAGCACATAGCCCATCACTACTATGCCTACTTCCTCAAGTGACACATTGAGTCACGGAGAGATTGACACCTGACATCAGAGGCTGCAGTTTATTAATATTGTACAATGCCCAGAATCTGAGCCCATCTCTGTCTCAAAAGTCATCCCACTGACTAGGGAGTTAGGAAAAATATGAAGCTAAGAATTGGGTTAGAATTATAGTTACTGAACTGCCCTAATCACATGTGCAAATGCACATGCACACACACACACACACACAGAAACAGAGACAGAGAGAGACAGAGAGACAGAGACAGAAAGAGAGACAGAGACAGAGAGAGACAGAGACAGAGAGAGACAGAGACAGAGAGAGAGAGACAGAGACAGAGACAGAGAGCCCTGCACAGTAAAGACCCTGGCACTTAAGAGGGTCAATAACGGAGGCAGCACCATCCATTCAGGAGGAAATACATTAACCACGGTAAAGCACAAGGTGTTCTCAAGAATTCAAAGTGAGCTAACTTTTGTCTGTAGTTTTTTCAAATTCCTCAAAAGTTCTGCCAATAGACAATGTTGGTCAATATAAAACTCACATTTACAATCTAGATTTCTTTGAAATCTTTGAGTTTTCTTTCATAACGCTGTATTTATATATGTGCTATAGGGTGTGTGTGAAATGCTTCCATAGCATGTACATATGTGCACACACATGTACGTGCATATGCTTGTACATACATGGCTTTCTGTCTTCTTATCAGTCTCTGTAAAGAACTAGATTCTCACTTGCTGCTTTTCCTTCTCATCCTCTTTCTACACACACACAGATCATTCTGTAAGAGACACAATGAACTTGATATTACTTCAGAAACATCTATTTAAGCATTTCCTTGGGGGCTGCAGAGATGGCCCAGTGGTTAAGAACACTGGCTGCTCTTCCAGAGGACCCCGTTTCTTCTCTCGGCACCCATATGGGCAGCTTATAATTCTTTGTAGCTCCAGTTCCAGGAGATCCCACACCCTCCTCTGGCTTACAGACATACATTCAGGCCAAATACCCACACACACAAGTTAATAGAATTTTTAAAAACTAGCCAGGCGGCAAGTGGCACATGCCTTTAACTCCAGCACTCAGGAAACAGAGCCAAGTGGATATCTGTGAGTTTGAGGCCAGCCTGGTCTACAGAGCGAGATCTAGGATAGACGCCAAAACTACACAGAGAAATCCTGTCCTGAAAAACCAAAAAAAAAAAAAAAAACCCACAAAAAACTAATAAAATAGTTCTTCTATAATGAGTGGCTACAAGATGCTTAGGATTCACACTCTGATGATAAGGAAAGTGATATCTGCAACCTGAAGCATTAGAGTGTGTCTTGAGTTCCTGTTAAACTCAGTTCTTTGTTTTGTTTTGTTTTTCAAGACAGGGTCTCTCTGTAGCTTTGGAGCCTATCCTGGAACTCACTCTGTAGACCAGGCTGGCCTCAAACTCAGTTCTTTGAATGAATTTAATTTTTTTATTTGATAACACATTTTAAATGAACAAATACATACACAACCATATAAGCTCCTGGTGAGATAAAACTCTGGCATGCAGTGTGTTGCCTTTCACAGGCCAGCATTCCCTGTGTTCTGAGAACCCAGCTGATCCAGGAACCCGTACTCCATTGTTGTGAGTCTGTGCCATGGAGGACAAATGCAACTGTACTGTAGAGTAGTGCTATCGCTGTTCATCCTCGAACTCCAGCTATCAGCGTTCACTTCGAAGAAAAGCCACACAGCATTTTCTCCTCTTTTGAAGGGGAGTAAACTGAAGGAAGATTGCATGGTGATTTTCTTGTTGATGTTTCAGTGTTTCTCAAATGTCCCTTTGCTCACAGATTTAATAAGATGCTATAAAAACAGAAGTCTATTTTTCAATGCTAACAGTAATGTTTAGAAGTGAGAAAACTGACAGATCTATATATTCTTGGCTGAACATATATAATAAATATATATGATAAACATATTCCTTATAATTATGTATGTTATATATTATATATTTTCTTTTTAAATTTTTTTATTGATTGTTTTGTGAATTTCACATCATGCACCCCATTCCCACTCATCTCCTAGTCCCTCCATATCTGCCCTTTGCCCTTGCATCCCCCCAAAAGAAAACAAACAAACAAAAACCAAAACAACAACAACAAAGCTCTCGCCATGGAAGCTGCGGTGTGTCATGCTGTGTCACACAGTGTAGATCCTTTTGCCCAAACAGCTTTACTTGCAAATGTCCCTTTCAATGAGTCACTGAACTGGTTCTGGCTTCTTCTATACCACTACTGCTGGATCCTCACCAGGGCTCCTCTTGGATATTCTACTGTTGCCCTGTGTCATAGAAATCCTGCAGCTTTGATTCTGCAGGACCAGCCTCTCCACACACTCCAGCAGTTCTTGGATGGGTAGATGTTGGGGTGGGCCAACTCAAAGCCCTGGGTCTGAGCCTGAGTGGAAGCTGAGTTAGCCCAACTGCTCTCCTGCACCCTTGCTGCCAGGACCAGCTCTCCCTCACCCACACCACAGCACAGCAGGCAAGGGCTAGGACCAGCATTCCCACGGGGCAACATCTATTGTGCTGCCCAGGGGGGTGTCCTCCCACTCTTCAGTTGCTGAAGCCAGCAAGGGGCAGGGCCAACTCTCACTTGGACATCTCTCTGGCCTCAGGTGACAGCCCAGATCACAGACATCTGAATGACCCTCACTGACAACATGGTTACAGTCAAGGTCATCAACACAGACCTCAGCCATAGTAGGGCCATGGACCCAGACATGGCCCTTGGTGGCAATGGGGGACTGGACATCACCATGGCCTCAGGTGGCAGTACAGGCCACTCAGGTCAGCATGGCACCCAGCAGCTGCATGGTCCTCAAACACTAGCATGGCTTTAGGTGGCAGCCTAGACCATGGACAACCGTATGGCCTTTGGTGGTAACTCAGGCCACAGACATCAACACAGACCCCAGCTGCAGTAGGGCCATGGACCCAAACATGGTCCTTGGCAGCAGACTGGGCCTGGACATCACCATGGCTTCAGGTGGCAGCACAGGGCACTCAGGTCAGCATGGCCCTCAGCAGCAGCGTGCCCCGGGACATCACCATGGCCTCAGGTGGCGGCACAGGCTCCTCACGTGGGCCTGTTCCTCACCGCCATCACATCTCCCATTCCGGCTCTCTCCACAGTGCAGGGACCACTCCAGTTCTCCTTCCCTCCATTCTCTTCACCGTGTACTCTAGCTTTCCTGTCTCTCGGGTGGGTGCTTGGGTGTTCTATATTATTTTTCTCATAATTAATCTGCAATGTTTCTTTCTGATACCTAAATGTAGCATGAAAGTCAAGATGTAGTTTGGAATTCATCCAGTAAAATGGATCTAGAAGTGGGAGAAATATTCTAGCATGGTTATCTACAAAGCTACCTAACCCCAGCCCAGACAGGGACTTGAATCCGCATCCAGTGTTCCTGTCTGCAGCTTCAGTCAGCAGGCTAGGGTCTTTGGATTTGCAGCTATTAGCTTTTATTAGCCATGTTGCACTTAAACGGGTTTTCAACTTCATAGTTGAAACTTTGAAAAGAGAAAAGATCACAGCTTGTTATTTAAAATACGCACTATAAGGGAGACAAGAATTGAAGGAGAAAGAACATGGTTTTTGTGGATCTGGGGATGTGGGTCCTAAACTTTGAAAAGAGAAAAGATCACAGCTTGTTATTTAAAATATACACTATAAGGGAGACAAGAATTGAAGGAGAAAGAACATGGTTTTTGTGGATCTGGGGATGTGGGTCTGTTGGTAGAGAGCTTGCTTAGGACGCACGAAGCAGGGCTCTGCCCCAGGGCAGCGTGAACCAGGCTGGTAAAGCAGGGCTGTAATCCAGATATTTTAAGTGAGTTTTTAGTGTTTTGTTGTTCCTTGTTGTTATGTGTTTTGTTTTTTAGAATAAACTCATTTAAATATTTTCTATTAAAAAAACTTTAAAAATTAAGAACACTTATTAAAAAACAGTGATTAAGCCTTGGTTGAGTTTGCTCTTTGCTTTTTCTTTAGTCCCTTTCAAAGTGTATTTAACTGGGGGTGACATTTTTCCATAATGAATCTAATTTTCCTCTTCAGTCAAGTCAATACACAGTGTGATGATATGTTTGTGTATACAAATAGCTATAGTCTTTGGGGGTGGCATGTGATTTATGTCATCCAGATCAACCCCCTACTTAAAGTAAGGCCTCAAGCACAAGATTTCTGAAATGAATTAACTCAGCTTTCCTTGAACCTTCCGAATGCCCAGATCTCAAGGGTATGTGTTTTGAAGGCAGGGACAGTAGTGGACTCGGTGTGTCTGCTTCCTGGTGGTTGCTCACTAGGTCCAGGACCTTTTCCATTTGAAGTTCTGTCTTGGAATACCTCCTGTATTCCTACCTGCCTTCTCTCACAATCGTCCCAGCTTGCCATCCTGCTCTGACACCCAGAAGTGATGCCATCAGGAGAGGGAGCTGAACCGCATCTCAGTTCAAGAGAATCCCTAGTTTCCTCAGTCTTTTCAAGGTAGCTCCTTTGTTTTGTATTCACACAGAGATGGCTTCAGCACGTTGAGAAACATTTTCATTTTTGTGCTCATGGTAGGTCCCTCTAACTGTAATGCATAGCTCTTGCTTGGAGTCCTCTTCTGAGTATCTGATCAGTGTTGTCTAGCTGGGTCACAACAGTAATTTGAGATTCCTCAGCTTCTCAAGTCTTGGTATCCCTGATGCAATTCCTAGCTTCCTCCTGGAAAACAAAGCTATAAAACTCCCCAGGAACAGAGTGTAACAGAATGTGGTTAAATCTGCGCCATAAACTCCCTCCTAATTTCAGTGTAATTTGCTTATGTTGTCTCTACTTAATCCACCCTTAAGGCCATTAAAATACAAAAGACGATTCAGATGTTTGTTTTGGTGTAATCCATTATTCGTTTGTACTTCCAAAGACCAAGACAGTTATGTTATCTCCAAATAAAATTAGCATGTTCAACAAAGAATGCAAATAATCAAGATCTAAAGTTGGCTATTATGGCAAGGCCAAATATGTTGGCATGTTTTAAAGCTATTGATTCAGACTCATGACCCATACAAGGTTCCTGCTTCTGCACAGAGTATAGTTAACTCAAAGTTAGACAGGGAGACATCTCAAGCTCAAGACAGACACCAAGAAATTCTGAAAACTCTGTATCAAAGCAGATTTTTAATTATATATTAAACAGCTTTGCTAAATACCAACACATGAAGTCTTTGCTCCTACTACTGAGACTAACTTTCTGCAGCATATGTATTGCTAATGTGTTCACTATTATTTACCCACAACTTAATGACTCATTTACTAAAATGGAAAATATTTCTTCAACAGTACACTTAAGTCACATTTCCACATATGCGTGTGTGTGTGTGTCATAGGAAAATTTTCAGATTTTCCTTTTAAAAGTAGCCAACCCATAATTCTGATTACAAGTGTATTCTTACTAAGTTGTAATGAATTATAAAATATGAAAAATATGGAAATAAGGAAATTATGCCTTAGCAAACTGAAAAGTTCATATTATCTGACTTTTACTGTGTGTTTGATAAGACTTCAGTCTCTCCAGTCATGCCTATTATCTGGAGACACAACTGTACCATTTACACAACTGAGTTTGGTGTTTAGTAAATAAGAGTAGCTGTTCTTTTGGATTTGTGTTTTGCACTGCAGCAAGATAAGGACATTGGAGTGAGTTAATCTAATTACACTTATACTGACCTTGTTTGCAAAACAAAACAAAACAACCACGAAGCACAAAGCACACGGGGAGTGACTCCCTTATTGTTTGCGAACCCCGGCTTTCCTCACATGTTTCAGATGAGCAGCTATGATGCACGGTGAGGCAGCTGTTTATCTGGGCATCAGCATTTACATGAAAAACTATTACACACGCTCGCTCTATCACTATCAGATGATGCTCTGGGCTGACTCACAGTCCAGCTTTTGAAATGCTAAGGAGAATACTCCTCAAGTACTCTATACCATCCGACATTCTGTACCCTCAAGAAAATCTCCCACCTCCATGCCAGTGAACTTCTAGTTCGCATAATCTTGCTGAGCTCACGGTCTACGGCTTGGATCATGTCCACTGACAAAATTTCCACTTCTTAGAAACATAGAAGACTACCTTGGTAATATCCCTGGGGTCCTCAGTGCACTGTTTTCAAGGAGGCTCAGAATTGTTCTTGTAACCTTCCCCATTCAAACCTAGCACCATGCCGTGTTCACAGGGCATGAGTTGAGAGTAGGACAAGCCTTTCAAAGCAAACAACCGAAGTCACGCTGCCTGTGATTCTGAACATCCACATGGTCTTCGGGCAGTGCAGTTTCCTCTGACATGTTACTCCCTCTGTCCTCACCCCACATCCTTGGGTCCTTACTAACTCATGTGCAGTTCTAAATGTTAGATCCCATGAGCAACCCAAGCATCACTTTAAAATCTTGCCTCCTACTCTGGTTTAAGTCTTTATTTTTAAAAATTCATGTACATCATAAGTGTTCCTTGGGAATCACGGCTAATTTAAATAAAAGGATATAGTAGAAACAGGCAAATGAATACAAATTATTATTTCCAAAGACATTATTCATTTATTTTCTCAGCATTTTTAGTACTAAAATATCAAATATGTCAAACACCTGGGGGAGGGAGGTTGGATGATAAAGTAAAAATTTTTTTGATCTTGTTTGAATTTAATTGGTTAATTGGTTAGTTAGTTATTGGTAGTTATAGAGTTAACCTACAGTCTCACGTGCTAGTATTCTACCACTATGTTATAACCCAAACCCTTATACAAGTATTTTCAATTCTTTTTAGAAAATATAGTGGAAGAGAAAGAAAACAGGAAGGAAGTTAGAGTAACTGGCTTTTGGAGAAGTTAGATACACAAAACACATTATTAGAATATAGTCAATATGCAATGTTGTAAGTTTTGTTTTTGAAATTTACAATCCCTGGACCTACCCTTTAATCTTGAAGCATAGAATTTCAACCACAGGAAGACTCAGATAACATTCAAGTTAACATTACTCAGGTAACATCTCTCAGGTAACACCTGGGAGAGGAGAGCCTAAAAATGAGGTGGACTAAAGTCTCATGCAAGAGCCAACTTTATTCAGGGCATCAGACAATTTCTATTCTGTGGGCATTGTGAGAGCTAGGCCAGGTCATGGGAGCAAAGTTCACTTGAGTTCAAGTTATATACAGTCACAGGGTAAGGTCACAAGAGTTTAAGCTGTATAAGGCAACAAGGGTGACCCACGCCTGGAAGCATCATCTAAATAACGATGGATAAGATGATGGATAGCCCACTCCCACTTTCACAGCCAGGAGGGCACAGAATCCCATCCCAGGAACAACCCACGTGTGGAGGAACAGCTTACAAGACTTCTGTCTCATTTCTTTGGAATTTTCTCACAAGTTCTCAAACATTCTCCTTCCATAGCTTCATTCACCAACCATGCTCTGACAACAGGAAAAGGCTGTGGCAAGAGCACAGAGTGACGAGATGTCCCTGGTTCCTCCCAGAAATGTTGGCCTACTTAAGGAAACCTGTCAGAATGTTTATGTACATATTTTTACTATTTTATAAGAAGCACATCAGCTGATGAGATGACACAGCAGGAAAGGACACTTGCTGCCACCCCGGGGACATTAGGACAATCCTCAGAACCCAGCCTGTGGAAGCCAAGAGCCAACTCCTCCATGCTTCCCTCTGACCTCCGTGTGTGTGTGGGGGGGGTGGGGGTGGGGGTGTGTGTGTGAATGGGATGTGTGTGTGTGTGTGGTGTGGTGTGTGTGTGTGTATGTGTGGTATGTGTGTGTAGTGTTGTGGTGTGTGTGTGTGTGATGTGTATGTGGTATGTATGTGTGTAGTGTGTGTGTGGTGTGTGTGGTGTGTGTGTGTGGTGTGTGTGTGGTGTGTATGTGTGTGTGGTGTGTGTGTGTGTGGTGTGTGTAGTGTGTGTGTGTGGTGTGTGTGTGGTGTGTGTGGTATGTGTGTGTGGTGTGTGTGTGGTGTGTGTGTGGTGTGTATGTGTGCGTAGTATGTGTGTGTCTGGTGTGTGGGGGTGTGTGGGGTGTGTGTGGGTGTGTGTGTGTGTATGTGTGGTATGTGTGTGGTGTGTGTGTGGTATGTATGTGTGTGGTGTGTGTGTGTGGTGTGTGTGTGTGGTATGTGTGTGTGTGTGTGTGGTGTGTGTGTGTGTGGTGTGTGTGTGGTGTGTATGTGTGTGTAGTGTGTGTGTGTGTGTGTGTGTGTGTGTGTGGTGTGTGTGGTGTGTGTGTGAGATGTGTGTGTGTGTGGTGTGTGTGTGTGTGTGTGGTGTGTGTGTGTGTGGTGTGTGTGTGGTGTGTATGTGTGTGTAGTGTGTGTGTGTGTGTGTGTGTGTGTGTGTGTGGTGTGTGTGGTGTGTGTGTGAGATGTGTGTGTGTGTGGTGTGTGTGTGTGTGTGTGGTGTATATGTGCCACCGAAATATGTAAATATGAATAAATAAATGAAGGTAATGAAAACTAAAATAATAAGCATGCAGACAATTACATAGTTCCAATATTTATTCACATGACAATGCACTACTCATCCATAGTTTTTCCCTGGGGGATTTGTATTTGCTTCCTCATTCTCTATGGTTTATGTGTTGACGAACATCCCAGTGTATGATAAGTGATTTCTGAAGTGCAGTAATTTCACTGCTTTGGTGGCAGCACTTGACAGCTACAAGCGGTTTCAAAGTGTGTGTGTTTAGCCTCTTCTGTCATTTGAATACCCACGATTCCATCTGTAGGGCAGATTCCCAGAACTCCATTGCTATGCCAAAGGGAGCATAATGCCTTGGTAGTTTAAAATGAGCAGAATTTACACTTTCACCATAGAAAATCTCTTTTCATACCTTTGATAACAGTGAGGTATCAAATATTTTATCTTCAATCTGCTGAATAGAGCATCTGAGAATAGGGCATCTGATTGTGGATTAGGTTGTCACTTCCCAGGGGTGATGCTGACCATGTTTCTTACGTTGAAATCTATTTTACCTCTGTGAAGATGAACACAGTCCCTTCCTCCATCCTGCTGTGATTTCATGGTCTTAGGTTATGGAAGCTCTTGGCATACTAGGAAACTCAAGTCTTAGACAGAGTCATCAGTATTTGCTGGCTTCCCTTCTGACCTTTGTCATGGTAGTTTTCCTAAGTTGAAACTGTAGTATCTTAAACATGATTTAACTGATGCAACCTTCATCACACTTACAAAAGACTTCATGAAAATAATGTTTTTAATTCTCTGAGTTTTGTATAGTTTAGGACTGGAGAGATGGCTCAGCAGTTAAGGGGATGTGCTGTTACTGAAGGAAACCTGAGTTTGCTACACATCATCCGTGTAATTCACAACTCCCCAGATAGGTACACACGCACACACACAATAATAATGATGATGATGATGATGATGATGATGATGATGATAATGAAGAAGAAGAAGAAGAAGAAGAAGAAGGAGAAGGAGAAGGAGAAGGAGAAGGAGAAGGAGAAGGAGAAGGAGAAGGAGAAGGAGAAGGAGAAGGAGAAGGAGAAGGAGAAGGAGAAGGAGGAGAAGGAGAAGGAGAAAGAGAGGAAGAGGAAGAAGAAGAAGAGGAGGAGGAGGGAGATGGAGAAAGAGGAGGAGGAGGAGAAGAAGAAGAAGAAGAAGAAGAAGAGGAGGAGGAGGAAGAGGAAGAGGAAGAGGAAGAAGAGGAGGAAGGAGAAGGAGAAGCATTTAGGCTCCTCCAGAAAGTGTTCTGCTCTCTTGTCCCTTCAGTCTGGGGTCTATAGTCACTTCCTCCACTGCTGCTGCCCACAGTGTTCTCTCTTGCACTGGAGCTGTATCCTTCTCTCCAAATTTTGCCTGCTTATAACTTGACAAGTATCCCAAACCAACTCTCCTTTTCCTGAAGGCTTGTTTTATTCTTAATTGTGTGTACATGTGTATGTCTGTACAAGGTTATGTGCATATGAGCACAGTACCCAGAGTCAAGAAGAGAGTATCAGATGCTCTGCAGCTCTCCAGCTCCAGGCAATTGTGAACTGCTTCAGGTGGGTCCTAGGAACTGAACCCAGGTCCTCTGCAAGAGCAGCAAACACTCTCAAGTGATGAACGATCCCTGCTGCCCCTGGGGTCTTTTAATGTGTCAGTTGTGTTTACCTCTCATGCTAAGTGAGATCTAACCTCACGATCTCTACTTGTTTTCCTGGGAATCCAGTTTCCTTTGCAGCTCAGTCCAGGCAGCCCACCCTCTTCTCAGCCTCCTTTTATCAGCTACCCTTTCTTTGCACTTCACTTCTGTCATACCAATCTTTCTTCATTTATTATGCCATCTTCTATTGTCTTCTACTGACCCCTCTGCTTTGTGTTCATGCTCTCTCAAGTACTTCAGTATCTAATTCAAATCCAGTCTAATCCACATCAGTTTCCACTAACAGCTAAGGTCCAGAGTTAGAGTGCTCCTCTGTTGGGGTATGATGTCAGACTGGCTCTCTGCACTAGTTACTTCATGTATTACATGAGAATGGCACTAGTACCTGCCTCCTACATGTGATAAGAATATCACAAAAGTATTGGTTTTTCTCACTAGATCCATCAAGAAGTGAACTTTAGGGGTTGGAGAGATGATTCAACAGTTAAGAGCACTGCCTGCTCCTTGCAGAGGACCTAGGATCTTTT
Organism: Peromyscus californicus insignis; assembly: GCF_007827085.1. NCBI lineage: Eukaryota > Metazoa > Chordata > Mammalia > Rodentia > Cricetidae > Peromyscus > Peromyscus californicus. The sequence continues at coordinate 5,649,727 of NW_026294402.1, forward strand.
TCCAGTACCCACATGTTGGCTTGCAATTGTCTGTGACTCTAGGTCTAGGGGATCTGATGCTGTCTTCTACCTTCTTGGGCTCCAGACATGCACATAGTAAGCATACATACATGTAGACAAATACTCATAAATTAAATTTATCAGCTACCCTTTCTTTGCACTTCACTTCTGTCATACCAATCTTTCTTCATTTATTATGCCATCTTCTATTGTCTTCTACTGACCCCTCTGCTTTGTGTTCATGCTGGCACACGCCTTTAATCCCAGCACTCGGGAGGCAGAGCCAGGCAGATCTCTGTGAGTTTGAGGCCAGCCTGGGCTACCAAGTGAGTTCCAGGAAAGGCACAAAGCTACACAGAGAAACCCTGTCTCGAAAAACCAAAAAAAAAAAAAAGACTTTAATACAAATAACTGAACTGTAACCCATTTCTTCTGAATCTGTATACAAATAAGAGAGTAAAGATACATCTTTAGAATTTTAATGATCACTGAAATAGTCCTGAAAAATTTTTGGATTAAGACTTTGGAGGCTGAGTTATTACTGTGTCTATTCGATGATGCACTTCACGTGCCCACCTCTGCCTGTTCTGTAGATAGAAGACTGCGTGACACATGAAAGCAACTTAGTGAATAATTGTTGAATGAGTAAGTGAGGTTCATGTACTTAGCCACACGACTCAATGCAAAAGCAGCTTCACATAGCATCATGCTCGTAGTTCAAGTGAGTAATTTGCTGTGTTTACAATTTTTTAAATTGCTAGAAGTGATCTGAACAGTATGGATAAGAGACAATACATATCTGAGCATAACAGGAATGAGAAGAGGGAAACTATTAAATAACAACTTAGGAGGTGAGTTCTAAGCCCTTGATAGTCACTTAGATATGAGGGAAAGAGTGTGTTCTAGTTGTGTTTATGTTGCTGTGATAAAGTGCCCTGGTAAAAACAACTTGTAGGAGAAGAGTTTATTTGTCTTACAACTTCAAGTTATACTCCATCATTGTGGAAACACCAAAGTAGGAGCGGGTCATATGATATTCACAGTCAAGAGCAGAGAGGAATAGATGCACATGGGCTCACTTCCTCACATGTTTGACTCAGCTCGGTTTCCTTATTCATATATTCAGGACTTCTTGCCTAGGGAATGGTGCTGCCCACAATGGGTTGAGTCTACCCACAACAACTAACTTCATAAGATAATTTCCCTGCGAACCTGACTCACAGGCCAACTGAATGTATTTCATTGAGGCTTGCTTCCCAGATGACTCTAGGCTGTGTTAAGTTGATAATAAGGAGTATTTTAATTAATTAAAGTATTTATTGGTTAGCATCCATATGATTAGTGATGTGCTCAATAGTATACAATGGTGAGCATGCATTTTAACCTTAACATCAAAGGAGGTACAGTGTAGTAAAAAGAGTAATGTTGAGTTAGGTGAAATGTTGAGTTAGCCTTGAGAATGTCTGGGTCTCTGGTGTAGATCACTGAACGGATGAAAATATTGTTAGCAGAGAAACAAAATGCATAAGCCAACAGGCAGACAAGATGAGAACATGAGGTGTTCTCCATCCTGCAAAGGATGCAAAACTTGAGTTGAAACAAAAGAAATATGGTTCTTATGACCTGGAGGTTGGAAACTCGAGATTTCCTTGTGCCACATTGGTCCCGGGGATCAAACTCATCATCAGACAAGGCATCAAGTGCCCTTACCCACCAAGCCATCCTACTACTGGCCCAAGCAATGTCTCCTTTCGTATTTAGCCAAAGCAGAATTTCTCAGACTATACTTCAGAGCACATTCCTTTCAAACTAATTTTTGATGATAATTTAAGTCTTATTCACATGTGAAAACTCAGAACAGAACCTTCAAATTAATAGGGAAAAGCACTTTAAAAACTTCACTCTTTAAATGGATGTCTTCGCTTCTTAAAGAGAGTGATTTCTATTGCAGTCATTTCCAGTTTTGAGTTCCCTGGAGTGATTTAAAGTATGATCTTCCTTGCTAATTTTTGAGAGACACTAAATCTTTATAAATTCAGCTTTCCTCAAACTAGTGCTAAGTGTAATTGTGAGGAATAGCATGGGGAGTGATTAAAATGGAAAGTCCTGGAATGACTAAGCTGTGGAGAGAGAACAAAGTACAGACACTAAAGGAAAAACAGAGTGATTGAGAACCAGGAAGTCATGTAGAGCCATAGAAAATGATGGAACAGGATGGTGTGGAGCAGCCTATCACTAAAGTGCTCTGAAATATAGACTGGAAAATTTTATTCAATATTTTTGGATATATCTTGGACTGCAAGATGACTCAGTAGGTAAAGGTGCTTTTTGCCAAGACTGACTACCTGAGTTCAATCTCTGAGACTCCAAAAATTTGTCTCCTGACTTTCGTGCACAGGCCATGACATATATGTACCCATGTGCAAGTGTGCGCGTGCGCACACACACAGACACACACACACACACACACACACACACACACACACAACGTGAAGATAGTATTTAAACAAGGCATTTCTATGCAGCTGATAAAGGAGTGGCCTAAATATCAGGTTTGAAGATGCTGTCATGACACTTGTGCAGAGAAGGGAATCTAAGTAGGGAGAATATAGGCAGGGATGCTGACGATAGGATGCAGGCTCTGGGCATCACCATACCACCAAGCAGTGAAGCAGGAAGAAGTGCAGAGCCTGAGGTGGGATTGATGTAAAGCATTCCATAAGGCTGTGCTCATTTTATAGAGCTCCCATGGCACTAGGGGCAGATGTCACTCTTGAGAACTTCTCCACATAGACTGTATAGCAAAGCCTCAGGATGCTGAAATCATCATGAACTGCCTCAGAGATCCGAGCCCTGTGAAACAGCAAACTGGCAGAAGGAAAGTGGTAAATCTCAGTTCTTAGAATACTGTAAGCATACAAAAGACTCTGCAAGGTCATGGAAAATGATAACACATTAGCTAACGTGTTGTGCAGTCATCAGAAAGCTATGACTGCATGATCAATGCATAGCCACTTATTGCATCAAGAAACTAGGTTTTCCAGATTACTAACAGAGGAAATAGGAACTTAAAAATAAACACAAAACATGGCCTAGAAATGATAACATTGTTTCATGGCCAAATGTCAAGTCTCTGACGTTTATGAGATTAAGTTAAGCCAAGGCTCTCATTTAATCAAGCCATGCTTTTTGAGGGGGATGTGGGGACCTGACAGATCACATTTTAGAAAAGTGTTTAATTTTAACTTAAATATAATTATGGTGATTGGTGTTAGAGCTACTTTAGTCAGGAAAATGCCTTCCTTTATATAAATATCAACTTCACAAGTGGTCAGCCCTAAACAAATACACATACAAGTAATGTTAAATAGAAGCAATAAGCTGCTGCATTTGTATATATGTGTGTGTGAGTGTGTGTGTGTGTGTGTGTGTGTGTGTGTGTGTGTGTGTGTGTGTGTGTGAACAACAATTAAAGAGACATGCACTTGAGGGGTTCACAGGAGGAGTTGTAGGGGGAGAGGGAGAGGTGAAAATGATGTAAATACAGTCCTCACATATGAAATTCTCAAACAAAAATTTTAAAAGCTTAAAAAAATGCGTCAACTTTTTACTAACAGCACAGAAACAGTGTAGACAAATTATGGTGCGTGCTTTTGGAACAAGAGCAAATGTAGCCATGTGGACATGAGCTGTGTTGTTAAAACCACAGGCAAAGGTAGAGATGGCACAGTTCTGTTGGCCTTAACACAGATGAGTTTTGTGCCAGCCAAGTTTATAGTGTGCATAACAGATGGGAAGTGAAAAAACTTTTAAAAATAATTTCTGAAATACTAATATGATATATTATATCATATTATATCATATCATGTGATATGATATAATATAAAAATATATGCCTTATCAAGAAAATATCTGACGGTGTGGATATTTTTAGAGATTCCCATTGAGTATTCAAAGTGTAATATGCACACTCTTCAAATGAATCTATGTAACTAAAATTGAAGACATGAGATGGAAAAATATTCTACAGTGTCTATCAACAAGTACATAGAATTACATTGTTGGGTGTATGTGGTTATGTCAGAAAAATAATTTTCAAGAAATTATTAAATGAAAATATTAATCCCTTGTCAAGTGTCACAATTTGTGTACATCTTTCCCCACTTAGTTATCTGCCTCTTGACACCGTTGATTGGTTGTTTCTTAAATTATATCGCAACTTCATGGGTTGTTATAGTACCATGTATACTTTATGAATCTTTGCTAAAAATTATTTCCTATATTGATCTTAAAGCATATAACTTCTTCCAGTAGCTTCATGATTTTATATCTTATATGGAGGTCTTTGGCTCATTTTGAGTTGACTTTTGTGTGTGATGAGAGACGAGAGAGAGAGAGGTTTATGTCATTTATTCATGCAACCTACACTTTTTGGTTAGGACATTCTGTTTATGTTCAAGGTTATTTTTTATATCCTGTAATTTGCTAATTTCTATCTGTGCTTTTTATGTGCCCTCACTCCTCTCTCCTCTTGGTTGTCTTTGTGGTTTAGTGGCACTCTGGGCTAATGTTTGCTTCCTTTTTTCTTCTGCATATCTGTTTTCTAGGGGCACTGTACACATTTGTGCCGGGTAATGTCTTCTTGCTTCTGAATACAGGGCTCCCTCAAATATCTTAAGACTGGTCCAACAGGAATGAATCCCTCAATCTGCTCATCTTGAGGAGAATGTACAACTGCTTTACTTCTGAAGGAAGGCTTTGCTGAATTCAGCCCCCTGGGTTGCCAAGATTTTCTCCATTCTTGCTCTTCAGGGCTCTGGCCATCCCATCCTGTTATCTCCTGAAAATTATGCTTTGGCTTCAGTGGGGAGTTTTCTAAGCATGACTTGGCATTTTTCCTGTGTTTAGGACTCTTTCTCTGTCTTAGACTTTGGATGATTTGGTGCATATTTTTGGCTTACACAAGCTCTGTTTTTATTTTCAGTCAAGTCTCTTGAGGTCACTGAGCCTGGTAGATCTAGCGGTCCACATCTTTCTCATATGATGGGAAGTTTGGGGCTATTTCATTAACTAAGCTATTTTATAACTGTGTATGCCTTTTTTTTCCTGTTCTGGACTACCCAGAATGCCAATATTTGCTTAATGTATCATGTAAGATTGAAGATTTTCTTCATTTTCCCTTTTCTTTGCTTTTTGTGCAACTGACTTATTTTAAGAGGTTACTTTCAAGTTTAGGAATTCTCTCTTCCACTCTTGCTCTGTACTTAAGGTACTGGGCCCTGTTTTTGAATCTTATCAGTTGAGTTCTTCCATTTCAGGACTTCTGTTTGGCTGTTTTCCATGATTTATATCTCACAGCCAAGTTTCTTAGTTGTGATGTGAATTATCTTGCTTATTTGAAATTTCTATCTTCTCAACGCAATTCATCAAGTTTCCTTAGAATCATTGCTTTGATTTTTATCATATAGTTGCTCCACTTTCTCCCACTTTAAGGTCTAATCAATGGTGCTCCTTGGAAGGTATCAACTTTCCCTGATTTTTACCTTCGTAACTCTTGCAATCCCCTGTGATACGTGCACATCAGGATCTGCTGCTTCCACCATGTTTGTAGCATGGCTTTTGTAGTAAAGACTACTGCAGCTCGTCTTAGAAAGACACTTTGGGGACACACTGGAGAGATGGCTCAGCAGTTAAGAACACTGGCTGCTCTTCCAGGGGACCTGGATTCAGTTCCCAGCAACCACATGGAAGCTCACAACTGTCTATAACTCCTGTTCCAGGGGATCTGCACCCTCACATAGACACATGCAAGCAAAAACACCAATCCACATAAAATGAATAACTAAAACAATAAATAATTTTTTAAAAAAAAGAAGAAGAAAGAAAGACAGACACTTTGGTACAATGTGCTGATTTAGTTGCACATGGGCACAGTGATGCTGTCTCCATAAACTTTCCTCACATCATAGTCAGTGACTTTATGTGTTGTGAGTGGGCAATAGCTTTCTGAGAAAGTGCAGTGTTGCTCATGGCAACATAGAATGCACATCACATTTTATATAAATTCAGTATGAAGCATACAACAGTGAGAGAGCACCCAGAGCTCCCCTAGATCCCAATCCTATGAGCTTGAAGGTTCATGGAAGCTTAGGGAATTGAAACTTTCTATAGCCGTAATTCACGTCTACACATTGCATATGGCATATTCTTTCATAGCAATCTTTAAAGTTCGTTCTTCAAAATGTGGGGCAAGGTTAAGTTCTATGTCTGATTCAGCTTCCTTTGACCTGCCTCTTCTAGCAATTAAGACCTCTTTATGCTATAAAGCTGGATTTAAACTGACTGTAAATTGGTCTTAGTCTTTTCTCATTTTTCTAGAGTACCCACCTGTTGAAGGAGCTTGACAAGAGTCATTTCATTTTAATGCTCTTGTAATTCCTTTTTTCTTTCTTTCTTTCTTTTTTCTTTTTCTTTTTTTTTTTACAGATGCTTGGAATGCAGAAAGCTTCTTTTTCCCTTCTACAAATTTACAAGCCTGACTTCCCATGAGCAGGAATCTTAACTAGTAGATCGCTGCCACACTCACACCCAGGAAAGTGTTCTACCCACCTTCAGTGATGGGGTGACCTCACATCCAGATATCAAGTGATCTCACCCAAAACTCATCTTTCCAGAAATCTGCCTTCCCAGAAGACAGTTGTGGACGGTGGGGCTCTCTGACAATCAGAATCTGCCAGGAGGGTTTTATAGAGAGTGTCCTTTGAGGGTCCCTTGATAGGGATGGGGAGAAGAAATCAAAAGTCCATCGTGATGCACGTTCAACAGCAAAGGCCACAGGGCACACAGAAGCATGATGTCAGACAAACCTCAGATAGGAAATACTCACCCATGCTTCACAATTGCCCATGACACAGGCTTTGACATAGCATGCAGTGTCCATTCATTAAGTATCTGTTGATTTAATACACTGCTAAATTAAAAGAAATGAAAAACCATTCTTAAAAGAAGAAAGGAAAAGGACACTGTCGTGAGCATTTACAAGATGTCCATCAAACTTACAAAGTAATTTTCTTAGAGACTTAACTAGACTACTTTTCCCAGCCTGCATTACAGTTTACTATGTCCAGGAAGCTAAACTCTGCATAGTGTAAAGTGAGCATAAAGGGTAAGCCCTATTTACAGGATTGATCCATGTAAAAGTGTCCCTTTTCCTCATCTAGAGGCTAAATCCAGAGGACTTGGGCCCTGTAGGATTGAGTGAGTCCCGAGGTACAAGGAGACTCTGCACAGAAAGCCCCTGAGGGATACTATCCACCATTAATCGACTTCCAGTGAGAGTGAAGTTTAGTTGGAGAACCCCTAGAAATTGGTGACTTGTTTGTAGCAATAGCATTTTTCTGATGGTCTAAAGGTCACATGTATAATAAAAGGATTTAAGAGCTAGAACAGAATCCATTAGGAAAAAGAAAAATAGGGCATATCTCTAAAACAAGATTGAGTTGACCAGTGACCACAGGAGCCATATGCCCATCCTACACCAGTTGGGAACAGGTAAGGCCTGGGTCTCTGGACTGGTCAGCCCAGTTCTCTTGCTTGTAGGCCCTGGGGACACATTCTGTGCCCTTCCCCCATCCATTGGAGCTCCAGAGACTGGGCAGCAGCCCCCTTCCCCTGCCAAACCAAGCCAACCATCTTTTGCCACACTAGTGACCACTGGAACCATACACACCCTCCCGGACTGATTGAGAAGATCAAACAGGCCCCACCTGCACCAATTGGAAGAAGAGTGACCTGGAGCTCCACCTGTTTGGATTAAAGGAAGAAATGGGTAGACCACAGTGTAAGAGCACTTTAAACAACATAAAGGGCAATATGGCACAATCAGAACCTAGTGATCCTACAACAGCAAAACCTGAACATCCCAAAGCAGATGACCCAGAGGAAAATTTCCTTAAAAACAACTTTATTAGGATGATAGGGGCCCTCAAAGAGGAAATGAAAGATTCTTTTAAAGAAATTAAGGAAAAGACAAACAAAAAATTAGAGGAAATCAAGAAATCTCTTAAAGAAAGTAAAAAAAAAAAAAACCCAAGAAAAAAACAATCAAACAAATGAAGGAAACAGTTCAAGACTTGAAAGTTGAAATAGAAGCAATAAAGAAAACACAAACTGAGGGAATTCAGGAAAAGGAAAATCTGAGTAGATGAACAGAAACTACAGAGGCAAGTATAACCAGCAGAATACAAGAAATGGAAGAGATCTCAGGTGTTGAAAATACAATAGAGAAAATAGATTGATTGGTCAAAGAAAATGTTAAATCCAGCAAATTTTTAACATAAAACATTCAGGAAATCTGGAACACCATGAAAATACCAAACCTAAGAATAATAGGGATAGAATAAAGAGAAGAATTCCAGCTCAAAGGTGCAGAAAATATATTCAACAAAATTACAGAAGAAAACTTTCCTAACCTAAAGAAAGATGTGCCTGTGAAGGTACAAGAAGTGTATAGAACACCAAATAGATTGAACCACCATAAGTCCCCTCACCACATAATAGTCAAGACACTAAACATACAGAATAAAGAAAGAATATTAAGAGCAGCAAAAGAAAAATGTCAAGTAGCATATAAAGGCAGACCTATCAGAATTACACCCAAATTCTCAATGGATACTCTTAAAGCCAGAAGGTCCTGGACAGATATTATACAGATCCTGAGAGACCACAGATGCCAGTCCAGACTATTATACCCAGCAAAGCTTTCAATCACAATAGATGGAGAAAACAAGATATTCCATGAAAAACCAGATTTAAACATTATATATTCACAAATCCAACCCTATAGAAAGTGCTAGAAGGAAAACTCCAACCCAAGGAAGTTAGCTGCAACCACCAAAACACAGGCAGTAGATAACCTCACACTAGCAAATCCCAAAGAAGGGAAAAACACACACACACTACCACCAAAAAATAACAGGAATTAACAAAAAAATGGAATAGCCCCCTGTATCTTATTGGACCACCATGGCTTAAAGTTAGAATTCAACAACACAAATTGCAGAAAACCTACAAACTCATGGAAAGTGAACAATGTTCAAGTGAATCACCACTGGATCAAGGAAGAAATGAAGAAAGAAATTAAAGAATTCCAGAATTCAACGAAAACGGATGCACAACATACCCAAACTTATGGGACACTATGAAAGCAGTGCAAAGAGGAAAGTTTGTAGCACTAAGTGCTTATATAAAGAAGTTGGAGAAATCCCAGACCAGTGACTTAGCAGCACACCTGAAAACTCTAGAACAAAAAGAAGCAAACTCACCCAGGAGGAGTAGACAATAGGAAATAATCAAACTGAGGGCTGAAATCAATAAAATAGAAACAAAGATATATATATATATATATATATATATATATATATATATATATATATATATATATATATATATATACAAATAATAAATGAAACAAAGAGTTGGTTCCTTGATAAAAATCAATAAGATAGGCAAACCCTTATCCAAACTAACCAAAAAGCAGAGAGAGAATATCCAAATTAACAAAGTCAGAAACAAAAGCGGGAACGTAACAACAGACACTAAGGAAATCCAGAAAATCATTAGGTCAAACTTTGAAAATTGAAAAATGTAAAAGAAATGGTCAATTTTTTGGATAGGTACCACATACCAAAATTAAATCAAGATCAGATAAACAATTTAAATAGATCTCCAACCTCTGAGAAAATAGAAGCAACCATCAAAAGTCTCCCAACCAAAAAAAGCCTAGAGCCAGATGGTTTCAGTGCAGAATTCTACCAGAACTTCAAAGAAGAGCTAATACCAATACTCTTCAAATTATTTCACATAATAGAAACATAAGGAACATTACCAAATGCTGTTTATGAGACTACAGCTACCCTTATACCCAAACCACACAAAGATGCAACAAAGAAAGAGAATTACAGACCAATCTCCCTGATGAACATTGATGCTAAAATTCTCAATAAAATACTAGCAAACCAAATCCAACAACACATCAAAAAAAAAAAATCATCCAAGTAGGCATCATCCCAGAGATGCAGGATTTTGTATGCATTGGCATATGAAAATCTGTCAATGTAATCCATATAAACAAACTGAAAGAAAAAAACCACACGATCATCTCATTAGATGCTGAAAAGGCCTTTGACAAAATCCAACACCCGTTCATGATAAAGGTCTTGGAGAGATCAGGGATACAAAGAACATACCTAAACATAATAAAGGCATAATACAGCAAGCCAACAGCCAACATCAAACTAAATGGAGAGAAACTCAAAACGATTCCACTAAAATCAGGAACAAGACAAGGATGTCCACTCTCTCCATACCTATTCAATATATAGTACTCAAAGTTCTAGCTAGAGCAATAAGACAACAAAAGGAAATCAAGGGGATACAAATTGGAAAGGAAGAAGGCAAACTTTTACTATTAGCAGATGATATGATAGTATACATAAGTGATCCCAAAAATTCTACCAAGGAACTCCTACAACTGATAAACACCTTCAGTAATGTGGCAGGATACAAGATTAACACAAAATCAGTAGTCTTCCTATATACAAATGATAAATGGGCTGAGATAGAAATTAGAGAAACATCACCCTTTACAATAGCCATAAATAATACAAAATATCTTCAGGTAACTCTAACTAAATAAGTGAAAGACCTGTATGACAAGAACTTTAAGTCTTTGAAGAAAGAAATTGAAGAAGATATCAGAAAATGGAAAGACCTCCAATGTTCTTGGATAGGTAGGGTAAACATAGTAAAAATGGCAGTCTTACCAAAAGCAATCTACAGATTCAGTGCTATCCCCATCAAAATCCCAATGCAATACTTCACAGACATTGAAAAAACAATACTCAACTTCATATTGAAAAACAAAAAACCCAGGATAGTCAAAACAGTCCTATACAACAAATCAACTTCCGGACTTCAAGCTCTACTATAGAGCTATAATAATAAAAACATCTTGGTACTGGCATAAAAACAGACACATTGACCAATAGAGTCAAATCAAAGACTCTAACATTAATCCACACACCTGTGAACACCTGATTTTTGACAAAGAAGCCAAAATTATACAAGGGAAAAAAGAAAGGATCTTCAACAAATGGTGCTGGCATAGCTGGATATCTACATGTAGAAGAATGCAAATAGATCCATATCTGTCACCATGCACAAAACTTAAGTCCAAATAGATTAGAGACCTCGACATAAATACAGTTATACTGAACCTCATAGAAGAGAAAGTAGGAAGTAGCCTTGAGCACACTGGCACAGGAGATCACTTCCTAAGTATAACACTATTAGCACAGACACTGAGAGCAATAATTAATAAATGGGACCTCCTGAAACTGAGAAGCTTCTGTAAGGTGAAGGACACTGTCAATAAGACAAAAAGGCAGCATACCGAATGGGAAAAGATATTCACCAACCCTGCATCTGAAAGAGGGCTGATCTCCAAAATATGTAAAGAACTCAAGAAACTAGATAACAAAATATCAAATAATCCGATTTTTTAAAAGGGCTACAGAGCTAAACAGAGAGTTCTCAACAGAAGAATCTCAAATGACCAAAAAAACATTTAAGGAAACGTTCAACATCCTTAGCCATCAGGGAAATGCAAATCAAAATGACTCTGAGATACCATCTTACACCTGTCAGAATGGCTAAGATCAAAAACACTGATCTGATGACAGCTGATGTTGGAGAGGATGCAGAACAAGGGGAACACTCCTCCACTGCTGGTGGGAATGTAAACTTGTACAGCCACTTTGGAAATCAGTATGGCAGTTTCTCAGAAAATTAGAAATCAACCTACCTCAAGACCCAGCAATACCACTCCTGGGCATATACCCAAAAGATGCTCAACCACACTGTTATGCCCACATTGTGAGTTCCCCCCAACAAGAATACCAAGGAGCCAACTTCGGATGCAAAAACAATAAGTTTCTTTATTCAAGCCTGGGCAGGGACTTTGTCCAAAATCTCTTTACAGCAAGTGAAGGAGGAAGCCCTGAGCACTCATTTCAAGGGGTTTATGTAGGGAAAGTTTACATGCAGTGGGTTACATATCTCAGGATTGGATGAGGGGGGCAGGGGTGAGGTAGTTCTTTGAAGTTACTGGCTGAACTATAAGTATGACATTACTAATGGCTTACAGGATGCAGGGTATGTACAGAGACATAAATTTTTTACTCCCTATATCCTGTTTTGCTGAGTCCAGGATACATACATTCAGATTTATTGTTCCAGTTCTCTTTTCACGTGAGTTCAAACTCTGGTCAGCTCTAAAGTGCTGGTCCTTCTGGGTTCATTTATAAATCAGCATATACCTTTAGATGGGGGGGGGGTTGAAACGTTCAAGAGGGCTACTGATTTTTCCCCTTCTCACACCACAAAGACATTTGCTCAACTATGTTCAAAGCAACATTATTCATAATAGCCAGAACCTGGAAGCAACCTAGATGCCCTTCAACTGAAGAATGGATAAAAAAAAAATGTGGTACACATACACAATGGAGTATTATGCAATGGTAAAAAAAAAAAAACCAATGTCATCATGAAATTTGTAGGCAAATGGATGGAACTAGAAAAAAAAATAATCCTGAGTGAGGTAACACAGACCCAGAAAGACAAACATTAACATGTACTCACTCATAAGTGAATATTAGACACAAAGCAAAGAATAACCAGGCTACAATCTACAACCCCAGAGAAGCTAGGTAAAGAGGAGGACACTAAGAGAGACACACATGGATCTCCCCAGGAAGGGTAAAGGGTTAAGATCTCCTGGGTAAACTGGGAGGGGGGAATAGAGGGGAGTGGATGGGAGGTGGAAACATGAGGGCTCAAGATGGCCAAGTTGGTGAAGAGATGGGGAGGCAGAGCAATGAAAGAGATATCTTGACAGAGAATACCATTAAGGGGATGGGGAGAAATCTGCAGCTAGGGAGAAACCCCAGGAACTCACAAGACTATCCCCAGCTAAGACTCATAGCAATGGTGGAGAGGGTACTTGAACTAGCCTTCCCCTGCACTCAGATTGATGTCTACTCTAATTGTCATCATAGAACCTACATCTAATGAGTGATGGAAGCAGATGCAGAGACCCACAGCCAAAAGCACTTGACCAAGATCCTGGGGTTCAGCTGAAGAAATGGAGAAAGGATTATAAGAGCAAGCGGGGTGAGAATCATAATGGGAAAAACCACAGAGATAGCTGACCCAAGCTAGTGGGAACTCATGGACTCTGGACTAACAGCTTGGGAGCCTGCATGGGACTGAACTAGGCCCTCTAAATGTGGGTGAAAGCTGCATGGCTTAATGTGTTTGTGGGTCCCCTGGCAATGGGACCAGGACTTATTCTGGGTATACAACCTGGCTTTTTAGAGCCCTTAACCCTCTTTGAGGAGGGGATGGGGGTGGGATGGTGATAGGTGGGGGGAGTGGGAGAAAGGGACAGAGGGGGAACAGGAAAGGAAGATTTTTAAAATAAAAATATTATAAAAAAATGAGTCATATTTAAGTTAGTTTGAAATAGTTGGGGGAAGAGTTTTACGTAAAATGAATTCATTGAAATTGATTGAAGGTGAATGAAGGTGCCTATTGTAATACTTAGGCAGAGACAATAGTAAATAATTTGACACAATCCATTTTTAGAGGGACATTTTCCCAAGATAAGTATGGAGTGACGATGAGGACTCTAGCCTGAAGTCCTGCACAAACTCTACTGTGTATTTTTCATTAACTCTGGGTCATCATCACTTTCAAGTGTGTTGCCTAGTCAGGGTATTCCAGATTTTCCTACACCGTGCAGAATTCTTTATAAAACCCACCTCTACTAATTTTCCATGCATATGAGTGTACATGTGCTTCCCGTTACCTGAGTGAAGGCAAAGAATGTGCTCGTATCAGTAGTAAATTATAGGTTGAAGTAGATGTACAATGTTACAGTTTAGATTAAGCCTGCCTTCTTTCAACTTCAATGCCCAATCCATTATTTAAAAAGATATTTTGAATTAATTATTTACTAGTTTTTGACAAACTAGCTAAGTTTTAAAAATGGGAATCTGTGAATTGCCTCACAATACCCACAATTATGAAAATCCAATTTAGTCAAAGTAGTAAGCCTTATGGGTGGAAAATACCATCACATTTCTTATTACAAATGCCTCTCTACAGATGCCAACTTCTACTAGTAGAAGTAAGCCACAGAAGAAAAGGCTCAAAGCCCTGAAGGTCCTTTTGCTACAGAGCCCATGGAAGTCGATCCTCCTCTCCTGTCTCATTTCTGCCAACTGCTTCTCAGAGGGGTCTGCATTTTGTAACTGCATGTCAAAGGGGTCTTCTAGTCTGCCAGCCAAGTAAGGGCAGTTTGGCTTCTCTCTATATCTTTACTTTGAAGCTCCACCTTGAGTTTTGCTATAACATACTTCTCATTGTTTATCTCAATGTCTTGAGATTCTTCAGTTAATAAAGGGACCAGATTGTTGAGGAAATGGAAGGAAGAAAAGAAAAACCAGATCCTCGGGAACTGTGCTTAACAAAAGAGGTATGGCATTAGGAAGAAAAGACTATTTATTGCCTTTTTCATATTCAAATCTTTAATTAGTTCTGAATTTAGTTCTGACTACAGCCCAGATTTCCTCTCTTGTATGTATTTGACATAAAAATTAAAATTGTTCATAAATATTTTTATATTGTTTTGAAATTTAAAGTGGAAATACATATAAGTCTCTGGATGCCAGTTAATTATTAACCCTTTGTGAAATCAGTTAACAAGATAGAATATGGTATTTGTTAAGGTTCTGAATCAGTGCTTAAGTGCTTATGTAGTGTGCACAAGGCCCTAAATCAAGCAAGAGATACATACATACATACATACATAATTTATAGAAGAAAAAGATGTGTGGTTTTAAAAGCATCACATTGTCACTTGTCCCAAACCTGATGTACCACAGAAGTAAATGCTGAAGGCAGGTTAAGTATAGTACAGGATACTTACAGCATTCATCACACAGTTGTATGCAGATGGACGTGTGAGCTTTCTTGACCTTGCTGCTTTGACTGTGTGGGCAGAACGTCTTTCCTCACCCTCACCATTACAAAGATGGACTTCACGGATGAGAAAAGATTTTCCTTATTCTAAGTCAAGCTAATGACTGTCCTCTCAAGGCTTTGCTAATTTTAGTCATCCTCACTAACCATTCAGAGGTAACAGAAAACACTAACATTAGAGTGTCTTTTGTTACATTTTTATATATTTATTTCTCTAGCCATAAGTTTCTCTGGTCCTGCCCGGCCATGCAGTCTCACAGCCACTTATAAAATAATCATTCAGAGGCTTAATATTAATTGCAAATTATATGGCCTATGGGTCAGGCTTCCTGCTAGCTAGCTCTTATAACTTAACTCAACGCATTTCTATTGATTTATATGTTACCATGTGGCTGGTCTGCCAGCATCTTGTTGCTCCTTCAGTGGCAGGCTGGCATCTCCTCTGCCTCCACCCTTCTTTGTCTTGTCTTCAATTTGAATGTACCATCTAACTTTATCCTGCCTTGCCATAGGCCAATGCAGGTTTATTTATCAACCAATCAGAGCAACACATACTCACAGCATACAGAAAGACATCCCACAGCACTTCCTCTTTTCTGTCTAATCAAAAAGAAAGATTTTAACTTTACCATGGTAAAATTACATAAAAAAATTATCAAGCAAGAATTACAGTTACAATATCTAGTCTATATTTGGCAAAATTAAAAAATATTCTACCATCCATCCTATTTTTGTGAGTCTAAAGTTTTGTATCTAATTTATCTTTTATCACAACTAAGGAAAGCTTTAATTATAATTATATAGTCTTAACTCCATCAAAGATCCCAGAAGGGTATTACCTAAGTAAACAGGAAGCACACTGCAAGCAACTTCCAAAGTTCTAGAAAATACAGAGAAATCTGGCTGCCTGGATAGTCCCAAATTCCTCTGCAATGTTGAGGCATCCATCTTCAGTCTACAGGCCTAGAGTCTCTCAGTCACTTTCCCCTGTATCCTGTAGAATGTCTGGCAGTCTCCTCTGTGAAACAGGAACCTGCAGGACCATTTTGTCTTGTTTTGGCAAAATTCAGTAGTCATTTTCCCATGGGTCCTGCATGTCCAGTTTATACAACACACTATCAAGCAGTCCAGGAAAGAGCAATTTTTTTGCCTAAATGGCTAACTTCTGCCATAAAGAAGCAAACTCTATATGGAGTTTCTTCAATGACCATCATCTTCTCTGAAGTAGATTGTTGCTGCCTCAATGTCCAGAAAAGCTCTTAAAACATTTTAAATGCCATATTCTGTAGATCTTTGAAGTGTATGAAGATTATTTACCTAATTGAATTATGTCTATGTATACCTAGAAAACTTAACTAACATGACTATAAGTTTGATTATCATAGATGACTAAAAAAAAAATCTGTATTTCTTAATTATACATTACGATTTTAATTGAGTTTCATAAATATAATACCTTAAACAAGAGTAGAAATATATACAGTATAACAAAATTAACTTTAAATTTGTATCAATAAACTAAAATCCATACCAAAGCAAAACATTTCAAACAAGTTGTTGCTCTTTAAAAGTAGATTAAAAAATCTACCATTTTATCCTATCATATCTATAATACTTCTCTCTCTCTCTCTCTCTCTCTCTCTCTCTCTCTCTCTCTCTCTCTCTCTCTGTGTGTGTGTGTGTGTGTGTGTGTGTGTGTGTGTGTGTGTGTGTATATCATGGAGCATGAGTAGAGATCACAGGGCAGTTTGCATGAGTCAGTTCTCTTTATCACCAAGTGGCCCCCAAGGACTGAACTCAAGTTGCAAGCTTGGTAGCAGGCACCTTTACCTGATGAGCCATCTTGCCATTCCTAGAACATGTTGTGCACCATTTAAATGATGGACTATTTTTCCTGGTCACTTGATCACACTGATATTATCATCCAGGTGAAAGCCCCTCTACATAAATAGGACGCTGTGCAGTTAAACACACAGGCTGTCTGAGGGATGAGGTTAACACCACATCATTCTTCCTTTGCTTTGGCAATGATTCATTTTTATTTCAAAATTTAATAGCAGAAGAAAACAGATGTCTAGTGAGATTGTACTTGGTACAGGAAAGAATAAGTTAATATATGATGCTAGGATGGTACACATAGCTGAGTTCAACAGGAAATGGGAATCTGTTCTAGCCCCAGATGCTTTCTGTTTCCAGTGAGCCCTATCACGGAGTTCTCTGCCAACACTTCCATCTCCAGGGCTGCCTGAGGATCATGGTAGCCAAACCAAGAAGATAATATGTTAATTTTCAAGTGAGGCCAGTCAGAAAGCAGAAATGAAGGGATTATGGTGTGTGCATCTCAGCAGAGTGACAGGGTATCTGTCACTGAGTAAAAGTTCCACTTGAAACTTCGAGAATGAACAAGTGAAAGCAGGGTCCTGCCATGCAAAAATCCTGGATGGTGTGGGATGAAGACGGGGTTGCAACCAAAAGCAGAGAGGGGGACCTTCAAGGGGAAGTAAAGGAGGCAAGGGAAAAATTACTCAGAGTCAACACATGCTTGTACTAAGCAAAACGTGTGCTGACAGCTTTGCTAGATGCCAGGTAGGTGGGAGAGAAAAATAGGAATGCCAAAAGAATACAAAACACTGCTCATGATAATTACATGCTACAATCAGAAGGAAACCGTGGCTTCTTACTGTCTTGGGAGGAGGATAATCTTGAGAGTATAAAACCTAGGTGAGTTTTCCAAGGCTGAGTGTGTAAAAACCTAAGCGTGTAAACTGATATTCAGTTTACACTGAATTGGTTGTAACATGTTGTTGCCGTATCTGCCAGGGTTTAATTTTCCTTCCTCTTATATTTCCAATATCTCATCTCCATGGGCCTCTTTCTTTTACATATTTTCAAGTGTCTCTCTTCTTGCAAGAACAATAACATCAAACCTTCCAGTTATTAGTATCTTCTCTCCTCAAAAACCCCTGGTGCCCCGTTGACCCTCCTTCCTTCCCTGTGGATTGGTTAAGTGCCCATTGGGTGCTTGGCTGTGTCTTCTGTTCTGATTATCTAGAACAGGACCTTTGCGTATGTGTCTTTCCTGCTGTGGAAGAACCCAGAGCGACAAACAAGGGTGCAAAGTTAGGTATTTGTAAGGGAGACACAGGAAGTGGAGGGCACGTTTCCACACATTCTCATCTTGCTTTCAGCTCTCCACCTGGTGGCGTTCAAGCCAGGTCACCTTATTTGATGGAGTCAGCATTACCAAAATCATAAAGTATCTGTAAACACCAAATTTAGTGAAAAATTCAGCCTTTGTTTTAAATGGTTTCTTTGCTTCATTTGACATGATTGCCTCCTAAACACCTGTAATTTAAACCGCTGGCATAAGTTCAGAAAGCACACTATTTAGAGACTTTCTTTGAAATATGTATATATATATACACACACACATATCTAAATAGATCTACATGTGTGATATACAATTGAGGAGGCTCATACTCTATTTACTCTGTGTTTGGATAAAAGTTCTTGCTTTATCTTCAGATGGGTAAATTCACATAGAAACAGACACATTTAGGAAAAGCCTTCTAGTGATGGATTAAGGATCAGAAGAGTAAGCTGACTTCTAACATTCAGAGACAGTGGAGAAACCCATTGTTAACCTCTTCCTAGTTCTATTGGTCTCCTTCCTCTTCCTCCTCTTTTTCCCTGCCCTCCTCCTCTTCCTCCTCCTCCTTCTTCTTGCAGCCCAGACCTCAATAGCACAGGGCTCTGTGACTATGATGACATTTGTAACAGCATAAATAGGGAGAGTATCTCAGTCCATCCAGGCCACTATATAATAAAGTACTCTAGACAGGGGTGTATGTAAACCACAGAAATTCATTTGTCGTGGTTATGGAAGCAAGTACAAGGTCAAGACAGTGGAATTTCATGTTGAGGGTCTGTATTCATAGATGGTACCACCAAGCTATTTATGCACAGGCCAGGAGGAATGAGATCTCCTGGGTCTCTTACAAGGACAGTCAACTCACTCACAAAACTCTGTCCCCACAAGTTCAACCTCCCGTTGACATCATGTTGACGAGGACATTTCAGCAGATGGATTTGCAGGGTACACAGGATTTCTGTCCATGGCAATTTGCTACAAATGCTAAATAACCATATGCATGATGAGCTATTTTATTGCTATATGGAAACAAATATTTGTAAATCTACTCAATGCAAGGATATAAGAGTATAGCTGAAGAGGAGATTTATATTTTCCCTTCTGGAAAGTCCCTATCAACTCAAAATGAATCCTTCTACTTCTCTTTTAGGAAGACATGGACTTGGATCATTGTCAATTTCATTATTATTAGCAGATTATAATCTAGAGTGAGCACGGTTTGGGTTATTATAGCAAAATACCTCTAAGCAGATGATTTTCCCCACAGTTCTTGTGTCTCTCACAGTTTTTAGAGGTTACAAGTCCAGGGTCATGGTCCTAGGGCTGGCTTATTAGGAGACTTTGCTTCCTGGATTGCAGATAGCAACCTTCTCTCTGTGTGTCTCTCTCTGTCTCTCTCTCTCTTTTGCTTTATCTTTGTATGAGAGAGAGACATAACACCAATTTCAACCTCTCAATGGTGTGCTCCTATAGCATCTTAACAGATATTAACTAATCTACTTTGGCAATAAGGAAAGCCTGGCTTAACACATTTAATAACTAGTCATATAATAAGGAAAAGAAAGGCTGTAAATGATGTTATAACTCCCATCCAGATGCTGGTTTCAGATTGGCTATGAATCATGCCACTAGTTCAAAAGATCATGTGGAAGGGAATAAAAAGGATGAAATAACAATGAAAATTAATTTTCAAGAAAGGCAGAAGACAGAGAAACTACCTCCAAAGTTTACACAAATGCTGTTAAAAGCAAAACCGGTAGCAAAGCCTTGCAGAAAACCTGGTGTGTTAGGAGTCCGCAGAAGATGACAGAATCGCAGAATGACCTCAAGTCACAAGACACATAAAAATACCTACGAGGAGACCCAACTCTAAATGACAGTCCTAGTGTGCTCCTCTGTTGCTGTCGTACACACTGACCCAAGAGCTGGTACATCTTAAGGGTTGTACTCCATCACTGAACCTAACCAAGGCAGGGACTGAATCAGAAACCACAGACCAATGCTGCTTACTGGCTTGTGCCAGCCTCGTGCTCACCTACGTTTCTTACACAGGCCAGGCTCACCTGCCTAAGGATGGTACCTCCCAGACTGGGCTGGGCCCTCCTACAACAACGAGAAACAAGGAAATGTCCAATAGACACTGTTAGGAGAGCTTAAACATGAATGTGCTTGGAGGTAGTATTTCCCAGTCTCATACACATCAAAGGACTAAAAATTGTATTAGCAGATGTTTCTTCAATAATATATTATTTCTCCGATGACAAGTTTGTACATGTATACGATGTACTTGATCATATCCATACTCATCCCAGCTTTCCTCTCAAATCCCTCTTACTCTCCCTGGTTACCTCCAACAAACTTCCCTCCTCCCTTCATGGTCTTTTCTTTGGTTTTATATGCAGTGAGTTGAGTTGGTGCTGCCCAAAAGTATGTGAGTGTGAGGCCACCCATGGGATCATGAGCAACCTATAAATGGACATACACCTACCCCAAATGACTGGCCTTTACCCGGTAGCTGCCAACTGCTAACAGCCCCTAGCTAGGACTGAGTCTTAGGAGGCCCTCCCCACTCCATGCTGGAAATCTGTCACTTAGTCTCAGCATTGTAAGCAGATAATTTTTTAAAAGACAATAAACAATGTGATCAGACCCAGAGGTATGTGGAAGAAAATACCCAGAAAACAAACACAGGGAATGAAAACCCAGAACCCCACTCAGATCTCATCACATACTTCTTATATTTTTTGGAATTACAAATATTCACCAACTGTTTTTCAGGTTACATCGTAATTAGAATTCTAGCACCCTAAGGAGAATGGGATATGGCATAGCCACTGTGGGAGGTGAGTTGACAGTTCTGTGTACACCTATTATGTTGGTCCTTGGGTCTGCGATCACAAAACACCGTGCACTCACTGTGCAGCTTAGATGCAACAGGAATTTATAGCACTAATCAGGGTATCATCAAAGTGGCAGACCCAATTTCTGGTAATAATCTCTCTGGTTTACAGATGGTACTTCTCACTGTGTCCCCATGGGGTAAGAGGGACTAGGCAGCTGGCCACAGCATATTGCTCTCCCAACAGCCTCACCTCACAGGATTGTCATGCTGGCAATACAGAGTCAATGTATGAATTCTGTGGAGATCATAAGCAGACCACAGAACACATGAATAGTTCTAGCCATTTTATTTCTAAACATTTATCCAAGAAAACTGAAAACATATGTATACG
Organism: Peromyscus californicus insignis; assembly: GCF_007827085.1. NCBI lineage: Eukaryota > Metazoa > Chordata > Mammalia > Rodentia > Cricetidae > Peromyscus > Peromyscus californicus. The sequence goes on from NW_026294402.1 coordinate 5,671,213, forward strand.
AGACTTGTATACACATTTTGTTAGGAAATTTCTAGCAAAACTTATAAATCATACAACTGTTTATCAGCAGGTGCATATGCAAATACACCATAGTATATTCATTCATTGGATTTCTACCTAGCAACAGAGAGCAAATTATTGATACATGCTATAATAGAGTTGAAAATCAAAGTATTATACAAAAAAATCTGAGATAAAATCTAATGTAGATCACATTATATAAGCTGTAATAAAAGTCTTTGTTTATAAACCATATATTTTTCAAATAAATAGAGTGAATTTCCATAGAAATGGCTTATTTTAGGAAGGTATAGATAGTATGCAAAACATGTCTGGAGAAGCTTGTAATACCAGAAAGCCAAAAAAGTGTTCAGAGCACTCCACTCCATGCCCACCCATCTTGACCACACATGATAGTGAAATACATCAACTGACACAAAGGATGGCTGAAGGAGTCCCCAGTCCTCAAAGCTGAAGAAACTTGAGGAACAAAATGTATCCATAGTGGTACATACCAAAGACAGAATAAAGTAGGAATGAGGGTAAAGGGTGCTCCCCCATGCAGAATTACACATAAAGCTTTCAAGTCCTGTTCACTGTGAACCTGACGCAAGGTAGTGAAAACAGCACTTGCCAACATTGACTTTCTTTGCCAAACCCATGAGCCTTGACTTCCTAGAGAATGTCATCCTAGAAGAGTTCTCAGGACTAATAAGGTCATGAAATACAAGAGAAGAGAAGCCATCATAGCCCAGAGGAGCCTGGGAAGCCCTTAAAACAAGGAAACAAGGTGTCCTGGTGGGATCTTGGGAAACAAAATGGAGATTAAAGGAAACTAGCATACGCCCTGGGCACTAGTCAGCAGTTCACTAACGGCCACATGCATTCTGTCTCGGAGGCTGCACAGAGGATGCACACACACTCTTTATTCTCTGCTAGATTTTCAATAAATATACAATTATTCCAAAAAATAAGGCCTATTAATAAAAGTCTTAAAAGCACTTATATCTAAGACAGAGAATAATTTAATTTAACACAACAGTAAACCAGGCAGAGCTCTTTAGAAGCCCTAACACACAATGACAGAGGCAGATCGCTGGTTAGCGGTGTGGGCAGTGACACCCCAAGGCAGAGATGAGAAATGATGAAGGGATTTTAAAGAGCATGAGTGCACTTTTGAGGCAGAAGTTCTGCATCTCACTTAGTCTGTAGTCAAGGCTCCCCATACACATTATACATACATACCTACATATGTACATACATACATACACACACATATATGTATGTACAGGCCCCACCTGCCAGCCTCATTTCTTTCCTTCCCACACTTATTCCATGTGCTGTCCCTAATGCCCCCTGCAGTTCCCACACTCCATTTTACCATTTGATGCCTTAAGGACATACAATAACTGCTTCCTTGAATTCTCTTCTACCTCCCTAATTCTCTCACATCTGAATTAGTCAGCGATAACTCATTTCTGGAATAGTCAACGCCCAAACCCAGTGGTTCAATGCAACAGAGATTTGCTTCTCATATGTAGTACCTCCCTGGTGATTCAAACCTTCAGGCTCCATGCCTCTAGCAGCCCCACCTGCCCTGGAGTTTTGGAGTCTTGCACGTATCTTCTAGACCTGGGTGAGAATAATTGCAAGGCATCAGCATAAGTAGGACCTGGACACACTCAGGGAGTTTTCCAAATGACTAGCTCAGTTTTGAATAAGGCGTATTTAAGACAGTGTCAAGATGTCCACCAATCTTGGGTTGAGCATGTAAATTATTATGTATGTATATAATTTATGACTGTGTATGAAATATATCACATAAGTCACTCCCCTCCACAGTGTTCTCATGAATTTAATGTGATTTATTTTTAAAGCTCAATGAAAATTATTCTAAGAGTAGAAACATTGAGAGGAGAAAATACTGTTTAGCCTCCCCACTGGCGATCTTCAGATATGATGCAGGGTATTTAGTTAGGGCTGAAGGGAACCTTATGAAAATACAGAGGTGCAATAGGACAAGCCAGTTATGACACTCAACACACAAACTCCCCACACAGGTAAAAATGTGTTACCAACTGCCTTCTGCTCCTCAACTGCTAAGTCACATTGGTGGCACTCAAAAAGAGTGTGACCCACTTGTCACAAAAATAATTTGAATGTGTTTTCTAATTTAGGAGCAGTTTAGACAGGCAGCCAGTAATACACACACACACACACACACACACACACACACACACACACACACACACACACGAGAGCACTCGCTGCTCTTTCAGAGGGCTCTTGTTTGTCTCCCAGCACCCACATCACACCCCTCACAACCACCTGTAACTCTGCCTCTGAGGGCCCCCACCCTCTCTTCTGGCCTCTGAGCACAATGTGGCATACACTCACAGAGACATATACAAGTAATAAAAGTTAAAATATTTGGGATCATCTTCTATACATTTATTTTAAAAGATAAATAGAATCTTTACAAATTTCAAATCCTGAAATCCTTACAATTTGCTTTTGATAGAATTATTTTTCTACCCACTGGGCCTAGCATACTTAATTGATAGCATAAAATCTGATATGCTTAAGAGGTTTCTTCCCAGAACACTTGATATTCCCAGTGGAACTCAGACTAGTGGGTGGCAGGAATGCCAACTCCAGCGTTTGGGATCTAGCTGGCGATTGGTTAGGGAGGGGCTTTGGGGCGGGCCTTCCTAGAGCGCGAGCCTTGCTAGAAAGCTATGGAGCTAGTCTAGACTGTCACTATCAGCTAGGCTTCGTAGTATTTGCGAAAGTGAGGATTCTGCAAGCCCAAAGAGAACTTGCTTCCCTCGCGCTTAAGAAACCTGAAATCAGCACCTGCTGGGACTGGAGAGAACCCAGGGAGCGTTAGAAGCTGCCGCTGCAGGAACATGACTTGGAATGGGCTGCAGCCAGCCCCAGGGTTTTAGCGAGGACTGTGATGCAGACTTCCTAGATGCCCGGGTTTCTACCAAGGGCACAGATCCGCGGGTAGCAGGGGCCCTTTTCGCAGCACCGGCCACTCCAGCGCGGGACGCGTGAGCACCCGGACAAACACAGAAAAGTCTTCTGACGAACTCCTCTAGTTACTCCAGCGACTTCTTCCTACCCTCACTCACCGCCGGGACAGCGCGACTGCCACCCGACTGCCACCCTTCCTCTGAGTCTGGGTGGAGGGTAAGGACGGGAGCTGACCAGCACCGCCCCTCCCGACCGGGAGGTGGAGATCCCACGGGTCCTGCGATTCACTACCCACTTCCCCCTCCTTCTGCCCCTATATCACCAGCACCCCCTCCTCCTTCCTTTTTCCCTCCTCCCTGGAGACAGGGGAGGAGAAAAGGGGAGCTCGGGTCGTCATGACTGAGCTGCAGGCAAAGGATCCGCGGGCACCCCACGCGTCGGGAGCCGCGCCCTCCCCCACCCACGTCGGGTCCCCCTTGCTTGGACGCTTGGACCCCTGTCCCTTCCAGAGGAGCCAGCCGTCGGACGCATCGTCTGTAGGCTCGTCTGGATCCATCTCCCTGGAAGACAGGCTGCTCTTCCCTCGGTCCTGCCAGGGTCCGGAGCTCCCAGGAGAAAAGGCACAGAACCAGCCGTCGCTGTCGGAGGTGGAGGGAGCCTTCTCTGGAGCTGAAGCCACTCGTGGGGCAGGAGGCAGCAACCCCAGAGCCCCGGAGAAGGACAGCAGACTCTTAGACAGTGTCTTAGACACGCTGCTGGCGCCCTCGGGGACCGAGCAGGGCCACGGCAACCCTCCAGCCTGCGAGGCCATCACATCTTGGTGTCTTTTCGGATCAGAGCTTCCAGAAGACCCCCGCAGTGTCCCTGCTACCAAGGGGTTGTTGTCCCCGCTCATGAGCCGGGTAGAGAGCAAGGCTGGCGACAGCTCCGGGACAGGAGCGGGGCAGAAGGTGCTGCCTAAGGGGCTGTCACCACCCGGGCAGCTGCTGCTCCCGACCTCAGGGAGTGCCCATTGGCCCGGGGCAGGGGTGAAGCCCTCTCCGCAGTCATCTGTGGTGGAAGTGGAGGAGAACGGTGGCCTAGAGACTGAGGGCTCCGCGGGTCCGCTTCTGAAGAGCAAACCTCGAGCACTGGAAGGCACAAGCAGCGGAGGAGGAGTTGCAGCCAGCGCGCCCGCGGCGGCTCCAGGAGGCGTCACCCTGGTTCCCAAGGAAGACTCCCGATTTTCTGCTCCCAGGGTCTCCTTGGAGCAAGACGCTCCTGTGGCGCCCGGGCGCTCCCCACTGGCCACCACAGTGGTGGATTTCATCCACGTGCCCATCCTGCCTCTCAACCACGCGCTCCTGGCCGCCCGCACCCGGCAGCTGCTGGAGGGGGACAGCTACGACGGCGGGGCCTCAGCCCAGGGCTCCTTTGCCCCGCCTCGAGGCTCGCCATCCCCGCCGGTGCCCTGCGGCGACTTCCCAGACTGCACCTACCCGCAGGATGGCGACCCCAAAGAGGACGCGTTCCCTCTCTATGGCGATTTCCAGCCGCCAGGCTTGAAGATCAAGGAGGAGGAGGAAGGCGCCGAGGCAGCTGCGCGCTCGCCGCGCCCTTACCTGGTGGCCGGAGCCAGCGCCGCCACCTTTCCGGATTTCCCGCTGGCACCGGCGCCGCCGCGAGCTCCCTCCTCCAGGCCCGGAGAGGCGGCGGTGGCCGGCGGCCCCGGGAGCTCCGCAGTGTCGCCCGCGTCCTCTTCGGGGTCCGCGCTGGAGTGCATCCTGTACAAAGCGGAGGGCGCGCCGCCCACGCAAGGCCCGTTCCCGCCGCTGTCCTGCAAGCCCTCGGCCTCCGGCTCTTGCCTGCTCCCGAGGGACGGCCTGCCCGCCGCCCCTGCCGCCTCGGCAGCCCCCGCCATCTACCCGCCGCTCGGCCTCAACGGGCTCCCGCAGCTGGGCTACCAGGCCGCAGTGCTCAAGGACAGCCTGCCCCAGGTTTACCAGCCCTATCTCAACTACCTGAGGTGAGCACCTGCCTCCGGCCCTGCCCTGCTCCACCCTTCCAGCAGCTCAAGGTAGCAGGGTGGCTGAGGGAGGGTTAGGCCTTGGAGACCCGACACCCTCTCTCCGGTGCTCCCTTCTTCTTACGTTTTCAGGGGCCATAGAAGAGGTGCAGATAGCTTTGTTGAGGACCCCCACCACCACCATCCCCAAATATTGTCTGAAAACTTTCGGAAGCAGGACCATCCTGGTCCAAAACTTTTGTGGTGTCACTCTAGGACCTTTGACTGTCCTGAGGATAAAAGGATAAGGGTGCCGGGATGCCGTCTAGTGGGTTGGGGGCTTCATTGAATTCAATAAATACCTGGTAAGAAGGACATGGACCCTGGGTGTGTGTGTTGGAGAGGCTGAGGTGCAAAGGCATAGTTCCTCTGGGAGGGCTGGGGCCTAAATGTGACTTCAGAACTGAAAGCAGAAACACCCCAAGGATCTGGTCAGGTCTCTGGCCCAATTTTCCTAGAAATCTCAAGAGTGAAGTAAGCTGTATGAGGGAAGTGTTTGCCAGGTGGCTTTAAACTCAAGGGCAGTGCAGCCAGAATATAGCATCCTCCTGCTGCTTCAGACACCCCTATTTTTCTCATATGTGTTTTCAAAAACATTTAACTTCACATACTGGAGTAATGGAACGAGAAAAGAAAAGAATGCTCGGTTTGTAGTCTCTCATGCTGTGACTAGGCAAAATAGTCAGTGTGTTAACAAATACCTTAAAATAACATCTATATTTATATGTTGGAGCAATCAATCCTTGCGGGGCTATGTTCTCAAAACGGAACCACTGCTGAGTCCAGTTAAACTCCCAAGGCTCAGTCGTGCTTGTTATGACCCAGCACTCAGGAAGGATGTCATATTTCATCCGCCAAAGGCAAAATCACTTCTGTATAAGGAGCTCTTTTTAAATGAGAGTTTCTAGTTGTTTTGAACGTGAAAGGACGCACTGGCTCTTCTTTTATTACTATTAATGAATGGCTAATAATTTGCATGTCCAATGAATCTGTTATAGGTAGTTTATGATATGAAGTAGTGAGTTTAGTTCACCTGACTTTGAAATGCGTGTGTGTGTGTGTGTGCGCGCGCGCGCGCGCTGCGCGTGTGTGTGTGTGTGTGTGTGTGTGTGTGTGTGTGTGTGTGTGTGTTTTCCTGGGACACTGAGGATGTGGCCCAGTTCCTAGAAAGGTTGCTTATCTATCATATACTAAGACAAGAGCTCTGTTTCCAGAGCCTAATAAACTGGGCATGGTGGCAAATGCCTCTATTCCCAGCACTTAGAAGCTGGAGGCTGAAAGTTCATGAGTTCAAGACCAGTTTCTGGTATGTAGCAAGTTTAAAGCCAACCTGGCTATAGGAGACTTTTATCAAAAAACTGAAACACAAACCAAAAACGTAAATAAATAATATGCTTCTATGAAAAAAAAAAAGATCTTTGGTGTCATCAATGCTGGTTTAAGAAAGCTTTCTTTACCAGATGCCAGTTAACCTAAAACTAAATGGAGCCTGTTTTGCATTTCAAGGCCAGATTCAGAAACCAGCCAGAGCCCACAGTATGGCTTCGATTCCTTACCTCAGAAGATCTGTTTAATCTGTGGGGACGAAGCATCTGGCTGTCACTATGGAGTGCTCACCTGTGGCAGCTGCAAGGTCTTCTTCAAGAGGGCAATGGAAGGTAGGAAGCTTCTTCATTCTTCCTCCAGGTCATCGTCATGAGAGCACCCAATACTCTATACATGTTTATTATTCCTTATTTCCAAGAAATGGTGACATTTCTCTACACCTTAAAATGCGATGCCATTTTAACACTATGTGTTGCCTACAATACCCAAGAGTGAATATGGTTGGCTATTATGACTTCATACTCTGTGACTCGTGCTTCCAACAGGACACCGCAGTCCTGACATTGAGGAATGTGCTGACATTCATCGATGCCCTTCTTCTCAACACACCATTTTACTCTAGTGACATGTTCATATGTGTCTACTGCATAGACAAAACACCAGGGTGTTTTTACCAAAAGAAAAATTATAGTAATTGAAGTTATATTACATGTTCAGAGTATGGTTACAAATACATGACATATATATACACATAGGAGAACATACGATACAATTGCAAATTCTCTGTCTTTTCTGTAAATACGTATTGATACAATATGTGCATAATAATTCTAAACAAAAGTTTAGTTTGTTTTTTTGTTTAGCATAGCCTTATGTGTACAACAGGACAGGAATAATTGCTTGGAATAAACGGACACAACCTGATGTCACAGTAACGGTTTTCCCAGGAGTATCTTGCTTTAAGTAAAACTTGCACATTTTAAAAGAACCTTTTAGTTACCTTCCATAGAAACATTTTAAAATTTCTTCCACCTCAGTAAACGCCAAGTTAAACATGTTTGCCTTTGAAGGTAAGAATACATTTAAAGATCGTGTCACATTTTGATGCAGGAGATAAATGTATTTTCTAACAAGCTGACACAGAGTGCTGTCAATGCGTGAGCCAAGGCTGAGGATTGCACATCAGCTGTCTGGCCTCCTGTCTGGTCTCCCTGCTTCCTGGGGGGGGGTGTCTGAGTTTTAACAGCGCCCCCACTTATGAGCATTAGTGGGGGAAAGAGGAATTGGAGCATTAGTACTTTAGGGGCTTCCGGAGGGTCTCTGCATGAAAATACATAAATTATTTAGATGATATTGAATGCATTCAGCTTCAAGGATCCTCAAGTTTGCTGTGGCACCACACAACAGCACATCTGGGGCGAGCAAAAGCACCTTATCTTTCAGACTTGTAGGTGGAGCCTTGAGCTTCTTCACACGTTAGCATTCCCTGTATTCTATAGTATCCTTAGAGTAGTATGAATTTATAATTGAGCAGCCCTTTTTGGATCCTCCAAAGGCCAATTATTCTAGCCTATTTCTGTTTTAGCAATAAGCAAGTCTCAAAGACACAATCTTTTATTAGCTGATTCTCAGTGTGGATATACATTAATGCTTTAAGAGAGACGGTATCCACAACATGTGCTTTTGCTTTGCAGAAGTCTCTCCACCAAGTACATGCACAGAATGAGGACCAACTAACTGTCATTGCCTGCAGCAGCATCCCAGTTTCCTTTCAGAGGACGCTATTTTCAAATGAAGTAGCAAAAATGAAGCACCTTATTCAACAAAAGTAGATATTTATAAATCATTCATGAAGTTAGAGCAAGGTTGTAATACTTTGGGTAACCCATGCATGTAGCAGTTATTGTATGCTTTCTATATTTAGATTTATGCTAAAGGTACTCTTCTATGACTTCATTTCCCTCTGTCTTGAACACAAAATAAGGGCAGATAATTTTTAAGATGCAGATTAAATGAATTTATACATATGGTATTCAAAGGGTTCCTTTGGTGGTGGTTTCACCTTTAAGAAGTTTATAATGTAGCTGAAGGGTTACCATATTAAAAAAAATAAGACATTTCAATAAAGGTTCTCATTAAGCATCTGGATAAATACTCACGAATTTTAGCAGATTTACATGGTTTCCTGTGGGAGCAGTGGGGAGGTGCTTGAGAACTGTGATCTTTTCTGTTTCTTTTTCAACTTTGTGTGTGTATCAGAAGACCGCTTGTGGAGTCAGTTCTCTGCTCCTACTTTTACATAGGTTCTGAGGACCAAACTTACAGTCAGGCCTGCACGCCCAGCCCTTTAACTACTGAGCCGTCTTGCTTGCCTGTGAGCTGGGATTTGTAGGTTCTAGAATAATAAAGGGAGGCTTTAGGGAACTTGTGGACATCAGTTCGCTAAATGGCAAAGAAGTTTCTAAGCCCTGAGGAGAGCTGTGCACACACTCGGGGAAGACAGAGTTAAGTAGCATTTGGGTGAACTGGGAATCAGTGAGCAAATCCAAGTGAGTAGATGGAAGGTAGAAGTTTCTGGAAATGAGAGATAACCAAGACTTTAGTGGCTGGTAGAAATCACAACAGAGCTGGACTGTGAGTTAGTTCAAGGCAGAGGGCTGTGTATAAGGCAGCAGGACCGGAAGGGGAAGGGCAGGTCAGTTAACTGACCCGAGGATGTGAATGGCAGCTCTGGCATTGCCAAGTGCTTCTTGCATTCTGGTGACTAAGTGTCGTAGGCTCTACTGGACTTGCTTCATCCCCACACTGAGGCAAGCTGTTACTCCCTCCTTACTCAGGAGGCAATCAAGCTGCCTTCATGACAGTTAGGAAGTGGTAAAGTCAGGATCCAAACCCAGATGGTGTGCTCCAGGTCTCAGCCCTCAACCACAGCACTTCCTTTCTCATAAGAGGAAACATAGTCAGACATGTTTGTCAAGTGAGGCAACGTCTAGAAAGCTAAACAAGAATATTAAAATATAAAGCCGGGGCAACCCAAAATGTGTGATAGAAAGATGTACAACCCATTAGCCTCACATTTGGTGAAGAGCCCTGAAGAAAAGGCATCCCAGGTGTGGAGAGAGTGTTCTGATTGGTTCCTCACCCACATTAAGAGTGGGAGACAGTCACCTCGGACAACTGATTTTACATGGAAGAAAGAAGAGAGGGGGAAACACTCAGGAAATGGAGAAGAGGAGTGAGGAGAAATGGCTTCTCTTAAGCTAAGTGAATCCAGTTGGTTGAAAAGACTATTGCACTCCTTTTCCAAGACTTTGACAGGGTCAGGATGAACCAGAAAATGGGTAGGAATCAGACAACATCTATCAAAGAGATGCAAAAGAAGAACACCCACCAATTCTGCTAGTGCAGGACAGCAACCTGGTCTTGTCAGGGAAGGAAGCATTTCTTATTGGCTTACTCTGTATGCACAGTGGCCAGAAAAATACTAGGTATTCAGTAAATAAATATTTTGCAGTATGAACTGGTCATCATAAGTAATTATGCTACATTCTCATTATTTGATGTTTTACTATGTGATAACATCAATAGTATAGCCATTCAATGTGGTAGGATTGAGCAAATACTATAATATAATTGAAATGTATTATTTATAACACTCAAGACTACATAGCATTTGTAATTGTTTTGTAATATTATAACATTTTAATTTAGGTATTAATTATTCATGAATTAGTTACCTGAAGTATATTAGCTTATACACTAACTTACTGAGTACCTGTCATGCCAAGGCCCTATGCTAGGTACTGGTGGGAGATTACTAAGGCAGAATGCATACAGCTGGCCACTGCTTGAGCAGTGACATTCAGAAAAGGACATGCCACGAATACATGCTCATAACTGATTACACATATAGTGATTTATTCATACAGTGTCTGACTCCCTGAAACACTGACCCCTTGTCAGAAATAAGGGCATTTAGAAAACTGCTCAATTAGAGAAGAACTGTCATGGATAGGTCACAGGGGAAACAGGACATAAGTGCAATTGTTTTATTAAGAAAATGTTTCTTTCAACTGGTGAAAATAATTGATTGTTTAAATAAGACTGACTTAGAATTGTCCTTTTTCTTGATACAGTTTCATAGAGAGAAATGATAGAAGTGTGTTCATTAACAACTGCATAAGCTGTATTTTCTGTCTTTAAAGTTCAGTAGTGCTTTATCTTCTGTAGTCCACAAAATTACCCAACAATCTCCTCTACTAATTTATGTAATTAGCAATTGGGCTCTTTTGCTAATAATCCACCAATCATCACATTTGGTTTAATGTGCTCTCAGAAAGAGTTGACTCTGGAAGTTTCCCCATTACCCTAAAAATAAATGTTCAGTAATTCATCGGACTTCATTTCCAAACTCTACACCCAATTTCTTCTCAAGCAGGAGGTCATTCTAACACTGAAGATGAATGATCATGGTTAGAGCTATGGCACACTGAAGTAAGGAGGAGGTAGAAAGATGGCATGCATGGCATATGTTTGACCATTCTTTTTTTATTCATTTTACATACCAACCACAGATCCCCCTCCCATCCCTCTTTCTGCTTCCTCCATCTCCCCCACAGCCATCCCCTTCCACTCCTCCAACAAGGTAAGGCCTCCCATGCGGGGACAGCTAAGCCTGGTACATTCAGTTGAGGCAGGACCAAGCCCCTCCTCCCTGCATCAAGGGTGAGCAAGGTGTCTGACCATAGGTAATGGGCTCCAGAAAGCCAGCTCATGCACCAGGGATAGATCCTGATCCCACTGCCAGGGGCCCCTCAAACAGACCCAGCTACACAGCTGTCTCCCGTCTGCAGAGGGTCTAGTCCGGTCCCGTGCAGGTTCCACCACTGTGGGTCTAAAGTTCATGAGTTCCTACCAGCTTGATTCAGTTGTCTCTGTAGATTTCCCCATCATGATCTTGACCCTCCTTGCTCATATAATCCCTCTTCCCACTCTTCAGCTGGGCTCCCGGAGCTCAGCCTGGTGCTTGGTTGTGGATCTCTGCATCTGCTCCCATCAGTTACTGGATGAAGGCTCTATCATGACAGTTAGGTTCCTCCTTGCAGCATTATTCATAATAGCCAGAACCTGGAAAAAACCTAGACACCCCTCAACCGAAGAATGGATAAATAAAATGTGATACATTTACACAATGGAATACTACTGAGCTGTAAATAACAATGACATCATGAAATTTGCAGGCAATGGATGGAACTAGAAAATATCATTCTAAGTGAGGTAACCTAGACTCAGAAAGACAAACATGGTATGTACTCACTCATAAGTGGATACTAGATGTAAAGCAAAAGATAACCAGACTACAACCCACAGCTCCAGAGAAGCTAGGTTTGACCATTCTTTTTTTTTTTCAAGATTATAAATTTGGTTTATTGTAAAAGAAATTCAAGAATAACCAGTTAAATTCTTATCTGCATGCTACCCACTACAGCCAGGAAGCACTAACCACTTTTACATCAGGGAGGACACAAGGAAGACTGCATCGAGGCCGTGATTCAGGGAAGGGAGCTCAGGTCCCCCGCAGTCAGCACAAGGGTTTGATAAGGTCAGAGCTGTCAGGTACCGAGGGCTGCTGGACACTGAGGTATTATAGGCAAACGTTCCCGAGGGGAAGACAGCACATCTCACTTGGTGGGTGAGCTTAAGCGGTTCAAAGTTTAGGAGCAACTTCTTTACTGACAGCGAGATGCGAGCTCAGTCTTGACTGAAGAGAAAGAAGTTATGAAAGCTTTGCTATCACGGCCTCACTACCTTCACCAGCCCACGCCCACCTTCCCACCCTCCCCCACACTAAAGCTAGTTTGCCCACAGAGGGTGCGGTCGGACTCTGTGGCTTACTGGCAAATGGTAGGCACTCACCACACACTTGTCTGTCATCCCGCTGCTCAGTTGAATCGCAGGAAGAGGGAGACACTGGGCCTGACTTGAGCATTTGAAACCCCAAAGCTGCCCCCAGTGACACACTTACTCCAACAAGGCCACACCTCCCACAGTACTGGCACTCTCTGATGACTAAGCATTCAAACATATGAACCTATGGGGGCCATTCATGTTGAAGCCACCACAATATGTGTGCATACCCGTATGTGTGCATGCATGTGTGTTTTCATTCATTTATGCATGGCATTTGTGTACACATGCTTACATAAGTGTGTTCTTGTGTGTGCACATATATGAATGGGTGTTTATGCATGCTTGTGTGTATACCTGTGTGTATTCATACATGTGTATGGATTGAGGTGCATGTGTGTACCATATGTAAGTGTGCATGTGTGTGTGTGGGAGTGCATGTGTGAGTGTATGAGTGTAGTTCTAACTTGGTCTTTTAAGCTCTTTCTAATGCTTCATAGGATGAAATTCCTCCCCAGGCACTGCTGAGGTGAACATTTCTTGTACTTGGTGAACTCCTGCTCCATTCTCCAGAATTTAAGTCCTTTGATGAGGCTCCTAACATGCTAAATCCTCCTACTGCCAACACTATTTCATTTGCTCATTTGTTCATTTCACAGTTATCTATTTTTGCTACATTTAGGGATGGGTTGTACTGGGACTACAGAGAAGAATATGTATGTAATCCCTGCCTCCAACCACCACAAAAGTAGGAAGAGGAAAGTCAAATGCAAAAACCACCAAATCTGGTTTCCCAAACATACATACACATGCCATGCATGTATGCATGAACACACGCAGGCATACATACACATGCATAAACACAAGCACATACATATGTATGGATCTACACATGAATCTTCACTTCCACAAAGACACACATATTTACACAGGAGCATGCACACCTGTCCATATATACATATACACACACATGCATTCGCATACACATGCATACACATGTGCATACACTCATACACACATGCATACACATGTTGAGTTATGCCAAAATGTATATTTTAAAGGTGCCTTGACTTCAAAATTTGGATATAAGGATATGTTACTTTGGAAAGGAGACTCTGCTTTTGTTCCCACAGAAAGCCAAAGGCTATGGATTTGTTCCAGATTAAGATACATCAGGTTTGACGAGCCAAGACCCCCTGAAAGGTCTCCGATGACACCATGGCCCAGATGATCCAACATCCAGAATGGTTTGAAGGCAACTGGCTCAGACGATACACCCTCATGGACTTTTCCATGATCCTAAAATTTTCTTTGTATCCCCATAAGATACAGCGCCCCCCTCCAGCAGGAAGTAGTAAGAGAAGCTACGCCCAAATTCCCAAATTATATGTAATTTTACTTTGTTAAGGTTAAAACCTTCCTTTTTTTTTTTAAAAAAAAGGGGGGCTTTTACAATCAAATATTTTTCTGCAGTTAAAAGTCCCAAAGACAACACAATGCAGATTCTCTGTGTAATATCCATTTTTACGTGGCTTATTTTTTTTTTAATTTATTTTAATTTATTTTGCAATACAATTCAGTTCTACATATCAGCCACGGATTCCCTTGTTCTCCCCCCTCCCGTCCCCCTCACCTTCCCCCCAACGCCCCCCCCATTCCCAGTGGCTTATTTTTTATACTACCTTTACTGTCTTTTTAAAGACTTTATTTTTTAAAACTATGTATTTATTTCTATAACTCTATATATCATCTTTTTTGTCTCTTTCAAGCCTACGTATCTTTTACACACATTGTAAACTATTACATCTGAATCTGTCTTATTGTGAATCTATTGCCTTAAACTGCAGCAGCTGTGGCTGCTGGATCCACCCACCTCAGCTTCCCAACATGGCCATGGTTTACCGCCAGCTCTGGGAGCTATCGGGGGTCTATGCTTTTAGCCAAGCAGCGTATAGCCCAGAAACCTCCCCTTTTGCTCTGCACCAGCAAAGGCTAAATTCACTATGCAGCTCAAAGTGCCACTTGCAAAGGCCTCATTCCCGCCATAGGCAGGTCGAGCACGCACGCTAGGAACCCACCAGTAGCTCAAACCAGCAGCTGCCGCTCATTTGAGAGAGACAATTAGGAACTGTTTTTAGCTCCGTTTTAGAATCTTTTCTCAGGTTTTTAGGTGGAAACTCTTGCCCCACGTTGGGCGCCATTTGTAGGTAGAGTTTTCCTGCCTGGCCCACAGTCAGGTCAAATCTCTCTCACCTGCCAGTCCCACAGCCGTCAGACCCGACCAAGTAAACACAGAGACTTGTATTGGTTTCAAACTGTATGGCCATGGCAGGCTTCTTGCTAACTGTTCTTTCAGCTTAAATTAATCCATTTTTATAAATCTATACCTTGCCACATGGCTCGTGGCTTACCGGCATCTTCACATGCTGTTTCTCATCTTGGCGGCTGGCAGTGTCTCTCTGACTCAGCCTTCCACTTCCCAGCTTTATTCTCCTCCTTGTCCCGCCTACACTTCCTGCCTAGCCAATGGCCAATCAGTGTTTTAATTATTGACTAATCAGCAACACATTTGACATACAGAACATCCCACAGCATACACATGTGCATACACACACATTGTTATGTGGAAGGAACATGAGAATGCTCTGGTATGGAATATCCTGGAGCTGTTGGAGACAACACTATACTGCAGGAGTCCAGGGGGTGTAGGATGTCTCACTGCAACATCAAATGTTACACAGACCTTGCCTGGGCACCAGTGTAACACATGTAACTCCTTTATGAATCTAATGAGGTAGAAGTACTATATTATATCTGAATTTTATCAAGAAATACACAAAGAATTACCACTTCCCATTAAGTCTGACTCTAATGCTGTCTCTGTCTTTTAAATCCTACTTCTCTGATGTCTCCAGATTACTTTGCAATTGAACAAATATTAATTACATTTTTAGAAGTCAACATGGCCTCCCCCTAGAGACTGAGTTTAGAGCTGTGTTCCTTAACTCAGTCCTAATCCTTTCTCTGCTCAGAGCAGCTCTGCATTGTGCTGTTTATTTGATTTATGATTCTACTCCAAAGTTTATTTAAACAAATGATTCTAAGCCAACACACACACACACACACACACACACACACACACACACACACACACACACACAATCTTCTGTGACAGGAAATCCTTAGGTCTCAGTCAAGTGCTTAGTGGTGCCAGAGCAAATCCTGGGCAGGTCTTACACTCTGAGAATATCTTTGACATCTGGTAACAGATGAGAGGTTACTATTTGTCAAGATTTAGCATCAGAATGCCCCACAGTCTAGTAGGGCATCAACACTGATGCCTGAAAACCATGCCTGAAACATATAACTGCCTCTTTTGTCAGTAAAACAGTGTCTCCAAGGATCTTAATTAAGACAGATTTTAAAATGGACACATGGGTCACTTCTTTTGGTTTTTAAACCCTGTCATCATTTAAAATATTAGAAAGTCACATAGGAAAGTAATAGTGTACTCCTGTAATCCCAGCCTTAGGGAGACTGAAGCAGGAAAACCGTGAGTTTAAAGCCATCCTAATCTATAAAACAAGGCCCTGTTTTTCAAAAGAAGTCATGTAGTGTGTACTTGTTCCATATCTACTTAACAACTTATAGGAGGAGAGATGAATGCAATATCCACTGTTGCTGAATATGTTCATGCAAGTAGATATACGATGCATGCTCCATTTAAGTTCTCTTTGGGAAATATGTCCTTTCCAGTGACCTGTTTTACGTTATTTTATAATATGACGATTCTTATAAAGCCCATAGTCTGTCTTCCTTCCTTCCTTCCTTCCTTTCTTTCTTTCTCTCTTTCTTTGTAGCTAGAAGTTTTCCTGGGTCCTGCCTAGTCTGCAGCCACTCAAACCCAAGTAAACACACAAAGGCTTACATTAACTATAACTGCTTGGCCATTAGCTCAGGCTTACTACTGACTAGCTCTTATACTTAAACTCAACCTATTTCTGTTAATCTATATGTCGCCACATATTCCTTGGCTTTACCTGTGTGCCATTACATGCTGCTGTCTGGACTGGCATCTCCTCACTCAGTCTTCCTCTTCCCAGAATTCTCCTTGTCTGCTTATCCTGCCTATACTTCCTACCTGGCTATTGGCCAATCAGCATTTTATTAAACCAGTGTACAAAAGCATTATTCCACAGCATTTTTCCTTTTCTGTTTAATTAAAAAGGAAAGTTTTAGCTTTATCATAGTAAAATTACATATATCAAGCAAGAATTACAGTTACAATATCTAGTCATTTGTATTTTGTAATATTAGAATAATATTACAATATATTATATTGTATACAATATACAATATAGTATTTTGTAATAATATTACAATATATTATATTGTATACAATATACAATATATTATAATAATAGAATATTAAAGAAAATATTCTATCTATCCTATATTTGTAAGTCTAAAGTTTCATATCTAATTTATCTTTTATCATAACCAAAGAAAATTATAATTATAACTATCTAGTCTTCAACTACATCAAAGACCCCAGAAAAATATAATATTACTTCAGTAAACAGGAAGAGCATTGTAAGCAACTTCCAAAAATCTAGAATGACAGAGACAACTAGCTGCCTGGACAGCTACCTAAAGTTCTTCTGCACCATTGGGGCATCCATTCTTCAGCTTACAGGCCTAGAATCTCTCAGTCTCTTTTCTCTGTGTCCTGTAGAATGTCTGACAGTTTCTTCTATGAAGCAGGAACCTGAAGGACCATCTTGTCTTGGAAAGTTCAGTGGTCACCTTCCAATGGGTCCTGCATGTCCAGTTTATATAACATTTTATCAGCAGTCCAGGCAAGAATAATTTCTTGTCCAAATGGCTATTTTTGCCAAGAAGAAGATAAACTCCATATGGAGTATCTTCAATGCCCCAATTTTTCTTTTTGAAGTAAATAGGTGCTGCCAGGAGCAGATGTGTCTCGTTATCTAGAAAGTCTAAACATTTTAAATGCCATATTCTGTAGTGTTTTGAAGTGTTTGAAGGTTATCTACCTAATTGAATTATATCTATGTATACCTAGAAAACTTAACATAACTACAAGTTTTGCTATCATAGAAGATAATTATAAATAATTATTAATTTGTATTTCTTAATTATTCATTACAATTTAAATGAGTTATATAAACATAATAACTTAAACAAGAGTAGAAATATAAATATAGTATAACAAAATTAACTTTAAATTTGTATCAATAAACTAAAATCTATACCAATGTAAAACATTTTAAGCAAGTTGCTCTTTAAAAGTAGGTTCAACAATGCACCCTTTTATCCTATCATATCTATATCCTATATTTCCATATCATATCCCTATTTCTTCTTTTAGAAAGATATTGACTATGACCAAAAACAATTTGTAACCAACAATCTAAACAAACACAAACATCCATAATCAATTTTTTGAGAATGTGGGCATAGTTTTCTAGGCTATTTCCTACTGATAGAGGGTAGTCTTATGGGGTTGCAAAGAAAACTTTAGGATTATGGTCAAGTCCTGACTAGAGTAGTCCGTGATGCTGTATTGTCTGAGCCAGTTGCCTTGAAGCTGATTTTGGGTGTTGGATCACCTGGGCCTCTCAGGGAGTCTTCCTTGATCAAACCATATGAGCCTGGAAGCAATTTACAGGTTCTCATCTTCTGTGGAAACAAAAGCAGAGCCTCTTTTCCAAAGCAATGTATCATTAGACATAAATTTTGAAATCAAGATATCTTTAAAATATACATATTGATTTAACTCTGTAGCTTTTACAGTCAAATGTCTCTCTACAGTTAAAAATCCCAAAGACAATGTAATCCAGACTCTCTGTGTGATTTCCATCTTTATATGGCTTATTTTTTATATTACTTTTACTTCCTCTTTAAAGACTTTATTTTTTAAAACTACTTCTTTATATAATTGTTTATATTTATTTTCTTCTCTCTTCCAAGCCTACACACATTTTTACACACACTGTAAACCATTTAAAGTCTTATTCCATCTGAATCTGCCTTATTGTGAATCTATTGCTTTAAACTGCAGTGGTTAGGACTGAAGCAGCAGCCTTGGCTGCTGACTCTGCCCATCTCAGCTTTTCAACATGGTGGAGATAATTCACCGCCAGCTCTGGGAGCCAGGCTGTCTGATGACTCTGGGAGGGAGTGGGTCTATGCTTCTGTCAAAGCAGCATGTAGCCCAGAAACCTCTTTTTTTTTTTTTTTTTTTTTTTTTTTTTTTGGTCTGTACTAGCAAAGGCTAAAACCTCTATGCAGTGTAATTTGCAGCTTGGAGACACCTCTGTGTACAGAGGCAGGAATCTGTCATGCTGCAGGTCAAGCCCACATGCCATGCCATGAACCCAACTAGAGTGGCTCAAGACTGCAGGCTGCAGCTGGCCTGAGAGAGACAACTAGGAAGTTGTTTTTAGCTCTGTTTTAGAATCTTTTTTTTGTTTGTTTGTCTGTTTTTTTAAAGCTTTCTCAGGTTTTAGGTGGAAAATCTTGCCCCATGTTTTGGCGCCATTTGTAGTTACACAAGTTTTCCTGGGTCCTGCCCAGTCTGTAGCTGCCCAGACCCAAGTAAACATACAGAGGCTTATATTAACTATAACTGCTTGGCCATTAGCCCAGGCTTACCACTGACTAGCTCTTACACTTAAACTCAGCCCATTTCTGTTAATCTATATGTTGCCACATGTTCTGTGGCTTTACCTGTGTGCCATTACATGCTGCTGCCTGGATGGTGTGCTGACATCTCCTGACTCAGCCTTCCTCTTCCCAGAATTCTCCTTGTCTGCTTATTCTGCCTATACTTCTTGCCTGGCTACTGGCCAATTGGCATTTTATTAAACCAGTGTACAAAAGCATTATCTCACAGCATTTCTTTCTTCTTTCTTTCTTTTTTCTCTTTCTTTCACTTTAACTTCTATGGACTAAAGAAGCAAATTTCCATGTTCACAAACTTTAACATACTATTAAGTTTGTTTTAAATTCATTTCATCTCAATTGCTGCTACATCTGCTCTTTCCTTGACATATTTTCATTACACACCATTTTTATGGAGGCACATTATACAATATAATCATATCGTCTTCAGGAAAACATACACAGACTTTCTATGTTCTTTATTGTTCCATAACCAAGGAACAACATAAAAGAAATAATAGAATGGCTATCACTAATTTATAAATGAAGGGCCTCTTCTGATCTCGCTCTGTGGACTAATGCATGATTAGCCACATAATAGACTGTAAGGCAGGCCCTCTTTTCCTCCATATAAATATGGCATTAAGGAACAGCAGAGCTGATTCCCCCTCCAGGAAGCCTCACCCTCTCAGTGTCTGCTGGGTACTGCCTCTTCAGTAGAAGACACAGTCCTTTGAAGCACGATTCTAATTAGTCTTAATGATAAAAACCGGTAGTCAGATATCAAGGGTGAAAGCTGAAAGGTCAGAGAAGCAGAGCGGTAGCCACCAGAGAGACTTCCTACCTCAGGAATCTTCAGACAGAATGGGGGCAGGACCCTGTCTCCACCTGCCTTATATTCCTGTCTCCACCCTCTAGTGCTGGGCTTAAAGGTGTGCACCACCACCACCACCACCAGGCTCTGTTTCTCTTTTAGACTGGTTCAATATCGTATAGCCCAGGGTGGCCTTGAACTCCTTATCTTCCCACTTCCTCCTCCCAAGTGCTGGGATTAAAGTTGTGTACCACCACTTCCTGGCCTCTATGGTTAACTAGTGGCTAGCTCTGCCCTCTGATCCCCAGGCAAACTTTAATTGTCAGAACACAAACAAAATACCATACAACAGTCCTTGGTTCTAGAGAGATTGGAGTGCATGGGGAAGTGGCCAGTTAACAGCAGCACTGCAGTTTGGTGGAGTGGAAACTTGGAGAGCAGTCAGTAGAAGTGGAAAGAAAGTACAAATGGTCATCATTGCTGTCTTTATATGGTAGAAATCATACTAAATACTTTGGATTATGACATATATCCTTCATAACAATCCTTCAATAGAATTTACCATTCCCACATCAGAGGTAAGTAGGGCAGGGCTCAGGATTCATGTCAATCAAGTTCTCCAAGTGAGAGAGAGTCCTGGAAGAGAGCACTCATTTCATTTCACAGAAGCAAAAGGTGGGCTGTTAGGACTCTCCCTGTCCTTCCATGTATTTCTTTATTGAAGCAGAACTTAGGAGCTGTTACAACTATGTCACAATATATCTTATGCTGTTAACTCAGAGAATGTAATCCTCAATGGCTTAAGCTAGATCTGATCTCAAAAATGAAGGGTAAAGTGAAGTTGAGCAGAAAAAAAAGCAGGGAACCCCAGGTAGTCAATCTACCAATATTCCCTGCTGAGCTGGCAAAATAGAGACCAACTGAGCAGGAACTTCCTAGACTGTCCAGGAGTCAAGGAAGTTTTCCATTGACATTTGGACATGGTGTGTGCATATGGGACCAGATGCATTTGGGTGCCTGCTCATTGGGCCTCAGTTTTTTCCAAGTGTACATTGCCTTCGATAAAGAAATATATGGGGATAGTTGATGAATTAATGAAGCTGACATGTCCAAACAAGATGTAGTTTCAATCATCGTTGCTTCCTATACTATAAGGACTATCTTATGGAATGACTGCAAAACCAGAAGTGAGTTGCTGAAGCGATGCAAAAAGAGATTTCAAGTTAAGGTTATAAGTCACGTGATATGGAAGTGCATTGACTGCTTCCCTCAGAGAAGTTGCTCATCGCAGCACATAGGTCAGGCCTTACAGGAGCCACTGCGATTAATTTTAAACAAAAGGGTGCAGAGGAAAGAGTAGAATGTTGAGGAGTGTAAGATGCTGAAGACTCTCTCACCACACACAGTCATATCTTCTCTTCATGATACTTAATAGCAGTTTTTAAACTTAGAGACAAGCTTTGTGTTGTCCTTGGTAGAAGGATATCTATGATGCTGACCTTTTCTATGATGACAACCTTCCCAGTAGAATGGCAGATGCTGGGCCGACAGCACACACAATATGGCTTGGAGATAAACATAATGTTTTTGATAGAAAAAAAGAAAGTAAGTCCCCATTGGGAGCCATCTTTGTTCTATAAAGAAGGTTTTGAAAGCAAAAGTGCCTGGGCATGATTCCCCAAGATAGAGGCGCTATGAAGGCCAAGTGCCCATGGTTACATGCTTAAACACTTGTAAACAGACATTCTAGATTATTAATCTGCCTAATTAGGTTATAAGCAAATTAAAAATAGTGGCATTTAGTAATTACTTTCTTCATGCCAGGAGGTTTCCTAGGCAAACAGTGTGGAAATGATGGAACTGAGACAGGAGCCTTCTCTCCTATTATGTTACCTCTTGACCATCTACTAGTGTTTAGTGTTCATCAGCATTTATAATGAACACTCATTGACATCAAAGAAGGTACAGATTAGATAACTGAATATCTAAAAGGAAAATTTGCCTAAATGGGAGGAGATATTTGAAACTAGTATCTTAACTAAGGATCTTACCTGGTACGCAATTCATTTATTCTCCACGTTGTTTGGGAGACTCTCTCCCCGCCCCTCCCCTCCCCTCGCCTCCCTTTCCATTTCCTCACAGAGAAGGCTAACTGATAAATAAGATGTGAAATGCTAGGAATGTGTTATCCAGTAACTTGGCCCCACCCTCAGCATGCGTCCCAAGCCTTATTTGTTCTGACTACCCACCTGACCACTTTGCTGCAGTCCCCATGATAACACTTAGGGGTCACTGTGACAGCTTGAAATGGTCTCATCCCTATCCTTGCTTCCAGGATCTGTTCCCATCTTAGATGCCAGTGATGTTCCCTAAACAGAAGTCAGGGCATATCACTCCTCTCCGCAATCCCATGCCCGTGCTGGCAGTCTCGTTTTCACGCTCTGCTGTCCTCTCTGACAGTCTCACAGGCTTCCTTGAACAACTGGGGTGAGTCTCGTCATCTCCACAGTTAGCTCGCTCTTCCTTCTCCAGCTGCTCTTCCTAGCACTTCCTTCTCACCCAGCTCAAATGCATGAACTGAAACATGTCAGGTTTTGGCGACCTCTGGTCTCTCATTCCATGTTCTTCTCTGTGGCATCCTAGTACTTTAACACTCTTTCCAGTAATCATCCCTTTAGATCTTAGAAAGGCACACTTAACATGCATTAAATGGAAGAAACAGAAGGAATCTGTGAAGAATAACCTTCAGATGGCTATAAATGAGAACAACATCTGAGAAACAAGAATTAATGTCAGAAAAAAAAGAACTAGATGAGGTTAAAACATGAACTTAGATTAGAGAAATACAACAGTAAATCCCAAACCTCAGCGAGGAAATTAAAATCTGTACTGGAAGCGGAAAGAGCAGAAGGTGACCCAATTGTCCAGACCTCATAGTGAAGGTGTTATTTCAGAATGGTGAGAAAATAACGAACTGCTGGAAATTATCTCATAATTTATTGCTTATGCCACATAAATTGTAGTGGCCTCTCTCTCATCTAGCTTCTCAATTCAGAGGCTACATATAGCATTTATCTTCAACTCTATATATGGAAAATAGACTGAACAAATCATCTTACAGGATAGATACTGATTGAGCTAAATTTCAATGGAAATCTATTTGACTGTAGTGAATGTGATGTTCTCACTCTGTAGTTTCATAATGAATCTGGTGAACAGAAAGTTAATATTTAACCCATTAAATAATAAGTGTCTGAAGAAGAAAATTGTAGCTAAAGATTTCCTGTGTCCACCCAGCTTCCACAGCCACTCAGACACAAGTAAACACACAGAGACTTATATTACTTATCAACTGTATGGCTGTGACAGGCTTCTTGCTATCTAGTTCTTATATCTTAAATTAACCCATTTCTATTCATCTATAAGTTGCCATGTGACTTGTGGCTTACCAGTACTTTCACACCTTGCTTCCTCTGTGTCTGGCTGGTGACTCTTGACTCAGCCTTCCTGTTCCCAGAATTCTCTTCACTGCTTGTCCCACCTATACTGTACTTCCTGCCTGGTTACTGGCCAATCAGCATTTTATTTATCAACCAAATCAGAGCAACACAGTCACAGCATACAGAGCGATATCCATAGCACTTTCTCTTTTCTTTTTTTTCAAAAAGGCAGGTTTTAACTTTAACAAAGTAAGATTACATATAACAAAACAATTATCAAGCAAGAATTATTGTTACAATATCTAATCTATTTATAATATCTAGTTTATTTGTATTTGGCAAAATTAAAGAAGATATCCTATCTCATATTTGTGAGTCTAAGGTTTTATATCTAACTTATCTTTTATGATAATTAAGGAAATTATAACTATCTAGTCTTCAACTACATCAAAGACCTCAGAAGGATATAATATTACCTGAGAAATGGGGAAAGGATACAAGCAACTTTCAGGAATCTTGCAAGAGTAGACAGAGATATCTGGCAGCCTGGACAGTCATCCAAAGTTCCTCTGTAAAGTTGTGGCATCAGTCTTCAGCCCACAGGCCTATAGTCTCTCAGTCACTTCTTTCTGTGTCCTGTAGAATGTCTGGCAGTTTCCTCTGTGAAGCAGGAACCTGAAGGACCATTTTGCCAAGCAAAGTTTAGTTGTCACCTTCCTATGAGTCCTGCATGTCCAGTCAATCAAGCAGTCCAAGCAAGAACAGTTTCTTGCCCAAATGGCTATTTTTGCCAAGAAGAAGATAAACTCCATATGGAATGTCTTCAATGCCCATCCTCCTCTCTCAAGTAAATCGGTGCTACCAGGAGCAGATGTGTCTCACTGTCCAGAAAGTCTAAATTTTGAAAACATTTTAGATGCCATATTCTGTAGGTCTTTAAGTGTTTGAAAATTACCTACCTAATTGAATTATATCTATGTATACCTAGAAAACTTAACATGTCTATAGGTTTGACTATCATAGGAGACTATTAACCTGTATTTCTTAATTATCCATTACAATCTAAGTGAGTTACATAAACATAATACCTCCAATGAGAGTAGAAATATATATACAGTATAACAAAATTAAGTTTAAACTTGTATTAATAAACTAAAATCCATAGCAATGTAAAACATTTCTAAACAAGTTGTTGCTCTTTAAAAGTAGGTTCATTAATCTACCATTTCAACCTATTATATCTATATTATCCCTTTTCTTCTTTAGAAAGAGATTGCATTTATAATCAACCTGCTTTAAATAAAAATAAACATTCATAAACAATATTTTGGGAATTTGGGTATAGCTTCTCATACTACTTCCTGCTGGATGAGGGTGCTGGCAATCTAATGGGGATCCTGTGAAAATTAAGAATTATGGTCAAGTCCTGACTGGATTAGTCCATGAGGCTGTATTGTCTGAGCCAGTTGCTTTGAAACTGTTCTGGATGTTGGATCATCTGGGCCTCTTAGGGGGTCTTGGCTGGTCAAACCTGATGTATCTTAATCTAGAACAAATCCATAGCCTCTTGTTTCCTGTGGAAACACAAACAGAGCCTCCTTTCCAAAGCAACATATCCTTAGATACAAATTTTGAAGTCAAAATACCTTTAAAATATACATATTGGTTTAACTGAGCAGCCTTTACAATCAAATGATTTCTGCAGTTAAAAATATCAAAGACAACACAATCCAGATTCTCTGTGTAATATCCATCTTTACATGACTTATTTTTTATACTACCTTTACTGTCTCTTTAAAAACTTTATTTTTTAAAACTATTTCTTTATATTACTGTCTATAGTCATTTCTCTCTCTTCCAATTCTGTGTATATTTTACACATAATGTAAACTATTTAAAGTCTTGTTCCATATGAATCTGCCTTATTGTGAATCTATTGCTTTAAACTGCAGCATTTCCACCCACCTCAGCTTCCCAACATGGTGGTGGTATGTTTACCACCAGCTTTGGGTCTGGAGTCATGTGTACCACCAATTCTTGGAAGCAGTGGGTCTGTGCCTCCATCCAGCAGCATGTAGCCCAAAAACCTATTTTTTTTTTTTTTGTCTATACTAGCAAAGGCTAAATCCACCAGGCACCACACTGTGCAGCTTGGAGATGCCTCTGTGTACTATGGTGGGAATCCGCAGCCATGCTCTTGGTCAAGCTCACACCCCATGAACCTGCCATACTGTAGCTCAAGCCCACCTGTTGTGGTATCTCACTGCCTGCATGAGACATGAAGCAGGAATCTGTTTTTGACTCTATTTAGAATGGCTTATTAAGTATTTTCAGGTTTTAGGTGGAAACTTGAGCCATTGGGCACCATTTGTAGCCAAAGTTTTCCTGTGTCCACTCGGCTCCTGCAGCCACTCAGACACAAGTAAACACACAGAGACTTATATTACTTATAAACTGTACGGTCGTGGCAGGCTTCTTGCTATCTAGTTCTTATATCTTAAATTAACCCATTTCTATTCATCTATAAGTTGCCATGTGACTTGTGGCTTACCGGTACTTTTACATATTGCTTCTTCTGTGTCTGGCTGGTGACTCAAGACTCAGCCTTCCTGTTCCCAGAATTCTCTTCTCTGCTTGTCCCGCCTATACTGTACTTCCTGCCTGGTTACTGGCCAATCAGCATTTTATTTATCAACCAAATCAGAGCAACACATTCACAGCATACAAAGTGTTATCTGTAGCAGACAATGAAAACCAAATCCAGTAAAAGCTTTCAGTGGTTATAGAAAATAAACTTCTGGCATATTTTCAAATAGAGTTATACAGGCACATAGTAGATGGTAAATAAACATTCACTTATTGGACCATGAAAACTACTAATGAATATTTGGGCTGTGTCTGCTAGGGTGTTGCAGGTTTTATTTACATCATTGTACACTGCACTGCTATTTTCTGATAAGAAAATGAAAGCACAGGAGATTAAATGAGCTATTCAAAGCCACAGACCTAATAGGTGGGAGAAATTGGAATTTGAATAGCAGAAGTTTAACAACTATATAAAAATCATATTTAGAAGAACAACGGGACTCTGGGTGTCCTAGGAATGCTAAAATTACTGAGACCCCCAAAGATCTTGTGTATATATGGATTATGTCCACAAATGTTGACCACAGTAGAAACTAAAACTGATATTACAGGGGTTGGAGAGATGGCTCAGTGCTTAAAACACTCAGTCACAGGACAATTTAGATCCCAGCACCCTTGTGCCTCTGGCATCTCACAAATATATATATTTAACTAATACAGTGTATGCCAGGAGTGTGTAATGCCTATGAAGGTCAGGAGAGAGCATTGACTCATGTGAAGCTGAACTTATAGGTGGTTGTGAGTCACCCAGTGTGGTTGCTGGAAACCCACCTCTGATCCTCCAGAAGAGCAGAAATCATGCTTAACCACTGAGCTATCTCTCCAGCCCTGTGATGTTGTAGATTTTAAACTTTGCTTTCTTCATTTAAAAAATAATAATCCCACTAGATATTAATTTTCTGAGCCAAAAAATCAGTAAGAAGAATGGCAAATAAAATTGTAATTATAAGTGTCTCTGATTATTAGTATAATTGTTTTGTTAAAGTTTCATGAATCTCTGACATGATACATGCACAGCAAATCCTATTTGTTATTTTTAAATGAAATTAAGATATACTCATAAACCAAAAGAAGACTGGCATTTTTTTTTTTACAAGTTTGTAAGTAATTTTAATATTGGCCTTCACAGAAGACAGCTGGAGTCTCTTGTCTGCATCCACATTGACTCTGCTGGTTTGGTTGAAGC
Organism: Peromyscus californicus insignis; assembly: GCF_007827085.1. Classification (NCBI taxonomy): domain Eukaryota; kingdom Metazoa; phylum Chordata; class Mammalia; order Rodentia; family Cricetidae; genus Peromyscus; species Peromyscus californicus. The sequence goes on from NW_026294402.1 coordinate 5,698,242, forward strand.
CTGTGAAGAGGTGGCCCCACAAAGACAAACAGTTGTAAGATGGATGAGTGTTCTGAGGACTTTTTAGGCATCACAAGTGGAGGTTATTTCTTTAGAGACTGCACACAGATGGTTTTCTTCCTTTATTATCCTTTCTGATCTTATCTCCTACAAATCATTCTCATCTTTCTTTCTTCCAAAAGGAAATTTGCTATTTTTAAAATACAACTTATAATAGAAATCCTGAGCTGGGCAATTTTTAAAATTTAATTATCAATGTTCAAGGTGATCAGTGTGTGTGTGTGTGTCCCAGAAACTTCTAGAGCTTTCCAGTGAGTTTCATATCTGTCTTCCATTTGTTCCTTTTTACATTATTATGATGTTTATACAGTCAATGTGTTTTAATCACTTGAATTTATGTAACTTATCTTTAGCCAGTGTCTTAGTTCATGTTCTGTTGCTAACAACATAATACACAGACTGGGTGAGTTACAAGGGAAAGAGATCTATTTCTAGCTCATGGTTGTGGTCCAAATTGAGGGGATGCACCTAATTCCTTCTTGTTTCCTGAGTCCTGAGATAGTAAAGTATACATGTTGAGACAGGGAGCTAAACTGAGACCAAGAACACTGGATGTTACAGCAGACCCTCTCCTGAGGTAACTCTGTTACAGAATATTATTTTCAGGTGCATTACTTTTGTTTATGCTGCATTTGTTTAACCCTGTGAAACTGTGTTTCTTGCCTGTCTAAAACACCCAATGGTCCAATAAAGAGCTGAATGGCCAATAGTGAGGCAGGAGAGACAAATTAGTGGGCCTGGCAGGCAGAGAGGATAAATAGAAGGAGAAATCTGGGGGAAGGGGAGGAAGGAGCAAGAGAAGGAGGAGGACCCCAGGGGTCAGCCACCCAGATACACAACCAGCAACAGAGTAAGAAAGAAAGGTATACAGAAATAGAGAATGGGAAAAGCCCAGAAGCAAAAGGTAGATGGGATAATTTAAAATTAAGGAAAGTTGGCAAGAAATAAGCCAAGCTAAGGCTGAGCATTCATAATTAAGAATAAGCCTCCATGTGTGATTTATTTAGGAGCTGGGTGGTGGGCCCCCCAAAAGAGCAGAAGCAAGCAATGACAGTAACCCATGAACTCACTATTCTCCTAAGGCATCAACGACACTCACAAGTTAACTCAGTCTTATGACAAAGCTCTAATCACCCATCCTACCTGCTCCCACCTCTTGTTATCTCTCAAAGTTATTAAACATCTGCATGAGTTTTTGAGGGCAAAAACCACCTCTAGGGCATAGCATCAGCATGGCTTTGACACATTCTGCTCAACCTCCCATAAAGTCAAATTCTCTGTCATTCCCTGTCCACTATGTCATCAGCAATTATTCAAAGGGTTGCAGGCTATTTTGGATGAAAAGACTAGCCCTCAATATTCTGACTCCTAGTATCTGTTGCATCCCACACTGGGCAGACCTAGAAAATACCTTTTGAAAAAGTGAGGGGGTCATGAATGTATACCATGATTTCACAATGCTATCCTACAGATATTTGGGGAACACATAATTCTTTGTTGTGAGGGATGGTCTATCCATTGTAGGATGCTTGGCATGGTGTCAGGGGTCTCCCCCATAAGCACCTACCTAAGTGGATCAGTTAAAGTTGTGTTCATCCATTGTAGAATGTCTTGAAGAGGGTTGAGAAAATTGCCTCTAACTGCTCAGGTTTCTCTTAAGATTGCATAAACTTTTAAATTCTACAAAATATCCTTAGTTAGAAATTATTGGTAAATATCTGCATTTCTAGTAACATTAAGATAAACACTGTATTGTTACTGTTTTACACAGTTGTGACCTAATAACCGCCAGAATGACTTAAAGGAAGAATGACTTGCTTTGGCTCACAATTTTGGAGGGCTCAGTACATGAAAATTTGGCCCAAGTTGGGAATAAAATCATGGAAGCAGAAACACATAGAGGAGTAAGCCCTCCACCTCACAGAAACTAAAAACGGAAGGGCAAGAAAAATTAAGCACAACCTTCAGAGGCATGCTTCCAGCTACCCACTACTTGCAGATTCACCTCCCATTGCAACCAAGGCTTTATTTTGTTTGCCCTGGTTTTAGTCATAGACAGTTTGTCTTCTCATCCCAAGTTTGGATGTGTCTGTGACTTCATTGGCTTTCCCCTGCTGTGTTTCCTAACCCTGTTTTCATGACTAAGGTGGTCAGCCTCTGTTGTTTGTTTTTACTCTTTTGTTCTTTTGGGGGCCCACCACTCAGCTCCCAGATAAATCACACATGGAGGCTTATTCTTAATTATGAATGCTTGGTCTTTGCTTGGCTTAGTTTCTAGCCAGCTTTTGTTAAATTATCCCATTCTCTTACTTCTGTAAATCTTACTCTTACTCCATGGCTGGCTGTGTAGCTGGGTGGCTGGCTCCTCCTCCTCCTCCTCCTCCTCCTCCTCCTCCTCCTCCTCCTCCTCCTCCTCCTCCTCTCGCTCCTTCTTTTCTCTTTTCTCTACCTCCCAGATTTCTCCTCCTATAAATTCTCTCTGCCTCCCAACCCCACCTATGCCTATCCTTTCTCCTGCCTTGCTATTGGCTGTTCAGCTCTTTATTAGACCATCAGGTGTTTTAGACAGGCACAGTAACACAGCTTCACAGAGTTAAACAAATCTAGCATAAACAAAAGTAACATGACTTAAAATAATATTCTACAACAAGCCTCTTTAAACAGAATTCACTTTTCAGTGCTTTCCTTTAAGCCTACCCAGGTCATGTCTTAACCTCTCACTCAGGTTTTTTTGTTTTTCCTCTAAAACATTTATTCATACAGTACATATTTAATCATGTTTTTCCCTCCCCCAATTCTTCTCAGATTCCCATCTTCCCTACCCACTCAACTTTATGTTCTTCCCTCCTACCCTCCTTCCCTTTCTTCCTTTTCCTTTCTTTCTCTACCTCTCTGTCTCTTGCTTTTTCTTGATCTTACACACACACACACACACACACACACACACACACACACACACACCAAAATAAACAAGCAAAAAACATAGTAAGACAAAAAAAAAGATAAAAACCCAAATGAAATAAAATCCCACAAAAGATCCATGGAGTTTACTTTGTGTTGACCAACTGCTCCTAGGCTTGGGGTCTGCCCTGGGGTGTGCTTGATATACACAGTGACACTCACCCATGTGTTTGAAACCCCAGTTCTTAGCTCTGTTTGAACCATTTGAGATTATCTATGTCTTATTTTCTGCCTTCACTTCTGGGTTACAGAATTTGACTTGTTTTGAAAAGTAGCCAAGACTGTAATGAAACATGTCTCTATAGTGTTTTATCCAGGACTACTGTGTCTGTGGCTGGAGGCATTTATCCATGTGTACCAGTTCACACTGCCTCAGCCTCCACTTCCTGGTCATAGTTCCTGAGACGCACCACACTTATACAGCTTCTTTTCTGTATATTTCCCTCTTATTTCCAAAAAATACACACAAATGAAATGTGTTCACTATGCTCTTATTAAAAAGCAACACAAAGGCTAGAGAGATGGCCCAGTGTTTAAGACCATGTACTGCTCTTACAAAGGACCTGAGTTTGGTTCCCAGCACCCTTGTCAGGCAGCTCACAACTGCCTGTAACTCCAGCTCTAGGAGATCTGGCACACATGGCTTCTGAGGGTACTTGTTCTCATGTGGGCATCCCTCCCTCCATACTCATAAACTCCTGATCAAAAAAAAAAAAAAGGAAAAAAGAAAAAAAATTCCTCAAAAACAGGCAACACAATACAGATTTCTTAATTTATAGGAAATTCTTCTTCTAATTTACAATACAAAAGTTTCATTTCAGTTAAAATGGGGCCATGTAACATAACTAAAATATTGCAAGTCACTAGCAATAAAGTTACCCAGTCACATTTTAATCTTCATTTTTTCATAATAAGAACTTTTAAAATAGTAGAAATACCAGGAAGTTAAATGTAGAGAGCAGTTAGAAACAATATGTAAATACAATTATTTAGCAATACCTCGCCTGCAGATCATTAAACATAGTTCTTTGGGGATGATAAAAATCTGTCTTTCTGCAGATGATAGCAATGCAAGGGTTGTTGGGCTCTGAAAAGCCCTTGCCCTGCAAACAGGAAGGCCTGAATTCAATCCCCAGAGCACACACAGAGCTTTGGTCAGAGTGGTCCACTCTATCCCAAGACTGGCAAGATGGGCGAGGAATAGATGAGGGGGAATGACAGACAGACCTGTGGAAACTCACGGAAAAGTTCTAGGTCAGTCAGAGACTCTGTCTCGAATAAAGAGACTCGGTCCTCCCATTCAACCATTCGAGCAGAACACTAAAATAGAAGTCACAATATCTATGCAGAGGACCTGGTGCAGACCCGTGCAGGCCCTGTGCATGCTGCTTCCATCTCTGTTATTTAGAGAGCCTTGTTTTCTTGGTGTTCTCCTTTCCCTCCGGCTCTTACACCCTTTCTGCCTCCTCGTCCTTGGGTTTCCAAGGGGCAGGATTTGATGGAGACATCCCCTTTAGGGCTGAGTGTTCCTAGGTTTCTCATTCTCCGTGTAATGCCTGACTATGGGTCTCTATGTTTGTTTCCATCTGCTGCAGGAGGAGACTTCTCTGATGATAGCTGAACTGATCTATGGGTGCAGCAGAATATCATTAGGAGTCATTTTATCACTACATTTTTTTCTGGTTTTAGACCAGTATTATTTGGTTTTTCCCTAAGTTCCTGGGCTATATAGTCTCAGGTTCTTGGTCACCCAAGCACTGTTGGGTATAGACTACATCTGGTAGAGTGGGCCTGTAGTCAGATCAGTCCCTGATCAGTTCTCCCATAAGCTTTGTGCCATCATTGCACCAGCATATACACCCTCATAGAAAAGGGGTTTGTGGTTCCCTTGGAGTTTATGTTACTCTTCTGATAGCATGCAGAATACCTTCTTGTACCAAAGAGGCTGGAACATAGTGGTGGAGGCTCTGTGTAGGCAACAGCTGAACATCATGTTCAATATAGGTGTTGTCTTCAGCAATGGGACCTTGCTGTCAGTTTGTGGACAGCCACCCTAGGGAAAAACAGGCATGTGGATTTTATGAAATGAGCACTTGGTACACAGAAAAGCATCTAAGGTTTTCTTGGATTAGCCAGGTTAGACCAGATGGGAAAGGATAAATAGAGCCTTGAAAGATGAGTCAGAGGAAGGGAGGTGGTCACAGAGGCACAAGAGCATCACTGGTAAGACAGGGTTAATTAGCATATGAGACTATGAGACTCTGGAGAATATAAATTAAAAAAAGCATATAAATAATTTAAAAGAAAAGATGTATCTGTGGAAAGCTCAGCTGAAAAGTGCTGCTCCATAAGCAAGAAGGCCCAGCCATGCATGGGTGGGTGTGCCTCTTGTCTCAGTGCTGGAGAGGCAGAGATAGGTGGATTCCAAGAGCTCTCCGGCCAGCCAACGCAGCCCCAGGTCCCAGAGATGATTTCTCAAAAACGAGGGGGACAGCTCCTGAGGAATGACACTAGAGAGGTTGGCTTCTAGCCCCCACATGCACACATCTGCACACACATATGCAGACCCTGTGCACACATGTGGGAACATGCACATATGCATGAACACATGTGTGCATGCACACACACACACACACACACACACACACTCATATCTACACATACACACAAAATAACACATACAAAGAAAAGGTATAATACAATATAATAGTTTTTATTTTCTCCCTTCTTTTCCAATTCAGAAATAGATGATAGATTTCCCCAAGAGAAAGAAATAGCATGTGTTATACATTTCTTCCCCAGGTTTCAACAAAGGCAGATGCTATGAACATCAGTTGGAAGCTAGGTGGCATCTTGTATTGGGGTTTTATCATTGTGACATACATCCTGTTAACTCCTGTTGGATATGTGTGGGTAGATAGCCCAGTAATTTAATAGATTGCCTTGTTTTAGACTTGCAGAGTGACTATGTTACATTGGACCAAGGGGAAGCAATGATGTATAACCTGAGTCACCAAAATAAGGAACAAGCAAATAGGCCTGAGCATGGTACAATCTTAAAACCAAAATATAAGCTGGGAAAGATTATTGGTAGAAAAGTGGAGGCAACAGACATTTTACTGGGTTGTCACTCCCAAAGTTCAAGGCTATATAGATTTCCATAATAAAATTGGGACAAAGCCAGTCCACTTATTCTTGGCTTTTTTTTTAACCTGAACATGCACCAGGTACCTAAAGGAATGGCCCCTGTGTAGATGTAACCAACCTTCTTATTAAATAAGAAACACAGAACCAATGCAAAGAAGAAAGCCAAGAGGTCAGAGCTAAGAGCTAAAACCTTACCCTTCCTCCTGCGGTGGTCCTACCTCTCCGAACCAGAGCTACCCCTGTGTTAAAGTCTTTATATAGAGTTCCTGTTCTGCCTTCTCGTTGGTTGTAAACCCAACCACATGACCGCCTCCTCACGGCCTGTCTGTATAGGCCTCCAGGTTTTCCATGATTGGTATTGATTAAAGGCATGTGTATCCAATAATGGCTGTATCCCTGAACACACAGAGACTTACCAAGCTCTGCCTACCAAGTGCTGGGATTACAAGAGTACGCCACCACTGCCCTACTTTCCTATGGCTTGCTAATAGCTCTGACCTCCGGGCAACTTTATTTATTAACATACAAATAACATTTTAATACAAAGAAAATATCACCATATTTCCCCTTTTCTATTTTAATAAAAAGAAAAAAAGAAAAACCTTATAACTAACATAAGAAAAACTATATACAAAAGTACAATAACTATATACAATATAAGTTCATTTGTATTTGACAAATTCAGAGAAAATAATTCCATTATCTATTCTATTGTATCTAATTCACTTTCTATCCTAATTAATCTTCAACTATAACTAACTAATCTTCAACTCCCTCAGAGACCCAAGAAGGAAATAATATTAGCTAACAAAAAAATAAAAACGGGAAGTATATGCAAGCAACTTCCAAAAAATTGTGAGTTGACAGAAACAGCCAGCTGCCTGGACAATCATCTGAGGTTTCTCCGCAGTGTTGGGGCATCATCTTCAGCCTATAGGCTTAGCGTGTTTGACAGACTCATTTGTGAAGTAGGATGTACACAAGGTCAATAGTTCAACCTCACATTGGGTGAGAGCAGTCCATGTACCAGAAACACCTGAATTCCACTAGTGTCATGTCATGATTCAGGATTTTAAATTCTGGAAATTGTTGATGGTTTTTTAATTCAGCTGTCCATTCTTCTTGGCTGTGTATATATGGCTTCATCTCAGCATCCCATTCTTCTCCACATCCCTCTATCAAATGCCAGTCTACTATTGAGAGGCGTGAGCTTAGTTACTCTTCAAGAATAACTGTTTCAGCTGCTGTTCCATTGCACATCAGAGGCCATTGGCCCACTGCCTGTTCAGCTGCCTTCGAAGAAAAGGGCACTGTACCTTTTCCGAATTGCGAAGGCCACTTCAGGGATGGTGCCATATTGTCCTGGCCTCAGAAGATGCCTTTTGATAAAGCCATAACCACACTTGTTTTGGCAAGAGTCAGTAGTCCTTTGTTTCTTGTCCTGTCTGTCCATTTTGTCAGCAGTTGATTCGAGGATACTTTGTTGTCCAGTGGCTAACTTTTGCCACAATGAAAGTTAACTCCATACGCAGTTTCTTCAATGCCCATATTTTTTCTGAAGTAGATTGGTACTGCCAGGAGCCAACATGTCTCAAAAAAGAAAAATTTTCTAAGTTATTAAAACATTTTAAATGCCATATTCTGTAGATCTCTGAAGGGTTTGAAGATGACCTGTCTAAAATATATCTGCTCAATTTTTAAAACATATCTAATATGACTACAAGTTCTATTGTAATGTCTAACTACTAACCTTCATTTCTTTTTTTTTAATTTATTTATTTATTTTTATTTTTTATTTTTTATTTTTTAATTTTCCGAAGCTGAGGACTGAACCCAGGGCCTTGTGCTTGCTAGGCAAGCGCTCTACCACTGAGCTAAATCCCCAACCCCTCTTCATTTCTTTATATCCTAATAGTTGGTAATAATAACATTCAAGGATCAGAAAATGGCATTACATTGTTAAATGAATGGTACAATTAGAAATATACATATAGCATTTTCTAACAATATCAATTTCAATATATATAATTTGTATACAATATAAAACAATCCAATCCAATGTAAAGTATTTAAAACTAGTAATTGTCTTTTTCTTCTTTCTTTCTCTCTTTATTTTTAAACAAGAACCTTAAATCTAATCTCCATTGCTTAGCCTTTTTCCTAACCCTTGACAACAACTTGTAACCAACCCCCCTAATCAATGAAAATTATCCCAGACCCAAAACCCATTAAAAGACCAAAAAAACCACCCACCCCACACCACCTCTTTGGGAATGTGGGCATCGTATTCTTAAAATTGCTTCCTGCTGGGTGTGGGCGAAGGTATCTTTATCCTGAAAAGAAAAATTTTAGGTTAATTGTCAAATTCTAGGAAAGGTAACTATATCCTTCGTTATCCAGTCTGTGTATAATGCCAAAGTTCAGGGTTTATCTCAAGTCCTTATTCAAGTAGTCTTTGAGACTGGATCATTTCAGCTAGTAATCTCAAAATTGCTCTGAGCACCTTGTAGTTCAAAGCTGATCTGTAGATGATGTTTGTCAGCTTAGTGATATTATTATTGTCCACGTGAAATTGTTGTTGTTGTGGGGCCCCATCTTCTTCCTGGAGACTTCAGTTGATGTTAGGCCTGACCGTGATTTCCTGCAAAAAACTGGTAAGAGACTCGAACACAAAGACTATATATGCGACTTTTTAGAATTGAAAAAAAGAGGGGGAAGTGCTGTGGGATGTTCTGTATGGCAAATGTGTTACTAATTAGTCAATAAATAAAACACTGATTGGCCATTGGCTAGGCAGGAAGTGTAGGCGGGACAAGGAGGAGAATAAAGCTGGGAAGTGGAAGGCTGAGTCAGAGAGACACTGCCAGCCACCACGACGACAAACAGCATGTGAAGATGCCGGTAAGCCATGTGGCAAGGTATAGATTAATGGAAATGGATTAATTTAAGCTATAAGAACAGTTAGCAAGAAGCCTGCCACGGCCATACAATTTGTAACCAATATAAGTCTCTGTGTTTACTTGGTCGGGTCTGAGCTGCTGTGGGACTGGCAGGTGACAGAGATTTGTCCTGACTGTGGGCCAGGCAGGAAAACTCAAGCTACACCCCTGTGGTGAGGTCCCTTACATTCTTAATGGCTGGGAGTTATAGGCAAGCATTGTAACACAGAGGTCATGTCTGGGCTCCATGCATTGTTCTTAGGCAACTCTTGTTGGGACTGCATGACTGTGTTGTTCCTTTAGCCAAACAAATTGCATAGATACTAACTTGTAACCACCTTAGGTTATGCTGTGTCCACTTTGTGGTTCTAATGGCCCAGCATTTATTTCCAAAGATGATCATAATTTAGAATGGACTGAGCTTCCAGATATTATGAAACCATTTAGATCATTTGTGTATCCATTCCAATCTTCTATGGGTGCCCACTGGAGTGACAGATGATGGGTGACATGGACTTTGTCAACCCGTTAATATTGTAACTTTATGTCAGTGTGTTCAACTATCAGAAATGCCCCTTTCCACTTGAGTTTAAATGCTGGACTACCCAGCTCTTTGCCTGTCTTGACATAAAAATTGTATTCAATTTGATAATCACAGCTTCCTTATTTAGGTGTAAACAGTTGTTTGAATGTGCATAGCACTTACCGTCACCTCACTGAGGCCCTGAAGCCACAGGTGAGGTCTGCCCCATTTCCAGGGTGCAATGGTGGCCAGCAAGAGGCTGGCTGGGGGTCTGCCCCATTTCCAGGGTGCAATGGTGGCCAGCAAGAGGCTGGCTGTAGGTCTGTTCCATCTCCAGGGTTCAATGGTGGCCAGCAAGAGGCTGGCTGGGGGTCTGCCCCATCTCCAAGATGCAATGGTGGCCAGCAAGAGGCTGGCTGGGGGTCTGCCCCATTGCCAGGATGCAATGGTGGCCAGCAAGAGGCTGGCTGGGGCCATTAACTTGATGCCCTGTGTCTACCCTTTGACTTGGAGTCTCTACCACTTGTGAGTAACTTGTACGTTTTCATTTTTTAGGGCAACATAACTATTTATGTGCTGGAAGAAATGACTGCATTGTTGATAAAATCCGCAGAAAGAACTGCCCAGCATGTCGCCTGAGAAAGTGCTGTCAGGCTGGCATGGTACTTGGAGGTAATGTTGACGTTTTTGTCAATAGTATAGTGTCTTCTAACACTGAGTCAGGAGAATCCCTTTGTTCATTCATCTTTATTCTTGTTTTTTATTGTTTATTGGTGATGAGCATTCATACTCCAGTTTGAAATAACCAACAATACAATCCTGTTAACTCTGGAGACTTCAAGCATGCTGAGTTCTGTTGGGAGAGGAACCCCTCTGTCTCTGCTGTGTATCAGTAGACTTTATGATGGGGCCGGGACCTGTCTGTAGGCGGTAGGGGTTGGAGTCTAGGCTCTGCCACTTACTACTTATGTGATTTTAAATAATCCACCAATCCTCTGGGGCCATTAGGCTTTTTAACTGTAGAATGAGAGTCTAGAGGTCTGAGCTCAGAACTTGATTGTGAAAGTTTGTGAGATGCAAATTAAGCAATGACTAACTAACCAAGGCTACCACCATGGACGAAGAATCCATTTCATGGACACGTAGTAGTAACTCCCTACTGTATTTTTGTTTTTAGGCTCTTACGGCTTTTAATAATATAGTAGTAAATGCACTGAAGTTGGACCGAGCAGATGACTGAGTAGCTAAAGGAATTGTCACCAAGTCTAATGACTCAAGTTCAAACTCCAGAGCCAATGTGGTGGGAGGGGAAAACCAGCTTCCCAAATTTGTAGTCTGTCCTCCATATGTGCAGCATGGCATATTTGTGCCTGTGTGTGTGCTCCTTCATGCATGTGCACACATGCACACACACACACACACACACACACACACACACACACACAAATACACTTAATGAAATATATTAAAGTCATGAGTTAGAGAGATAGTAAAATGCTTTGCTTGCAAGCATGAGTACTTGAGTTTGATCTCCAAAATCCACCTTTTTTACAGGACTGGGTATGGAAACACTGACTTATGACCCAAGTTCTAGTGAGGTAATGACCAAAATTTCCCTGAGGTTTGGTGGCTAGCCAGTCTAGCCTACTTTACAAACTCCAGGGCTGTGAGCAGATTTTGTCTTCATAAGAGAAAATAGAGGAATAACATTCATGGTTGTCCTCTGGCCTCCACAACCACATGTGCAAGAATGTGTGAACACTCTTACACACACACATGCTCTCATACACATACACACAAACATATCAGAGTCAGACCTTAAAGTAATGGTTGTGTTTATTCTTTGAGAATTTCATATATTTTGGTCATATTCATTCCCTCCATAACACTTCCCAGGTTTCCCCTCACCTCCCTACCACACAGCTTCTACCTCTTTCTCCCTTCCTCTCTCTCTCTCTCTCTTAAGACTAAAATGCCATGGGATCCAGTGTGTGTTGGTCAACTCCTCCTGTGCACAGGGCCTGCCGTGGAGTGTGGTTGACAGACTCAGTGTCATCGCACTGGGAGGTGAGAGTCGTAGCCTACACAGGAATGTCTAGGAATCAGTTTTGTGTGTGGAGAAGACCTGTCAGAAGCACAGTGAGACATCTATTACATGTTGAGATGAAAGGCTTTCTTCTTCCCGGAGCTGCCTAAAGCAAGCTTGCGTGTGTTCCCTCACTGTTCCACATTTCTTCCTTTGGGAAATGTTATTTTTAGACCAATATTCTTCAAATTTAAAACCTCACCCAAGTGTTATTTCCTCCCTAAAAATTTTGCCAATGTTCTTGGGTAAAATTAACACCCATTCAACATTCTGGCCACTTTGCTGAGCTGCAATAATTCACCGAGTTGCAGCATTCCTAGTATTTTATGGTTTTATGACTAAAGACTATTTTCCCCAAGTAAACGCCCAGGTCTCAAATGTGTCCATACAATGCCTGGTTGGGAGGTGCTCAGAAGGCAGTGACTACATCAGTCACCATTTTCAGTACTTCTCAAGTCCTGCACCTCAATTTCCTTCTCTTTCTTTTTCAGCTTTGTCCTCAACAGTCTTGGTGACCTCCCACATTTTAGAGAGCCAGGGCTTTCTCACAAGTCACACTTTTTGCTGTTGGAGCTGCAAAACGGACTTGGAGATGCTGTGGCCACTCCCTGGCTCCATTGCTGTTTTTTTCTCTACAGCATGGTTGCCTTAGAGAACACCATGGCCTCTAATTTGATGATCCACTTCCATCAGGATTATAATATTGTTATCAATTCTTTGACAGTTTCATAATGGATTTTGATAATACTTAACCCCTATTCCTCCCCCAACTCCTCCTAGAACTACCTTACCCAACTTTCTCTCTGTCTGTCTGTCTGTCTCTGTCTGTCTCTGTCTCTGTGTCTCTGTCTCTGTGTCTGTCTCTCTGTCTCTGTCTCTGCCTCTCTCTCTCTCTCTCTCTGTCTCTTCCTCTCTTCCCCCTTTAAAATAATAATTCATAGAGTCCAGTTGTCACTGCCCACATACTGACAGGTATGAGGTGGGGGTCAGCCACTGGAGCTTGGTTGATCCATCCATCAGGAACTTTAATCTGGGATTCTCCCTTAAATCCCTTTAAAGAATTCTTCCCTTTGACCACAGGTTAGAAATAGAGTTCAGGCAGAGTATTCAGAGTATGTCTGATGATTTAAGGTCAACCTAGAGAGTCTCATGCTCTCTCATAATGTTCTTGAGCTGTGCCCTGTCATCCAAGCTTGTATAGTCTTTCAATGCCCTCTCTATACATACATATTGTCAGTTTACTCCATTATTCAAGCCATACCCTAACACCTCCAGAATTACCACTATATTTTCATAATTCTACATTATCACTGTTTTAGCTTAGATTCCTCCATCTTCTGATTTCTTTTCTCACCTCCCTTCCTTTCCCTTCCTTCCTAATTTTCTTTCTTTCTGCCTACCCTTCACTTCTATTTCTTCCTCTTTTTTGATAACAGCAGAAAATAAATTTTCTCACTGTGTGCAATGCTTGTCTTGCAAGCAGGGGTCCTTGAGCTTGATTTCCAGAACTCACCTTTTTAGAAAGGTCGGGCAGGGTGATTCCAGTTCTGGGGTGGTGAAGATCAGCACATCAGTGGAGTGTGATGGCCAGCCAGGCCAGCCTACTGGGAACACTCTGGGGCTGTAACAGACACTGCCTCACAAACTCCAGTCCTCCTGGGGCTTGCACTCTGCAGTGAGCTAAGTGACACACATACCAAAGGACAAAGGCTCTGTGAACACTGTTGAGCAGATGGATATATGCATGAGTGTCAGGGGGGCAGCATGTCCCTGAGCCTTACAGTGGTCCACATCTTCATTTGACTCAGCTGTTTCTTGAAACAATGAGTTTGATAGTGATAACTTTCCTAAAGCAGAGTGAATACATTCCGAACGGCTTAAATGTACATTCAATGTACTGCCAAAAACAGCGTATGTAGCAGAAGTGGTTTTACTCTTCCAGGGGAAGAATGGATTAGGCCAGTGTGGTTTGTGTAGTGTGTTACACACCATACTTAGAGCTGCCCTTGCTGTTCTACTCACAGAATGGTCTAATCTCTACTAAGATGACCGAATTGTAAAAGGTGTGGGTCTCAGTCTGGAGAATATGGGGCAGAGTTCACCAGGGGAAGATCTAGAGGAGCCAGGAGTATACCATACCCTTCCTGTGGCCTGGTTTCAAGAGGGCTAAAAGTGGGGAAAGAAAGGGGCAAGATCCACCTGGTCCTGCTGTGAGCCACTACTGTGGTGCCTATCACCCTTCAGAGCTCCTCTAGTCAGTGGAGCCCAGGTAAGTACGGGCTTCCTCTACAAACTGGTCTCCTTCACATGCTGATCTTTCCAGAGCTTTCTCTACTCCCAACTCTCCTACCTCCACAGAAAGGCAGCATACTTGACCCACATGCCACACACCCACATGTCACACAGTATTATGCTAAGAAGGATAAGGAGAGAGTGAATTCTGAGAGATATGGTGAAAGTTTCCAAGAAGAGCCCCAGAGTGTGAACACTTTATGAGAGGAAAAGGAGGATGGTGTATATAAAGTAAACTGTGTATATCTGAGGAAGTACAATGTTGTACAGCTTGGCGAGGATTTTTCTAGATGTAAGTCAGTGGAATGGGAAGAAGTGAAGCCTGGAAGTACATTGGAACAACAGCAATCTTGAGTTTGAACTCCAATCATCAGACAGTATAGAAGTGATCTTTTCAAGCCAACTACCCTTGGTCTGCCTGTGAATAAACCCCCTTTTCACACTCAGCCCAGTCTTCCATCCCTGAAGTCCTTTCTCTCTTCCTCAGTCATGTCCACCACCCTTCTGAAGCCTGTGCTCTGGGTCACCTCCATCTGTGTGCACGTGGTTTGCTTCTGCCTGCACACTTTCTCTGCACTACTCATGAACTCTGACTTATGTTTTATCATAAGTTCAGGGGTAACATTCAACAGAGTGGATAGCGTCTAAGGAGAGACATCTGAGACTGATCTCTGGTATACATGTGTGCACGCACGCGCGCGCGCGCACACACACACACACACACACACACACACACACACACACACACACACACACACACAAGAGAGAAGGCAAAAGAAAATGGAACGTCAGTGGAAGATTTCTTCAGGGAAGACCCAGAACATGGGGAAAGGAAGGATTCCATGCCATGGGTACATACCAAAGTAGTCACAGATCAGAGAAATACACTGAGCTAGCAGCCTGTTGGCCAAGCTTCCTTGTCGGTGCTTCTGTTTGTCTATCCCTGACTCCTGTTTCTTTTTTTTTTTATTTATTTTAATTTATTTTGCAATACAATTCAGTTCTACATATCAGCCACGGATTCCCTTGTTCTCCCCCCTCCCTTCCCCCTTACCTTCCCCCTAACCCCCCCCCCCCCAATTCCCATCTCCTCCAGGGCAAAGCCTTCCCCACAGACTGAGGTCAACCTGGTAGACTCAGTCCAGGTAGGTCTAGTCCCCTCCTCCCAGGCCGAGCCAGACAATCCTGCATAGGCCCCAGGTTTCAAACAGCCAACTCATGCAATGAGCACAGGATCTGGTCCCACTGCCTGGATGCCTCCCAAACAGATCAAGCCAATCAACTGTCTCACCCATTCGGAGGGCCTGATCCAGTGGGGACCCCTCAGCCATTGGTTCATAGTTCATGTGTTTCCATTCATTTGGCTATTTGTCCCTGTGCTTTATCCAACCTTGGTCTCAACAATTCTCGCTCATATAAACCCTCCTCATTCTCGCTAATTGGACTCCCAGAGCTCCACCTGGGGCCTAGCCATGGATCTCTGCATCCAGATACCTCAGTCATTGGATGGGGTTTCTAGCACAACAATTAGGGTGTTTGGCCATCCCATCACCAGAGTAGGTCAGTTCGGGCTGTCTCTCGACCATTGCCAGCAGTCTGTTGTGTGGGTATCTTTGTGGATTTCTGTGGGCCTCTCTAGCACTTTGCTTCTTCCTATTCTCATGTGGTCTTCATTTACCATGGTCTCCTATTCCTTGTTCTCCCTCTCTGTTGTTGATCCAGCTGGGATCTCCCGCTCCCCCAAGCTCTCTTTCCCTCAACCCTCGCCTTTCATTACCCCCACTCATGTCCAGGCTGTTCATGTAGATCTCCTTCCATTTCTCTGTCATTGGGCGATCCCTGTGTCTTTCTTGGGGTCCTGTTTTCCAGGTAGCCTCCCTGGTGACCCTGAACGCGCCCGATCTCATCTGATCTCGGAAGCTAAGCAGGGTCGGGCCTGGTTAGTACTTGGATGGGAGGTCCTGTTTCTTACTGTGACGCTGTGTCCCAGAGCTTCTGAAATCATTGAGAAGTTAGCCCCTTTGTAGAGCGTGCCTCTGTCAGTGAACTACTTTTGTGTGCAATGGCCTTTTGAGAATGAAGGGAAACTATTAATGTTTAAAATGTGACAAGGGATAGAAATGGGAACTTTTATGGA
Organism: Peromyscus californicus insignis; assembly: GCF_007827085.1. Lineage (NCBI taxonomy): Eukaryota > Metazoa > Chordata > Mammalia > Rodentia > Cricetidae > Peromyscus > Peromyscus californicus. The sequence goes on from NW_026294402.1 coordinate 5,714,387, forward strand.
CGAGCCAGCTTGTAGGTTGGTTCTCCATTTTCCTAATGTAATATGCAAAGTAGCTAAAACAAACATCTAGTCTCTTGGGGATGTGGATAAAATAGTAAGAGCTTTGTTACATATGATCTAATGCATAAACTCAATTAAATAAGGATTTGTAGGTTAAAGACAGGAATTAATTCTTTAAGGTCATATTTAAAGTATGTTTTCCTAAGTACTCTCCACTGCTTATTCTGTGCATGAGTCATTACCACTAGAAATAATTAAATATATACTATTTTTCCTCTTAAAAAAACCCAGATGTTTCCAACAATGTTCCAAACTGATTGAAGTTGTTTCAACTTAGTTTATCTTTCAAAACAACATGTTGTCTTCAAAATAATTGAGTTTCATAGTGTGGATGGGACATAAGGACTAACAATACAGCATTTTGGTTTGTTGGTTTGTTTTTGAGTTTGTGTTTTAAATACAATACATCTTCTCTCCCTTCCCTCCCCCAAAGTCCCCTTCCTACTTTCCTTCAAATTCATGGTCTCTCTTTTCATTAATTGTTATTGCATGCATATATGTTTTTGTATATACATATATATTCCTAAATATAACCTATTGAGTCCAAATAGTGTTACTTGTATGTGTATTTCAGGAATGACCATTTGGCACTAGACCATTGGTGTGCTCTTTCCTGGGGAGGACCAGCTCTCCTACTCCCAGATTCCTTCAGTTGTCTGTAGTTCTTTGTGTGCGGAGGAGGCCTTGTGGACTTTCCCCCAGCTCGTTTGTCATGTTTGGTGATGTCGTTTTGGTTCAACTGATGTTTGGTCAGTCATGTCGGTGGGACTTTATGGGTGTAGCATCTGATGTTACTAGGATACACAATCTCACAGCAAACTCCCTGATCCTCTGGCTCTTACAGCCTTTCTGCCTCCTCTTCTGCAATGCTCCTAGAGCCTTAGGTGTGGGAGTATTTTGTAGATGTTCCCATTGAGACTGGGCTTCACAACTCTGCATTTTGGTTGGTTGCTGATTTCTGTAATGCTCTCTGTCTATTGCGAAGAGAAGATTCCTTGGTGAGGGGTAAAGACTACACCTAACTGTGGGGATAAAGACAAATGCTGGTTTAATAAATCAGTGTTTGTAGACTCTCCTTCAATAACCATGATTTTACTAGCACTGAGTACTTAGCTATATTTCCAGTACCAGACATAGAGCTTTTTTAGAGAGATAATTTGGGGATTAAAAAAATTAGTATATTTCATGACTATTAGAAAAATTCATTGAAATCTAGTGGTAGCCAAAGGACAGTATGAGTATTAAAAATACAACAATGGCCTACCTAATTATTTCAATAGTGGATCCACACAGAAGTTTATCAGAAAGAAGTGGTCAGTGCACTTGGGTCTCCTGGGATTCAAACATAGCAGAACCTTTCTAAGAGTCATTGACAGGAATCTGCAGAACAAATAATCCCACTCATGTCACCCAGGAAGAAGGTCATTACTGCAAAGGACTCAGTGTCAGCAGAGTTTAAATTCAAGTTTCTGGAGTAGAGAGGGCTATGCTTGTGGGCTGTAGAAGATGTGTTCACTTTTGATTGACATCTATCTGCGTAGTTCAGAGCTGGCTTCCTCCACATTAAGAGGAGGATACTGTGGAAGTAATCATGACTCACACACTGCTGAAAAAGGAGCTGAACCCTCCCCTTCCTTCCTTCCAGCCTTTCCTTCCTTCCTTCCTTCCTCTCCTCCCTTCTTCCCTCTCTCTTTCTTCAATTACATTTGTTCCTCCTTCCCAAAGTTTCCCATTTCATATACAAACCTTTTGAATAAAGGTGACATATGAGAGGAAAATCTTGTCCAGGATTTAATAAAATCCTATGGGAGAATGTCAGAAGAAATATGGTTTTGACGTGTCAAGACATAGATTCTGCTAATGGGCTGTTTGTTCCTGTTTGCCCCAGTTACTGTTCTCATCCTGAGAATGATGATGAAGCTCTTGGTTTTTCCAGTGCCTGTGAATCTTGTTTTTATGAATCACTTCTCTGGCTTTTCACAGGTCACAGTGAACTTTTACATTTAGTTCGCTGCTGTGCATTACTGAGTAGGAGGATAGTTCCACCCCTAAGGATGGTGATATATCTTCTCAGTAGGGTTTCATGTGTCTAACTTCTTTAGAAAATATTTCTGCATAATGACTCTCTCTCTCTCTCTCTCTCTCTCTCTCTGTCTCTCTCTCTCTCTCTCTCTCTCTCTCTCTCACACACACACACACACACACACACACACACACACACACACACACTTAGAAAGGAATACAGTTCTTTTACATTTGTGGAAAGAAATGCTAAGGAGCTACAAAAGTAACTAGCTCTTTCAAAAATAAAGAAATTTTTGCATAGAGGAGTAATTAGATGACTAAGTTACTAGTTAAATGAATAAGTAACGTTTATTAGAATATTTCTGTAGCTATGTTTTTGTTTTGTTTTGTTTTGTTTGTAGAAAGTCATATACTCAGACTTTTGAAAGCTGGGTGAGGAAACAGTTGCTGGCCACTGCCCTCACCTCTCCAAGTAAGGGTCAGTCTCACTTCTCTTCATGTAGAGAATGATGTCCTGCACTGAAGAGGATGAGTTGTATAGCAAAAGTTTTATCATTGTCTTCGGCATTTCCCCTGCACTTCACCACCACACTTTTCCTGGAGAATCCCCCAAATCTGAGTTCAGCTCAGAAGTCTAGAGGCCTGTTCTGACCTTTTATTATTATAAAAACAACAACAACTGAAGCCATGTCCCTCTCTTAAAACAAGAATGGCTGTGGATGGTGGCTACCTCCTTTTTCTCTGGCCTTTGCCCAGTTTTCCCCTCATGAACAGTCTTTTCCAAGTTTTGAGCCAGCCTATCATAGCCCACACCCATGACCTGGCTCTCCATCCACCTCCCTGAATTCTGCAGCCTTGTGTTGCCTTCAGACCACTGTCTAGGTGTGCCTGCTACATACCCTCCCACACATGTGAGCCAGAAACCACCCTTAGCGTTTCAGTCTTGCCTTTGTGTTTAACATTCTTTTCATTTCAGAGCTACTTTTTTTTTTTACTGCTGTCTAGAATTGCTTGTGGTATCTACCAGAACCGTCTATTCTCTAGGTCCAGCTTGAGTACAGATTCAGGGGTTCAAGTTTTGATTTTTCATGTAGCATTGACTAATATAGACTTTTTAAAGTCAACGCTTGTATAGTTGGACAAATGGTTGCGTCGACATCAGTGTCTTCTTTGAAGTGTATGTGCATACACATTGTTGGGACTAGAAATCATTACGTTGACATCAGTGTTTCATTTGAAGTGTATGTGCAGACACACTGATGGGACTAGAAATCGTTGGTGGATGCTGACATGAAAGCGAGGGACCAGGTGATATCAGGGCACCAGTTGTTGCTACAGCTTAGTCTAGGGCAGCAGTCCTGGCCTTGCACAGTGGTCATGGTGCTCTGCAAATCTGAACTCATAACCATCACAAAAACATTCTTCTGTAATTCCTTGCAAGTACTGAGAAGACACCTAAAAAGTCTTCCAAACTAGAGTCATGTGCATTATGACATTTATGAGGTCAAGGGATCCTTACCCATCCTTAATGCCCCATCCTTTTCCCAGAAGCTTAGGGATCTCATCAAGGCTACATTTTAGCTTCTGACATCATGCTGGTGCTTCACATCCTACAATGGCATCAAGTGCCTTGTGTGAAGATCTCACACCATACTTTCAAGATGAAATGTTTCCTGCAGGGGTGACAGTAGCAAAATGGAGGGCATGCAGGTACACAAGGCAAACAGACTCATCTCAGAGTTGTATCGATCCTTCATTCTTGTTCAGTTTACTCACAGCTGAGTAGTGTGGGGACCACATCAAACAATATTCTTCTAATATCACTTCCTGATTTGTTACCTCTTTCAGGGACACTTAGATGTATCATCTAACCTCCGTCCTTCCTTGTCCATTTTGTTATTCCCCGTACCATTGCTACTGTTTGGATACTTCAGTCGGTTATATATTCTAGTTCATCATTCTTCTATGGGTTGTGTGCTTTGGTTTTTGTTTGTTTTGTTTTTTGTTTTTCTGTCTTAATGAGGATTTAAACAAATGGATTTGTGTCTGTGTGTGTAATATGTGCATACATGTTTTCATATGTGTGTATGGAGGCCCAAAGTTGATGCCTGGTGACTTTCTCAATCACTTTTCACTTAATTTATTCAATTGAGGTCTCTTATGAACCCGAAGCTTCCTAATTCAAGCTGGACTAGCTAGCCAGCTTGCCCTAGGAATCGTAGTCTCTGCCTCCTGAGTTTTAGGATTGTGACAGCCACCATGCCTGCTTGGAGATACATGCATCAAGATAGTTCCCCAGACTTAGTGTTTCCTTTATATCAGATTTGTACTTGCTTCCTTCAGAAAGTTGTCTTTTTCTTTGAGAGCAGCTTTTGTGTTCTTGTGTTTTTAATTATATTGCAAACAATAATTTTAAGATCCCAAAGTATCTGTTTAACAGTACTATAGCATGTTGGCAAACCCAATCCATTTCTTGCCTTAAAAAGCAAATACATCCTACTTTCTTACATTTTTTCACTGGTGGTGGTGTTAGTATTCCACCTGGTTTCCATTGGTCACTCAAGACTTTTAACATTCAGTCCATTAGCGTTCCTGAAAAAGCTAGCAATCAAGTCTCATACACAAGAGTGAGCCAAAGTCAGGGTTGACTGTTGGCTGTTTTTTGCTGTTTCTCACTTACAGTACTTTTTAAATTTTGGACCATAGGCTCATATTCAGTAGAAGTTAGTCTTGTGTGGGTGGCCTTAACTGAAGGTGTATCTCTCACAGATAATTTACATTTAGCTATTCCAGACACCTGGAGATCACATCAGTGAAAGACAGCCTTTAACATTTACTTTTGCCCCTGGTTTCTTATATCTTAGAAGAAGGATAATAACAAGCCCCAGAGCTCTGTGAGGGAGGCTTGTGATTTTTAACTTGATGGAGACTTTCCTTCACCACACACCAAGTGGAGAGAGAAAGAAGTGCTTCATTTCCAGGCCCAGTCAGAGCATGGAGATGGCCTTTATTTGAAACCTCCTGATGACTATCTGAAGCTTCCAAGAGTTTAGATGCACACTGATAGAGGTATTAATTTAATAGCTGTTGGGCAGTATATTACATATACTTATATCCTCAAATAATATTTACACACAGAAGCATAATCTTAAAGACAGTATGTACCTTTTCAAATAGTAGAAAAATCATGTAAATGAGTAAAACCTGTCTGTCAGTTGAAGATTCTATTTCCCCTTAGAGGACAGTACCATACATGTTTTGATTTTAGAAGTGACTTGATGAACTGCTCAGAATAGAGTCTACGACTCCAGGAGCATGCTGAAGTTACAAAAAGTGTTCACAAATTTGACCTACTGAAGAAAAAGGACAGGAATCTGTGTTGCTGAGGAAGGGGCAAAAAGGCGGGAGGTGAAGGTGAAGTGCTGGCTGTGTGTGCTCCTTCTTGAACTTCCCAAATCTTCGCTGACCTTTTCTGGAAAGAGGAAACGTGTGGAATTGCCTTTTCTCTGTCCCCTAGATCCACACATTGCCTTGTAGGTGTCAATCCTGGTGACCAAAACCCCAGGAATCTATAGTTCTCTTTTGTTGATGAGCTGCTGTTTCTTGTCAAATATATTTTTCTTCATCCTTGAAGTTCAGGGAATAACTTTGTCAAGTTGTAACTCTGCATGGGCCTGTTGAGCAATGATAAACAATTTCTATCTGAAAACTCGAGTCTTTGTAGAAGCTCTTAGTGTTTGCCTTAAAGGCAGGCTCCCTTGTTCCTTCCCCTCATGGTTCCTGGTCAGTATCTGGGAGTTGTACTTGTCCACTTCTACATCCATCATCTTTCCTCCATCCACATTAGTCTTAGTCCTGCAAAAACCTAATTTGGTAAGTTTTCTCATCTAAATTCCATGTTGCTGACATCATTTCTTACACTGACTATTTCTCATGTAGTTTGTCCAGCTGTGTTCTTAAATTCGTGATGGTCCCATTGTTTGCTCTGCCACCTCATTTTGCCTTATTCTCATTTGTAGTTTTTCTTTTTATTTGTTTCTCTTCAAATTCTTGAAACTTAGGTGCCATGTATTGAATAATGTAGGTAAGGTAAAGATGCCTCTTCTAATTGAACACAGCTCACCTAAGACAATAGATGCCACAGTACATGTGAGTGTTAGAGGAAATACATGAACAAAGAAATGAAAAATAAAGACAAGTGATTTTCCTTCATCTCTCATTTCTTTCCCTCCAAGTATCAAAAGTAATTAAGGGCTAGGGACATAGCCCATTAGTTAAACTGCTTGCTCCATAAGCGTGAGGACTGGAGTTCAGACATCCAGGACCCATGAACGTGCTGTGATTCCAGTCTCAAGTTGGCTGATGAGACTTGTCATATCATCAAGCTCTGGGTTCAACTGAGGGACCGTGCTTGAGTGAACAGGCTGGAAGAGCAACTGAGGTTGATTCTCCATGTCAACCTTGGGCTTCCATATGCCTGTACACATACTTGTACACACACACACACCTGTACACATGCACCCTGCACACACACCCCTGCACACACCTGTACACACACCTGCACACACACCTGTACACACACACACAGGCACACACAGACACACACACACACACACACACACACACACACACACACACACACACCCACCCCACAATGGATAAAGGAGAAAAGTAATTAAAATGACTGTCATTGTGTATGAGCAATCTAAGATGCAAAATTTTACTGTATCCTGTGTCAAATACATACACTAATTTTAGAATGATTATCTTAGAAATAGATAGGTAAAATAACTGACCCTAGTAATCAAGATTTTGTAAAATGGTAGGATTCATAGCAGATATGGCCAAGCCAAAGTTCACTTTTTATTATGATATAATGCCGTAATTGCAGACGAAGGAAGGGCTGTTGTATCTTTTCTAAGCACTTTCAGAAGAACAGGCTAACACTCATGGTGGGAGGTAGATTGTAGAGTTAGGAAGATTATAACAATTTCTCTCTTTAAGAAAAATATCTCTTAATAACACTACACGTTTTTGTAAATCTTAAAAATAATTCTCCTGGTGTTAAAAGTCCTCCTTTAGATGCATTGCTTGGTTTGTTCCTAAAGAGTCATCAGTGTGAAGATTTCGAAATGAAGGCAATTGGAAGGCCTCAGGAGAGTCAAGCACAAACTCTCTCCCCGAGTGTGTTAGCTGCTGTTGCCGTCTTCCCTTCACTCACTGGGCATCACGCTGCATCTATTTTGTTGTAGTATGGCCACTGTTTGGCATGAGTTTCCTCTTTGTTTAAAGTCACTCTCTGTCTTTTACCTTCAAAATAAAAGACCAATTAAAGCAGGTTCTATGTTATGCTGTGAACTCATATTCAGACTAGAATCTAGCACACAGCACCACTCAATATTTCACTAGAAAGTAAAAGAATAAGTGAAAATAGCTTTTGGTTGACACATTTGCTCAGGTCTATATTAACCTCATAAAATGCTAGACTTCAATAAACCTCACCTCTAAAATACAAATATTAATATTTTAAAAATTGATCTGTTAATAAGGAGAGCTGAGTGACCCAGTTCAACATTGGATCACTCTTTCACTCATGAAAAGACGGAACCATGAGCATAACTGTGAATATTTTCTATATTGATTCCAGTTATATTTTATAAATAATCAACATGTCAGGAAGTTAGACTCTTTTATTTGGGGATATTTTTCTTTTTTAATCTGGTCAGTGTGTAAAATGTTTGCTCTGGTTTTTAAAAAGAAACCTGTATTTCACAATGTAATCAAATACTGATGAAAGCATAAAAAAAGGTGTATGAAAAAGGAGAAAGAATGGTAAAATGAATTGTAGTAAAATGTAAAGGATTGAGGATTGCCATGGGAAACAGGCTGGTTGTCATAGTAAGGAGACTAAGGTTTAAGGGGGTTTTCTGTCATGCTTCTCTCTACATTTTTTTGTGTTATTGTATTTTAAAGCACAATTAAATACTTTGAAAGCAAAACAAGATGGCTGTTAATCTAATTGTGGGCCACAGCCAGTTAATGTCTCCCAGCAATTTTTGAAAGTCTTTATGAGTCCATAATTGATCTCTCCTGATTTGTACCTTTTGGGGTTAAATTTTTTGCAAACCTAGTTTATATCCTAAGTAATTAATAGAATCACCTCTTTGTGTTTTTCATGAGCAATTAGTAATCCCCAACAAGGCAAAATTTTCTTTACTTTTTCAAACATTTTCTCGAAAGTATCTACATTTGAATCAGCTAGTAAAATATCGTCCATATAATGGTAAATTATAGATTAAGAAAACTGTACATGAATCATTTCTAATGGCTATTACAAAAAATACTGGCACAGGGTAGGGCTATTTAACATCCCTTGTGGGAGAATCTTCCATTGATATCTCTTAACAAGCTGAGAATTATTATAAGTAGGCACTGTGAAGGCAAATTCTTCTCTATCCTTTTCTTGTAAAGGATTAGTAAGGAAGCAGTCTTTTAAATCAATAACTATAACAGACCATTTTTTAGGTAATAGAGAAGGCAGGGGAATTCAAGGCTATAGAGAGCCCATTGGATGAATTATCTTATTAATAGCTCTTAGATCTGTTACCATTTTCCAGATTTCTTTTTAAGAACAATTGTAGGAGAATTCCATGGACTAGTTAATTCTTCAATATATTGAGCATTTAGCTGCTCCTGTCTGTAGTTAGAGTTTTCTCCAGTCCCACTCAGACCTGCAGCCACTCAGACCCAAATAAACACACAGATGCTTATTATATTATAATTATATTAATTATTATATTATATTTATATTAATTATTATTATATTATTTAAACTGTTTGGCCTAATTGTAGCTAGAGATTTCTTGCCTGGCCCACAGTCAGGACAAATCTCTGTCACCTGCCAGTCCCACAGCCGCTCAGACCCAACCAAGTAAACACAAAGACTTACATTGCTTACAAACTGTATGGCCATGGCAGGCTTCTTGCTAACTGTTCTTATATCTTAAATTAATCCATTTCTATAAATCTATACCTTGCAACATGGCTCGTGGCTCATCGGCATCTTCACATGCTGCTTGTCATGGCGGAGGCTGGCAGTGTCTCCTCCCACCTTCCTGTTCTCTCAATTCTCCTTTCTGTTAGTCCCCCCTATACTTCCTGCTTGGCCACTGGCCAATCAGTGTTTTATTTATTGACCAATCAGAGCAACAGATTTGACATACAGACCATCCCACAGCACTTCCCTTTTTTCTTTTTCTTTTTTTTTTTTTTAAAAAAGGAAGGTTTTAACTTTTACACATCTCCAAAGTCAGCTTGGTATATTTGGGAATTTGGGCATAGCTTCTCTTACTACTTCCTGCTGGAGGGGGGTGCTGTATCTTATGGGGACACAAAGAAAATTTTAAGATTATGTAGTAGTCTGTGAGGCTGTATTGTCTGAGCCAGTTGCCTTGAAACGGTTCTGGGTGTTGGATCATCTGGACCATGGTGTCATCCGAGACCTTTCAGGGGGTCTTGGCTGGTCAAACCTGATGTATCTTAATCTGGAACAAATCCATAGCCTCTGGCTTTCTGTGGAAACAAAAGCAGAGCCTCCTTTCCAAAGCAACATATCCTTACATCCAAATTTTGAAGTCAAGGTACCTTTAAAATATACATTTTGGCATAACTCAAAAGCTTTTGCATTCAAATGCTTTTCTTCAGTTACGAATATCAAAGAGAACATAATCCAGATTTTCTGTGTATTAGCCATCTTTACGTGGCTTATTTCTTATATTACCTTGAACCTACTGCTTTAAACTGCAGCATTCTAAGACTGAAACAGCACTGTGGCTGCTGGCTCCACCCACTTCAGCTTCCCAATATGGCTGTGGTACATTTTCCGCCAGCTCTGGGAGCCATCAACTCTTAGAAATAGTGGGTCTATGCTTTTATCTAAGCAGCTTGTAGCCCAGAAACCTCTTTTTTTTTTTTTGTACTAGCAAAGGCTAAATCCACCATGCAGCTTAATGTGCCACTTGCAGAGGCCTCATTCCTGCCATACTGCAGGTCCAGCGCACACGCCAGGAACCCGCCATAGTAGATAGTAGCTCAAACACGCAGGCTGCCACTAGCTTGAAAGAGACAACTAGGAACTGTTTTTAGCTCTGTTTTAGAATCTTTTTACTCAGGTTTTAGGTGGAAACTCTTGCCAACACCTTGGGCACCATTTGTAGCTAGAGTTTTCTGGCCTGGCCCATAGTCAGGACAAATCTCTCTCACCCACCAGACCTACAGCCACTCAGACCCGACCAAGTAAACACAGAGACTTATATTGCTTACAAACTGTATGGCCATGGCAGGCTTCTTGCTAACTGTTCTTATATCTTAAATTAATCCATTTCTATAAATCTATACCTTGCCACATGGCTCGTGGCTTACCAGCATCTTCACATGCTATTTGTCATGATGGCGGCTGGCAGTGCCTCCCTCAGCCTTCCTGTTCTCTCAGTTCTCCTCTCTGTTAGTCCTGCCTATACTTCCTGCCTGGCCACTGGCCAATCAGTGTTTTATTTATTGACCAATCAGAGCAACAGATTTGACATACAGACCATCCCACAGCACCTAATGGCTCAGGCTTCTTGCTATCTAGTTCTTATGTCTTAAATTAACCCATTTCTATTAATCTGTAAGTTGCCACATGGTTTGTGGCTTACTAGTACCTTACATCTTGCTTTCCATGGTGGCGGCAGCTGGCAGCATTTCCTGATTCAGCCTTCCACCTCCCAGAATTCTCCTCTCTCCTTATCCTTCCTACACTATACTTCCTGCCTGGCTACTGGCCAATCAGCATTTTATTTATCAATCAATCAGAGCAACACATTTACAGCATCCCCAGCACCTCTCCCAGCTGTTCAAAGGCCTGTAATTTTTATGATATCAAAAGCCATTGTTCCACCCAGACAGGTTGGTCAGTAAACCATTTTAAAGGTAGGACTGTTGGTACCTTTGAAAGTTCAGCAGCTGTTGTGCCCTGTTTTTATACAAACTTAATGGTGGGTGACTGTTCGTAATAATACCTTTTAATATTTTTCCCAGAAACATGTATTAGTTTATGGTTTGTTTCTGAGATTGGAGGAATATTGATCTGGGTTTTCCATTGCTGTAACAAATCACATCCCCATAAATTCATTGCTATATTAACCATATATGGCTTTTATTTTCCTCTGTCCTTCTGGTTCTATACATTTGACCCATCTTGTGTTTTGTTTTACCTGAGATAAAGTTCAAATCCCTAAAAGCTGAACATTTACCTCCTGAAGAGGCCAATTTGGATGCCAAGATTCTGGAGCAATTATTGTTACATCTACACATGTGTCTATAAGACCTTCAATAACAATGCCATTTATTTGTATTTTTAGCTTTGGTCTTTGATCATTTATAGAAGTTTGTCAAAATACATGCTTTATGGTTTCGTCTGAAATTTTTGTTTTATCTTCTAAAGTTGTTCTATCATCCAGAGCAGTATGTTTTTTTTTCAATAGGCATTATTGTTCTGGGGAGGAATTTCCCCCACGATGACAGGGAATGACTGATCCAAATTTGACATAGGGGCCTGAGCCCCCCTCAAGGCATTTCCCAATGGCACAGGGTTACCCTGTCTGTCCCTTGTTGATCTACATTCATTGGTCCAATGTCAGCCTTTGTCTCACCTTCTGCATTCTCCAGAAGGCAAAGGCCTTTTGTTTGGATTAGAAGAAACATTGTTTCTAGGAATGCCCTGTCTAAAATCCCTTTTAGGTGACCTTGTTTGCCACCATTAAAACACCTGACATCTTGATTTTTCTTCATGCCTCTGGAAATCACCTCTCCTAACCACACATCATCATGGTTACAAGATTCAATATTGACTGTATCTCAGATCCATTCCTCTACGGGTGCTGATCTTGCCTTTAAAGGCCTAATTACCCTTTTGCATTGTGGATTGGATTAGCATTTTCAAAAGCAAAAGATTCAGTTATGATTTGTCTAGCTTCTGAATTTGGTTTCATTCTACTTACAACTAAAATCAATCTTTGTAAAAAAAAATAAAAATCAGTGAACGTTTCTTTTGGGCCCTGTATAACTTTGGTAAATGACTCAGTTTTCTTTCTGGCTTCTTCAGTTCTGTCCCAAACATTCAAAGCTGCTGCATGGTAAAGCCAGGGTGTGGTCATCATATATAGACTGTCTTTGTACATCCAAATAAACACCCTCATCAAGAAGTTGGTTTTGGGAAATTTTAATACCTCTAGCCCTACTTCATTGTTCAATGATCGTAGCCTCATCTTTCTACCAGGTCCTCCACTGTAATTGAGGACCAGTTTCCGATACTGCTGTAACCAAGTTTTTCTAGTCAAACATGACAAAAAGTGAATGCATACCACATGAGACTATCACTTCCTTAAATGTCCTCAAATCTAGCATTTCCACAGGAGTCCAGTCAGCTCTTATATAATCTTGGGGATACTTGTCACGTGTCACTTGTTCCCATAAGGTGACTGGATAAATTAAGGTTGGTTGTTTGATAACCTTGGGGTGTTCCTAATTTTATAATGTAATGGTGAGGTTGGTTCTCCTTTAAATTCCTCTGTCTTTGACTGAATATCTCTATTACCTATTTTAGTATGTTTTTCTAAGGCTTGTAACACCAGTGAAGATGTCAATGTTTTCTCTGGTAACTTTTTCTTTAATTTTCTTTTCTTTTCCTTCTTTTTTTTGAGACATGGTTTCTCTGTGTGGTTTTGGTGCCTGTCCTGGATCTCGCTCTATAGACCAGGCTGGTGTCAAACTCACAGAGATCTGCCTAGCTCTGCCTCCTCAGTGTTGGGATGAAAGACGTGTGCCACCACCACCCGGCTCTAGTAACTTTTCCTAAAGCCTATGTCTTGGCACTCATATCAACCAACATTTTTAGGGATAAAACAAGAATTATCAAACCAATCATACTTATAATTAACATTATGTGAAGCACAGCTAAGTTAATTATCCACTTATTTAATTGTCCCTTTTTAAACCATCCATTATGCAATCATACAGACCTAACTCTCTTCATGGTAATAGTATTTCCCATTTTTTAAAGTGGGAAAGAACTCTCTCTCTCTCTCTCTCTGTCTAACTAATTCCCCCCTTTAAGAATTCCCAACTGTATCACCAAATCTGCTGCTGCTGGTGAAGTGTAAAGCTGGCTGCCACTTTGTAGCACATCTGAGTAGAAACACACAGGTTGTGAACAGCCTTACTGAGGGCAGCTGCAGCTGCTAGTGTGTAGCTGTGAGCTGAGAATGTGTGGTGGTTGCAACAACAATAGAAGCCCAAGTGGGTGTCAAGGCAGCTACCTAGTGTGGGTGTAGCACAAGGAGGTGGTCCAGGGGAAGCCCACAACCCACAGGGAGGGGGAGCCCACTGTCTGGAAAACACACACAAGGGATCATGCAGAAGAAGCACATGTGGTGGGAGCTGCCTGAAAACAGAGCTGGCCAGTGGTGAGGGGCTAACTCCAGTAGCATTTGGAGCCCAAGTGCCTGTGGAGATTGCTGCAGAGAGGCTACAACAGGAAAATCCCATAATCAATCAGTGGGCTTGGGGAAGAAAGGGAAAGCTAGCTGGCAGTGCAGTGATTCCACTGGGTGCAGTTCCTGGGTGCAGCTCCAGTGGGTGCTGATGGCTGCAAAGCCATGGGAAAGTGGCTATTTCGTTAATTTGTTCTCCAAAATTTGATGCCAGATGATGTGTAAATCTAATTAATCTTCTCAATAAAATCCAGTCGTCAGATATTGGGATAAAAACCTGAAAGATCAGAGAAACAGGGAAGCAGTCACCAGTGATTCTTCTGTTCCTCTGACCAAAAGGGCATAGATCCTGTCTCAGCCCTGTTTGACCACTTCCTGTCCCTCTCTATATAATCTGTAACTCCAAACTTCTATGTTTAACTAGCGGCTATCTCTGCTGTCTGACTTCAAGCAAAACACAATGCAAATATCACACAACATTCAGTGATAGCTGTCCTGAACACATGTTGCCTACTGGCCGCAGGTGGACAAAACTGGACCATTATCCACAGTAACCAGGCCTCCCTCACCCACACGACACACATCCCCTTCACAGTGAAAAGCTATGCCTGACCTAGGAGTTCAGGCCTGAAATCCAGTCTTTCCTCAGTCACAAAGACTTTCTCTGATTTACTCCCCATGCATCTGAAAAGCAGCAGCCTACGTAAGCATCCAGGTGCCCATCAATCTGTTCTCCCATCCAAGTGTTAAGCAGGGCTGACCCTGCTTAGCTTCTGAGATCAGCTGAGTATGGGTCCCTTCAGGATGGTATGGCTGCCAACAGATCAATATGTTCTCAAAACAAACTCTGCTTCCTTGCCATCATGATTTTTCCTCTGAACATAAAATAATTCACCAAAATAGGAATTCTATGAGTTGACTAGAAATACATATGTTCTGCAAGCACAGATCACAGGGTGAAAATTATGTCTTCCCTTAATTTAGGAAAGATAATTGTTTTAGTTAGGTTTCTATTGCTGTGAAGAGACACCATGACCACAGCAACTCTTATAAAGAAAGCATTGCATTGGGGTGGCTCGTTTAAAGTTCAGAGGTTCAGTACATTGTCATCATGGTGGGACATGGCAGCATACAGGCAGACAGGGTGCTGGAGAGGTAATTGAGAATTCTATATCTTGCAAGGAACAGGAAGTTATCTGTCTGTCCCACTGAGCAAAGCTTGAGCAAAACAGACCTCAAAGCCTGCTCCCACAGTGAAACATTCCCTCCAACAAGGCTACACCTACTTCAACAAGGCCACACCTCCTAATAATGCCACTCCCTTTGGGATTATGGGAGCCAATTGCATTCAAACTATCACAATAGTATTAATTTTGTTTGTTTAGATCTTATAGCAGTACATGGGTTGATTTCAAGAAACGTATGAATCTACCAAAATTGTATGAAAGATGTGGGGTTTACATGATGTGCATGAATTATAACAGATTCTTAAAAGAATAAAATCCAAAAGAAGACTCACAATTGTGGTAAACCCTGTTTGCATGAACATAGCCTGGGCCACGATCTTTCGAAGGCAATCCTGTTACACAATTGACAATCCTGATTTTGGTGTTCAAAAGGCTACTTGCCATCCCATACATCTTCTCATGAGCTTGATAACCTCTGCTTGGTCCTGATGTGACTACACATACTCAGATAACCCAGAGAGTACAGATTTAATTTAACTCAAATCATATGCCTAAGATCCCCCACCTCCCATTCACCCCTTTCCCTCTGCCTCCCTCTCGCCCTCTCCCTCTCTCTCTCTTTCTTTTATTCAGACAAGGTCTTATATAATCCAGGTTGATTTTGAACTCACTGTGTAGTTCAGGAAGGATGCTTTGAAGCTTCCACCTCTCAAGAACTGGAATTACTGGTCTGTGTCACCACACCTGCCCGGCTTTGTTTCACTTTCAGATAGGTGGTAAAATGTGTGCACAGTGGCTATAAGGCTCAAAGAAAACATACACTGCTAGGATGATGAATTCCTGTGGTTACACAAAGTTCTCTCCCTTTTGTCCTCTCTGTAGGTCGGAAGTTTAAGAAGTTCAATAAAGTCCGAGTTATGAGAGCCCTTGATGGCGTTGCTCTCCCTCAGTCAGCGGGCCTTCCTAATGAGAGCCAGACCCTAGGCCAGAGAATCACCTTTTCACCAAATCAAGAAATCCAGCTGGTTCCCCCACTCATCAACCTGCTCCTGAGCATTGAGCCTGACGTGATCTACGCAGGGCATGACAACACAAAACCCGACACTTCCAGCTCTTTGCTGACCAGTCTCAACCAACTAGGCGAGAGGCAGCTGCTCTCAGTAGTCAAATGGTCTAAGTCACTGCCAGGTAATTTGTATGTAGTAACATACATTAAAAGGTATTATGTTTGTGACACTAGCTGAATGTTAAAACAGTCAACCATCATGTAAATAGCACCATATGTTTAGCAGTTCTTGTTAGAGTCTCACGTGTGTGCTTGGTTCAGTTGGTAGAACACTAGCTTAGCATGTATAAGCCCTGGGATCAATCCCCAACAACACCTGCACACATGCAAGATTCATATAGACATTGGGATACAAATGAAGTAGAGGGCTTGTTGAGGATGGCAGACAACTAACTACATGACTCAGCTAAGCAACAGCATGGCATATGTGTTAAACCACAGATAGAGCAATTCAGAAAAAGACGTGTTAGTCGTCTCCTTACAATGTTGAGTTCATTCTGAAACCTAACTGAAGTTTTGAGTCTGTTCAAGATAAAGTCAAATGTGTCAACTCATGTAACAAGTCACAACAGCACTCCGAGCACCTGTAATTTCTAAAGTCAGTGAAGAACACAAAATTCCTGAAGTTAATAAGGTATTTGGAAAGACAAATGAATTTCAATCACTGTTTTCTCTCATCATACCCAAAGAAGGGGGATATGGCCCAGCTGTAGTGAGAACTTGTGTGTTTGCATGGAAGTATTTTGCTTACTTTATCAGCAGAATGTGTCCCTTAGCACAGCTCTTTAGCAGCCAAGTGGCTGGTACAGTTATAAGGGTAAATCTCTCACTTGGTTGAATCTTAGATAGCAGAACCAAGCAAAGATTAGCAATTGTTAATGTGGACCTTAACCTCATGATTAGAAGCAGAATAATTCTTTCAAAAATCACATGCTGTTCACACCAATAGTATCCTTGTATAGTTCATTTTTCTGACACATGGTCAAGAACTAAACACATTATGTCCTCTTTGTCCTGTAAGATATTCAATTAGTTTTTTTTAAAAAGAATTCCTTTCCAATTTGCCTGAATACATTTCTTGGCTGTTACTCTACCTGAAAGGTTTGAAATATAATAGATGAATTGTTATTGAACATCCAAGGTTCTGTGAAACAGAAAACATATTCCTTTTGTTAGACCTTCAAAAAGATACATATTGAGAAAAGTTAATAAAACTTGCTATTCTAATGGAGATGAAGTAATTCTACAGATGGGTCAGAATGCCCAGGTTTTCATTTGCTTTATTGCAGCCGACAGGCCTTGGACAGGCAAATTTTTCCACCAAAGAAAGTTTTGAATATTTAAAACTTACTGTGAAGTGATAGATCTTTACTAAGCAAATGTCATCATAGTGTTGATAAAAATAATTGTTTTTAAATGGGTGTTCAGCTGTGGTTTTAATTTTCCATTTTTCCATTATTAGAGATGCTGATCCCTTGGCTGTCATTGCTATGGGTCACTGTTTCTTTTGTCTGCATTTTTACAGAATCTTTATTGTTTAAGAAATTCAGTGTAAATTTAGAAAAGAAAGCAATTATAAAGAACATTTGTTCATTTTAGCTAAAAGCTGTTTTTAAGTAAAAGTGTTTATATATCAAGATACTTTGACCTCCACACAAACTTTAAAAACAATGAGAAGAAATTTGTGTATTGAATTTGGTGTCAACTTTTTCTGCAAAATATAATTTATATGTGGCAAATCAAAACAATGGCCAAACCTTTATGAGTCCCTCTGTTCCTGTTAACGATGCACAAGGGTAGCATTGAGATGATCAGAATTCGTGTTGACTGCTCTCTTTAGAGCACACTTGCAAACGGTGTGTTTAAAGGGAATGCTACAGAAGGTGCAGAGATGGTCAATGAAGTGCTACCTGACTTTCCTCTGAGAAGAGCTGAAAGGGATGTGAATTCAGTGTTGTTCTTGTTGCCTTTCTCATTGCTCTAAACCACTAACTAGTAACTTAAGGAAGCAAAGGTTTATTTTGGCTCATAAGAGGGGGCATAGTCCATCGCAGAGGGAAGGCATGGTGGTCGGAGGGTAAGGCAATGGTCCCATTGTGTCCACAGTCAGGAGAGAGAGGTGGACGCTGCTGTTCACTGTGCTCTTGCCTTTGTGTCCACTCTGAATTCCAGGCATGGATGGTAAGTCTTCTCTCTCCTCACAGACAGGCCAGGGTTTGGACTCCTATCTGCTTCTAAACCCAGGCAAGTCAGTAGTCGAGAGGCCATGGCCAGTGTTATTAGATCCTCTGAACTGCATGTCAGCTGACTCTGTACAAGATTAGTCACACAAAGTTCTTATTCAGTGACTCAATGAATGCCTACCACATACCTGCTGAGTGCAGATCCTAGCAATCATGTAGTGCTGCTGGGAAGAAAAGCCAGACGACAGGCTCACTGCGTGAATGCACTAGGTGTAGCACACTCTTGATGTGGGCACCGGTTTTGCACAGAAGAAAAATTTATTATAATCAGTTACTCATTTGTAATGATATCATTACTTGTGTGTAAAATGGACATTTGTTAAAGGAGCCTTAACAATAAGCCAGATTGTGGATTTACATATTCACAGTGAAGATGTAGTTGCATTTATCCCTGTACATATGCTATTGGAAAACCTGTTGACAGAAACGCTCATTCTTTTGAATCAGTAAAGTGTACGTCAAAGGCAAATTAAAAGCATATGTTCAGAGCGAGTCAGTGGTGCTCTAGGTATGACTCTGCAGGTGCTGTGCTTTTCTTTATTTCCCAGACAGGTTTCCTCTCTTCTTCTTTGCACTCTCATTGGCATGCTACCATAATTGCAGCTAATTTTACTTCTCTCTAATAATGTTTCAGGGAGTTTTTTTAATTTAATGGGAAATTGTAAGATGCTATAGCCTAAAGGCGTCATATTTATGAACCACCTCATAGAATACACTCCATTTGATGTTTAGCATCTGTTTGTGAATGATTTTATGTGGGAATGTATCTGCTCTTCAGTGAGCACTGTATTCTCGGTTAAAGCATGAAGCGATGTGTCATTGACAAAATTTAAAAACATTACACCTTTCTTCTGTTAAAGAACTTTTAGCACACAGAAAGATCTAGGATGACTAGCAATATCATAGGACACAGAAATAAAGGAAATAGAGACAGATGAATACCTTCAGCATTGACTTCTAAAGGAATGGCAAAGGAGAATTAACTGTGGAAAGAGAAAGCACTTTGGAAGAGTTTGTGCCTGAGGATATAGGAAAGGAAAACTGTGAATGAAACTTGGTTAGTAATGAACAGGAGACAGTGGCTACCCATCTTTCAAATGTGGGGGTTCTTAAATAACATCCAAAGTTGCGTTTTTCAGTTACCCCACAAGAGAGCACTGAAAGATTTTTAGTAATTACTGAGAAAGTGCATCCGTGTAGATAAATTATTGGATACTGCTGCAGTAAATGCTGGCCTTCTGACAATTTCACTACCAAATTATTCAGAAACCAATAGCAATAAATTTATTTAGTTACTAGTAGTGGAGAATAACAGCACAGATAAAAATCATAGGCTGATCGAGTAGGGTCATGAAAGTCATAGTAAGAAAAAATTAAATTAATAAGTACTCATTCAAAACTCAAGTTCACCTTCTCTGTCAATAAACTGTAGGAGAATAAAAACAATAGAAAAGTGCAGGGCAAACATTTCCTTGTTGTGTCCCCTACTCAGTGAGATATCTGTCCAAAGCTGTGCTTTGACACTCCTACCGTTGCCCATTTGAGTACATCACTTCTTGGCCTCAAATGAACCAGACTTCTTGACATTAAGGATCTGAAGACAGGGACAATATTTTCATCATTTTCTTACTCTGAAGCATGAGTCAGTGTCAATGTGACAAAGATTTTTTCTTTCTTCCATGAATGAATGAATATTTCAAATTATTGCCTTAAAAAAATGATAAGAGAGGAATGAAAGTGACCTGCTAGAAGAAAAGTTTGACCTGATTGAAGCTTCTATGAAGGCTTTCAAAATTTGTTCCCTAACTTTATTTCATTGAAATTACCATCACCAATGTTGACTTTTTAAAATTGTTAAAAGTTGTACTACTGGTCTCAACCCATGACACACTTCAATGCCTGTGGGGCTATTGGCAGAGTAACCACTTCCCAGTGAAATTCTTCCTTCCAGGCACTTGGTTTCTCCCACCAAGTTTTCGTCATTGTACAGTTGTCCTTGCACCCACACTGTACATTTCCCCTGTCCTGAGCTCTGTCCTCTATTCCACTGCCTTCTCATGCTTCACATTTTGAATAAACACATTTGTAGCCTTGATGATCCCACTCCACTCCAACAATACTTGAATAATGTCATCAGCCTAGCCCCTTCAGTCAAGCATTCCAAATCCTCGTAACACGGCTCCACCCAGATGACCTCTCAAGTTAATGTGACTTTACAGTTCATATGCCAAAACCATTTTTCTGTATCCTGAAATGACACCCCAGACAGTCCTTCAGAACCATCTTTGCTCCTTTCATCCGCCTCCAGTTGGTTGTCAGTTGTATCAACACCTCTTATTCAATGCATGGCTTGTTATAATGTTACTTCCATGGCTACTGATGCAGCTTAGTTTGGTCATCAACCTTTCTGTCTTTACCTACATTTCAGTTCTCAAACAGTCCTCTACTCTAACCCAAGAATCATCTTTCTAAAATAATTGGAACCAATCATGTTTTCCCCTTTCCATTTCAGAAGAAAGTCTAAATTCTGTACCTTAAAACCCACGGTCCTTCTGTAGCCCAGTTCCTGAAGTGGCAACACTCCTCTTAACTTCCCTTCATCCCAAGTCTAAGGTACATTTGCTGAAAGACTCTTTGCTCAGTTCTTCTTGTTCTCACCCCAAGTTGTCTTCTGTTCCTGAGGCTCTTTCCTGCACTCACATCTTCTGTCTGGCTTCTAACTACCCTTAAGCATCCACACCCCAATCTAATCTTTCCTGTATCTTCCCAGATTGAATCCCAACTCTTGGGAAGAGGTAGAGGCAGTGAAGGGACTTAGGTTCAAGACCAGCCTCTGCTAAAAGTAATACCTTGTCCCAAAAAGGACAAATAAAAAGATGTAGAAATCTAAAGTGTGGAATTTATAATAAAGAACTAAGTTATCTTCCATGAACGCTGAAGTTCTTGGTCACACTTAGTCATTGAATGTGTTGGTGATGCATTGGCTATGCCTTTTTGTGATCTGAAAATGCACTAACATGTTGACATTTCCATGTTGTGCCCCAAGGTCCTAAGATGTGTGATGCTCTGCCATGGTTGAGGTTCACTATGTCAAGTACATGACACTTTTTTGTAACAGAAGTACAACTTGTACATTTTTATCAGAATGGTGGAAGGCACAGCAAGTCTCACATGCCATTTCTTGTCCTCTATTTAGCCTTTTTTTCCTAAATATTGAGATTTGGACAATCCACGGCCATTTCTTCAAGGTTATTAGGTCAAGACACTTAAAGAAAAGGACCTTTTTTTACACTACTTGTTTAGCACAATTAGCCCTCATCCATCACTTCCCTATAAGAAGCTTTTCCAGTTTAATTTTCATCTCAAATGCACTAAATCTCTCTAATCGTTATCGCCACGGGAATTTGATCTCTGTGTTCCTGGCTTTGTTTCTGTATAAAATGATGGAATGTATCACAGTTAATGGGGGGAAACTTCGAACTTCTGAGTCAACCATGTTCAAATCAATTTAACATTGGACTTTTTCCACAGATACACCTCCAAAAGGTGGAGGAAGTAGGTTATTTTCTGAGTTCTATTCTGTTAGATGGAAATATATGTCTTGCTATGAATGTTAGTAACTGAGTAAGTTTTGAAATATTTCAATAAAAGTTGCATTTTATACTACAAGAAAGTAAAAGTGCTCCTTTATTTTAAGACATTGATAAGCCTAGAATGCAAGGGTGAAACAAAAAAGACATGAGAACAAGCATAAAGTGAATAGAAACAGAACAGGATGGGATTTCCAGAAAAGAAAAAAGAATCACATATGTATAACTTGGTAAAAGTTTTAAAAGCAGTGAGAGATTAATATAAAACAAAGGCTTAAATTGAAACTCCAGCATAGTTATGTCAAATATTTAGATATTTTAAAATACATTAGAAAGGTTATAACTGAGCAGGAATATTATAGAGACTAATTAGGAATTAGTAGAGATCATAATGAACATTCTATTAATATTTTTATATGTGTAATTACTTGAGCCACCCTTTCTATAAATTTGTCATTTTATATATAATGAAATCCATATATGTATATGACACAATCTGATAAATAAAATAATATATATGGAACTAATATTCTGAAAATATTTTGAATATACATTTCATCAAGAATGCTTAATTGTATGTATATGTGTAATTTGTATGCATCTGTTCATGTAGATATGTGTACATGTAGAAGCAAATGTGTGTATGTGTGGAGGCCAGAGATTTACCCTGAGTGTCTTTCCCAGATGTTCTTCACCTTATTTTTTAGGACAGGATCTTTTACTGAGCCTGGTGGTAAGTGTTTTGTCTGGACTGGCTAACAGAGAACTCTAAGGATTCAGTTGTCTTGGATTCCCTTGGCTTTGGGATTAGGCAACACAGCAAAGCTGGCTTTCTTATATGAATGCTGGGAATACAAACTTAGGTCCCCATGCTTCTGTGATAAGTGGTTTGCTGAGTGAGCCATCTTCCCAGGCCAGTAATGCCTAGTTTGTCTTCTGAATTTATTGCCATTCACAGTATTTATATTTTAATTATATTTATGGCTTCTTTATGGCTTCTGTAACATACAGGAAATGCTTTTTGGCTTATAATTTTCGTCTTATTTTGTTTTACGGAATTTTGTTATGTATGTATGTATATATTATATATATATATATAATATATATATATTATTTTGACACAGGTTCTCACACAGCTAGAGCTGGTCTAGAACTTAATCTGTAGCCAAGGATAAACTTGAACTCTTGATTCTCCTGCCTTCAGTTCCTGAGTGTTGAGATTACGAGAGCACAATACCATGTATGGTTCATTTAAATTGGAAATTTCTTCTAAAATTGATTAGTGGCTTTCCTATAGGCATTAATCCCATGAACAGTCTTTTGCCGTTTCCATTGATGGGTTAATAAATATTTGCATATTCCTCAACAAAATGCACAGTTATTCCGAATCTTTAGCAACTGGTAGTATTAGTATTTTTATCCTATGGCTTGCATTGTTCAATGTAGCATTCAGTCAATGCTAGAGTCAGCAGTGGAGCTTAAGCCTTTCTGCAGGGCCCTTGAAGTCATACCAACCCACAACTCCAAATGTGCCTCCTTAGAGTCTTCATGGTAAATAAATAAATAAATAAATAAATAAATAAAATTCACATCTCTTATCAATTGATTCTGAATTTTATCAAAGAATTAGCCATTTTGCTGAATAGTCAATGACAAGCAATACTTATGCTCTGTGTGTTAAATTTATACTATACTTTAACACTTATACTATGTGTTAAAATTCATACTTTTTCTGATTGACATACCATATAGCTATGTATGAACTTGAAAAAGTAGATGAGTCTTATGAAGATAAGAAATTGTGAAAATAGTATGCCACATTTTTTTTTGGCTGGATGGAGTCTTTCTGTCACAAAGTAAATTAGATTTGTGGGTGCCAACACCATCATAACAAAGGAAAACAAAGTATCTAATCAGAGAGAGGGGGGAGAGAGAGAGAGAGAGAGAGAGAGGGAGAGGGAGAGGGAGAGGGAGAGGGAGAGGGAGAGGGAGAGGGAGAGGGAGAGGGAGAGAGAAGAAAGGGAAAACTCTTGGATCTCAAATCAGGAAAGAGGGAAAACAACCTCCGGGGCAGCAGGCATCCACTCAACTGAGGTGAAGGGCAGGTTCAGAATACGGCCCAAGCTGAGACATCTGTGATGGGACAATGGTCCAGTGTCACATCCCTCGGACCCATCAGTACCCTCTGCCACACTCACAGTAAATAACCACACCTTGTCGTTGCTGATTCAGATTCAATATCCTGGTAGCATTTGCTTCACGGACCACACTGAACGTGATGCCGAGAGCAGCAGGGGTTTTATCCATTTCCCCTAGTAGCAGCATTTACTGTTACCGAACTCCAAACAGAGGGACTCAATAGTCAAGCAGAGACAGAAAGGAATGAGAGGGAGGATGAGTAGACATTGAAGAATGTGCCTCAAAAAAGCAGGAGGTTGCTGGGATACCGTTGGTTAGGGGACACACTCGCATTTTCATCTCAGGGGAGGCTAAGGAACGCCAAGACCAAGTGCCATCCCTCAACTATCCCCATGATGATGGGGCCATCAGGAGCATGTGCAAAGAACCCAAATGTCTACCTTAACTATCCCCATGATGATGGGGCCATCGGGAGCATGTGCCAAGAACCCAAGTGTCTACCATAACTATTCCCATGATGATGGGGCCATCGGGAGCATGTGCCAAGAACCCAAGTGTCTACCATAACTATTCCCATGATGATGGGGCCATCGGGAGCATGTGCCAAGAACCCAAGTGTCTACCATAACTATTCCCATGATGATGGGGCCATCGGGAGCATGTGCCAAGAACCCAAGTGTCTACCATAACTATTCCCATGATGATGGGGCCATCAGGAGCATGCGCAGAGAACCTGAGTGTCTAACCGAGAAAGAAATGCCTTCTCCTTCAATAGCTAATGGATTAAGTGTTTCTCTGGTTTCATTTGTGAGTTAGGTCATTTGTAAATGGGTGTCCGTGGAGTTTTAAGGAAAATAAGTGGTTTTCAAAGAGCTTCATGGAAAGGGTTTGATGTTCACATTAAAACATTTATTTTTATTCAATCTTAAGCAAAAATATTAAATCCAACTTTGTTATTCAGCTATTGTAAGTTACAGTGACATTCACACTCATATTCTCTCCCTGATGTACCACAGGCTTCAAGTCCATATACCCAACTGCAATCAAAATTCTTGAGGTCGCTCAGGCATGTCCAAAATTTGGTACTTTCATCCTAAATTGTTTCTTTGCCCTTATTTCAAATTTGAGGAAAGCTACTGAAGTGTTTAAATCCTTTTTGCCTCCATATGCAAAACAAGTATCTTGTATTTTCTTCTTTAAGTGTTTTGCTGATGCAAACTCACCCCCACTTCTCTAACTCTCCCCACTCCCTTCTGGACATCTTGTCATCTTTTTTTTTTTTTTTTTTGTCTTTTCCAATAATAACTCACTGGATCAAATTTGTGCTGCTCATATACTCAGTGGTATGAGGCCATTCACTGGAGTCTGGTTGACTTACCAGGGGCCACATCCTTAATGGAAACTGACTTTCCTTCCCTGAAAAGCCATCAATTGTCTATAGGTCCTCAGCAAGGGATGGGGCTTCCGAGTCCCCCCTCCCCAGGCTGGACTGCCTACAGGTGTGATCTTGGACAGGTCTTATGCAGGCACCACAGCTGCTGTGGGTTCATGAGTACAGGATATCATGTCAAGAAGACACTGAAAGACAAATGCCACATGTTTTCACCCATGTGTGGATCCCAGCATTGATTTCCATCATTTTAACATAGTGTATAGCAAGAAAATGGGTCTCAGTACATGGGTGCTGCCTAAATCCAGAATGGATGATTAATTCAGTTAGCCATTTCCACTAGCACTAAATTGCAGTGACGAATATTCATAATGTATGAAGTGGCTCCCTCTTTGCCTCTTTTTAGGCTGTGTTATTTATGAGCATTTCCTGACTTTTAGGGAAACATGTCCGTATCTTGCTTCAATTTCCTACAGATTTTTTTTACATTGTTCACATGATTTCTGTGATTGTTTTTGTTCAAAATGTTTGTAGGTTTCCGGAACTTGCACATTGATGACCAGATAACCCTGATTCAGTACTCCTGGATGAGTCTGATGGTGTTTGGCCTGGGCTGGAGGTCCTACAAGCATGTCAGCGGGCAGATGCTATATTTTGCACCTGATCTAATCCTAAATGAGTAAGTTGTGACATTGTGGCTTTTGTTGTTAGCACAAGGATGTTCACAGCATGATTTGAAAAACTACATTCCAATAGATGATCCTATGTTTAGTGTCCTAAACAACAAAATTTTCCTGAAATAGTTTCTGAGAATTACCTCTCTTGATAAAGTTGCCTTTCTTTATTCTTGTATATATATATGAGTGTATATTTTATATGTTTATTTGTTTATTTTGCGTATTGTGAGTGTGTGGGTGGGCACACATACAGCACAGCATGGAAGTCAGAGGACAGCCTGAGGAAATCTTGGGGGTTGAGCTCAGGTTGGCAGGCTTGGCAGGAGAGGCCGTCATAACTGACTCCACCACCACTTACTCATCCATATCCACTGTATGTACTACTGGGGTTCATAAAAACTTTTTCAATAAGTATATACATTTAACAATGCCCTCCATCTCTCCCCCCCACCCCCGCCAGCCCTCTTCATTTCTCTGGACAGTTTTCTTCTACTTTGGTGTCATTGTGTCATATATACATACATGACACAATGTATACATACATATATGTGTGTGTGTGTGTAATCTAGAATCCACAAATGAGAGAAAATGTATTTGTGTTATGGAGTCTAACTTAATTTGCTTAATATGATGTCTAGTTATATCTATATATCTAAAAACAGCATAATTTTGTCCTTCATATCTGAATAAAATTCCATTATAGATATGAAGTATATATGAAACATACACACACACACACACACACACACACACACACACACACACACACACACACACACACACGCATGCGCGCAATTTCTTTATCCATATATAGCCTGGCTACTGTGAATCATGCAACAATAACCATTGAAGGGAGGGGAGGGTCTTTACAATGTGCTGACTTGGTGGCCTTTGGGTGAATATTGAGAAGTATTTTAGCTGGGTCGTAGATAGATCTACTTTCAGTGTTTTCAGGAGCTTCTACATTGATTTCCACAGTGGCTAGACTGGTTTATATTCCCAGCAGCAGTGTATAAGGGCTCCCTTCTGCCCACATCCTCAACAGCATGGGTTGTTTTTCTAACTGTCATTCTGACTGTGGTAAGATGGAATCTCACTGTAGCTTTAATTAGTTTTTCCTAGGTGACTCATAAGGTTGAACATTTTTCATATGTTTATTGGCCATTTGTCCTCCATCTTTTGGGAACTGTCTGTTCATTTCATTAGCTCATTTATTGATTGGTTTATTTGATTTCTTTATTTTTAGTTTATGATCTTTGCATAGTCTAGATATTAATCCTATGTCAAACATGTAGTTCACAAAGATTTTCTCCTATCCTTTAGGCTTTCTCTTTACTTAATTTTTTTCCTTGCAGTACAAAAGCAACTTAATTTCATGCAATCCAATTTGCTAATCCTTGGCATTATTTTCTGAGAGTTTGGAGTCCTTTTAGAAAGTTTTTAATTATTTGTTTGAAAAATTTAGTTAAATCCTTTGTATCACTAATTTGATATTTAGAGTCCTTCTCTCCTGTCTAGAAATGTATTGTTTATCTCAAACTAAAATTTTTAATTTTTTTGAAAACTTAATGAGATGAGCAACTCAATATAAAATTAAATGTTTATCATATCAAATTAAGTTTTCAGATTTTTGTGCTTGTGGAGATTATGAAATATATCAGAAATATTTTTGCTTGACAGTACTGGTTTACTTTAAGAAATTAAGCATAAATCTTTTATAAATATTTCATGTGATTTATTATATCTAAATAGTTTTCTGCATGTAGTCTTCTGGTGGTAAGACTTTGTCCTTGGTGTTGTCTACACTGTTCTAATAGTGAATGTCAAGTTGTGAGCATCTAAGTTGATAACTGACACTTGTCTAATGTCTTCACAGCTGTCAATCTTCATGCTCCATTCATTCTTCTTTAACTCATAGTCCCTTGACTTAGGCAAGGACTCAGCATCCTTCATCTTTCCAGTTCAAGAAACTGGGGCTCGGGAGAACTGGATAACCTGGCACAGACCTGAGGGGCCAGGATTAACCTTAATCCTTCAGTGTGGGTATCTTGTCTTCATCCCACTATTCCTTTAGCTGCTTTGAACAAAGTTGACATCACAAAATAACACATGGCTGAGAGAATGCCTCAAATAAGGGATCTCTATCTTCAGAACTTACATTAACCTTTTCAATTATTTAATGTTCAATACCATTCTTCCATTTGTTTTAGTGTCACCACACATATTCCCTAGAAAAAGTCACAGTGTTGTAAATTCTCATAAACTGAAGCAATCCATTAACTGTGCACAAAATTATATTTACACATACACATAGTATTCAGTAATAAAGCATTTCCTGGTTCCAAAAGCTCAATTCCTACAACATTGCTCTTACTCGATTTGGGTGTTTAAAGTGTGATAATAAAAGCAAGAAACAATATTAACTTTGATCAGTGTGTATTTAATGTCATTTTTATGTTTAAATTTTCTTTGCCTAAAAATTTAGTGCCACTCCACGAAAAAGTTTAGAAACATTTAAAATTCCAAATATTGTCTGCTTATTAAATATATCAGCAAATTCAACAATAGGAAAGACAATTACCAGACTCTTGTTCACTGACGAGTTCTATCACCACCCGGGTGATCGGCTGTGGTTTTCATTTTGTGCTGGTTCTCTTTTATGTGCTGTGTGTGCTGCAGACAGAGGATGAAGGAATCATCCTTCTACTCCCTGTGCCTTACCATGTGGCAAATCCCACAGGAGTTCGTCAAGCTTCAGGTGACTCACGAGGAGTTCCTCTGTATGAAAGTCTTGCTACTTCTTAATACAAGTGAGTACACAAGTGTGCTTAGTACCTTACTTTTGAAGTCACAGAGTAAGTGTCAAAAAAAGGTCACATATACCAGGTATAAAACTTAGATCATAACTATGAAGAAGTAATCTCAAATATATTGTCATTGCCCTTAAGAAAGCAATTTGGCATTTCTTTGTATTTCTCTGTCACACAAGACTAAAATAGCCTAGCCAATTTCTTTATTTTCCATGAAATAGAATTATAAATTTATTTACTTAATTTAGCTTTATAAGTTAACTAATATGACATGAACACAAGTTATGTTTCCCATTATTAAACCTACCACACATACACAGAAGGATTCACTGTGCAACACACACACACACACACACACACACACGTTTGGAAATATTCTCAGGGTGTGGGGACAGTTTGACAGTTACAGCAAATGGCCACAAGGATCACTGACTTGGTGCATCAGCAGTGTGGGGGGATGGTAGGGGTAGGGGGTGGAGTGAGAGTGTAGGGGTGGAGTGGGGGTGCTGTAAACAAGAAAGACACAGGTTCCTCCCACATAGTGGCCACACTGTATCATGTGACCTGCAAACCTCTGTTGCATCTGATTGTAAATGAACACATAAGAAGTGGGTGCAAGACTTGAAAGGCAGGGGACAGTCATGGGAGAAGGGTACAAATGACAATCAAGTCTTATGTCACATGCATGCACTGAGCCTTTCTGCACCTTCCTACACATGGCAGGTTCAGCCTGCAGATGGATAATCAATGTTTTGATTTGCAAGAGAGTCACAGGGAGTTACTTATGATGAGCTGACCTGAGTGCTTTCTCAGCATCATCTTTTCAGGGACTTCCCCTAGTGGCACAGATCTCAGATGACAGGTTGGGAGGTTGGGATGGGAAGGAAGGTCAGTCCCTTAGAATACAAGGTACTTTTGTGGAATCCATGTACCTAACATATCCTATGCATCTGAATGAAAATTTGAATAATATTTTGGCCAGTGGGGAGAACTATACAAAGTGTTTGAAAAAGCATCTGTAAATCTATGGGGATAAATAAGCAAGCATTGCAAAGATAGGAAGAGAATTAGAATGCCATGTACTTCTTACAGTCTAGGAGATGGACGATTACATTCAGCAGCCAAGCAGATACTTAAACACTATAATGAACAACGAGTAAAAAAAAATAGTATTAAGAGAAATGGCTTTATATTTAGAAAAAAAATTTATTTAGCTCAAATGATATCTTTATATATCCAGATAATTCAGTTAAACGTAGATGTTGAAATTGTTTAAAAACAAATAAAGAAATATAATTTTTTCAAATCTCAAATAGAAAATACCTTTGCAAAACAAAAACTATGGGTCTAGAGAGGTGGCTTGGAGGTTAAGAGTGCTTGTGCTTATGCAGAGGCCCAGAGTTTGATTCCAGCATCACTGTAGGATGGTTACAGCCACCTGTGTCTCCAGGGACATGGAATCTAACACCCTCTTCTGGTCTATGGAAGCACTCATACACAGCTGTGCATATACCTTCACACACACACACACACACACACACACACACACACACACACACACACACACACAGAAAGAGAGAGAGAGAGAGAGAGAGAGAGAGAGAGAGAGAGAGAGAGAGAGAGAGAACAAATTTAAAAAATGAAATGAGAAAGTTTGATAAGTTGATTGTTATCAATTTAATTTCCTGTGTGCCATGAAAAATTAAAGCAAAACTCTCTAGGAATAGGTAGCAGACTACACACATGCTCTAACAAATTTCCTAGTAAAGGGGTTTAACCAAGAAAAATAATTTCATATTCACATATCAGGGTGAGTTAGCTACAGGGATTAGTTTGGAAACTTAAAGAGAAGTACATGGATTTGAAATGACTATATTCTGGGGTAACTGAAGAGAAGACTGTAGGCATGCATGTCCCATATCTGTACAGATGTGTATACAAGAATTAAATGTTCATTAACTATTGCAAAAATTACTCCTGAGGACCCCCTGTATACTCAGGATCTGAACAGCTCAAAACTGAAAGCTGAAGAGTTACTGTTTTATTCTCTCTTTGGTTTGTATCCTTATCCAAGAGCAGTAGAAAGCAGCCAACACTGAGGTATGAGGTGGTGGGTTTTAAAGACCTTTGGTAGGTATGTGCAGTTCTCTTTAATACGAATGCACTTCTTTACAGAAGTAATGCTGAGAAAAGATCACAAATGTGTAGTACTGTAAATTGAGGAGGTTCTGTGTTTTCCTTTTGGCATCCATACGTGGCTCCAGAACAAGTTCACCTGAGGCTGAAGGTTCATGTGCAGGATTGTAGTGAAAGAAGAGATGAAGGAGAAAGCTGGGAGCTCTGGAAGCAGACAGGACAGAGGGCGGGAAGTGGAGGGAAATGTGACAGCCAACACTTGTAAGATCCATGGAGGTTTGGGAAGGAAAGGAGCTAAAACTGTGTGTGTAGCTTAGTCGGAACAGATGATGCTCAGCTCAGTCCCAGCACACAAATACATAAAGGCAGACCAGAGGAAACTACCTAAATCATTAGTGAACATATGGGAAGAACTTAATTCTCTTTAAAGTAAGTAATCAAACATGAATATCTACCTTCACTATTATGTGTTACTATTGTTAGGAAAATGTTGAATAGTACAATTAATTGATTGATAAATGATAGCTAGAAGAGCTGAGCATGTTGACTCATGTGGAAAGGAAAGGCAGGAGTATCAAGAATTCAAGGTCATTTGAAGCTACACAGTGAGTCTGAGTGCAGCCTGGCTACATGAGATGCTGTCGGGAAGGAAGCAAAAGGAATGGCAGCTACCAGCTATGAATACAGCAAAGATGAGACTAGAAATACTATTAGAAATACACCAAGAAAACCAAGTGACTGAGTCAATGAATATAAAAGAAATAGTTAAGTCAATGAATACGAAGTAAATACTCAAATATGATCAGCTTTTCCCACATCAGCAGAAAAGCAGTAGAAAATGAAGCAATGCTAAAATTACAACAAAAAGATAAGTTTCCAAGATCAATTGTAATAAGAAATACTTGAGATTTACATGAAGAAGACAAAACTATATAAAGAAATTCAAATAGTTGTTTAAAAGAAAAAAACTTAAATTAAGAAGACCCATAATGGAACCATAAGTCAAATAAAACCAGATATCTGAAGCAAGACTGTATAATAACACCAACAACTCTTTCAAGCAAATACTACATTAAATGCATAGTTCCTAGATAAAAGTCTGAAACATAAGTTGTTCATATATTATTCCACAATTAAAAGATTTCCGTGTCTGGATTTTCCCAATTGCACCATTGCTTTCCTATTTAAAATGACGTGTGTGTGAGTATATATAACTTAAAAATTACATAAGTGATACATTAGTTATCTAACTCAGAAATTCATACATTGTTAGGATCTTTTTTTTTTTTTGAGACAGGTTTTCTCTGTGTAGCCCTGGCTCTTCGGGTCAGGCTGGCCTTGAACCTGGAGATCCACATACCTCTGCCTCCTGAGTGCTGGGATTAAAGGTGTGCGCCACCACTTCCTGGTTTGTTAGTGTCCCCTTTTTAACATAGCTGCCACTTTCTTGTTATTTTTTGTACAGTTCCTCTGGAAGGACTGAGGAGCCAAAGTCAGTTTGAAGAGATGAGGTCAAGCTATATCCGGGAATTGATCAAGGCAATAGGCTTAAGGCAGAAAGGGGTGGTCCCCAGTTCACAGCGCTTCTATCAACTTACGAAGCTTCTTGACAGTTTGCATGATGTAAGTATTTTGTTTTCCAGATTATTGGTAAGAATGCTGTGAATTTCTCTAATCTCTTAAAAAAATGAAGTGATAAATTCTGAGTCTCAGATAGCACTTTTTCTTTTAGACGGTCCAGGACCCAAGCTTGGGGTATGGTGCCATCAACATATTCTTTTACAGCATGCCTAGAAACTAATATAATCTAGACAATCCCTCTTAAATGTGTCCAAAAGCTTGTCTTCTGGATCATTCTAGATCTTGTCAAATTGATGACTGGTATTAGTCTTCACAGTATGGTTTCCCCAAATTCTTATTTGTAGTTGGGTTTTAAAAGACTACATCACACACGCCGTTATTTTAAATGTTGACTTCTCAAAGTGTGTATATCACTTAAGGATAATTTAATGGCCAAGACAAATTATCATATATTTTTCAGAATAGTTTCTAAAATAAGTTTTTGCTTCATAATATTAGTATAGAAAATAACGCTGTTATGCCATTATGTGTGTATTTGTAAATACTCTTGCTGATGGCAATCAGGTAAGAGCTTCACACTTTCCAAGATTTCATTCAAAGGCATAAAGAAATCATAAATTAAATTATTTAAATTCTTTCTGGGTTATTGTTTCTATACTGTGCTATAATAAGCAGCCCAGAAATGCCCAACACTGTGGAGCTAGATTGGTAAAACTTAACAGATGTGTGTGTGTGTGTGTGTGTGTGTGTGTGTGTGTGTGTGTGTGTGTTAACTGAGACATCTTAGATACTAGCTTTTATTGCTGTTGCATAAGAAACCACGTGAAAATGAGAGTCAACGACATAGAAAAGCTACCTACTCAGCAGGTCAGCTTGTGAGCCTGAATTATAAACACTTTATGACCATGATAAGCTACTTGAATTAAATCATTACAATAAAAAGCAGAGAACAGAATAAGCCTAGGAAAAAGGAAACTTGAAGGATAAAGCACCAGTACAGGAGACAGGAGAAAAATTCACAGAGCCTCAAAGAAACACAATGGTACTATGTCAAAGAAAGAAATAAGAGCCTTCAAAAAGGAACATTTAGCAAACAATAAAAAATAAATAAATAAAACTTCAGGACAATTAAGTGCACAATTGAAGGTATTGAAATTCAACAAAAGTGAAAAAAAATCAACAGAAGTCATGAAATACAAAGGACATTCTCAGTAGAAAATATTAAAACCTAAGACATGATAAGTCAGATTTCATCCT
The DNA here is from genome assembly GCF_007827085.1 of Peromyscus californicus insignis. NCBI lineage: Eukaryota > Metazoa > Chordata > Mammalia > Rodentia > Cricetidae > Peromyscus > Peromyscus californicus. The sequence continues at coordinate 5,748,079 of NW_026294402.1, forward strand.
CAAATTCAAGTTTAATAGGAATTTGCAGAAGAAAGAGTATAGGAAAACAAAGGCAGGGAAATTATCAGGGAAGTTTCTCAAATGGAAGGATATGAGTTCTCTTTTTCTCACTTTTCTTTCTCATTTTTTGAGCCATGGAGTTGCCATGTAGCCCATACTGACCTTCATTCTTGTAGCAGTCCTCCAGCCATGGGTCCCTTCTCTTTGCTAAAGATGTGAATTTTCTAAATGTAAGGGACTGCAATATGGGTAACGCATAATTCATCCAAGGTGCACTATAATAGCTCATCATACCAAGAATGAGAAGAAAATCCTAAGCACACCAGTGGGAAAAGAAATAACGTATATGCAAACTGCCAGCATTCGGAGGGACACTGGATCTAGGACAATGGCTGAGCAGTGTCTTCAGAATCCCAAGGAGAGGAAAATCACCAGTCAAACAGCCAAACAATTGCAATGCCACCACCAATGTCTTTCACACTCATAAAGTCTTGCAGAGGACATCTCAAATATAACCTTTCCTGGGATGTGCTCCTATTGAACAGAAAGCTGTAGGTGAAGGGGATTCAAGCCGGGAGGTATGCATGGTGATGCCCCAGCATAATGGCTGGGAGGAGCAATAAATCTCTGCTTATTGCTCTGTTCTGATTTGTGACCAGTAAGACAACAGGAGGTATGCATGGTGATGCCCCAGCATGACTGGGAGGAGCAGTAAGTCTCTGCTTTTGGCTCTGTTCTGATTTGTGACCAGTAAGACAGCACTAGACTCCAGCACACCAACTCCAGGATGAAAATGGAGCTAGGGGGTCACTAATGTGCACAACTATGTTGAGGTGGTTTTCACCATCCTGTCAGGGAAGTTGATTATGGCTTTGTGCCAAATGGAGAGAAAAGTAAAAGAAATAAGATACAAGGTAATCAGATCCCACAAAATGAAAATGATGAAAGAAAGGAAATGCTGCACATCAGGAAACAATACCAGTCTTTCTAGTCAAAATGTAGGATACTGACTTAGTAAAAAACTGAATATAACAGTAGAAAGATGCTTCCTGAGGAACTTCTAGATTTTGCTTCTGTTGTTTCCTTTGTGATCTATCTTACAGTACTATGAGACTTAAATTGTGTAAATAACATAGATGGCCAAACACCCTAATTGTCGTGCTAAAAACCCCATCCAACTACTGAGGGATCTGGATGCAGAGATCCATGGCTAGGCCCTGGGTGGAGCTCTGGGAGTCCAATTAGCGAGAATGAGGAGGGTTTATATGAGAGAGAATTGTTGAGACCAAGGTTGGATTAAGCACAGAGACAAATAGCCAAACAAATGGAAACACATGAACTATGAACCAATGGCTGAGGGGTCACCAACTGGATCAGGCCCTCTGAATGGGTGAGACAGTTGATTGGCTTGATCTGTTGGGAGGCATCCAGGCAGTGGGATCGGGTCCTGTGCTCATTGCATGAGTTGGCTGTTTGAAACCTGGGGCCTATGCAGGGTCGCTAGGCTTGGCCTGGGAGGAGGGGACTGGATCTGCCTGGACTGAGTCTACCAGGTTGATCTCAGTCCTCAGGGGAGGCCTTGCCCTGGAGGAGGTGGGAATGGGGAGTGGGCTGGGGGGAAGGTGAGGGGAGCTGGAGAGGGGAGAACAAGGGAATCTGTGGCTGATATGCAGAACTGAATTGTACTGCAAAATAAAAAAAAAAAAGATAAAAGTTGAGCCTGCTGATATAGGCCTACACTCCCTAATATTTAAGAGGCCAATTCAGAAAGCTCACAAACTCACAGAATTCTCTGAGCTACAGTGAACGTTTACAGTAGTCTGGGCCATTTAGCAAGACCCTGTCTCAAAATAAAAAGTAAATATTAAAGAGAAGCTGGCTATATTACTCAGTGATACAGTTCTTAGGTCACATGCCTGAGGCCCTGAGTTTTATGATTTATGTTGAGTTACTGAAATAGAATCGGTAAATTGTTGTGTGAAAAAGTCTGATTAACAAATGGGATTTATGAAACTATTGCATTTTGAAAATGTATACCTTTACGTATTTGCAATATTATGTGTATATGTGCATACATGCATAAAAAGAAAAAAGGATGAAAATTAAATCAAACGTTCACTTTGGAACATTGGAATATCGCTAATTTTCATTACTTTTAAATATTACACATTTGGGTCTGGGGAGATGACTCAATAGTTAAGAGCCCTTGCTCCTTGTAGAAGGCCCAGGTTCGGGTTCAATTCTCAGCACCCACATGGTGACTCACAGCCACATGTAATTCCAGTTCTAATGGATCTGATGCCATCTGCTGACTATGATGAGTACTACATGCAATTAGTGCACATACATAAATGCAGGCATTCATACACAGAAGACAGAAATAAATCTCTGAAATATCATATTACCAGCATGCTCCATCGTGAGTATAAAACATTTTTCATATTATCCTAGAGAGCAGAGAGAGTTATCCGAGTATTGGCAAGAACAAACAACTGGACAAGTTTTTCCAGTATTAAAAAAATAAGTTATCATGTTTGAACAGTGTGTGGGTTTATTGTTTTTCTCACATTACCTACCACTTGTTAAACCAACAGCTTGTGAAACAGCTCCACCTATACTGCCTGAACACATTCATCCAGTCTCGGACACTAGCTGTGGAATTTCCAGAAATGATGTCTGAAGTTATTGCTGCACAGTTGCCCAAGATCTTGGCGGGCATGGTGAAGCCTCTTCTCTTTCATAAAAAGTGACGTCTTTGCTTTGTTTTCTTTACAAAAATTGAGTTTTGTGATATGTCTTTTTTGTCTTGGTTAGGATGGTCAAGTCTTGAGTCTTTATAATGTTCTTCTGAAAGCCTTACATGTATACATATCACACTGTGTAAATTATGAGAAAACTTGGGAGATTCTGATTTTCCTTTGTAACGTCTAAGTGGAGTTTCTAAAGTGTTTTATGTAGCCGTATTTTCTTTGAGAGTTTACATAGTTAAAAACGGACTAAATTGATTGTATAAGTAAACTATATCTCATCTACATTATTTCCTACTTTTTGGATGAGAATTTTTTCAACCTTTGCATCTAACATCTAACAAATCTCCCCTATAGGGGGAAAAACACCCCTACCTTTAACAATAAACCATACATGCTACTTCTAGGTAGTTGTTTTGGTTTCCCAAAGCTGAGCCTTTAAAATGATAGCCAAAAATGTAACTATTTTGTGAGAAGATTCATAACCTAAAACAGATTTTCAAAGAGTTTTTAATGAAGAAAGAAAGAAAACAAAAGAAAGGAAGGAAGGAAGGAAGGAAGGAAGGAAGGAAGGAAGGAAGGAAGGAAAGAAGGAAGGAAGAAAAACAAAACAAAACAGGAAAACAGAAAGGGAGCTGAAACGGGTTGATATTTTGAAACTAGGCAAATTGTGGTTGGAAGCAGGTTTGTGACAGAGTAAATAAACAGCCACACAGTTGCTGTGACACTGTTGAGGGTGGGTCTGAGGGAGAAGATGCCTTCAGATACGGTCCTGTGGATGTAGAAATCAGGAGGTCTGTTCTCTCATTGGAATCCCTGTTGTTGGCTGACGTCACCCTTGGTAGTCTCGTGTCCTTGCCAGGGTGATAGCATGTTTCCTGGCAAACGCTTCCTTTGCCCATCTCTGTCACTTCTTATTAACATTTTATCAAAGAAGACTGGGAGGGAAGGGGACAAGAGTGAGTCGGGGGGGGGGGGGGGGGAAGCAGGGAGGAGGGGAGGGGTAAATACATTCCCTTCTTGGGGATAGTGGGTTTTTTAGGGAAATATGGGTAGTAACTCTCAGGTGGAAAATATTTTTAGTGCCTCTGAATTTGAAAGACATGCTCTAGAAACAGACAAATCTCAGGTGGAAAGTTTTGAGTGCCTACGACCCAATTCTAAGTGAGTTGCTTCAGGAAATCCTAGATACTTGCTGAAAATAACACAACCAGATACAGTGATGATCAAACACACAACTCACTCTATCATTTCTACTTAAAATATTCATTTGAAAGACAGACAACAGTTCTTTACTGCAATGAGTTACTGGAGATCTGAATGTTGAATAAAAGTCTCACATGTGTACACACACCAAGTTTACACCACTGGTGAACTCAATAAAGTCAGTTACTGTTTGCTTTTATCAAATCATTGATATCAATTCCAGTCATATTATATATATACTATATACATATATGTATATTATACAATAATTTCTCTAAATTAACAATAAATTCTCTAAATTAAAAAAAGAACTGACTGTGGTATATCCATAAACAATAAGTTCTTTAGCACATTTAGAAGAGGGATTAAAATAAGGAACCAATCAGGACTCGTTGGCTTCGTTCATTTCATGCATGAGGAAATCATACTGGCTTACCTGCTGTGCGGTACCTCAGGTAGAGTAGCTAAACAGAGATTTACCCAGGTACTCCAGCCATCAGCATGAGTAAAGAGATGCTCTTCCTCTCTAGTTTACATACCTTCTCCTGCCCTGCGTCTGAAATACACTACACTCTTGACTGGCTCTTCATAATCTACACACACACACACACACACACACACACACACACACACACACACACACACACACATTCTCATGTCACTTTTCGGGCTAAAGGATCTGGTTCTGCTATTTCTGTTCAGGGACTTCCGTTTCGTCCATCACTCATCTACACATCAGAATTTCCAAGTGGGCTTTGAAAAAAAACCCTCACATTTATTAAGAAAAAATCTTGAGCTACATCCTTAACAGTTACTCTTTAATCTGTCAGTTTACTACCCTGCTGTTACATTCCTGCCATGCCAGTCTCTATGTGACATCACCTTTTCTGCCAGAATTTCTCCACTCTCACTCTAGACCCAGGCATGTGTTAACCTTGCATACCTGCATTGTTTCTGTAAAGTCTTCCTCAGTCCACCACACAGTGATTAGATCGCCCCTAGGTTTCCCTGTGGCTGTCTAAATTACAATAATATGCTGCGGCCCTGCTCTGATGGCCCATAGGTCTGTGGGCTTTGCTGAGGGAAAACAACATTTTCTTGATAGAGAGATGACGGTCATATTTGTCCTCTTGCTGTGGCTCTCCTGGGTTACATCGAGACACTTCTCATGGCTTTGTTACTCAATTTGCCTGCAAGTTCACTTCTCTTCATTTCTAAGCTGTTTTTTCCCTATCCTGTGACATCTTGCCCTTTGTTAGCTACGACATGGGAGCACATTTTATATGGATTCAGAACAATGGTCTGTTTCCTGTTCTGAACTTTATAACAGAATGAATAGAATATTATTTCCTTCCCTATAAAGGAATCTACAAATAGTTAAGTACTCCTATTGTTTTATATTGCAAACCTTGATGTAAAATTGTCCCCTTATTTCTGATTTTATTCAACAACTATTTTTGAGTACCTACTATTAGCATAAGAAAATATGTTAACAAGATTTAATAGAACATGGAGCTTAAGAAAAATTGTATATAACTCAAGAAAGGTATAGCCCAGGAGTAATAAAAATCTAGTGTCTGTTGAGTAGAGGGCCATCAGATATTTGTGGGATATATAAACTTCATTCTTAAGGTTTGATATGTGCAAGACATTATTTATGTACAATTTGAATAAGATAAGTTCTAGAAAAGGATAGAATTTTAAAATAATAACTATATAATCTAGGCAACTGTCATCAATTCATTTGCTTTAAATTGGTATGTACATTTGTTTATTGGAAAAGCTTTCAATATCATTTCCCCACAAATATAATCACAATAAAAATAATTTTTAGAATACTTAGGGAAAATTTTCTTCTGTGGCAGTTGTATGGACTGGAAAAGATTGATTAATTGAATGTAGCCTAGACTAATGTCATGAGTTCTTTTACTCAAGTAATGGCCCCTGGAACACTGGATGCAAACAAATCGTTTTTCCTTTGAATTTGGACTAATTTGATAATAGTTACCATTGTCTACTAGCACAGTCTAATTTTTAAGATAATGAAAATTTTCTAATTTCATTTCAACTAAGGGTAAATAAAGTGTGCTGTCTTCAGGGCTGGAGTTTATTATGGCCCTGTTTTGCAACTGCCTAAAAACATTTGATATTCTTGATTTTGATCTCCATCCATAGTTTAGATGTCTAAACACCACGATTTACTATTTAAGGCTAAGCTTAGAAAGAAAAACATTCCCAGAAGAACATGACATGACCGAATGGAAGTTACCTCATCACTGAGTCTTTTCCTCCATTCCTATCTAGTCATCGTAACCTTTATCTCCACTCTGCAGGTCATGTTCTGTGGGTTGTTCTAGAGTAAAATTAAAGCATAAGAACACAGGCTTTATATCATGAAATACTTGAATGTCACTGAAGCAGATTTTTTTACTTAATGGTAGATTTCCTTACAAAAGTTAGACAAACCATCTGTGTCTCAAAAGATGATTATGGCCAGTATTAACTGTTTTGTGGAACTATTTTGTTTCCAGTGTTTAAAAACATGGCACCTTTAGTTAGGTGATGCTTTTCCACTGTGTTTTTTCACCCTTATCTTTAACTTTTACTCCTGTACAGGTATGAAATAAAATATGTTTTAAATAGCCATGGTGCATCAACTTGTAACTTCTAATTTATTCCCAACTATAGTGATTGACTTAACGATGTACATAAAGGGCTAACTTGGGACTATGCCCACTTCTTGGTCATTTACTGGCTACATGAGTGTAAGCTAGAGGTATGTCATTAAGCCTTACCCAACTCCTTTGCAACTAATAGGCACATGATATATGTCTGCATGCATCCATACAAGCAGTCAGAAATGTCAGTTGCCATAAATGCATTTTCATTATGTCATAGTTGACTATAATTTTGTCAAACTAATCAGTTCTATAAGCTAGTGAAAAAAGAAATCTGGAAAATCTACTTGCTTTTCTTCTGCTATTTACTGTGAAATATTTGACTTAATTTGAGATGTATTTACTTTATTTCTTTTCCTGAGAAGAATATAGCTTTTTGAGTTTAGGGCCTGTTTCATAAGAAATCTAAAGAGTAGCCGTGTGCTGATGGTACACCCCTTTAACCTTGGCACTTGGGAGGCAGTAGCAGTTGTATCTCTGTGAGTTTGTGGCCAGCATGGTCTACAAAGCGAGTTGCAGGATAGCCAGGGTTACATAGAGAAACCCTGTCTTGAAAAAAACTAAAAGAGAAAGGAAGGAAGGAGGGTAGGAAGGAAAGAAAGAAGGAAGGAAGAGAGAAAGAAATCTAAAGAACATATCACCTTTTGCTTATAATATCTGACAGTAATAGTACTAATTTTTTAGAACACAGCTCTTCCAAAAACTTAGGCTGGAACTCTATCTCTAACATCTGACAATGGGATCTACAACTCATGCTGAAATCAACTTCCCAAACAGCATTGCTATTTGCTGATGATACCAGATCTCCCTGACTGCTTGATCTGAGAGCTTCGATCCCTTTGAAAACTGCTGCACGTTCCATTGACGCTATGGACACCGTGGCCCTTTGCCTCGTCTCTGTTTGCCCTTATCAATCAGATTTTAGGCTGAAATATGAATCCTTCAAATATCTTTAAAACGCCATAGCCTCATATATAAGGAGCACTCAAGGCTAGAAAATATGTTTTCAATATTGAAGATACCTTGGTTTTGTTTTGGTTTTGGTTTACTCCAAATTCAGCAACCACTCTCCTAAGGACTGAGTTTGTTGGACGAGGGGAAGACTCCAGGAAGGTGCAGCTTTCTCTTTCCTATGATCAACCTCTCAGATGTAGGAAACATCTTCATCTTTTAAATTCTAAAAGTAATTCAAAGGCAAATACTCTAGAAAAGGTGTGTAAACTCCCATGTTGCTCACTTGCACTAGACTAGATCATGGCATAATTTTCATTAGCAGATCACCAGGGTTCTGTGACATTGCTGTTGTCTTTATTTGAGGTTGGGCACCAAGTGCAATGTCTGCTTCTACCTTCAACCTGCCACTTCTTTAGTGTAACATTGCTTCACACACCCTGACCGTTAAAATAAAAGTAAGTAGAAAGCCATAGATCATAGATCCACCCACAGAATGAAATACACAGTTCAATATGGATTACACTCCACATTATGGTGTGAATCCAAGATGAACAAAACCTAAACAATCAGATTCAGGTTAGACTCAGGGGGAAAGCCCTGCAGACCACCAAGTTCCTGGCCTACCCATCTCCAAAGTTAGGTCTTCAAAACTAATGTTAAATGCTGTGTGTCAATGCCTTCTTGGAACCTCAGGACTGCGTAGTCTGAGACAGGCTTGCACAATCTAGACCAGCCTGGCCACACAGTTAGACTTCGTCTTAATTTTTAAAATAAAGGGCAAAGAGTAGTTTCCTTTCATTGCTTATCCTCTCTTCCCTGGAAGGATTTAAGCATTTATGGGGCACTGATGATGAGTTAAACAACAGTAACAGCCTGGCTGCTTTGAAGGGAGGCAAACAGGCCTGCTCCCCCTTAATGTTGACAGCATTCCAAAGCAGAGCTCTGGCCATGGCTGGAGGATGCACCCAGGCTCATCCAAGCTCCACGCAGCTGGGGAGTCTGGAAAACCTTTGCAGGACTGCTGGATGAGTCCCAGAATGTCAACCTCATTTTCGATTTACTGGCTCTGGTTGCCTGTGTCACGCTGACCTTATTGTTAAACACAGGTTTGTTTGCCTTCTTACGACTCATGGTGAAATGGAGAACACATTACTTCTAAGCTGGTTGAAAGCTTTTAACTGACAGGGCACTTTCAGAGAAACAGGAAGAGGGCAGCTATGGAGGGCCACTCTGCTCAGTACTTCCAGGAAGCTGAACCATACTATTAACTCTCGGGGGGGGGGGGGGGGGGGGGGGGTGACAGTGGTGTCATGGCCCATATTTAGACAGATGAAAGTAAAATATGCAAGCAGCATTATAGTCTTCAGGAATACATTGTACCTTACTTTTTAATTATCTTTGAAATTGTTCATCAACCCCAACTGTAGCCAACTTCCCAAATAGTATTTTAAATGAGACCCATTTTAATATGATTTTCTCTTGTGAGGTACATGTGAAGCTTAACACATCTTTGTCTATGACGGTTGTTTTTCTTTTGAGTTTTCCTTGTTAGCTATTTTAACCAGCAGTGGTTTGAAGTGTCTTGTCATTGAAGGTAACTTTTGCTATCCTCCTTGCCCTAGGAAGGCTTTGATTTTTAAAATGTCTATTCTTCAAACTGTGTTTCTATTAAAGCTCTGTTATCTTTCTGTCTTATTCTAATACATAGCAATTAGAGCTGCTGAGCCATGCAGCAATACATTAAGTGTGACTGGATTTTTTAAAATATGGACTTAATTTGGTAAACACAAATTTTAACTTTTTTAAATAGGAAAACAGCTAATGAACTTCTATCATAGCCTTCCTGAGCTAGGTTGGCAACTAGAGATTTGAGGTCAAGGACCATTATAGAGCATTAGCTCTTCTTCCTCCTAGACCTGTACAATTGATAAGGGAGACAGAAAGAAAAGTGTATGTGAATTAACAGCAATGTACCGCAGAGCTGTCAGAGGCGCACCCTGCTCCTTCTACATGGGACAGAAACCCTGCCCAGAATTTCACACGGTAAGCAGTGATAGAAAGAGCTCCGTGGGCTGCCTTCCATAGTCATCATTTTAATCACTATTGTACCTCCTTTTGACCCAAATATTCCGTAAACCTTCACTCTTCTGGGGTGATCATATTCCCAGGAAAAATCAGAGTAGTCAGGCCTCTATTTTTAAAATATTTCAACAGGACAACAATTTTCAATTTTTTTTCTAAATTGATACTTTGAAACAGAGGATTCAGGCAAGGGCTGAGAAGGGGTGTGGCTTGCCAGGCCAGTCGGAAAGGTCACTGACATAAAAGCAGATATTGTCCCCTTGATTATTGAGCAACATTCATGGCAGGATGATGCAAACTCCAAAAGATGATGTGCTGCGATAACTGTATGGGAAATGTTCGAAGAATTACCAGTCATTATCCAAACACGAAATGTAAATATGCTCAGAGCTTTGTTCGTGTTTAAAGAGTCTCTCACTGTTCTAATTTGAGGCTACATCATTTAGGGGGAAAGTTACCAATCCATCTATTTAGATATCAACTAGTTGAGTTTTCTAAGATCATAACATTCCTCTTAAAACAGAGAAGAAAATGGCTAGAAGCAAATTATCTATTTCAACTCCCAAAGTTAATCAAAGCACCACTTTTCACTCGGGAACTTCCCGCTTTCTATAACGTTTACATCAGTGCACCACGACCAATTCTGCTGTCTCTCAGTATAGGAAAAACTTGTTCTGAACACAGCAACAACAACATGATGCTGTTGGTGATAGTAATGATGGTGGTGACATTGAAACGTGGTACTTTAGGCATCACTCATTCTCAACTGCAAGCGATGAGCAACTCTAGAGAGTAGGTTGGTCACCCTGCTGAACCCTAGCAGTGACTAGTTCCCTCTTCTCTGAGGTACAGTTGGGTGGAGAGAAAAGACAGATGTTTTGATAGCTGGGTACCACCGTGAACAAGAGAGTGGAAAACACACAGGAAACTCCTAGAATAGCTGACTCCAGGTGGGCCCAGATATCCTTTAAAACTTTGTATGTGAAGTGGTTGAGGAATTAGCTTAGCATGCAGGCAAGAAGGAAGGAAGCACACTCCAAACTTGTTAACAGTAGGGGACAAGCAGCAGGAAAGAGCACACGCACGTGATGCTGACAGAGAGCATGGAGTCAAAGTTGATGATGAGACTCAGGAAAGAAACCAAGTCCCAAACATCTGTGGCCATGTGTGCCATCTTATCACACAAGACAGGACTCCATGTGAGCAAGAAAACAGCATCCTCTGTGTGATTGCACTAGAAATTCCCTTCTGCAGTAAAGATGGTGGGCTTAGAGAAGGCTCATCCTGGAGGCAGTGAGCATGTTTTGAAGGAAGTTACAATATTCTGTGAAATGATGGGTCATAAACATGAAGAGCTGGGGGTGATTATGACCTCTTTAATTTTCCAGAAGGCTTTATAAGACATAACAGAGAAGCACTGACGAATGACGAAAGTAGATGAACACACCAGATAAGCATCTCAACAGGAGGCCAGATGCCTAATTGTTTGGCTTCTGTGTTGAAACTGAAATTCCTCATCGAGGAAGAAAATAAAAACTAAGAAACGTCAGTTTTACCAACTGCTAGAATCCAAATAAGTACCCTAAGAAGCTGTACCTCTCCTCCAACATCCCCACCATTTTGAGTACCTACAACCTCGAAGCCCTGGTCTAGGAGCTGAAAGAAAGCCAAAATAGCTCCAAGCTCAGCAATGAGAAGTAGAGACACTGAGCTACAAACATATACAAAACAAACATGTCCGATGACTCCTTCAGATGCCACTATCCAGTAGTGTGGCTGTATGGGACAGGAATAAAAAGGTTAACTACCTGTTCGCGGTCTTGCTCGTGATCCATCTGAAGAAGCAGATGGGTAACAGCCCGGAAAGTAACTTGGCAGTTTAAGCTCTAGTTGTCTCTGGTTACCTCACTCAGTTCACCTTCCTCCTTATTCCCACTAATGAGAGAGCAGCGAGGAGGGAGGAAGCTTTCTCTGTGCATGGTGACTGTGGGAACGGGGTCTCCTGGCCACTCTTCTGACTCCTCTTCTTCTTTTCTGGCAATTGCCAAGCCTGGTGGTCACAAATGCAGAGGTGTCGTCTCCTGTAGACGACCATGGCTTTTGAAATCATCAGGTCTCTGCTCCCTACTGCAGAGCATGTTGACTGCTGACATGATGCTTTCTAATCTGTGCTGGCTCAGCAGATTTCTCCTACATGAACTGGTTTCCCTGCCTGGACTCTTCTGTAGGGTCACTTTGTCCTCTCACTACCTGCTGTGACCTCACCCTGCTGGCAGAATAGAGGCTTCTCTGAGACTTCATAGTTTTTAAAGCTTGACTGAACTCTAGCCATCACATTCACAGACTCCTCCTGCCTGGTCTAGATTATCTGTGGCCCACACTGTCTTCTTCAAGATCAATCCCCAAGTGTAGAAATCTGATATCCCTGCCACACCTGTGGCTGCTTCTTTTTCTCTTCCTGTCAGTTGCAGGATTCTGGATCTGAGGTGGATTCTTGTCATATCTCTTCAGAGATACCTGTGATCAAGCTTGACTTTATTTGATTTTGAGACAGGGTCTCACTGTGTAGCCCTGGCTGTCCTGGAACTTACTATGTAGACAAGGCTGGTCTGGAAATCACAGAGATTCACCTGTCTCTGCCTACTGAGTGTAGGTTTAAAGGTGTAAGCTATCATGCCCAGCATGCAAGTCCAACTCAAGGTCTACATGCTTAACACTTAGGGGACGATTTTTCTCTTAGAAAGCCTTGCCTTCCAGATTTGCCTTGCTCTGGTCCAATCAACGACCAACCCAAGAAGTCAGAAGATGAACACTGACTTTCTTTAAGCATTTCTCCTCCAGTGTGTCTTGAGAAGGCCCAAGCTGTGGAGCTGTGAAAAGGGGGTGGCTGTGGATAACACCTATCACACTCTTTTTAATCTCATGTTCTATGCTTCCACTGGGATAATTTCACTGCTTTGAATGCTGAATTTCACAGTTTAAGCTGAAGTTGTTGAAAGGCTCAGAGAAATATACTCTGTTACTTGTTGGTAAAAATAATGTTTACGGCAGCCTGGGAAGAGGAAGTCATCAGTGCTCTGTCATGCCCATGCCCTTCTTTGATCTTTTTGTTACTAGTTTGTTTTAAGTAAATAGTAGATCCCTTATAATAATATTCAGCACATTTAGATATTTAGTCTCATGTCCTTAAGTAAAATTATACAAATGTGGCTTCTAATTTCTGAGTAGGAAAGAAAATAGTTTGAAATATATTGGAAATTGGGGGGCGGGTGTTGCTAGGATGGTAAAATTGTCTCCCTATCTGTGAACCTCTGGCACTGTTTCCCTGGAAATGGCCAGGTGATGAATGTTAAAACTGAGCATGCAGCACCAGCATCATCATGTGCTTATTTCCAACCTGTTATTAAAAATTACATCTCAGCTTTTCTGCTAAGGGTGGATTTCAGAGGAAATGTTTTGTGACTCACACAAGAAAATTGAGTTAGTTTACCCACCTTGAATGGGGTCATATGTTAAACAGGCTCAGGTTTAAAATGAATTGTTTCTTAAAAACAACATTGGGAATTTAAATGATTCCAGTGTAATACCATGTAATGATAAAGAATAAGCTCTTTATCAGTGAATCACCTCCAACCTCACTATAATGACATACCAGGTACATATGCATAGTCAAGACATTCTCCTCATTTTACTTCTAGTCAGTATTTCAGCTTCCATTAGACCACGTGACATAAGGTAGGATATTAATATGGTTTGGTGGTATGCATTCTTGATAATCTATGCATTTTAATAAAGCAAGGATTGGTTCTCAAGACAATTAAATTGAAGCCAACTAGTTGTTTTGATCATAAAGATAACACAAAACAGATCATATCAAGTATCTAGTGAGACAAAAAAATAATATATATATATATATATATACATATATATATATATGCGTGTATGTATTGGTTACAGTGGCCAAAATATGATTGTTGTTCTACCAATTTAATTTTCATAAGAAATTGTGTACTAAGCATTAAAGGGAAAGGTATAATCTAATTGTTAAGACTATTATTCTGTATTGGTTTCATTAAATTAATATAATTTAGCTGTAAATAAATGGTAGTCAATAAATAAACTAAGTACCTGCAGTGTGTGTGAGCCATGCTGGGATGTGAAGACAAAAAGATGAAAGGGTAGATTTCTTGCTGGATTTCTACTTAATTGGCTGTCAGATATTACAAACTGTAATAAATGTATTTGTTTAGTTTCCATCAAGTAATAGGTTGGAGAAAGTAGAATGTTCTATTTGGTTATTTGATCACAAAACGGTTCTTACAGCATAAAACATTTATTTCATTTATTCCTGGCTGAGCATTATGTTTTCCTATTAATTAATTAATTAATACATTACCAGTTAAATTTTTAATAATGTTGAGAAACTTCTTATTTACCTATGAAGTGATATGCTGTAATTATTTTGTAAATACTTGATTACAATTATGGATAAAGTAATTTTTATTTTAAGTTAACTATTTAATATGTAAAAGGAAAATGTGCTGCTGGTGTGCTACTGACCCATGCTTGTAATCCCAACACTTGGTGAGCAGAGGCAGAAGGATTGCTGCAAATCTGAGGCCAGCTAAGACTACAGCATAAATTCTAGGTTATCCAGTATCAGAATGATACTCTGTCTCAGATTTTAAAAAAGAAACTGCAGTAAGTCCCAGTGAACGTGCAGGCAAGACTTTAGTCTCTGCTGCCAGAGTATGCCTCTCTCTGGAGTCACTTCCTAAGCCTGTGTGTATGCATCACTTTCTCTCTGCTACTGGTGTGCAAGATCAAATCGTCTACGTTTTTAAACAATGTTTTATCTACATAGCATGATGTTATTTTACCTGATCAGAAGTGGTCAAATCCCATCTTAAAAGTGATCTGACCTAAGGAGAATTATTTTGTAAAGTGCAGAAATCCATTCTGTGTGAGTAGTTTGCAATTTGTAATGCTTAAACAGGAACACCACAGAAAGCAAAACCTCTCATGCTGGCTTGTGTTATTTGCATATGAATGTGCTGTGACAGGACACCTAGGTCACCCAGCCTCCATCATCCCATTTCACTGTTAGTTAAACCTGACGTAATCCAATAAAACCAATAGTGGCCATACTTTTTGATTCCTATGTTTGAAATAACACCAAATGGAGCACATTGGAGGACTACCTGATATAGCTCACATTTACACATCTAGTCCCCCAACACATTAAATAAGTGTTTTTAAAGGAAATATGAACACAGGGAAGGAATTTGAGTTTATTGAATGTACTTAATAAAAATAATAGACTATCTGCTTGTTAAATAGCTAAGATTAAATTATAAATCCAAAGGTTTATTTTGTTGTCATTAAAGGATTTCAGTATCATTTGTATGTCAAAAATTACTTGTGAGAATCACAAACTCAGATCTTTACTGTGAGAAGTATTCTTTTGTATATTTCTTGTGTGATATGATAAACACCCTGAACATTAAATTTTTTTCTAATAAATGTGAGTCATATATGAATGAAATACATTTAAAGGAGAAAAAATAAGTCCAGCATTAACAACTGTTAATCAATCGTTTAACCGTGGCTATTGATCAAAGGCATATTGTGATGTAGGTAGTGTAGTTTTTTATTTGCTTTGTGTATTCTGATTTCTTCCCATCAAAAAAATAATTATTTACTTTCATCATTGTTTTTAGTTCTTATGGACTCTAAAACCAGGTTGCATTCTATAATTCTTATAATCTTAAATGCCACTGGTCAAGACAAAATCCTGTGTGACTGCAAAATTTTTCTTTCTAAACCAGGTTTTGTAATGCCTTCAATTGCAGTGCTTGGGAGGCAGAGGCAGGTAGATCTGCGTTACTTTGAGGCCAGCCTGGTTGAGGCTAATCAGGGTTGCATGATGAGATCCTGTCTGGTTACAACCTGGCAAAATCAGGGAGTAATGCTAACACTGAAGTACTTTGTACTCAGTGAAGAGCAGTGTGAATGCTCATCTTTTCCATCTTTCTGCACACTTGCCGTTCTGTAACAACAGTTTCTGTGTAAGACAGATCAGTGGTAACATTTAACCTGGACACAACCCAAACTTTGAAGCAGGTGTTTGTTGTATTGATTTAGGGAAGAAAAATTATTGTCAAGAATTTCCTTTAAAACTACAAGACCTTTAAAGAGCCTGAATATGGCATAGAAATAAAAACTAAGGACATTAGTGTGCCAGTATGTAGGTACTTGTGAGTCATCAGGCCGGCAGTCTATGCAGGTCAGTAAATCAAAAGCAGCATTCTGCTCAGAGTTCTAGAAGACAGGTGTGTCACTGCTGGATTTCAGTAATCTGACCTAAGTTCCTAGTCTTATTATCGTTTAACACACTGTGGTGATATTTCAGCAGGGAGCTCTGTATTTACAAGGGAAATCACCGATAAAACCCCTTCACACTCTAGAACATCCCATATGAACATACACTTTTTTCCCTAATAATTTCCAAATGAGTGTTAAAAATTAAGTTACCACATAATTTCATACACCATAAAGATTATCTTCAGAAGTTAATAAATCTTGGATCACCAAATGTATGATTTTTAAGAACCCAAACACCAAAGCTTATGGATACAGATGTTTATTAGAAAATGTGAAATATCCAGACTTCAAAAATATTAGATTACTGATTTGGCAAACAAATGCATGAGAGAGGCCATTTGCATTGCAGGATGGAGGATGGATGGGGAGCCCCCTGTGGGCCTTCAACCTCTCCTCTCCTGTGTGGTTTAAGAGGATGATGTTTCTGTGAATTTGTGTTCTGAAATAGCAGATCTGTGAGGATCTATGTTTTGGAAAATGTGATGCCATTTTTAGGGAGAAAACTGAAAATGCACACCCCCATGAAACTTTTATCTCCCACTTTCAAAATAGAGAATCACATTCATTATTATTTAAGATGTTTCCCCCTTTTTTGATAAATTTTATGAATTTTATATTATACTTAATGTTCATATACAAGCAATTTGCAGCAGTATGTTAGTAGAATTCTTTCTGAGCAACACGTTTGTAAGGAGGAAGCCAGCTTGGGAAGGTAAGGTTAAGCTGGGATGAATTCGTTAGGTTCTTGTCTGATGGTTCCAGTTATGCTGTATGTAGTTACAGCGAAATTCATGGTGGATTTTCATTCAGGGGCTTATTATACTTAGCATCATTTATACATTTTAAAAGGTTTGCTTTGGACTGGGCAGTGGTGGCACATGCCTTTAATCCCAGCACTCGGGTGGCAGAGCCAGGTGGATCTCTGTGAGTTCGAGGCCAGCCTGGGCTACAGAGTGAGTTCCAGGAAAGGCACAAAGCTACACACAAAGAAACCCTACCTGGAAAAAAAAAGTTTGCTTTCAGTTGCCTGTATCAGGGAGAATTATTTCTCCATTATGTTCATATCCTGAGTTATTTCTACTGAACAAGGGCTCACTTTGGAATCCTTCTGAATGTGAGTGCTTACCTTTGAATGTGTGAGGGCATGCAGCTCCTGAACACTGTCAGTCTAGAGAATAGTGTAGATAATGTTAGCACATGGCTAACATATATGGAGCCAAGAGTCTGGAAACTTAAGAGTTCTGCACTAAGACCTATTTTATTGGTATGAGTCAGTTGCCAGCAGAAATCTTGAATTTCTCTGATCTTCGTTTTTATTTTTTCTATTTGAAATATTGTGCAGCATGATATTGTCTATATGAAAAATGGGGTAGTACGATATATATTCCAAAATATTTTGTTTTTGCTAACCACTGGACTAATTTTACTTCATATCAAATTCTTTATGCCTGATGCTTTTGTTGAAATAATTGTGTAAATTATTATCTACACAATAATAACTTAATGTAAATTTTAATAATTTTATTTAATTTTGTGCTGTAAATTCCTGTTTAAACTTGTGTAATTAGAACTTGAATAATTCTACTTATTGGAAAATTCTAGAAACATTTAATTAATTCCTAATTCCCTATACATATACCAACAATTTAAAGTAGTTTATGATATTGAACAATAACTCCTTCAAACAATTTTATAATAATTTTCTTCACTATGTTATAAAATTGGATACTATCATTATGAAACATAAAACACTTAAGATATTGATACTTTGATTTGTGATGCTTTCCAACACAATGCAGTTTTCATAGTCTTCAATTTTTTCTTAATTTTGTTTTCTGTAAATTTGAACTATTTTTTTTAGATAAAACCTTTGTTTAATCTGGGGAAAATTTTGCCTTTTATCTTTCTATTTTCTCTATCCATCGTCATTAATAAAAACTTAGTTCTGAAAAGCAAGTAACATTTTCTATTACATATTCTTAAAACTGATTTTGGCATTATAATTCAAAATATTAATCTGCACTTTAATTCTTCCCACCTATATTTAGAAATTTCCATCTCTTTAATTGCTTGAAATAATAGGTAAATGACTTTACACTATGCTTCAAGGACAAACTCAAACAGAAATGCAGAAGCTTTACTGATTAAAAATAATTGTGAAATAATTTCAACTGAACATTTAACAGTGTGCCTGCCAAATGTAATAAAGTAGTTATTTCAAAATATGCACACCTATGATCCAAGCACTTGGGAGATAGAGGCAGGAGAATCAGGAGTAAAGCCAGCCTCAACTACCTAGGGAGCTCAAGGTAGCCTGGGCTACATAACACCCTATCTAAAAGAAAAATCAAAATACGTATTTCAAATGAATAAAGTCTTCTATATTAATTTGAAGTCTTATGTTTTAATTTAGTCTTTAAATTAGTGTTGTTCTAGATGAACTTTTGAATGGCATGAGAAAAATATGAGGAAATAGTCATGTAATAAATTTCAATCATCATAATTACAAACACTGGTTTGTTTCCTCTGATATCTCTTCTACAGACTATTTATTTCTGAATGCCAAATTCACCATTTCACCACATTCTGAAGCTGCAGCCTTGTATCCAAATGGACATTTCTTACCCAAATCTGTGTTGTGCTTGAAATACCTTGTTCATAAATACTCTGTTCCTTTGTGTGGTTCCTTAACCTCTAGGTACACTGTTCAGGCAGACTTCAAATGTCAGATGATCAGAGAACTACAGGACGTGAGAGTGGCACAAGACCCAAATATCCAGTGGTCCATGCAGTCTGTGATCTGCAGACATGTTTTGAAGCAGAAAAAGAAAATCCTATCTCATTAATGTCTGGATGACATTGTTTTCCACTGTCCCCATAAACGTTTTAGAGAGATCAACAATGAGAATCATCTCTATTGCCCACATCGCAGAGATCCTCAGATTCCGAAGTGTCTGTCCCTCATGTCAGGGCAGAGTGGAAGAAGGATGAGCTGGGGACAGGCACTGACTTACAGGTTATGAGGGACGAGCAAGGCGCTTCTCCAGTAGAGCTAGGCTCGTCACTTTGCGTCTAACAAAAATGTGGAAGATTTTCTTCCACAGTCAGCTTTCCTGTTCACTGTAGATATAAATAAGCTGTCCTGTAATCCAAGTCAGTTCTAACACTACCTACATGCAGCTGTTCAGACCTTACAAGTTACAGTTCCTTCACAGAAGACTGCTGTCTCCTCAGTGGCCAGCTGTGCACAGTGAGGCTCCAGGTTACTCAGAACTTTGGACAACTTTCCTACAAATCAGAAGATCCCAAGACCCTCCCTTCAGGCAGAGTTAATTTGCTCTAAAGCTCACAGAACACAGGGAAACATCTATGTTTGCCAAACTGACATAAAATAAAGCATCAAGATGAAAGGCTAGGTTAATGATGCACATTTGGGCGAGGCTCAAAAGTATCCCAAGTTCAGGAGTGACGCCTCCCCATTGGCTTGGGTTGCGTTATCCTCTCAACAAGTGGATGTGTTCACTAGCCAGAAACTCTCAGAATAACATCCTTTAGGGAGTTTCGTGAAAACCTTATCAGGGAGACACAATCAACTAACTTATTCTTCAGCTCTCATCTTCCCACTACCAGCAGGACAGGAGATGGGGTTAAAGGTTCTAAGCTTCTAATCATGGATCGGTATTTTTACGTATAAGCTCTAAATATTTAGAAGGCAGTTTGACAGTATGATCATTTAGCAAAATAACAGTAGCAGGTTCTATCCTGGGGCCTATAACCTCAGCTTTGGGCTTTTTGACCAGAAATACCGTACCAGGCATGGCATTCCATACAGTGGAGGCCTCAGATCTAATCAGACAATGGTTAGTTACCCCCTAACACTCACCCCACTCCTGCACCAGTGGGCATGTCTTGCTTGCTAGGGTAGTGTTGCATCATGCAGGGTCCAGCACTGGATAAGAGCCCACCATGGCTTTTCTGCTTGAGTACCCTGGCTAGCACCTTCCAACACTGTATAAGCTAGCCAGGCAGAAGTTTCTCAGTCAGTTTGAGATTGATTTCTCTATGTCCTTCAGCCAAAGTGTGAAGTGTCTTTACCAATAGAGTTTTACCAAGGAGCCATAGTTGTTCACCAAGGGCAGTGGCAATATCCTGAGTTGTTTTGGAGACCTATGAGGTCACCATGACCAATAACTCATAAAGGAGGCATCCCATGCCTTACACTGTGATTTTAATTTCATAACTCATGACTTCTAGGAAGGACACTGCCACAAATGCAAGATAGTTTCCTTTTTTTCAAGTCCATTGGCTTTCCTTAAGGCTTTTCATGAAGCCTTAGTTTTGATTAATCTCCTCACTACCCTCTCCTCTGCCACATTTTTATTAGCAGTATGTTTTTACTCTTTGGAAGTTCCATAAGTTCAGTGTGTATTGATATCTACACACTCCTGCCTCCTTCCATCTCCCTTTTGTGCAGCCAAGCCAGCTTCAGGGCAGAAGGAGGTGTTTCTGAAGGACCCTAAGTCTAGTGTTTGTTACATCTGCTCCATAAAACACAACTTTAACATGTGATAATTCCCATGTGACCAAGCAACTACAAAGAAGATATATGAAACTAGCCCAAATCCCTAAATTTAAGATAAAGAGAAACAAGAACAATAAAATTAATGATGAAAGTCAAGTCTTAGATAACTAATGTGCCAGAAATAGTAGTTTTTAAATAACATCAAGGGAATCCCATACTGTGAGAATAAGTTTTTAACTTAGCATGCTTTCTTTCTCTCTTTTTTTTCCAACTATAGCTGAACTATTAATAACTCCTTATCTTTTTATTGATCCCCAACATTTTTCTGGAGACAGTCCCACTGTGTAGCCCAGGCTGGCCTCAAACCTGTGAACATGTGGCAGTTGATCCTATGCCCTCTGCCTCCCTCCTTCGTGCTGGATCACATGGTATGCCACTCATCAAGGCCAGCTTGACTTCCAACATCTGGCAAGCTTCCTGCTCCTGTGCTGACCATCCCACATGCATTAACTCATGCAGGAAAGCAGTCCTGAGGAAAAGCAGGCATCTGTTACCCCTGCCCTCTCCAGGTGGAAAATGAGGCACTGGCAGACTTTATGCCTATCAAAGGGAACATGCATGGGCTTAAGAAGAGAGATATGGCCCCAATCTGCCTCCTGGCCCATTTCCCCACAACCAGATCTACATTTTCTTTCTGGATTAGACTTGCTTCTTCCCTCTCAGAGTCAGACAGTTTGGAAATGAGAATATTGTGCTCTGACCTGTTGAGACACTAGCTACCAGTAAGGCGGCTTACTGTGAAAACAGAACCATTTTTGTTATGTGCTGAAATTTACTAGCAGCACAACAAGGTTTTAAACAAGTGTCGCCTTCCTCCACCAGGACATGGGGGTTTTGAAAGCAAGTGTTTGAAACTCTCCTTCTCCCTCACGGCTGGCACACCCAGCAGGAACGTGAGAGTCTCATCTGAGGTTCCCCATGCTCCTGGAAACACGGGTCTTTTTAATTCATACTGTGAAATGCAGTTTTGAGCCAAATCCTCTTACGCAGCTAAGAAAGCCTCCCCCCATCCCCCCCCCCCCCCCACACACACACACTGGGCTGGTCTCACTCTGAGGGCCAGCATGGGAATTCGCAGCAGTGCCCATGGGAGCTCGGAGGGAAGACTCCTCCTCTGGAACAGTTTTCAACATTTCACAGCATGCTGGTCCTAAATGGTTGTGTGCTGTGGAAGGTTCTGCTGAAACGCTCCTCATCTGACACGAGGCTGCCCCTAAATGCCCCCCTCTTTCTCCCTCATTTCCACTGCCCCCCAAATCCAGCTTTCCTAGCCCCAACATCTTCCTTTGCCTTACTGTCCACAAGGCTACCTTGCCCACCTGAAATAGAGATGCCCTCCTGAAAGTGGGTGTCTAAAACTAGGCACTGAGAGGTCATTTACCACGTAGATCATACTTTATCTAGGGCAATAGTGATGCCATGGGCATTCGATTCAATGAGTAACACTTTAAAAAGACTTATACCCAGGCAGCAGTGGCTCACGCCTTTAATCCCAGCACTTGGGAGGCAGAGCCTGGTGGATCTCTGTGAGTTCGAGGCCAGCCTGGTCTACAGAACGAGATTCAGGACAGGCTCCAAAGCTACACAGGGAAGCTCTGTCTCGAAAAACCAAATAAATAAATAAATAAATAAATAAATAAATAAATAAATAAATAAATAAATGGAAGACTTATGGTCTCATTCATTACACATAAAGGTCCTTACTATAAACAAAACACAATTGTGACACGATGTTGATGGTTTCACAAGCTGAGTGAAGGCCTAAAATGCATTATACAGATGAGTCATAACTCACAAACACAGACTCTCCTGTAACAGAATTCTAGCTCTTCCTAAAATGGGTGAAACGAAGTGGTTCTCAGAAATTGTGTTACACATAGTGCTTTTTTCTGATTGTGTGGAATGATTTAATAGATTAATAGGGAAGCAAGGTATTTTTCAAGCTGAATATAAACACTGCTGCAGTATTTACCTGAATTATTTTGTCTTTCCTCATAAAATAAGCAATTTGTAATTAGCCTGGGTTCTGTGTATGACCTTTCTTGCATTAATTTTAGGGCCACAAATTGGGTGTTCCATCTTTAGTCTCTCATCTGTTTTCTAGGCAGGATGAGCAGGAGGACCACAAGAGGAAGAAGGGTAGCCTCTACTACAAGGAACCCGAATTTTCCCTGGAGATGTGCCATTTAGAATTTTTGCTTGGATTCCATTGGTGGAAACAGTATCCAACAACCCCACATTGTAAGGAAGGCAAGAGATGTGGCTTTCAAACAGACCTATAGAAGTTCTAGGATTAATTAGAGGAAGCAGATAGTGAGTAATTAACTCATATAGCATTCCTTCCTAAACTCATCAAATGTGGTTATATGGCACTCATAGCCTGGTGAACTCAAAATAGGTAATGGTTATATGTAATACAGGCATGAAATTCTTCAATAGAACCACAGGAAAGGGTTTGCAGTCAAGAAGACTATGCCCAGTCAAGAAGGACACAAGACACAGATTTATTCCTCAATCCAGCCACATAAACACCCTGCAGCACTACACAGCTCATCACCTGTGGGACCATACTTGCTCATGATTAACTACTCAAGCTAAGCAGCTGGTCATATCTCTTTCCAAGTTTCACTCACGGCAGTTACCCATCAGAGCAGCCTATGGGATGACACATGTGCAACTTCCCTTATTCATTACTGATGCCTGATGATGAGACCGTAGAAACCCTAACGTAATAGTTGACATAACAATTCAAATACATATAATAGAGAACAGATTCTAAGCAAAATACATTTAGCATACATCTTTCTCTTTCATGTAAGAAGCCAATAGACCACATGTGCCCAAGGACACAAAATATAAATATTATGACATTTGGGGGTGGTGTTTCTTTTTTGCAACTCCATTGTGAGGGTCTCAAGCACAAACTCCGTAAATGATGGTATCATGTCACAATGTCAAAAGGTTATACAGCCATTCTCCTCTGTGGAATCATGCAAAGATGCACAGTCCTAGTTTGTTGTTTCCCCAATCTGAACTGTACTAACTTTTGTGACACAAAATTGTTCCTTGTCTCAGCAGCAAGATGGAGAATGAGGTCTCCTGTCTTTAACAAGGATGTTGCATGCATTTTTCCCCACCAACATGGTCAGGTACCAAAAGAGGCTAGGAAATATAAACTTTATTTTCAGCTTTTGTATCTTCTACTAAGAACTTGGAGAGAAAAAGAAAACAATGAGAATGTGAGAAGACAAGCATCAGTCACTACTATATGCAGCCAGAGAGCAGAAGAAATTAAGGAATTTATCTTAAATGATCTTTTTGTATGTGCATGATGTATATATGTGTTTCTGTGTATCTGTGTATGTACGATGTGTGTGTGTGTGTGTGTGTGTGTGTGTGTGTGTTATTTACACATCCAAGATTTGGGTGTGTGAGTGCAGGTATGCATGTGGTACACAACTCTGGTCCTCAGGTCCTTGGCTTCAGTCTTGTTTGAGGCAAATTCTCTTTAGTGTTCACCATTACACCACCAGGCTAGCTAGCCCATGCACTTCCAGTGATTCTTCTCTCTTTTCCTCCCATCTCACAAGAGTACTGGGACTACTACACCCAGTTTTACATGCATCCTGGGTATTTCAACTGAGGGTCTCATGTTTGCACAGCCATCTCCCCATCAAACTATCTCCCCAGCCTGAGCTTAAGGAATTCTAAGGCTCTGGCCTCACAATGACAACTTTCAATTTTTATTGCTCCATAACAAACCACACTAAATTTTGGTGGCTTACAACAATAATTACATTTTGTGACTTTGCCAGGAACTTGGGATGGCTTGGTTGAGAAGATAGATATACAAGTGAGTTGTCTGGGGCCCCTCATTCAGCTGAGTTCAATTCAGCTGATCCTGGGCTGAACTGGAAGGTCTAAGATGGTCATTTGTCTAATGCTTTGCTGCTCCTCTACAAGACATGGATGTTGGGACCTGAACTTAGTTCCTTGGAAGATCATTATGTACTCTAAAACTCAAGCCATCTCTCCAGCCCCAAAGGATGCTTACACAATGATACTTCCTCCATAGTGCCCTGGTGAGTGCTTGTGAACACACAGTATCTTAAACAAACTTTCAGGTACAAGCTGTTATAGTTAACATTTCTTCTATGGCCCATTTCTGCTCTCTCCTGAGATATATGCATTATTAAGACCATGAGAAATATTTTCCTAATCTCTTGTTCTAGCTTATCAAGAGAAGGTCACCAGGCACTCCTACGATTTGCCACTTAACTAAATAAAAAGTGATAGTTGACAGAACTGACTGGAAACCTTGGTTTTCCTCAACATGGAGTCAAGAAAGCTACTCTTCAATGGAGTGGGTCTTCAAGTGCAAAGACTAAGTTAAAATGTGCTTATAAAGTTTATTTTTAAAGTCATTTGAGACACAGTATAAACATGCAGCAAAGCTATTGTGGCAAGTTGGATTAGGAATAACATGAAGGTATTTACATGTCCACATATGTATGCATGTCTAGAAATACTGAGTGCAGATAAATACAGAAACACTACAAAATAAGCAAAAAATTCAGCATGATAATTTATTGACTAGTTTTTACAACATTTATTACTTAATTCTTCATGTTAATGGCTGCAAAGAAACTCCTGGTTTGGTACCTAAGTATTTGACTTTTAAATAGAC
The DNA here is from genome assembly GCF_007827085.1 of Peromyscus californicus insignis. NCBI lineage: Eukaryota > Metazoa > Chordata > Mammalia > Rodentia > Cricetidae > Peromyscus > Peromyscus californicus. The sequence continues at coordinate 5,773,399 of NW_026294402.1, forward strand.
TTGAACAGTACATAAATAGATTAAAAATGAAAGACTCGGGTGTCTTCTCTGTCAGACTACTCATAAAGGTTTCATCTTAGAGTTCAAGGACTCTTGAAACTCCTCCATCCTTGCAGTGTGTGCTGGAACTGTGGAGTTTAGGCATAGAGCATGAACAGGCAGTGCTCTCAGACCCTTCAGAGAACAAGTTATTTTCCTTAAAATGTAGGTGGAAGAGGACATACTGGGGCACACAGAAACTCCATCATGCTATAGCACAGAGAGCAATGCAGTCTTCATCAGAGGTAAGTGGATTCAGGCATGGCTTCCATGTCAACCATGGAAGAGCAAACTATGGGAAGTACTGGTGAGAGATGGCCAATGGTGTGAAGGCAAGAACACCACCATCTAACTGAGGTTGTCCAGGGACCTTCAGCTCCAACTCCCTCCCACACTTCACTTCCTCAAGTAGACCTCCACATGAACATCACAAATCATGGAAAATGATTCCATGACTGTCAGTCCAGTAAGCACCAAGATTCAACCTCTCCCTATAACCCCAAGAAATACCCACCTTAAACCGTGGCCTATCTGTCATGAGTCATGTCATGTCATGAGGAATGAAGTCATCCTCTGCTGGGCCCCTAGTCTATAGGGAAGTTTACAAACACTGATGGAACAAATATAGGTTAGTTCCTTGCCAAGCGTCTTCTAGTAAGTACTGTCAACATTCCTACTTGTTTCATAAAAAGATGGGTGTGGCTGTCTTACCATTCATTTTTTAAGTATCACTCAATGACTTGATCTTCTCCGTCATTCATAAATCTCTTCTCCCAAAGGTATTGCCACTTGAAGTACGAAGGTAATGATAACAATGGATGAACACATTAAATGTGTTCAGGAAGTTGATAAGTACCTGTTATTAACTCTGAATCAAAGAGAGCGGCTGGCTGGAGTAGACTGCTCAAGTAGGCTAATCTCATTTTTAAAACAATGTTTTGATTTTGAAAAGCAGAAGTGAAATTTCAACCCTTAGGGGAACATCTATGGTCACCAGGAATGTAATTTTTGGACAGGAGTCAAGCCTGTTGTTGTTTTTACTGAGAGATGATTTCCATGTCTTACCCGGTGACATGAGGTCATGGTAAGAGCAACAAGTGACTAATGGGCTGTGAATTAAAGGAGGAGCTCTGATCAAAAAAACCCCAAACCTACTGTATTTGAACACTTGCATGATGCTACAACTGAACATTTCAGTACATGAATTAAAAATATTACTTGAAATGACTTTAAGACTATGTATAGAAAATATATGAAACAGAAATAAGTCTCCTGATTTGACCTGGGTCCCATCCCCATAATCACTGTATATTTTAGAATATCTCCAAGAATACAAGATGTCTCATTTATATGTAATAATTCAAAATCTAAAAGGCTTGGGTCCCAAGAATAAAGTGTGCTCAGACTGCACTACAGATTAAAGTTCTCTGAGTTGATGTCTGATGGCTTTTCTAACTTAGCCTCTGTGCAACACAAATATGTGAGGCCTGTGGTTGGGAACAAGGTCAGCAGCAGGGAATAGTCACAGAAGCATAGAGAGATTTCGTTTATTCCCGACATAGCAGGTGTTCAGTAGGCAGTCATAACATGTGAGGTTAACTACTGAAGAGAAAATGGAGGAGGTTTCATGTATTTTTATCTTCACTATTTGGGGCCTGGGTAGTTGGGGATTATGAGAAATATAAAGTATATTTATATGTCCTTTCTTTAATCCACTCTCCCTGGAAGAGTCAGTCAGCAAAGGGGCTACTGGTGAATATTTCATTCATGCCTGTAGCAAAGCAAAGCAAACCAACACACACAGAGCTTACGCTTCTTCACACTGCACGGACACTGCAGAAATAGAAAGATTATTTTACTTTTCAAATCTGACACACAATACATTAGGAAATCGTTCAGTTGAATGACTAATGTGTGTGAACCAAACTTAGTGGAATGATGGCATAGCCCAAGAGTCACCTGTTAAATACATCAGTGTTTCAAATGCACAAAACACCCACAGTGATTACATCAGACCCTCAACGCCACCCTCATACTGTAAGCAGTTATTTGGGTGCATGTTGTTTCATGTAGGGTTCAGAGTGAGGATATGACGGTTCTAACATGTTCCACTGTCTCTGAACAGGTAACGCTCTTCACTGCTTCCAATGGCATCCCAGTTTTGAGCATGACTCTTCCTTGACTGGCAATGCTCTCTCACACAGCAACCTTCTGTGGCTTCAGAGCATACGTCTTGGTCTTTGCAGTGCTCCTGAATGATTCATTTGTAGGATACTTACTTCATGGGGAAAGCAGCTCTAACCTCTCTCCAATATATTGTCACGATTTCCTTACACAGGTAATTAACAGAAAAAAAAATCTAAAAGATTAAAACTTCAAGCACAAGTGCAACATGAACCAGCATGTTTGTGTCTTGTTTCAGGGAAGGAACCTCAACAAATAATGACACAGAGTAAATCTCACCATCAGAAACGAGAGCTGAATTTCATACCCACATCCTACATAGAAAAAGCTCTAAGCCCTCAGTGAGCATCATGGGTTTAGCTTACAGGCAACTGGGAGGTGGGAATGTTCTGGTCTCTTAAAATAAAATGAAATTGAGATTTCTTTGCACAGCAGCAGCAGAGGAAGACACTGGATCTTTGCTGTCAAGTTGGTCTTTGAAAGCAAATCAGCTTCCCTTCATGGATCCTGATCTAGCATGATGCAAGGGGTGATGGCAGGGGGCTTCATCCAAGGGCCCTGTAGACCAGGCCGCTAGGATGTTATGAAGGCTACCTTCTGTCCCAGGAAAGGTCATCAGTGACAGCAATGACACTGGTGTATTAAGCCACCAGGCACCCACCTACCAAGGAATTCACCATACCTCACTACAGTGCACAGGGACTAATGCTGGGAGGAAAGCGGAAGAGCCAAACTTCCATCAGAGTTTCACATCACACCATAATCTTTATGAGCTGTTTTCCATTGATTGCCTTTAGTTCACTGATGCTATTTCTGGATGGATCTGTCTGTCTACTGTTACTGGTTAATTCTAATTCATTATTTTATTTCATTTAACAGCATAAATGCCCCGAGGCACAGTGCTGTGTATATGTTCAGCCTATTATCTCTAGAAATACTGATGCAATGTAGAATGAATTGAGATTATAGGCTGTGACATGTAAACATAGCTTCACACACCTCTAAACACCAGAGTGTCTAGGAATTAGCGAAAACTCTGAAGGAATCTGTTAGATACCAAGGCCAAGTGCAGTGGGTCTGGGGAGACAACTTTTTAGACTATGGAGAATAAAGGCTTTTTGCTATTGTAGACACTCATAGGAATTGTATGTTGGAATTGTTGAAATAGATTATGATAGAAGAAATGGCTGATATGTAACCTTTTGTTGATGACCTATAACTGAAGAGTAAATACCTCTTTGTTCTATGAGTTCTGTAATTCAGAGAAAGAAAACCTTTGTATATTTCATTCCTGCTAATGAAGCTTTCATGACCATGCTTTCAAACTGTGTGGCTTGGGGCTGGAGAGATGGCTCAGTGGTTAAGAGCACTGCTGCTCTTCCAGAGGACCAGCATTCAAGTCCCAGCACCTACGGAGTAACTCAGAACCATTTGTAACTCCACTTCAAAGCTCTCTGACTCCCTTTTCTGATCTTCATGGGTAAAAGACATATGTACTACATACATACCTGTGAACAAAATATCATATAAATAAATAAATCTTAAAATATTCAAACTCTGTGGCCTAAGAATCTAGTACTTTGGTATTTGTTTTCTGTTTCAATTAAACAAGGTTTAGAAGGCACAGCTTCCCAATTTGAATTTTCTTTTTTTTTTTTTTTTTTTTTTTTTTTGGTTTTTCGAGACAGGGTTTCTCTGTGTAGCTTTGCGCCTTTCCTGGAACTCACTTGGTAGTCCAGGCTGGCCTCGAACTCACAGAGATCCGCCTGGCTCTGCCTCCCGAGTGCTGGGATTAAAGGCGTGCGCCACCACCGCCCGGCCCAATTTGAATTTTCAAACAACGTCCTTATTATTTGTATAAGACCATCTCAGAGACCAAAGCTTCCCATCATTAAAATACCTGAAGACTGCAGCATTGCAGGTGACGGATGTACGCCACACTTGGCAATGCAGGTTGTACGCCACACTTGGCAATGCAGCTTGTACGCCACACTTGGCAATGCAGCTTGTACGCCACACTTGGCAATGCAGGTTGTACGCCACACTTGGCAGTGCAGGTTGTACGCCACACTTGACCTTCACAGTCAGCTGCCCATGGTTCTCCCTGCACTGTCACAATGCTGCTTAGGGAGCAGAAGATGCGCACATGGGATTTATTAGCCTGTGTGTTTTAATGGGAAATTTTGTAAAAGTCCCAAGACAGGTCTCCATGACTTCTAAAGGAGGAGTTGTTCATCTGTGGTTCACAAGTCAAATCTAGCCTGCCACAAAACTATTTCGTCCCAGGCTTTACAGACACACTTGGTAGATTTTTGCTCAGAACCCACAGAAGCCATCTAGCATTCTGGGTGGATTGCTTATGGTGGAATCAGTGTTTGACTTAACTCAGCTTTCTTTATAGACTTCATAAACATTATTGCTTTCAAATACTAACATCTTAGGAAACAAATAAAAATAAAGTTATGATAAAACAACAACTGATTTTCTTGAAATGTTTAGGACCAACAAAACAACCACACATAAAAACAGTATATTTTTAAGAAACAAAAATAATAAGTGAACAATTTAAATTACACTTTTAAAGTAATGATTTCAAGGTTCTCCAGAAACTATCAGGCAATGCAGAACAACAGACGTCAGCATGGGTACCGCAGGTTTCTGACTTCCAAACCTGCGGTGTGCAGAACTGAGCTCAGTATCTGGGATTCTGCAGCTCTACAGAACAGACTGTCAAAAATCACTTCTTATCAAAAAATAAAAAAGCAAAATTATTTTAAAAGTAAGAAAACAGCCAAAAGGAATGGCTGTGATGTAAATATTTGTGGTTCTCTTTCCATCAGTGGGAGCTACATAGTATGCTGGTGAAGAACTTGAGACAAACAGATGGTTTTCATTTAGTGGCTGGTCCCCATATCTGTGTCAGATAAAATCATAGCACTTATTATGTGTTACCATGGATACCATGAAGATACTGCCATCCACTAATTCTATTAGAGGAAGACAACATAGTTTTCAGGGACTAGTCCTGTTCTGCCTTCATAAGTCGCCTTCAGCCACCCTGGCTCCACTGATGGGTGTACTGGTCAAGGGAAGAAACAAATAAATGTTACTCAGGTGACACTATCTTCAAATAATTCCTGTAAACTAATGATCACCTAAGAATCTACTCACTTGGGTTATTGAGATACAGCCCCTCTAATGTTGGAAGGTTCTTTGTACTCACACAATCAATTAGATGAACTATATTTGTCTAAAACGCCACCCCCTCCTCTATTATTTTTGTAAACAAGGTGTACTTGCCAGACTAGCCTTGTAAGACTCATTATGTAGCTCTGGCTGTACTCTAGCTAGCAATCCCCCTACCCCAACATCAGGAGTGCACTACCATGTCTGCCTTGTTTCTTTCTCTTCGGATACAAGTGAGTAAATGCTCCCACAAGGAAGGCTGAGATATAGAAAGGTGTGTTGTGTTCATTCAGGAAGACCTAAGAATCGGGGTTTGGAATCTGATGCTGTCCTAACTCAGTGCTCCCAAGTCACTTCAATAAATGATAGGTGTACTCACCATTGGAAAAGATCGCCCCCTGGGGGAAGGACAGTTCATGGCTATGCTCTGCTTTGCAGGAGTACATGGCTTTGGCTTGGCTGAAAGATCAAGATAGTTTATAAAAACAACGTTCAATTCAAATACAGTTAAAACTGCTCTTAGTTAATGTTAATTAGAACGTAATATAAAGATGTACGCAAACAGGTCTACATGAGTGCGTTCTTCACAAACTGTGTGTGGTCCTATTGTAACCAGACCAGACCCTGTGGTTCACTGACCCATTAGAAACCCTTCTTGTGTTTCTTACACACCTCAAAGAGACAATACAACTCCTAATGAATAGCATAGACTCGCTTTAAATATGCTGCAATTTGTTAGAAAGCTGCTGAACAGGCTGCTTTTGTCCCACTCCCCCCCCCCCACTTTAATTTTCAGGTTAACTCAGACCCAAAAGACATGGTAAACACATTGAGTAGGTGTGATGTTGGAATAGCAGCTGAGGTTACCCATGAACAGTCATCAAGTGTCACCTCATTGTCTGCGTGGTAAAGGACACAGATGGAGGCTTTGCAACCCAGAAAGGTATTTATGTCACCCCTTAAAAACAACAACAGCAAACCTCCACCCAGCACCACATGCTCCATGCAGCTGGAAGCTCTGGTGTCCTAAGAGCAGCCAGAATTGGGGGCTTTTTGTGAGGTCTGATCTAGAAACAGTGCAGTCGACACTAAAGCTCCATTAACCAATGACCAGGAAGGAAGTCACCAGGCAAGTTCCCTCTCATGTTCGAAAGACTTGCAATTTTCTGACTCCATCTACCATCTCTTCTAGGAGAAGAGTCCAAGACAATGTCATTTCCGTTTTTATTGATTTGATAGCTTCCCTGGCACCCTACAACCTCCAGTTTCCTGTTCTGGTTACCTGCCATCCTATTATTTACAGAGCAAGCAGAGGGCAATTCTACCCCCATCAGAAACCTCATGGTGTCCTAGCCACCTTGCCATTCTTCACAGCTTCAACGACTACAGGCCAGGCTTTCTCCTGACCATTCTTCAATGTTCTTTGCCTGGTTCATAAGTGAAACCATTTCCTCAAGGCCACTGTTGCTCTTTCTTTTCCTCACTCTGTAAGTTCTGCTGCCAGGCACCTTCTCCTTCACCTATGCAGAGACACTGATGTCTGGAAGTGTCTCTACTGCAGAGAATTCTATGCTCTCTTCTCCCAGCATCCATTTCCAATAGTCTCACCTGTCCCCCAGGCTCCTTGAACTCTAAGTCTACAACTTTCCTGTCTCCTTTTATAAATACAAGCAGAATTGAGAAACTAAACTACCATTTTCCCGATGCTTATCCTCAGACACCTGGCATCCTTCTCTGCCCACCTCTTACTTGCCCTCTCCAAGCATGCTTCCATCCTGACCACAGCCCTGAAAAGTCCTGCTGGCAGGTTTCTGCCTTGCTGAGTCTTGCACCAGAATGGCTGATTATCCTTTCCCTTCTTCAGTCTCTGAAAAGCCACTTGAATGATCTGTGTGCATACTTTACTGATTACCACCATCTGCTCAGTGGCAGCCAGAGCCCATGTGGTTCTTTGAGGTGAGGCTTTTGTTTGGCTCAAGGCTATCCACTAAAATGATGGTTAGACATCGCCTGCCTCTACTCATTCTATCATCCTTCAATGTCTATAACAGGGGTATCTGTGAACTCCTTAGAAGGAACAGGTATGTATGAGGCCAGGAAAAGGCCCTCATGTGTAATTCAGTTCCATCCAACAGTACAAAAGGGCATCAGAGGAGCTTGATGTGTTTCACATTTAAAAATATATCCATTAGAAGCTTGAATATCTCATAAGATTATAATTTATAATTTCAATTACAATCACAACAACAATTATTATTGAGGTAGAAAGCACCTGCCAGATATTTCAAAAACGTTATTGTTTATATTCACAGCCAGTGTGGTAAGTGCAGAATTATGACCTTCATTTTAGACAGGGAACATGGACTTCTGAAATGCATAACTATGGGGCATTACAAATGGTGGCCCAAAAGTTTGAATGAGGGCCCATATGACCCTGAGGGTGATGTACAATCCACAGTATATAGCATTCAGTGAAAATTAAGGATGCTATCCATGGGTGCTTGAACTGGTTGACAAAGGGAACCTGGAAGTCTCTGCTGAAGCCTATGAGAAGTTGATTTCAACTTTAAAATGTACAAAGTTATTAAAATGCATAGGCTGCTTGTTAAACATCTAAGTGTGTCTTTACCATAAGATAGCCCTCTCACTTCACTAACATTTTGTGTTGCTAACTCTCCTGGGGTTATCTTGGTAATTATAGTTCTATAGTTCTAGTCAGCTTCCATATCTATAGGCTCCTCATCAAACACATATTCAACAATCACACTGAAGTGTTCACGGAAAAAATGCATCTGTCCTGAACACATACAGATCTTTTTTTGTCAGCACTCCCAAAGCAACATGGACATAGTATCTGTTTACATAGCATTATACACTAAGTATTTTAAATGTTCTAGTAATGACTACTTCAAGGCAGATATAAGTAGCTACTATGTAAATGCTGTGAATGGCATATGAGAGGGTGAACAGCTATTAACTTTGTACAGTGGAAAGAAGGTCTTAGAACCAATCTTTTATGGATAGAGAGGGAGGCTTGTTGAGTTTTTACTTAACAGATGACTACTTAGCACTTCATAGTAGAAGGGCTCCATCTAGTGGAGCAATTTGACCATACAGTGGTTCTCAACCTTCCTAATGCTACAATCCTCATGTTGTGGTGACCCCCAAGCATAAAATTATTTCATTGCTACTTTAAAACTGTAATTTTGCTACTGTTATGAATCATAATGTAAATATCTGATATGCAGGATGGTCTTAGGTGATCATCTTTAGGTGAAAGAGTTATTTGAGCCTCCAAAGGGGTCATGACCCACAGGTTGAGAACCACTGCTGGATAGACAGGTGGGCAAGGCTCTTACAGTAATGCCCGAAAGCAACAGCAATCTCAAAGAAATGAAGTTCGTTGTGGCACAGCAACTCAGAACCCCTGTGCCTTCTCGGAAAGAAAGCAGGTGCAGAGATCTGGACTGGTGTGTACAAGTGCTCCAGGTGTAAGCAGTGCAGCAATTATCCTCCCGAGATAGCAGTGTGATTCCTCACCGGAAGTCAGAACAGACAAACAAAAAACAACCATGCAAACTATATTTGAAACTTTGAACAAAATTTAAGGGTTTGAAGGTCACTGTTACCCCTAGTAACTAGTATGTGCCTACAATCATCTGGCAGAAGGGATTCTAAAAGGAACACTGTGTCCCTCCCTTTGGTTATCAGACTACTGAAACAATGTTCCCCAAGGAACTGGAATTCCTCCAGGAGTCTTATATTGGGAGATGGAAAAGCAAAAGCCTGGTATTCCCAAAGGGGGACCTTCTCTTCCTGGAATGGATTCTACACAGTTATGATAACTTATCAGACCATCATGTAAGAAAGACAATGAGGACGGACCAGAGCATTCCTTGGGACTGCTTCATTATACATATTTCTTTAAACAAAAACTTTTGTCAGGACCCCAAAGATGGACTTGTTGGGGGATGTCACCAGACCTCTTTATTTGTTCCTTTCCCCAAATGTGGCCACATTAAATAAATCTCCTCTCTCTCCCTTTTACCAATTCCTGTCTCTTTAATTAGCCTACCTAGGACAGGTGGATAGGCCTGATTTATCTCCCTAAAGTTCCATGTGATGATTTGCAAGAGCCTGAGCCTTGATCCTAACAGCTCTGATGGTATCTCAGGGTTGGTAAGTGCTTAAGACAGACTTGCTGGGAAAGCTCACATGCTTTTGTAAAAATGACAGAAAACAAGAGATACAACAACAAAATAACAAAAAAAATGACAGCAAAAACCTTTGGTTGAGTAACTTTCAGAAGAAATATACAGCAATAAACTACCCATGATTCCTTTGCTTCATCAAGTTAGCTATCCAGTCGTGGAAGCTCAAAAATGCTCCCGTACAGCTGAAAGGATGGGGAGTGAGGCAGGTCTGTTCTGCAAGCGATCTCACTTATATGCTTGTATTGAATACCTCCTCTAAAAAGAAGACCTTGGGAAACAAATCATTTTCATGCAATTCCCTTATTCAGATTAAAACCCAAGGTCCCCTGCAGATGAAAGGAATGGGCACAGGAGGAGGAGGCAGGAGCTTGAGAAGGAAGCAGCAAGGAACAGAGACCCGAAGGCTGGAAACAGAACCAAGCCCTGTCCACACGGAACAGAGGCCCCTGGGCTAGTTAGTTCTGCAATCCTGCATTGTATTGTGCAGTATTTTCTAGCAGATTCTTCCAGAGAAGCAATAACCTTTAAAAGTCAAGAATATATTATTGACAATTACCTCCAAAGTGACTATTATCAGAAGTGTACAAAAAGACAACTAATTATAGTGACTTCCACTCTTCGGAAATTTGTTTAGAATCCTCATTCTTTTGGATGGGACAGGCAGGGTCTCATGTATCTGAGGCTGGCCTCAAACTTGTCATGTAGCCAAGGATGATCCTCATCTTCTGATCCTCATGATGTCACTTCCTGCATGCTAGGATTAGAGGTGTACACTACCACATCCAGCTTATGTGGGGCTGGGAATCAAACCAGGCAGGGCCTTGTGTATACCAGGCAAGCACTCCACCAACTGAATTAGAGCTCCAACTACAATTCTCTTCCAAGCATTTTAGAAGAAAGGCATCATGGTAACAATCTGATATGATGCTATTTGCAGATGTGTTCTTCTGGCTAAGGTCACTGGACACTGGCTTATTTCATTTTCTGAAAAGCTGAGGTAGAGGCTGCCACAAATTACATTACATCAACACAGTGCAATGATATCCCTGCTATTCTATTTATTCATTGTGTTAAATCTTTTGAGAACTTACCGTCCCGAAGAGACGGGCTTGAGTGAGCCAGCATTTTCAAATAGTTGAGCCTTTGCTGCCACTCTGAAAAACAGTTTTAAATGCACTGAGTAAATTTTAAAAACAGTATTTTAAGAATCAGAATTCTTTAATATTTTTAAATGAAGTCAATCAGAAAAGTCATTCTGTTCAATGGGCTATCCAGGATTATCGTGCCAATAAGACCAGACAGTTAGAAACCACAGTGGAACTGCTTCTTGTTTTAACGGGAAAGAGGTTTAGCCTGCGGCTCACAGGCTATAATGAACCTACAGTTTGCTTCCTGGGGCTCTTACTGTCCTCTTCCTTTTTACCTCAGAAAACAGAGGTCACAGCAGGGAGAACATCCTCTCCCCACTCGGCTCCCAGCAGGAAGCACGTTATTGGCTCCTGTGGAGTACCAGGGGAGAATCAAAGAATCCATCAACATGATGGAGGAGAGCTGTTGTTTGTTCTAATAGCACAGGGAGCTAAGATGATTTCCTGTGTTGCCTAAGGTGGACGCCTTTGCTATAAAGCAAAAACAAAACAAAACAAAACAAAACAAAACAAAAAACAAACAACTATGAAAATACGTCTCCTAAATGAACTTCCTGGTTTGCATCTTGCTTCAGTCACAGAGTGTGTGTGTTGAATGCTGGAGAGAACGTGAAGCTACAGCTACAGAATGGGAGTAGCTGCTGTTAAAGTGTCCTTGATAATCATATTATTTCTTAATTTAACCAAAAAATATTAAATTATATGAATGAGCCTCTAACTTGGTTTCAAAATGACATGTTTTTAAGTGATTATAATCAATTAATTAAATTATTAATTAATTAATTTTTTGTGTGCATTGGGAAATCACAGGACAACTTTTGTGAGCTGGCTCTCTCCTCCTACCATGTGGGTCCTGGGATGGAACTCAGGTCCTCAGGCTTAGTGGCAATCACCTTTATCCACTAGTCCCAATCTCTAGTTAGAGTTCCAACAGAGTTCCAGAGTTCCAACAGACAATCCTGAGGGACTCTCCACCAAAAAAAACCAAAAAAAAAAAAAAAACAAAAAAAAAAAACAAAAAAAAAAAAAACAAGCAGAAGACAGAAAAGCTTCTGTCTCCTAAAAGACATGAGGATAGCCTCTCATCTCCTCTGAGTGTCCATGTAAACTTTAATTTCTTGTAATGGCTTCAGCTGAACATGAAGCAGACAGACATGCAAAAAAAGACACACTCTGCAACTAAAGATGTAGAGAGAGAGTAATGGGCGGAAGGCTTTGTGATCCCTTTCCTGTGGAAGGTGGACTTAGTAAGTAAAATACCTTACTAAACTTTCAACAAATAATGAAAATGGCAGAAACACCCTTATATGACAGATGGGTGTGGCACAGAGAATCTGGAGGTTAGGGAACCCTTACACTTTCCAGACATCTGTTCTGGTCTCTAAAGAGGGGTTTGCTCATACTGCCGAACTTGAAATGAGACTGCAGGCCTTTAGAAGAGACCACGCAGGGGAAGATGTCTAGTGAGAGCTCACAGACACTGGGAAATGCTAGCAACTGCCAGGACCGTGAAAGTCGAGGAGGAGGAGGAGGCACTTCCGGTCTGGATCTTCATCCCTTCTTTCTTCAGACTCGCCTTCACCCCTCTGCACCCTTTTCTGTTCCTATTTTTATAGCTATGTTCCTCAAGCTTTTGACTTCTGGTCACTGTTTTGATGAGAAGGACTCTCTTCCTGTTGCCTTTTGTGATCCTGGTTGTCTCTAATCTTGTTGCCATCAGTGAGATCTCAGACAGAGAAGCACAAGATGGAGGGAGAAAACCCTCACATGCAGGGAGCCACCCTACTGGGGGAGCTCAAAGCTGGATGTGTAGCTTTAGTGGAAGGTTCCTAGCTCCAAAGGCCATAACCACTGTATTCTCTGCCTATTTCCACATGTTCCTTTAAGCCACAGCTCTGATTGTGGGATAGCCTTTAAAGCAATAACCCATGGGAACAGCTGGAGCCTACAGCAACTCTCACATTCTTTACTGAAGTGGACAGTCCTACAAGCTAAAGGGACTAGCTCTACAGATGAACCATTTAACTACAGGACCCCCAAGTTCTTTTAGGACAGACTCGACCCCTCTGCACCGTTAGGAGACACAGTGAACACAAACTCCTAACTCACACTGAGCCCGGTCGCTGGTAGCCATTGCTGGAGGCAGTGTCCAGCCTCAGCCTCCTGCACATTTTCGGAGGCAGCTCTGGGTTTGGTGCGGCTTTGGGTGACTCTTTGGAACCTACAGAAGTTAAGCTTTGAATGGATCCACTGTAGCTCTTGTTTCCTAAAAAGAAAGCCCAAGAAAATATGCAAGGTGCTATTAGTCAAAATAATAACAAAAACACAGTACATTGCATAACAAAAGGCAGCATTTTCCTCCAAGAAATGGAAAGGTACAGAATGTTTTTTGGGTACAGTGGTCCATCACTTGGGGAGATCAAAATCTACAGCAATTACAAGGCATCACCCCACAAAGATGGAAAGATTCAGATTCTTAGATTTTTAAATCTAAGCTCAAGTACAAAGGAGACAAGCTTCACTGTTCTCCTCCATTAACCTTGTCCCTGATCAGTCACCCTGAATGTCCAGCCAGGAACACTGGGGCAATGCTATCTCCAGGGCTCCAGGCCTGCTCACCTTCAGCTGCAGAGATGGATCTGAGAGAGGAGGCAGAGGCTCTCTTCAGTCCTGAGAGCCCATAGGGTCCTTTCTTGACAAGGTCTATGGGGGGAGAGACGTCCCCTGGGCTGGTGACCGAGGCCACACTCTGGCAATCTGACTCCACATCTGTCTTGGTTGCATCTTCTCGAGAACTTGACTCTGGACTAGTTGTCCAGAGACCCAGACTTTTCTGTCCATTGGAAGATGATGGGGACGCGATCCAGGGAATGCCACCCGACTTCTCCCTGAGCTGGCAGGAAGTCGACTTCGTGGTGCTGTTTTGTTCAGAGGAATGGGAAGAGAGCGACTCTATGCTGCCCATGGGTGTGCTGTCTGGGCTGCTGCTGTAAGAATCACCTGAGAGGAGACAGGCAAGAGCAACAGTGGCAGTGGGTCAGTAACACCAAACAGCATGACCAAAGCCCTCCTGCCCTCAGTCACCACGCCTTTCACAGCCACCGACCCCACCGACGCCACCGGCCCCACTGACACGGTGGGCCTTGACCTGGCCGAGTGGACTATCTTCAGTACTAGAGGAAGGCTTTAAAGTTCGCTTTTGATAGTGGTAAGTGTGACTTTCCACATTCTCTAGGATGATTTTTACACAGCCCTGTGAACTAACCTCTCTTACGGAGCATTTGTGGACTGACTTGAAGTTGGACAAAAATTGTCTGTGACGCAAGACTCAGAAGTAAAAGAAATAGGTTTCCTTCATGATTATATATATATATATATATATATATATATATATATATATATACATGTATATGTACACATATATATGTACATATATATATTTAAATCAGTGGAAGAGACATATTTCTATTAGAGATGTATTTTTGCCTTCTTTTATTTTTCTGATCACAGCTGGCTCTGAGTCACAGGCTCCAGGTCTGTTCAAAGGTACTTGAATTTCAGCAGCAAATTACAAGCTGCTGACAACTTTCGGAAGTTTCTTTTTTGTTCATTTTTCCTACTATGAACATAGTAACACAGAAACCGGCTGTTGGACTAGGGTTTAACTCAAGGGGGAGTGCGTGTCTAGCCTGCACAAGACCCTGGGTTTAAGCCCTAGCAGGGAAGAAAAAAAAAAATCAAACAACAAAAACATGGCTGCCTAACTGGGTTTAGTTTTTAATGTTTCTAAAAGCGAAAGCATCAAAAGTCAGAGAAATTGCATTAAATCTTGAAAGTATATCCAAGTCAAAATTTACTAGACCATTTCCTACTAAATATGGACCATGGGAAACCACTGGGGGCCTGGTAGAAAACACGTAAGTGAGAATGACCACAGCTTCATGTTTGTCGTGGGCTCAAGCTGTGGTCAACCCTAGCTTGAGCTTGGCTCAGAATAAGAAGGTCATGATTTCATGTGTGCTGTTTCTTTTTATTTCTTTCCTCTCTTTGGGGCACTCTGGCATCCAAGAGCTGATTCTTTAAGAACATAATGTGAGAGAAAGCCAGAAAATGTCTTTTCAGTGTGGCATCCTCCAGCTTCCTTATCTGCCACTCTAACAACAGAACAAAACCTGCCCCAAGTAGCACCCGGCATCCTTAATCGCCACACCAGAAAAAGAGAGGAGCGAACCACTTCTTTTTCCCTTTGTGGCAATAATGAACTTGCTTGTCTAAGGAGCCATGCCATGAGGCTGTCAGGCACTGCATCAGTGCTAGAAGAGGCGTGTGGGGGAAAAGCACCCAAGAACATCTGCCTATTCCTAATTACCAAAGGAGCGAGGTCAGGATAAACCGAACAACAGGCTCTCCCCACAATGGGGCACACTTACTATCGGGCTCTGCCAAGCAAGGTGTGTACCTCCCTCTGGGCTTCCGAGAGCCTGTGGACAGACAGATGGCGCGAGTCCTTCGGGATCCAGACCGAGATTGAGGCTGAGGAAGAGGAATGTTTGGGTCTGGAGCGGTATGAAAAATCTACAGAGAAGAAAAATCGATTGAGGTCACTAAAGAGTGAAGCCACCCTGCGAGTCCCATGATAGAAGCTTCTACAGCTGTGGAAAGAATCTTAGGAGTCCAGGAGATGCTTGATACAACAGCTACCCTGCGGTAATCACTGCTTTCTTTTGCATCTACTGAATAAAACTGCTTCTCTGGGTTTTCATCTTTGCCGTTCCCCATAGCTTATGGTGAAGGTGAGTGAGGTCTGAGAACTTAAGAAACCTGTCAACCATGAGCAAGTGTCTACACCAAGAAACTTGGCTTCTTCTTATTGCTGTGTTCCCTTTCTGTTTTCATTTCAGGAAACTGTAACCCAAGGTCAAGCTTGTGGCTTCTAGGAGAGTAGCTCTTTGCAATGCAGGGGAATGTCCTGAGATGCTGAGGACTCTGGGCTGTGAGGAGGTGGGGTTACCTGGAGGAAGTGGAATGAGTAGTCTTCAGATGTGGCTACATATTATGGGACCGTGAGCTTGCAACTTTATGTAGTGACTGAGGACATCATTGTGTGGTCACTAGGAAAGGACTTTGGGGAGAAATATGGAGTCATTCTCCAAGAAGAACCAGATCAGGCGTCATGGGCTAACTCGACTTCCACAACTTCCCATTTCCATAGTTACTCCAAGAGCATAAGCTTTTAAGGAAAACCTCTTTTAGGAGAACCTCATGATTCAAGACTCTACTTTGTAACTATCCCCCACCCTTATTTTGAGACACTAGAGGCCCAAGTGAGCTTCAAATTCAGTTTCATGATTCTGATTCTCAAGGGCTGAGATTATAGGTGTGTACTACCATATCTGACTTCATTTTTTTTCTTTTATTTGGAAGATTGGAGTTACTATACAAATAAGAGTCTAATTGCAGAGGGATAAAGAGAAAAGGCTAAGTCTCATTTAAACACAAATAATGTTGCAGTGTCTTCTGAATCCAAGCAGTAAGCTGAGCACAATCCACTAAAGAGGGAGACTTCAGAAAGTCATGGTTGGAGGAGAGTCAGGTTGCTCATCAGACTTGAAACACACAATAAATAGGTGACAGTGAGAACCGAAGTCCCCATAGAGAAGTAATTTATGAAACTGACAAGATGGGCATTTTTCAGGAATCTCAGATCACTAAGTAAAGCTCACAGACAGTACAAGTGTCCTTAAATTAAAGTTGGCAGTGTATGGAGATCTCAGCCACCTTTTCATAGTGTTCGATCAGGATTTCAACCACTATGTTCTGAAACTTGATGTTCATCATGGCGGCCACAGTTTCCTCCTGTGCTCTCATCAGGGTTGGGCCAAATATAACGCCGAGATTCGAGATGGTCATGAGATTTTGTTGGCTGTGTAATGATACTCTGAAAATAAAGAACATAAACTCTTAATATAAATTTTAAATAGCTAGGAAACATTCTTTTCTATCAAACGTGGTGTGTTAAAAAAAAAAAAAATAAAACAACAACAACTGTAAGTTACATATGCCACTAGAGGCCTGTTTCCCTGGTCAGCATTGCCTATTCCTAATGGGTGTAAGCAGAAACTGTATCAAAAAGGAAGACAATTATTTATAAGATAAACAGTCAATTAATACCCAGTACTGGTCACATTGCTGTGTGGTAGAACTAGACTTTCCCCGTCTCCTACTGTACTTTGGCATCTCGTGTTGAACCTCCCCTCTTCTCTTCTCCCTGGGCTCCAAACAGGTCCTTAAGGGGACGGAAATAATTACCTTCATGTAATCATTATATATTATGTATAAATACACATTGAATCATCATGAGACATAATGTGCTGTGTCTATCACTGTCAATTAAAGATTTAATAGGGGCCTGGACAGATGGCTTAGAGGGCAAAAGTTTCTGCTCGGCAACCGACCTGAGTTTAATACTTGGGCCCCAAGGTGGATGGAGGGAATGGATTCCTAAAAGTTGTCTTCTGACCCTACAGGTGTATTGTGGCATGCGCACACCATCCCCCCATAATGAAAATACACATTTTTAATGTTTAAAGAAGGAACGTAAGATGCTAACACTAGACAAATGAAGCTAATAATTATAAGCACTAAATAAGTGAGGGAAATAAATCCTGGTTTTTTGTTTGTTTATTTTTCCTGAATTAGATGCAATGTTCACAGAAAACATTCAACTGTTTGGTATTTCTATATTATGCTTCTTGTAGAACAATTAAAGAGTAAGTGAGCTAACGCTATATTTGGAGCCAAAGAAATTACTCTGGGTCAGTTCTTAATCAGCTTCCTACACAATTCCACTTTACTTGGAAATTCTAGGGGTGGAACTCAGAAGAATCCAGGCCTGGTGGTACAAACCCCATTATCCCAGACACTCAGGAGGCTAAAACAAGCAAATGTGGGGTTCCGACTCTCCACTGAGTTACACCAGCTCTATATACTGAACTGCATCACTACAGTAAGTCAGTCATCCCTACCACACAAATAAAAAGTTGTCTATCTATCATCTATCTGTCTGTCTGTCTATCTATTATCTACCTACCTACCATTTATCTATCTACCTACTTACCTACCATCTATCTGTCTATCTATCTGTCTATCTATCTATCTATCTATCTATCTATCTATCTATCTATCTATCATCTATGTATGTATCTATCTATCATCTATCTTATCTATGTATCTATATATGCATGCATGTATGTATGTATGTATCTATCTATCTATCTATCTATCTATCTATCTATCTATCTATCATCTACTTGCCCATCAAACCACTTACCTACCTACCTACTTACTTGTTGATCTATATGAAATTTGAAATACATGTATGAACTAACATCAGAAGAAAATCTTTGAGAAAATTGTGAAACTCAAGGAGTAATCTGCAGCGTCAGTGTGATCTGAGGAAACTTGTTGACCTTAGTAGCATCTAGTACTAGTCTTCAAACTCACCACTGTAACACACTTAAAAGACCTGGAAATACTATAAAACACCATACACTCCTTCAGACATTTCCAAGTTTTTATCACTAGTTTAACAGTCATGGAGGGTACAATTATCTGCATATTGGAAACACACGACACATAGACAAACACATATCTTAAAATCAAACTGCACACCATTTTCTAATGCTCACTCAAGGGTTACAAGAGCAAGCACATAATACCATCACCTACTTTAAAAAGACATAAATGAGCTTATCTTAACAAGACTGGAAAGTCATTAAATGAACAAGGTAAGTCACAGAATTACCTGAGCAAGTGTTTTATCAAGATGTCCAGCATCTCTCTGTTTTTCTCCGGCAATTTGTGCACCAGTGCATGGACGGCCTCCACCCTGTAGTTTTGGTCATCTGACTCTGTTATGTAGAAATGGTTACAGATATAATTGTATTCAAACCTACAATGTAAACATTAATCATGTGCACATCATATGCAATCCTACCATTCATGCCTTAAAGTGCTGCTTCATAATAATAAAAACTTATTAACCACATCTTTTAGGCTAAGAAATGTTGATTGAGCTTGTCCATGGCTTTAAAGTTAGGAAGTAGAGAAACCAAACTGCATGGTTTTGCAACTCGTTCCTCATCACTGAACTATATTGCTCTGGCCTAAATCATTGCCTGCTTGAGTTTTGCAACCAGAGACAAGATAAGACCTTCAGAAATGTGGTGCACATGTGTACACATGTGTGTATATTCATACATGGAAAGTGTGAGTTGTAGACATTGGTGTAGACTGCCCAGTGTATTAATCAGTATAATTCACATTCCTACAGAGAAACATGCTAGAGCCCTAACCCTGTGTGACCAGAGGGAGCCAGCATTCTTCTCCTCAGTTCACAGTCAAAGGAAAAATTCAGTGTGACTGAATTTCTGAAGCATTGGCATTATGCAAACAGAAGACAGTGAACTCACAGTGACATTTAGAAATCTGAAATTGGAGACATCGCCTCAGCAAGTCCAGACTAAGGCTTGGGTGCAACCCGCCTGTAACACTTCAGAAGGAGCTGATATCCCCCATTGTCAGTAACAAGTTTGGGCACAAAAGCCCAGCACTTCAAGGCCTTTGTAACCTCTTTATGTTACATTGCCACGTCAACTGGACACACATGCGTGGAGATCTAACCCAGCTCCGGGATAGTTCTGAGATGCCAAGACTCTGATCTACCTGCTACATATGTGAAGATAAGATTATTTAGGACGAGGGCCAGGGTGAGCAAAGATACTTAAGAAAATTTGATTGGATAGGGAAAAAGAATGGGCTATAAATACAATAAACAGATGGAGACCCCTTATCAAGCGAGGCAGAGTGGCACCTGTAATCCTAGCCTTCAAGAGCTAGAAGCAGGAAAACGGCCACAAGTTCAAGCCAGAATGGGCTACTAGATCAGGTTTCTACAGTATGAGCCCTGTCTCAAAAACAACAAAACCCCATTTACCAACCCGACCCTCCAACCCAATAACCAAATAAAAAAAATATGAAGAGAAAAATATCATTGTGCAGCTTCTCAGTTCCTTGATGCAGCCTAATCCTCTCTTCCAGTGAACTCTCTACTGTCTCCTAGGATTCCCGTAATGTTTCCCTTTTAACTGAAACTTGTTAAAAGAAACTTGACACTAATTAGTCTATATCCAGTCAACAACCCAACTTAACACTGAGTAAATCCTTGCCTGAGACCATACTCAATAATGATTTCCAAAGATGGAAGTAAAGAAAACCTCCTACCAAGAGCTTATATCATCACAGTTTTAGACAGTGCTCAAAATGCCACTTGATACAAAGCCAAATCTCTGGATTAAGAGTCCAGAATTAAGGTTTGTTGACTAGCAACAACAACAAACCACCTAGTTTATAGTCCTGGCTCTTACTGTACACTAGTGTGTTGGACAGGTCATTTACCTCCTCTAGGTCTTGACTGGCTCATCAACAAAATGAGCTAATATTCCTTGCTTCCTATTCACCTTGCAAAGATGGGCTCATATGAAGACCATGTTGAACAGAGAGATTTCGGGAGAAAACTTAGAAAGGTGTGATATTAGTCTGCGGTCAGCTGTGATTGCTGAACTTAAAATCAGGTCACCCATGTTACCTGACACTTTCTTTGGCAGACAACACTTCTGGGGCATTTAAATGTCTGGAAATAAATGAAGGCAGCTGGTTTTGTTTGTTTGTTTCTTGGACTGTGAAGAATGACTAATACTCTTCAGTTATAGTCACACCTTACACACTTCCAACAATGAAATGCCGACTGGTTGTTACATGTGTAGGTCACTATAATTCACATTATGTTGACGGATCAGACACCAAGCTGGCACTCTGGTTCCAAAGTTGTAAAGTATATATTACTAACTTCTCAGGTCACATTATTACAGTATCCCAGACCCCAACATCCGATTTTCCAATCAAATCCACTAACTAACATTAAAGCAGCCAATGACATAAACACACGACATGAATCTGTGATTATAACAGGAAACCTCAGGGGTCAGGGAAGTGACAGAAGAATCTGCACTGGCTCATACTATTTGACGGTTTTCCAGGTTTAGGAAGAGAGTATGCAAGTGTGAATATGACATAACTTGCTACATACATTCGTGACATGTTTATGACAGTTGCTTTCATGGGGCTGGAAAGATGGTTCACTGGTTAATAGCACTTACTGCTCTTGCAGAGGACCTGGCTTTAGTTACCAGCACCCACATCAGAAAGTTCACAACTGCCTGTAACTCCAGTTCCAAAGGATTCAATGCCCTCTGGACTTCAAAGGCATGCACATGGTACACATAAATTCATGAAGGCGTATACACATAAATTTTTTAAAGTTTTCTGTCATACAAAATATGTTTAATCACTCAAATAAGAAGTCAAGAATCCTCACAGCTTTTTATAATCACATCAGACTGTCACCTCAATAACCATGGGTTTCGGGGGGGATAGAGATAGTGGTCAGAGTTTGTCTTATTAAAGGACAAAATATTTAGTTTACTATGTAATTTTTATTGGCTTGCAAACGATAGTGCAAGCTATTAAATATCATATTGGCAAAATTTTAAGCAACATGTGAAAGAATGTCGAGGAGATTTAAACTTGCATGTGTAAGTAACAGACGCTAAAACTGCATCAATCCCATGCTTTCGGTGCAAACACACTTACTGACAGCAATGATGAAATCCTTGTGCAATTTGTAAGTCATCAGGGGCTCTGCAAGGCACCTACAACAGAGAAGCAGAGAACGTCTAGAACTGTCGAAACTTCTGTCACCCTACATTTCCAGGTCTTCTTTAAAAACAGTGATTGTTTTTTGCCAACTAAAGGTGAAGCAATGACTAACAAAATAATTGGTTCGTTAGGTAGTATAGCAAGGTCCTGGAAGGAGGATCTAGACAGATCTGCTGCTCTTGAGCACTCTTGCCACAACTGTGTGAAAAGGGATGTTACACTGAGGATGTAGCTCAGTTGGGAGAGTATTGCAGAATATTTGTTTACACTGTGTGACGATGTGTCACTGTGATTGGTTTAATAAAGAGCTGAATGGCCAATAGCTAGGGAGGAGAGAATAGGCAGGATTTCCAGAGAGAGAGGGAGAGATAGAGAGAGAGAGAGAGAGAGAGAGAGAGAGAGAGAGAGAGAGAGAGAGAGAGAGAGAAACTCTGAGAAGAGAGGCAAGGATTTTCCCAGCAGACTTGGAATAAGTCAGATGTACAGAAATGGAGAAGAGGTTTATAAAAAAAAAGCCACATGGTAGAATGTAGATTAATAGAAGCAGATTAATTTAAGTTATAAGATCTAGTTGAGAACAAACCTAAGCTAAGACCAAGCTTTCACAATTAATAAGAAGTCTCTGTGTCATTATTTGTGGGCTGGCAATCCAAAGAGAGTCCAATGAGAAAGCTTGCTGCAAATGGTGGCCCACACTGGGTACCAGAGGAAGTGTTTATCTAATTATTCTTTATCAAAAAAGAAAACTCAGGAGTCAAATATCAGCTAAGGACCCAATTGATCAGAGAAACAGTGGAGAAGTGACCAGTGACCTCCTCTCTCGCTCTTCTTCCCCAATCCAAAAGGACCAAGAATCTTTCTAAGCCCCACCCTACTACTACCTTGCTCCACCCTCTGATTCAAAATAAACTTTACTGGCAGGCTCAGAAGTGTCGGAGTATGATCAAAATATCCCACAACAGTAGAGCGATGGTCTAGCACAGACAACACCCTGCATGGGTCCCTAGCACCACATAACCCAGTAATGATAGTACACACATGCAGTACTAGCACTCATAAGGTAGAGACAGGTGGATCAGAAGTTCATGGCCATTCTCAGCCAAGTAGTGAGTCGAAGGACTGTCGGGGATACATGAGACCCTGCTGTCTCAAAAACAAAAACAAACAAAACAAAAAACATGGGTGTTATAACTTTAAAAAACATTTCAATATATTTAAAAACATACACAAAGCCCCACATATATAAGGAAACAAAAAGACTAACTCAGGATTCATAAAATATTGCAGCTTTTAAACTTAATATTGGAAAAAGCATGTATGAGTTCCAGAATGTGTGTCTGTCATCAGTGTTGCTTCCTTTAGGTAAAGGCTGTGACCTGAGGAGTGAACCCCATGTACACAGATTCCATGCAACAGGTAGATACTTCCCAAGAAGAGGAGAGCAGTCAAGGCCAGAATCCCCGGTACTAAAACTTCCTCACCTGAGGTAGTTTTTCAGCCCACTCGTTATAGTCTTATTGTCCCACAGCTCAATATCAATGTCCATATCAGGAGGGGACTTGGGAGCTGGAAAGAATAAAATTTGAAATGTTTCAACTATAATTCAAAATATTATCTCTGCTGTGATGAGAATGCCTACCAACTCAAGTAGGTCAAAGGGAGGGCCGTTTGCATCTTAGGGCTCCGTTAAAGTTCACTTTGGGAAGGCTGCCTTTGTGATCTGGTTGGAAGCTCACTCTGTTTCTTGCCCTCAAAGGTAAGAAAGGTAGCATTGCTGTCTCTCAAATCAATTTCTTGCTAACGGCTGAAAGGACAGGGGCATGCTTCTAAGTGCTTAGCATGGGCCAGCATTTACATATCTGAAGAAGCACTATCAACCTGAGATTAAAATGGAGGAGGCAGAGATACAGAGAAGCTAAGCAAACTCCAAGACCATAGAAAGCTTTTAAGTGGTGGAGCTGGGATTCCAAGCCAGGAAACAGTCTAGAACCGTAGCAGGCATCTATACACCCATGCATATTCCTGCAACGCTAGCTAACCAAAGGCACTTGAAAGGGCCCAGCCTCACAAACATGCCACCTCATCTGTTACAGCTCAACACTGAAGACTGAACAAAGGGACTAATGGTTTAGCAGAGTGGGAAAAAGTGGGCTCTTACATCCAAGGTCTTGTGTTCAGGTGGCAGTACCCCTGTATCCCAAAACAAACTTTTAGAACTTAACTTTCAATAGGATATAAAAATCAACAAAGACAACAACAAATTGTCGATGTCTCAGGGAAACCTGTATGTTGGGTTACCTGTACAAATATCCCAAATTAATAGCACCCTTGTTTCATTTAAAACTTACAAAATGTGGTGTTCATAAGTTTTTGGACCTTGGAGTTCACACCTCCTATTCGGTACAGACCTAAAATGGTGATACCTGAGGGAGGAGATCACAAGTGAATATGGCTGAAGGGACTTATCAAGCACATGTCTAAAAATCCCAGGCACATGCCCATGCAGAACCTGACAGCTACTTACCCAATTTTGCCAGGGAATCTTAGCCATCCTACCCTGGAAACACCCACCCACCACAGATTTCTCAGAGCAGGCACTAGACAGTGGTTTAAAAGTCTTTTGAGATCTTCAAAGGCCTAAAGTCACCCTGCCTACTTACTACTCTTTGAATATAAAAGTGCATCAAAGATAGGAGACACTATTTCTGCTTCCTCTGAGTCAGAGTCCTTTGCATTCAGTGGTCCGATGTCACCTGCATCTTCATTTCAAAGGCAGGGAAGCAGATTGAGAGAATCCAAGGATTCTGCTTCACTCCTTAAAACTTGCAAGTATAGGAAAATTCTGAATGCAAGTTCAAAGAAATCTGAAGCACAACAGGACTTTTGCTTTAAGCGAGAATCTCAGAAAGAGAAAGTATGCAACCTCTACATGGAGGCAGTCTCAACAGGTCATGACTCATTCCCATGGGAAAGCTGAAGGATGCTAAGAATGGAACAGCAATTCAAATCACAAAGGAAGATGATGAATACAGTCTTCCTAAGATCTCCCCTCTAGTGTTTGAAAGAATTTGAATCAGGCTTTGCTGACTCCCCATAGGAGACCTTACCCTTTCAGAGGAGGGGATGAGGGTTTGGGGGAGAAGGCTGTGGGGAGCAGGAGGAGGGATGAGAGGGGGATCTGTGGTTGGCATGTAAAATAACTTGAAGTGATAAATAGTATTGTGCCTTTCAGAAAGAAGCAAACAGGGGAACATATTTAAAAAAGTCATAAAAAATAGTATAGGGGTTGGAGAAGAGGCTCAGATAAGAGCATTAGCTGTTCTTGCAGGAACTAGGTTCAGTTCCCGGCACCCACAGAATGGCTCATACCCATCTGTAACTTCAGTTTCAGGGAACCTGATGTCCCCTTCCTGCCCCTTCAGGCACCAAGCATGCACACAATAAACATACATACATATAGACACTCACATATACATATAAGTAAATAAACCTTTGAAAAGAAAGAGTATAACCAGTTGAAATTATACCTAGCTATATATTCAAATAGTTTAAATTTGTATCCACATAGTTTAAACTTACATCATACTCAAAATTGTTTTGTGTTCATGGCCCGACGCTCACTTTCCTGTTTAAGTGAAAGGTTCAGAGTGCAGGAGTGAGACATATGGGAGTAATCGCGCAGCGTCTGCACACTCACCTCGTGCTTCCACAGCTTGAATGCATTTTCTCACGAAGTTGAACCCTGCTTCATTTAAGTACACTGCAAGGGAGAGACAGCCTAATTAAGATCCAATATGCAACTCGCCTTCCTCCTTCAGCTGGCTCTGCTCTGTGCCTTCATGGATTTTTACCACTGCATTCATCAAATGCTGTAATACAGCAGGGAGACTCACACTTACACTCACTTCATCAAGCTGTGTGCTAGGGAGCGCAGAGCACTCTACACTGTAAATAGACCCACAGCACAGATGGCTCTGCTGTATTCAGACCACCACTCCCCCCCCCCCCCCCCCCCCCCCCCCCCCGCCACCTGGATAATTCTTATGGTGAGTGGAAAGTGATAGTAAGGCCTTTCATGTAGTCATTCTTTCCCATGTGACCACGACAACATTCTGAGCCTCTTAACATAATTCATCAGGTCACTGAAAACTCCACTCCTCTTTGCTGTGATGTCTAGTGCTTTGTTTTAACAAGTGTTCTTTTAAGTACATGCTTGGCATTCAGAATAACTCAAACACATTCAGTCCATGTGCTAGCAGCTCCCCCATTTCTGGTCCTAGAGTAGAAAATAACATATGCTTTTCATTCTTTGCTAAACTTTCTTTAAATTAGCCTTAGGGCTGGCGAGGTGTTTCAGTGTGTAAAGGCTTGCTGCTGAACATCTTGACTTGAATTTGATCCCTGAGACCCACAGGGAAGAAAACAGAGAATCAACTCTTGCAAGTTATCCATTGATCTCCACACCAGTGCTATGGCACACATGTCCACCAACATACAGCCACCCAACCACCTGCTAGCTTACCCCACTTACTCAATCAATCATGTAATAAGTAAATTTGCTTTTGTTTTTAAGCTGTGGAGTTAAAATCAAATTAGATTAATTATATAAAGGAAAATATTTTAAAAAGCCAAGTAACACCCAGAGGAAACACTTGAGAAGTCTTTACATTGTAATAATTTCTATCATGTGGTAGGTAGGCATTTTTTCAACATGCCAAAATACTAATGAATGAGAATAATTCAGACCAACAAAATTAAAAACCTTCCAATTCTAAAATGATGGTTATTTTTAAAGGTTGGGTAATTGACTACATTGTTCAGCTTGTCAATAAAACTGAGCAAGAGGCAGAAAGTATCTTCAAGTATTTTCAATAAGACTGTCCTCTAACACATAGGATGAAGAGAAAGGTATCACGTAAAATAGAATTTTTTTTTACATATTCATTTGGAGTAAAATAAACAATAGGCAGGCTATCTCTCAAAGACAGACTGAGATAGTTGAAAACAATGCCCTGGTCTATTCTAATACACTGAGAGCAGTTGCCTCATGTAGAGCAAAAGTTTACAAGGTCAATCTCTAGCTCCTGAACTATTCCATGGATCCTGCTCTTGGCTTTCTCCTCATGGGTTAATGCACGATTATTAATCAGTTCAGGGTGTGGAGAAAACAACAGGAATTTGTTCATCATGTTTGACTATGTGCACTTTGCCTCAAAGAGCTGGTTCCATGGAGCTGAGCTGATACCCAGCACTGACTGGAGCCAGGAAAAACCACAGGTTCCTCTAAGTTCTGGAATGATGCACTATGACCTGGAGCATGTCCACCGACTTTTATGAATGAGACTCTCTACCTATAAAATGTGAGAAGTGGCTCTCAGTAGACAGACCTGTCATCCCAGCACTGAAGAGTCTGAGGGTGGAGGATGAAGGGTTTAAGGCCATCTTGGGTTACATAGTGAGACTGTGTTAGAGCAGAAACTAGCAGCAACAACAAAGCAAAACAGAAACAAGAGAGTCCAGGGAGATGTAAACAAAAGGGCAACAAGCACCCACCTCTTAAGTCAGTGCTATGGACAGAAAAGAGAAGACAGCTCAAGGAAACCAGTTTCTAAGCAGATGAAGAAGGTGATGATTACTCTTCCACATAAAACTTATGTTACTAGGAGTTGGGGAGATGACTCAGCAGTTACAATGTTTGCCATGTAAGCATAACAACTGTAGTTCAGATCCACAGAAGGCAAAAGAAAAAAAGAAAAAATACTGGATGGACCTTGTGGCCCACCTGTAATTGCAACCTCAGATGACTGACACAAAGGATTCCCAGACTAAGCTGGTTAGTGAGACTAACCATACTGGTGAGCTCTAGATTTGACCAAGAGACCCTGACTCAGTGAATAATGTGGAAGAGCAATGGAGGATGCTTCCAGACATCAGCCTTAGGCCCCAACATTGGGACAAAAGTGCACGAGCATTCACACTCAAAAACACTCAGACAGTTGCCCATACATCACACGTATATGAAAATAGAAAAAGAGATGAAAATGTTTTGGCATGATTTTATCTCTCTGTTTTCTCTTTTAAAAACTAAGTATAGCAATCTCTTCCTTATAGGACTACTAAAGAATGAGTTAAAGTAATTTGGAAAGCTACACATAGTGTTTTGTTTTTTTTTTGTTTTTTGTTTTTTTTTGGTTTTTCGAGACAGGGTCTCTGTGTAGCTTTGCGCCTTTCCTGGATCTCTCTCTGTAGACCAGGCTGGCCTCGAACTCACAGATATCCACCTGGCTCTGCCTCCCGAGTGCTGGAATTAAAGGCGTGCGCCACCACCGCCCGGCTACACGTAGAGTTTTAAACGGAGTAGGTGCAGTGTGGTGTCGGCTCTGTGTCCATGCCTGCCATTGACTGTGGTACAACGTAACCCTTCATGGACCAAGCCCCCTTTATTCTTTGGGTATGTCTGAAGCAACAACTGCTTGAAGGTCTGTCAACCAGTAGTGCTATTTTTCAAAAAGCCATATCATATTACTTAATAAAAAAACAATTTGGGGCCAGAGCAATGATTTGCTTCTTTAAACAGACATAGCTCGAGCATACAGTGATAAAGCCTCATGAACCTAGGAGTTTGCTGAAAAGATAAATTGGACATTAAAAAACGTCCCTATGGGTTTATTATACTTTAGTAAATCACAATGATCAAATGCAATGTGTCACTGAGCTGAACAGACCGTGCACACTGTGGCTGCTCTTCACATATATTTACTGCCCTGTTCTTCACAAAGGAAGACAGAATTTTTTAGCATCTTGAAGACTGGTTATGGTCATGTGATCAATGAGATGGAATGTAAATGATCCTATGTTACTTCCCAGCAGACCAAGATCAAGGTTTGCCATTTTCTCTTGTCACTGGCATAAGATCAGCATGATACAAAAGGAGGCTACTTTGTGAACTTGAGTTTCAGAGTAGAAGCAAAGCATGGAGGACTTGCGTGGACATGCACTATAAACCAGCAAGATTCTTTGCTGCGGCAAGCCTCTGGGATCTGAGGATCAGCTTTCATCACACCGAGACCTGTCTAGGGCTTATTTAATTATGTGTAATTTAAGCAATTTTTGCTGTGGCAACACAGACTCAAGAAATATATTCAACTCAACAAAATTAGTATCCTTAAAGAGAAAAATAAGTCCTGTTAGAATCATCTCTTGTCAGTTAATATTCACCAAGTTTGTACAATGCCTCCACTAGAGTGCCCAACATTCTCTGCTGTGGTGTGGTTTACATAGCTTGCCTCCAGTTGACTTGATGCAAGATATAGTTACATTGACAGTCAGGAAGCGTCAATTTTTAAGAAATTCATGTGATGAAAAATGAGCTATTTTCTAAAGCCATGAGAGGGTTATTGTATTGCTTTCATTCGTGCCAAGGAAAATTCAACTAAAGCAGTGTTGTTGTTTTTAATAGCTGAAAAATAAAAACCATTTACTCCTTAATTGCACAAGAGACAGCCGTGGAAAGGTTTATTAATAAGTCAAATGACACCATTAAAAAGGGTGTGCATGAGGTGGAGAACCGGCAGCAAGCAAAGCACTGCCATACAAGCTTGAAGTTTGGACCTCCAGAACCTATATGGGGTTAGACTTGATAGCATGCACCTGTAACCCTAGCACTCAACAGTAAAATGGGAGCCACAGAAAGGAGATCCCCTGGAAGCCTGGTAGCCTGGTGTGCTTGGCTACAAACAGGAGGCCTCTCTATTAAAGCAGACAGTGAGACCAACACCAAGGTTGTACTCTGACCTGCACACTGTGCTGTGGTATGTGGATATCCATACTTAGACACACAGATAGTGAGTGTTTCTCCTAACTCTCCTTCAGTGAAAGACAAAGTATTCTTGGTGTAGGATAGAAAGAAAGGGAACTCATCCTACATGGTAGAAACACGGAGTTCTGGATGGTCCTATGTCTTCTTCAGAACAGGCAACCAAGATGAGCAACCAAATGTTTCCTCCCCCTTCTCCACCATGTCTCAATGAGCACCTTCTTTGGTGGCTTCTTCCCTGAGACCTCCGTGTGCCTCACTCCTACTTCTCCCACAATCTGTGAACTCTCCCCAAGACCCACCCTGTGCCCCACCCCTACTTTTCCCTGCTTTAGAGAAGACCAGAAGAGTATTCAGAATCAAACTGTCACCAAATTCCCAGGCACTGAAATCCTGTAGTACTAATGTTATTTGGCCTGAAAACAGACTAACTTAATAAAGCTAATTTATTCAATCAAAAGTTAAGTGTAAGCATTTTCTCCCTGTTGGAAACTGTTCAGGGCTAAAGCTTTTATTGAAATCCAACTGAAGTTTCCATGAGACTGTTTAGCAGTACAAAAGCTATTAATCTTAACAGATATTCCAACAGCAATGGGGAAAAGAACAGCCTTCCGCAGCTAACAAAGCAAAAGTCCTTGTTCTTTCAACTTCCTCCTGTTTCAAAACACCCCAGACCCTTCGCAATGTAACCTTGGTGGTCTTACTGTACCTCCTCAGGGCTTCTAGGACAAAGCAATGCTTGTCTTTCATCATCCATTTACATTTCTAATCTGGCATTTCCGATAAAAAAGATACAGATATCCAACACCATACCATATGAGTTTTCAGAGGGGAAAAAAGATGTGAGCACATTTGTTGGTACTCAGGATGCCCTCAGGACCTTTCTCATCTTCCTGAAGGATGAAGAGTTGCCCACCCCCCCCCCCCTTTGCTGTGAGCTGCAGATATATGAAGTAGGAATTCAGCTGACAATGGCAAAAGCATCTGAAAGAGTCAAGAACTCTTCCAGCGGACAAAGCCAAAACTAAGGAGTCTTAGTGATACTAGCTTTTGAATGTATTAGCTGTTTCCTGCAGTGAATCTCTTGTGTGCTGTTGTAGCTTTCCCATTTGATTCTTTTCTCAAGAACTTCTAACAGTGTGGTTGATCACTCATTGGGCACAATTTCCCCTACACTATTGGGGTATTTGGATAACATCCCCCAACTGTGTTGACAACAGTCACACAGTCAAGACCTCTTTGTTTCAGGCCTTTGTTACTTTTTTGGCATTAGACTCAGAAGTCTGTCTTTCTGTAATTAGCTCTGTAATGTAATTTCTCCATTAGCAAGTATCCGACCACAGCCATCTCTGGACAAATCATTTCATCTGAGATACTTCACAAACATCCAAGGACAGACTTCAGATAGATAAGCATTCAGACTACCTGCTAGTTTCCTGAAATAAGGTGAATATCCATACTGAGACAACTGCCAAGGCCAGGAGGGTGTTAGGTACAAAGCTTTGTTTCTCATGCAAATTAAGCTTAAACCCTCCTTTCTCCCATAGCCCAAGGGATATCCCTAGTTCTTTAATAATTAACTCAAAACAAAAGGGCTTTTACATACCAGGTGCATCAAGCTGTGATGTGGCTACCTAGCCCCCCCCCCAAGTCAGAAAAAAAAAAACGGCACTGCTGAGATAAGCTGAGACAGATATGGTGCCAAAGGAAATAAAGGTAGTTTTGTTTTACTCATGACTTACAGTGACTTATAGACTCCTAATATTTTACCTAACCACTTCTAAGGATATAGTTTGAACACATAAACTCCCTTTTTAGATCTCTTTACCAGTTTTAGCCCTTGGTTGACCCCATCTCCTTTAGTCACTCCCCTTTTGGATTGTAAATGAAGCTGACAATCCCTGCTCTTTGTGTGGATCTTATCACCTCTCTTTTAGACCCTGAAAGCCTCAGATTGCATTGTCAAAGAATTATTGCTTGTAAGTGTATATATATACTGGTACCTCCACAGCTGGGTAGATTTTTGGACTTAGAAGGATAAAATGAATGGACTAAAGATTGGTGTACTTAGATTCATTCAACATCACCACTAGTAGCATCTATTCTGGAACTCTGAGAGAATTCCCCTCAGGCAGGTACCTGGGGAGAACTGATACCCCTTTGCTTGTTAGACCCATGCAATACATGTGAGCTAGAACTCCTTTCAATGGGAATAAAACTTTGACCTCTGATCCAACATAGTTCTTTTCTCATGGGAGGATGTAATGATGGAGCAATTTACTTAGACACCTGGGGAGTTCTAGTGATAAACTACTCATGCAATGCAAAGCTCAAGAGGAATATTCTTCACAGAGGGCAACTGTTTAGAATATGAAGAGAAAGGCTAATATCTGTTTCACACTAGGAAGATTACATCCTAAGGCATACATGGAGAAAATCACCCAGACAATGGTCAAACGTTAAAGGCGTTCAGAAACTTAAAGATTATATACCCCACACAGCTGAGATGTGACTGTAGCTAGCAGAAACATCTATTGAAATGGACCCCTTTTATCTATCCCAGGAATAAATAGATATAAATAGGAATAAAATAGAATAATACAGAATAGACTAGACAGGAGGATGTGAACCAAACACCTCTGTTTTCAGAATTGCTACTCCATCTAGATCCAGGGGTGAAGGGTCTGCTAGAAAGTCACCACAGAAACCATGTCATCTGAGAAGAGACATGGACCAAGGCAGCACCAGAAAAAACCCAGGACCCATGAGTTGAACTTTTCTTTATTAACAACCAAGATGAAGATGTTGAGACAGGGCAGTGTGTCAAGAAATATAACCTGTTTTCCTGAAAAATATGTCCAGATGGCAAAGTTATGAAGAACTATGAGTGAGGTTCTGTCCCAATGGACCTGTTTGAGGAAGAGTTTCATTCTCATTTTAACTGGACAGCATCTGTTTAATATGGATGACAGCTACTACCCTTAACCTTAAAATGAATTAATCAACAGCGTCTTATCATCTCAAGAACACAGTATGTCATATAACCATAACTATTTACAGATTCAATATCCTAGACCAGTTCTTTGTGGGGTTTCTGTTGTTTTGTTTTTCACATGGAGCTTTGTCTTAAGAATGATCTAACTTTCCTTTTCTAATGAATTACACCACTTCATTTATAGCATGGGGGAGTGTTGAATCGAGTGTGACTGCAAAGCAAGGGACTCCTTGCTCAGGCTGCAGAAGGTCTGCTGGCCCCACAAGCACACCACAGCCTCACTCTCTACTCTACGGCATGTGCTCTGAGCACCTCTGCTGCAGCCTTGTGTAGGGCCACTCTAGTTCTTACTGTTTTGTTTCCACGATTCCCAGTGGAATCAGGAGTTAAGAGGTTTCCCTCTGACTGTGTCTGAGGAAGGACCAAGCCCAGGGGGAAGACACCAGCAAGGGTCAGAAGCTTCAGATCCCACATGCTCTTTCTGTGGCTTTCTCTTTTCTCTCTCAGGAAATGCAACTGGTTTTATTTGTGGCTTACTCTGCAGGGCAAGTCAGAATGTAGAAAAGCTTATTTCTGATTAAATTTCTGTTCATTTAAAAACCATAGTTAAGTTGAAATTTAAGAAGTGTTCAAGCAAAACCTTTAAAGGAAGAGGAGAAAAAGAGCTTACTTTCTTCTTTCTTGCTAATTATGGCAGGCAGTGTGTAAATCTAGAAAACAAAGGATGTCAGTCAGTTACTGCAGTTAATGGTCCATACAGAAGATTGGCAAGATGATGCTTACATTGAAACAAAACGATGGACGTGGTCTCAAGGTCCAGCAACTGTTTCCAGGGTACAGCCATCTGTCCAGCTGATCCACCAACCCCCTAATATGGTTCCATTATTAATGCTCCAGCCTGGGCTAAGATTATCCCTCACCATCCGACTTACGTATTTCACTCTCTTTCCTGACTTGTGCTTAAGGCACCTTCTTCTGGAAGTGTCTCTCACAGTGGAATTCATCTGACTTTACTCCTTCCTCACAGGAGCTGTATGGGTTTTGTTTTCTGTGGGCACAGTCTTGACCACATTGCTGAGATAACAACCCATTCCTGCATCTGCTCTGGGTCAAGACTTCTTAACCATTAGTGAAAAGTTTAAATATTTTTAAAAATCTACTTCTGATTGACATTCTTGATTTTTGATTGATTGACATTGTAAAATACAATAGAGTAGAAATGGAAAATAATAAACAGAGAGCCAGATCTTCTCATTATTTAGTTTGATGGATTTAAATCACATCTTTGTGTACTCACATGATCCTCTACACTCTACTCACAGTGTCTGGGCTCATCTGATTGTGGCCTGGAACGGGGTTAGGGGAGGGTCTCAGAGCACACTACACTGGCACCATTGCTCAGGCATCTAGTTTGATCTGTTCTTGTGTTCTCTGCCATCAATGGAACCTTCTCTAGTGATAGGACAGCGCCTCCTATTTATTCTGTGTGCTGTCACTCAACAGACCCAGGAACAGTGGTCAGTAAGAAAGCAAAGAGCGGGCTGGAGAGATGGCTCAGAGGTTAAGAGCACTGGTTGCTCTTCCAGGGGTCCTGAGTTCAATTCCCAGCAACCACATGGTGGCTCACAACCATCTGTAATGAGATCTGGTTCCCTCTTCTGGTACACAGGCAGAATACTGTATGCATAATAAATAAATCTTTAAAAAAAAAAAAAAAAAAAAAAAAAGAAAGCAAAGAGCAACTAATGACCTCTCTTTCCTATGTAAACGCTCCTGGTGTTTGTGAGTAAATTACAACACAGACATCAAAATGACTATTACAAACAGGATGTGAAACAAAGGGGATGTCTCCCACCCATAGTTTCGTTAAGCCTTTGTACTTTAAAATGGCCTGGACCAGAGGATGACTCCACACATAATCTTAATAGTAACCCGATAAAATGATGCAAGACATGCAGCCAAATTAATGATTATAAATATTTTAAAGTAATTTTAGGGTTGTACATTAGTCTTGGAAATCTCCCGGAAAACAAATGACAAGTAGGATTGCATGCCTGTGGCTGAGCTGACACAGGAGAACTGACACAGGAGAGCAGGACGGGCGGCTGCCATCTGATTCGTCACTTTAACGTTCCCAGCTACGTTATTTATATACACAGAGAAAGCACACGCAGAGGTGCTCTGTGAGCTTCAGAGCCAAACACAAGTTAGAGATGATGTCGCTCTTACCGGTTCTTTTCCATCCATGGCCTCCAGCCAGAGCTTCCGGTTAGCTTCAGAGAATGCCTGTAGCGTAATGATGCCATGCCTACCGACAGACAGACACTCTAAATGTCAAATTCACTCTATTGTGCCCTTCGGCATTTGTAAATTTTCAAGTCCTTGGTTAATTATAAAGCCGTAATTTGGAAAAGAAAACAAAAGATCAAATGCAATGAAGAAAAGGGGAAATGGAAAACTAGAAAATTTTTTCTACAAGTGTCTTTCAGAAAAGTCATCGTACACACCCACTTACACACATTCACCCACATATACATACACTCACACACATACATAGACATGCACACTCACATACATGTACACATACCCTTGTACACACACACTCACACAGGCACACACACAGATACACCCACATACACATACAAGCACAGAAGCACACATGCACACACACACACATTCATGCACACATATACACATGAACAAACACACGCATACGCACTTTTTAAATTTAAATGATGACAGGTAAGTCATGAAGGTGTGAGGCACAGGGCTGTCTGAAGAAGTTAGTTCAAACAATTTCCCCTGAAATGGTCAAAAAAAGATGGCAAATGCATATCCAATGATTTTTCAAAGCTACCTGATATTCAAAGCTCAGGACCCTGATGTGGGACCAGCTAGTCACTAACAATGATGGTGTGTGAAGCCTCAGCTCACAACAAGCCAATGATTACATACTCAGTGTTTCTCTGCACCATGATAACAGTGTTAAAAGGAATTCCCTGAAAATACTCAAGTCAGGTGCGGGTGTGATCTGCACCTGGGAGGCTGAGGCCTCTCGGCTTACACACACAGGCTGAGTACTGAATGAGACTGTCTCAATAAACAGTGTCCCCAAATCTCTTCCCTGCAGCCACTTGAAATAGTTACTTAAGGATGTATTATTTCCATATAAAAGAAGGCATCATATAAAAGGTGTGAGGGTAATGTGAAATTTTATGTAAATTATCTCATATGAAAGAATTGATGTAGTCAGCCTGGAAATTACAAGGATTTGCAAATACTGGGAATTTTTTTCACTACTGGTATGAAATTCTTAAAAATTTGGAATAGCATAAGCTGACAATAAATTACTTGTATTTTTTCTGTAGATGTGAAAATACCTCATTAGAACGATAAGAAAGGAAAAACGTATGTAAGGGCCCAGGTGATCTGGTGTGACTGAGTTTATTGTCTCTCTGGGGCAAGTTCTATGCATCACAAGCTATACTTCAAACTTGGGATCCTGTGCGGGGATTCCAGATGCATGTTGTCATGCCCAGCCTTGCTGCAGAGTTTTAAGTCAATGTCAAAGTATCAACGACGTGATTAGAACAGCAGTCAATGTTTTCTGGATGGTTATATTTTGTGCTGGTATGTGTGTTCATAAGAATACTTTATTATTTGATTTAACCATCAGGAGACCCTGGAGGTGTAGACTTATTTCCCCATTTTACAGATGGAATAACAAAAGCACAGAGTTTGTGTAACTATAACCAGAACATGCAGAAATATAACAGTGCTATGCACACAGTAGGTCTCTAGAGGCACTGAACTTGGCCAGCTGTGGAGTTTATGGTATTCTCTCTGGAG